>NC_142283.1:38161011-38842339 GCF_052056855.1 Sturnus vulgaris | reverse complement strand
TGAAAGGAAAGGAAAGGAAAGGAAAGGAAAGGAAAGGAAAGGAAAGGAAAGGAAAGGAAAGGAAAGGAAAGGAAAGGAAAGGAAAGGAAAGGAAAGGAAAGGAAAGGAGAAAAAATAGTTTCTATCTTAGAGTACTGTTCCTAGCAAGAAGGAAGAAATTTTCAGTATTCTAGAACTGCAACTAGTCCTCGGCCTGCAAATATAATCTGCATAGTTACAAAGTATTTGCAACCTAAAACCAATACATATCTACACCTAATGAAATAACAGGGACAAATCTGGCCTTCCTGAACTGACTGTGGCTTGCAAACACTCCAGCTACAGGCAGTACCTGCTGCTTACAGATTATTCAGAGAAAGGGCTCTGTAGGCCCCAGAAGCTGTTGGATCAAATCAAATTCTTTGGCTAAAGGAGGAAAAACTTTAGCCAAAGGGAAGACTTTCTGTGGTCAATATAAGTAGCTTTTCCTAGCTCTTCCTCTGGCTGTTGCACTCACCTGGCTTAACTGGTGAGGAAATTCCAGGCAGGAAGCTCTTATGCTACTGAAGGGAATTAAAAAACCCCTGTGAATTTCCAGGGGTCTGGATGCAGCCATTGAGGAACATAATGATCTTTCCAGAAATCCTCTGCAAGGTTGTCTTACCCAGCTCTTCATGTTGGGGTGATGCCTATCTCCCACAAACCACCAATCACCTCCCATGCCTTCCCCAGTACCTGCTCCCTCTGCTTAGGCTCAGAGACCAGGAATGGGCAATGACTGGAGGCTGGTCACTGCTAGCCACTCCTGTCTAACAGAGCTAGGGGCCAGCTACTGACCAAGGTGCTAGATGATGCTGGGAGCATGCAGTCCTGCCTTCTACATTACGGGAGAGGCTAGCATTTCATGACAGCAGCATTGTTTGGGATATTGAAAGTCTAGGGATGACTGTGCAAGGAGGTTAGGACCATGAAAAGTGCAGCACTCCCAAGTCCTGCACAACCCACTCCCAAGTGTCAGTAACAGTAGCTGTGGGCTGAGTGGAACTGAGTACAACTGAGTGGGCTGAGTACAACTATCCCTCCCTGCTCCCATGGCATGCACTTCCCTGAGCAGGGTCCTAGGGACTGCCTCAACTGTCCCTCACCTGGTTTCATTCATTAGGCTCCTTAGGGTCAGCTGGAAATAGGCCAGAGTACTGTATGCCATCTGGAGCTCTGAGAAGGCCCTTCTCATGGAATCACGCCTTTACCTAGAATGCTAAGGATCAATTCTCCATTCACATCCCTAGCTTTCCTGCCTTTCCTGCAAGGACACATTATTACATATAATAAAGGAGCCAAGAACACAGATGAAAGCCATAAGTCAACAATGTATTAGTGTTTGTGTTTGCTCTATTGGAGTCCATCTAAGGTTATCTAAGGGTACACAGATGGGCAGAAAACTAGAATATTTTTGTCAAATGTATGGTTCATAAAATCAAACACGTCATTCAAAGTACCCTTTAAGTCAGCTGGTATCTGTTAAAGCACTAATATGCCATATGTAAAGGCATAAAGATGAGCATAACAAATGAGGGAGGCTAGAACACTTGACACAGTGTCTAACTTGGCATTGAAGCAGCATGTCCACAGCTGCACAGCTGGGCAAGCATTCTGTAATGAGACACTTTTTTGAGTTTCTTGGACTTGTTGATTCGTATGAAAACTCCATGTGCAAGCACAGGTTAGAAGGTCTGAAAAAGGATTTGTTGGTGTTCTCTGCAGTTGGCTCTATGACTGCCGTTTTGGACTGATACATTACACATATGTAGATATTTAACTGTACTAGATATACTGCTTAGATAACAGCCACATTGTCAGTAGAGATAAAACACACAAGACATGAAACACAGAGCTACTTTCTTTGAAAGTAAATTACTGCATTGAAGATCTATACAGATATTTACCACGGTAAAATTTAAAATGGCTCCAGAAATAAAATGAGTGGTTATGCATTCTTTCTATTGATTTCTGTATTGCTTTTAGGCTACTGCATACCCAAAGGCATGCAGTGCACACAGGAGACTGGCATGCTTTGAAGATTGTGCCAAATTCTGCTTGCTTTATGCAAGAAGGTGAATTCAATGATGTTGCTCCTGTACATAATATAGAAAAAATTTAATCACAAGTTCCTTAGTTGCTTGGCAAATTGTCCTTATAAAGCATGCTGCCAATTCTGCAAGTTTTTAAGTGGTGGACTTAATAAAGTTGTTTATATAAGCAGAAGCATGTATTTGTTCAAATGCTGCCCAGTTCAACTTCTATGGCACAGCTGAAATTTTCATACGAAGTAACGTTTTAAAGAAGTAAGACACTCCTTACTGAAAGCCCTCTCCCACTGCTGTGGCGGTAATGGTGTGGGGGAGGGCCACACAACCAGGGGCTTTAAAATTGTATTTCCATACAGCACCTTTCTTCTTTCTTGTTGTGAGATTGATGAGCAAAGATAAGGCAACAAGAAGCACCGGCCTTTCTGGTTTTAATGGACTCAAGATATCCACAGTGATTTACATGCTGCATATACAGCTGTGTGGCATGGGGTAGGCTGCTGCTAACTCTCCTCATAATTCAGCAGGGGTACTAGAAACCATCAACCACCCAAAAGGATCATCTGAGATATTTGCTACATGGTTAGCATTGGTCCCTACATATTGAAAAGAAAGGAGAATTTTGGTTCTCAGCAAGAAAATGATGAAAATCTTGATGGAAGAAAGACAAGACACATAGGGGCCAACAGAGAGAAAATATAGAGAAAAAAAGACTCTTTTCCGTACATAGCTTGAGTCTGTTCTGACTATTGTACCCAAGTAGGAGTTTGCTGTGGGCCAACATTATATAGGTAGGCAGAACAATAACTTCATACTTACAAGAAATCCTCTCACATTCCTGAATAGCTTTTGAATGAACCTGAAATGTGGAGTGGGAACAGTGGATTGAGTTTTCTCACGTTTAGCTTCATGGAAATACCAGGAAGGTCCCTGTGAATAATTTTTAGCTGTTACCATTTCAGGAGTAGTATACTCAGAATCCATCTGCTGGGTGAGGATTAAATAACCCATGGTAATACAGTGTTAACAGCCAGTAACTTCTCAACACCTGTGAAACTGGCTCTGCATGGAGTTCATGAAGAGTGTGGTGCATTGATTTAGCATGGCAAGCTTTTAGGGGCTGGGGGGCTTCTGTGAAAAGATCCAATGCCAGCTGGCTCCAAGATGGTCCAACTACTGGACAAGGTCAAACCCATCAGCGATTGTGGCAGTGCCTCTGGAATAACGTACTTAAGAAGGAGGAAAAAAGTTGTGAGGCAGGAATCACAAGAGAGAATGGAGGAGTGAGTACCCATGGCAGCAGGAGCCCTACACACACCGAGGTGGGTGTAGAAGGAGGGGCAGGAGGTGCTGGAGCAGATGTTCCCTGCAGCCCCTGGTGCAGATCGTGTGAAGCAGCTGTGCCCCTGCAGCCCATGGGCTTCCACACTAGAGCAGAGATCCACCTGCAGCCCGTGGAGGAGCCCACTCTGGAGAAGGTAAATGCACCTGAAGGAGACCATGGCCCTGCGGGGAAACCTGTGCTGGAGCAGGCTCTTGGCAGGACCTGTGGAGAGAGGAGCCCCTGCTGGAGCAGGTTGGCTAACTGGATTTGTGACCCCCACGGGAGACCCACTACAGAAGAATATTCCTGAAGAATGGTATGGTGTGGAAGGGATTCATACTGGAGTAATTTGTGAAGTCTGTGAGAAGAACTCCCGTTGGAAAAGTTTGTGGAGGGCTGTCTCCCATAGGAGGGACCCCACACTGGAGTAAGGGAAGAATATGAGGACTAAAGCATGAACAGAACCCATTCTCTACCCCTCTGCATCTGGAGGAAGAGGAAGAGAAAACGAAGAGACAAGTCTGGAAGGAAGAGAAGGGTGGGGGGGAAGGTGTTTTAAGATTTGGTTTTATTTTCTCATTATCTTAATCTGATACTATTTATGATAAATTCAACTACTTTCCATATATGAATCCTGTCTTACCCATGATGGTTACAGGTGAGTGGTCCCTCCCTGTCCTTATCCTACAAGCCTTTTGTTATATGTCCTCTCCCCTGTCCAGCTGAGGATGGGATGGATAGAGCTGCTTTGGTGGGTACCTGGCATCTAACCAGTGTCAACCCACCACACACAGGTAGAGGTCCAACGTGAAATGTTCATGCAAAAACTATTAAGACAAAAAAAGAAGACAAGCATCTCACTGGATTTTCATCTTGTGTCTCTTGGCAGGAACACTTCTTACTGTAGAGATCATGAACTACAGAAGGGTATAGGTATACTCCCACCAAGTGCAGCACAACATCTATTTTTGTTCTGTCTCTCCTTATCTCCTCATTTTCTTATAAGTAATGGTGGAGATGTAGGAATCTCATTCCCTTTCAGCTTCTGGTGCCTTCAGTGTGGTTGAGTACATTGCTTCTAAATTACTTTACCAGATATATAATATAGTTGATGTAACACATTTTCCAAGCCTCCAGCTGAATCCTCGTTCCTACTCATTCTAATGTTTCTACTGAACATGCTCTGATACTGTGGGTGTTAAGACTTTAAACACCCTAACAAAAAGGGGGTCTGCTTTACAGGAGACATACTTCACTATGAGAAGTCACTGATCACAGTCCAATTGACATCAGTGAGAACTGCACTTCATGCTCTTCTTGATATTCTGTCTGTATTTTCCTCTTAGCCCTGGTTATAGCTGTTAAATTTTCCCAGCCTTATCTTACCTTCTGGGGGCATATATTTGCAGAGTAATCATATCACACAAGTGTGCTATTTTACATCAGCCAGCACTACAGCTCATTCTTCTTCATTTCCATATGTATATGGATACTGCCTTGGAGATTTATTTAAATTGTTTAATTTATCTTAGTTTATTCCTAAATTCAGATTGGAATGAATACAAAGCATTGTTTCTTCACCTGTTGAATAACTTTTAAGGTAGCTTTTGCACCTCTATTTAGCAGTCCTTAGCAATTTCCACATATGAAACAGTGCTCTAAATAAAACAAAAATAAATACATAAATAAAAATAAACACGAAAATTCTTTAATTTTTTTTCTTGTTGCTAAAATTTGCAGACCTCCATTACTTCCAAAAAGGTGAGAGCTTTTAGAATTCAATGGGATTTTAGTTTCAAATCTGTTCCAGATATTGCAACTGATTCAAAGCCATCCAGTTCAAATGCTATTCCAGGGTTGAGGTTTTTTTGTTTCTTTAAAATTTTGTCTTTTCCTAATTATTTTCTGTCTTTGACACAGATTAGAGGAGTAGAGCACTTAGGAGAAATCCCTGAGAAACCGTCTGACTTAACTATTATGATCTGAGTTACTGTACTGTAAATTACTTCACCTGTTCAAAAATTGAGTTTTAAATGAATGGAATTGTACAAGAACAAAATTATGAAACCTGCAGCAAGCTCTACGGGATGCCTTGATCACAGACACAGTGTTGTTTACTCTTTCCCCGGGTTTTAGAGGCTTTTTGTGCACTTCTTTTCTCCTGCATATTTGAGGTGTTCTGCCCTGAAATGGAAAAAAACATGTGCTGACATTTGCATATTTCTTCTCTATTTTAAGTGTTTGTAGTTTCAAACACTCATTGAAATGTGGTTCAGAAAATAGTGAAAGAAATCGTAACATGCATCTTAAAACAGAAGTTCAAACAAATCTCTCTTAGGGCAATGGGAAGTACATCAAACAGCATGCTTTAAAGTATGATTCATCATTTGATGTAGCTGGTGCATCATAACATGTTTCCCACCTGACAAAGGTAGGTAATGCATCCTTTACAACTCTATGTCACGTGTTTTGTCACTGGAGCTACAGATTCCCTCAATTTTGCCTTTTGCACAGCAGCTAAAGCAGAGCAGTACTGAGAAGCATACCTGTCACAGTTCTGCCCACCTGAGGCCTTTCTACATGGCTTCTTCTCTGAACACACATTAAAGGCATTGCAAAAGGAATCTCACCATTTCTAGAGTCCTTTCCCCCTTTTTTTTAATTTGTATTTTTAGTCTGACATAAGTTAACATGTTTCATTTTCTCATACCTAACAAGCTTACAATGATTTAATTCTGTATTTTGATGAAATTGTGAGAAGCTGAGAGCTTCCTACTTAATGTGTGCTATAGTATTATCAGAAAATAATATGGGTAAAATTTTGATATCTTCCTCATTAAAACATCTAAGAGGTTTATAGTCCTCTTATAGGGGAAATTTTCTTCTTTCATTCTCCATAAGGAATAAAATATACAGCAAGAAATCTCCACTCATTGCAACTGAGTAATTGTTTACTGAAGTCCCACCGAATGCACCTGAAATAAAGCAGAAACAGGCAAAATTACACAGAAAAACGACTGCAAAACAGATAATTGACCCTCAGCCTTTCTGCTCAAAGAAATTACTTTCTGAATATGGTGCAGTTCTAATTATGACTGCAATGAAGCCAGGCCAAGCACAAATGAGTATATTCTTGCCTTTACTATTTCTACATTCAGTCCTCTGTTCTTCTTTAGTCCAAACATAATCAGTCTTCTGTTCACCTCTAGTCTGCACTGTAGACTATAATTAAACAATGAAAATCTGACATTTATCTATAGAGGAAAATTGTTTAAAGAACCACTTAGTGCATGGAAATTTTTGTTTCACTCGTGCAGAATTAGTCCATAATATTCCTTTATTCCATTTACTCTTCCTTCTATGCATTTTAATGCTCTTGCTCTCATTCCTATGCTTATTCATTTATTTGGATTTCATTTATTGGTTTGGCAGAAGCCAGACTTACCTCAGCTGCTATTGGACAATACTGCAGAGTCCAGTGACACCACTTGTCTGCTTGTATTTCCACAAAGCATTTTTGGAGGAAAATTGAATAATGAAAATGAAAAATGAATAATTAAATAACAGTGACCAAAATTTTTTTTAAAATCGGGCATATTCGTAATATTAGAGGGAAATTCCTTCAGGGGCTATTTTCACTTAGGTAAGAATTCCTTCTTTGTCCCTTCTCAGTTCTGTATCAGAGATCTCTTCCGCTGATACAGAATAACAAGGCAAACTGCTACAAAGGTTACTATTTATATTATGTAGCCTTTGAAATATTATCCGGGGGCATTACTGGCTGAAAGCCGCGCTCTTCTCCTTGTGGCACCGATAGACGCAGCTGTGTGTGAAAAAGGCAGGTTTGTCCCTCCCTTGTCCTTAAAAGCGCCTTATTTTCATGGGTAGTTTGTGCTGAGTCTCAAAAAAACCCTCCAAGAAACTGACTTCAGACTGTACCTCTAAGCATCAGGAGAAAATCTGAAGTAAAGGATAATGGCCTTCCCAAGAAGAAAATGCATGAATGGATGGATAAAAGATCCAAACAGCAACATCAGTGCTGGCTCACGTGCAGGTGGACAGTGACAGACCACTTAATAAATACTTGGAACAGTAAGGAAGCATTGCAATGACCTTTTTGTTTTTTCCTTTACAAACTGACAGGGAAAAGTGCAGAGTATTGTACAGGTCACTGCCTGCTTGTTTTGACTACCACAGTCTGGTGAACAGTGAGCAGAGTGACAAAATTCCCATGCTCAGTTACGGAGATGTCTTTCAGCTGGAAAGGGTAGCTCAGGGTGGCTGAATCAACCTTCACCCACAGCCCCTGACCTCAGAGAGCAGAGCAGCAGGTGCAACAGCAGAACTCGTACCACTTTTATGGCCTAGCACAAAGCATCTCCCCCAAGTTCAAGAGGCCATTGTTCCACCAGCTGTTTATTTAATACTGACTAATCCTGGATTCAAGCCATAGCCTTTTATGTAGATGAGATGAAAACCTGAAAGATGTACTGCAAGAAAAAGGACAGCATAATTTGAAAAGTTGGTGCTTTTACTCCAACTTGAGGAAACCAGTTTACTGAAGGTCTAACTAAATGGAAATATTTGTTTATAAAAAGATCAAATTATTTAAACTTAATGCTATTTTTCAAAGTACAAAGACACAACCTTCCTCTCTCTTCCTCTCCACAGACTTATTCTTGCTGACAGAAAAAAGTGTCATGGCATGCAAGCTTCACTAGTAAAGTAATTCAACAGAATTAGGTTATTTGGATATCCTACACCACAGATTTACTCTCAAAGAAGCTACATATACTTTACCCTCAAAGATGACTGGATTTCAACTATCAAAATATCAAACATTTATAACTGTAAAATCATAGAATCATCAAGGTTAGAAGAGACCTCTAAGATTGCTAAATCCAACCATCAGCCCAGCACTACTACTGTAACTGCTAAACCACATTACCCAGCACCAAATCCAGATGCCTCTTAATCACCTCCAGGGATGGTGACTCCACCACCTCCCAGGACAACCTATCCCAATGCCTGACATGCCCTTAACAGTGAAAATTTGTTTTTTCTAATATCTAATCTCATTCTCCTGACTCGGCTGAAGGCCAATTCCTCTGATCCTCTCACTGCAGACACAGTAGAAGTGACCAACCCCCACCTCAGCACAGCCTCCTTTCAGGGAGCTGTAGAGAGCAATGAGATCTCCCTTGGGCCTCCTCTTCTTGTGACAAAACAAACCCAGCTACCTCAGCAACTCCTCCTAAGATATGTTTCCTAGACCCTTCACAAGCCTTATTGCCCTACACTGGACACGTTCCAGCACCTCAACGTCCTTAATACCAAATATACCAACCTTAATACTCATTTCGTGTTCTGTTTGTGCTTTGTTTTAAGTAATTATTTTCCCATAAAACTAAAGATCAAAGATTTGACAGCCTACCAAACTTCAGACTTAAGGAGAGAATTTTGCAAGTAGTTTTGGAATGAGTTATCTAAAGCTGGGAAGTATTAGGTCTCACCTCTTCCTGTAAGCTGGTCAGCCTTTATTTTTAGTTTTCAATTGTCAATATTTTTTTTCCTTTTGCAAAGGAAGTTTAAAGAACTGCCAGTACTTGAAGCTGTACTTACAAGCCCAGTGTGATACAAACAGGGCTGACAATTTTATGCAGCACTCAGACTACTTTAGGTCTTTCAGCTGGCAGGACCTCTAGGAAAAAGACTAAATGTCACTGAAATTGCCACAGGTTTGCTGATCTCATGTTACCTCAAAAACTGAGAACTCAGCTCCTTAGGGAAGGTACAAACCACCTTTCCATTATAAACTTTTAATGCTGCTTCCAGATCAAGTCTTTGTAAAATCACTTTGTGGTTTAAAAGTACTCCCTGCCAAATTAGCAACTAAATGCTTCCTTTACCAAAGCGCACAGGAACAGAGAAGGGGATTAATTTTCCCCTGCTAAATTAGAACAACTACCTTGTTTCACCTGAAACCATTAAGAGTTCAACACAAATTCTACCCACACAAACAAAATCAATTCACAGATTAAATCTATCACCTGTGTTCTGTGAGCATCAGGCTATAGAAAACATACTAATAGCATGCTTGATCCCCATCCTGATCTTGCAGAAAAAAAGAACTGAAGGAAACATTTATTTTGAAATGGTTAAATAAAGTAGAGGGAAAAGCAAAAGACCAAAACCTGGTATTTAAATGAGAAATACTCATTGGAAGTATTTAATTCTCTCCGTAAAGCTACAGTGTTTATGATGTCAATCCTTCATGAAAGAGAAGACCACAGCAGAAGGCTCTAACAGCTGCATCTCTAGTAGATGATATCAAAAGCTGAAGTGCTTAAAATTTTGCTACATGGAATCACTGAGGTGACATCTGTTCTGCCAAACTCTGTACACATGTGACTACCTTGAGCTGACCTGAAACTCGCCTGCAAACCTGAAACCAGCTCCTGCTAAGCAGTACTGCTGGTGTCTGTTCAGGTCACGGACACACCCCTGCACAGCAGTGTGTGCTGGTCAGACCACACTGACCTCTTGCCTGTGGCAGCTGAACTGTAGCAGATCTGAACAAGCACCGAGGCTTTTCCAAGGGCACCTCCTATCTGCCTGCAGAAAACATCTATGGTTTCTTTTTTTTGGATACAGACATGATTAAACTACAGTTTAAAGAATTATTACCTTTAAGGCATATCTTTATGATTGATGATATATATGCTAAAAGGCACATGCATTTGCTTTCAAAATTCTGCTGTTCCAGTAAACCTAAAAAACTTTAATGTGATTGAATTGTGTTATTGTGAGCCTATTCAACAACAGTTTCTGTTGTAAACAATCACCCTTTTCCCCTCCTAAGCTATTAAGTGAAAATCCCTGTAAAAACTTGAAGTCTCAGCTAAGACTTCAAACTTTGCAAAGAGAGATTGCAACAATAGTTCCCGTCTTTTTATTTATTATTATTTGTATTCAATAATAATAGAAAAATACATATATGAGCACAAACCCAGCAGTATCAAGAACAGATTCACACACAGAGTGAAATTAAAAAGGGAAATGGAAACTAGGGTGATGGCTGGGTTCTGGAATGCAAACAGGTAAGCATGAAATAAAGGGAAAAGGAATAGTCACTATGACCAAGTAGCACAAAAAAGCCTTTAATTACCTTAATAAGCAGCTACTCATTAAGCAGGTTGGTGAGATTCTTTCAAGACTGAAAAGTTAAATTTTAAGAAAACAAACACCTACTGGGCCCGGAGAGCAACCAAGTCTGAGATATTTTTAGGCTCAATAACTTATTTGGATTGCCATATATCCTGGTTTAGATACCCCCTGGTTCTTATTTAAGATCACATTGAATAAGAGCAAGGAATAGCCGGCAAGCCTCTTATGTCAATAGCCTTTTTTGTATCATCTTGATTTTCTTCATCTCAACACTGCAGAATTTGGTGTGTCTTTGCTGCCCAGGAATGCACAAAGACAGCAAGAACATGGAATGTTAATGCACACACCATAAAGACACTGCAGAGGAGTGCAAGAACAATCATTCTGGAGACGAATAAACTGTACCAACTATTTTTACAATGTACTTTATTTTCACCAACTGTGTATATTATTCAAATGATTCATTCTATATTTTTATTATGAGTATTCAAGATATATGTAAGATGAAGGACAAAAATACCATTAAATTGAAAGCCTGATCCTGTTAGTTGACACTTCCCTACTATATTTCTGCTGATGTATTCTTACTAAAATAAAACCCTGAAACACACGACAGCAGAGCAATACCAAAGCAATAGTCACATGAAAAATTTCTCCGCTTGTGGCTTCCTCAAGCAGCATATAGAAGACCACCATCTACCACTGACATCACCAAAGTGTTTTACTACATATTTGGCATGGTAACAGGCAATACTGTTTTACATCAGTAGTAAAAGAGTGAAATCTAAACAGGCCTAAGTTCTATAAAATCAATCTGAAGGATGAAATCTCTAATGCTACACCCACAGCCTAAAGCAGTGGCTATGAAAGGTGAATTCAGACCAATTCCAACATGCCATGAGACATACACCTTAATGGTTATATAATTTCCGAGTCTTGCCAGACCCCTGTTTAATTACTTCTGCTTAAAAGTTAGTCATTTCACCTGAGGCAATGTTCTGCTTTCTCTTTACAGTTGCCACTACCTTGTGTTTTCTGTTTCTGGCATATGACTCTCTTTTACCCCTTATGGGAAAAAAAATTCCATGTAAGCAGGCTGCACAAGGATGGGAAGCCAGACATAGCTTGTGCTTAGGAAGTAAACAATACTGGAGGCCTTGAACAGGACATTCCCTACAGATGGAGACATTTGTTCTGTAGTGGAGCCACTAGAAGATAACAAATGCCAAGAACTGCAATAATTTCATTCTGTCTCCCATTGTGTGCCTGCTGCCTTTTAGCTACAGAGCCGGGAGTATCAGTGCAATTCAAAGAGGGTTACTGACAGCTGTATTTGCTGCTGGCTGCCCTGACCATTGAAGCCAAAGGAAACAGTTTTAAAGAAAGGAGTAGTTGTCACACTGACATACTTCATAAGAAAAAGAGATGGAGACATTCGTTTTCTGGTTTACTCAGCCAGTCAAGCCAAATCCATACACACATAGATATGCAATTCTGACATCTTGGAGACTGAAAATAAACAGATACAGTGGGACTCATGAGGTGAGACGTATTATCAGACTACCTGACTCCTGTGTGAGGTACTTAGATCCTAGACTGGTGCCTGTTATCAATTTCACGAAGGAAAAGTTCTATGTATCACTGCAGTTGTAGGTCCTTCCAATGAGAATGGAATTTAACAGATCATTGTGACGAATTCCACAAGAACCAAGGAAGTATCCTTAAAAAAAATACAAATGATTAGGGCTTACTAATCAAACTTTTCATCAATTCACTCTAGGAAAGGTCACTTGCAACTAAACAGCAAGGCTCTTTTCTTTGGAAAATGCCTCAGTTACTCAATGACTACAGGTTAAAACACAAACCATAAATTCATAAACCATATGATCTAAACCAACATCCTTAGGTTATGTTGTGGCTGGGTTCTCTTGTGCTGTTATCTGAGAACTCAAACCCCAACATTCTTACTCATTCCGGAGTGTGTAGAAGAAAAACGCTACACATGCTCTCCCATCTGTAAAACACCAATAATTTATTCAGATAAACTTTTAAGAACTGTCTCAAGCATCACAGTATACTACTGTACAATTGATGACAACTTCAGAAATCGTGCTTTCGGTGCAAAGCATAAATTTAACTTTAAATGCCATAAGGTGATTTTTCATCACTTCAAAGAAGCTTATGATTGACAATAAACTTAAAAATAAATATTATTAGTATCAAGTACTCAATTTAATTTTTATATAACTTTGAAAAATTCTGGATTGCTGGGAAAAAAAGTCTCTGTCTGATAGCTGTCATAGTCAGAAACATTCCTGGCTGAAGTAACACAATTCAGCAGTGTACTTCTAAGTTCTCTGAAAGCATTACTATCTTCCACAGAACAAATGCATGATGATATCCCAGCATGCAATAAAATCAGTGAGTTGATTTCAGTCTCTGTTTTCCTGGTAATAATATTTCCTCAGGATTCTTGCTTTTTTGTTGGTTTATCTAAGTAAGGAGTGTTGTCCTGTAGCAGATCTTTCCTGGGTATGAGTACTGAAATAGAAAAAAAAAACCCAGTAAGACTATAACCTTATGGAAAACACTATTTCAAATTTTAAAGGTGTTTTTACATTTACAAACAAAATATCTGGTTACTAAAATGAAGATCTAAACTTCTGATAAGTGTAAAAGTAGCATCATGATATCTATCTAAGACAAAATCATACTAAGATTTTACTTTCAGCTACTCACAACAATGTTTTCCTGTCTCCTTTTATAAGCATTGAAAATTTTGATATTAAGAAGCTATAAATAATTACAAAGTTTTGCAGTCACTTTTAGCAGGGGGATGAATTTTTTTCAAGTCTGAGTCATATCATGCTTACTTCAGCAGTTTCAGAAATGAATACTGGATTTGACTTAGCTTTCCTGCCCAAGTCTTCAAATCTAATCTATAATATTTATCTTGTCTCACCTATTTTAAAGGCCAACAGGAAGAGAAAGCATCCAGTGAAAATTACTGCCACTATATTGTCACAGAACTGACTATCCTGTGTCCTTTGTTATTGAATCTCCTCTGCTATTCAGCTGCAGGCCCACGTCTGCTCTCCTCCTCCTTCTGTTGCTGATACACCTGGCTGTCCTAACCCCATCCCTACACACTTGCACAGGATTAAAATACAAGCTAGTATTTGAACATGAATCCATGTGCTTTTTCCAAAGGAAGTTCTGCCTTACAGTTCCTGCTGGAGTTCTCTGAATGGCGCTTCAGAGGTTACCACAACGTGTTTGGATTCCCTGAAGTCGCTCAGCCAATGCTTCTATAAAACAACAGCCTTATTATGACAGAAGTCTTGCACAGATAAGCCACTGATTAAACTTTAAAACATGAACAATAAATGATCAGGTCATCCACTGGGTGATGTCAAACATGGAGTTCTACAGGTATCTTTGTTGACATGTCACTGTTCAACATATTTGTAAGTAAACTCTGAAGAAAAGGTTTTTAATGATACCATCCTGAACAATTCCATTAAGAAAATGTCTTACTGTGAAAAACAGCAAGACATGCTTACAACTTGACTGAGTAAATTGAGGGCAAAATTACACCTAGAGACATGGAATGCACACAGGGTCAAGAAAACCAAAGGAAGTGGTAAGTTCAGAATTGATTATGACCCCTCAGATGAGTTTAATGAGTATAATTTTATAAAAATAAATACATAAAATGTATGCTTAGCAGCAAAAAAATTAAATTTAGAATTAACAGTGACTATTAGCAGGAATCCAGTTGAAAATGAAAGAGATTATTGTGCCATTGTTGTGTATAAATGCCTCCTTGCTCACAGTGTGCAGTGAATAGTAAGAATAATCACAGACATTCACCTGTTGTTTCTGAGAGCTAC
Organism: Sturnus vulgaris; assembly: GCF_052056855.1. NCBI lineage: Eukaryota > Metazoa > Chordata > Aves > Passeriformes > Sturnidae > Sturnus > Sturnus vulgaris. The sequence continues at coordinate 38,827,889 of NC_142283.1, read as the reverse complement.
TTCACTGGGGAAGTGAAGAAAAAGGAGGAAATAAATTAAAAATTCATTAACAACTTGGTGAAAATGAAAAGTAATTGAAGAGAAGCCCATTGAAGATAATTAAACCAGAAAACATCTCTGACTCAGGAAGTGCTGCCAGGTGTGAACAGCTGAAAGAGGTGTAAATTCACTTTGTTCCTATTCTTCAACTGTTATCTGCCTGGAATCACTGTGGAAGACTTGACACCAGTCCAGACTTATCTTTGGCCACGATCATAATTGCTGTTTTAAAGTTAAATGTTTTACCAAACCTAAAACTGAAAATTGGTACAAAACTTTACAGTCATCACTAAACAGAAATAAAAGGAAACAATGTACACAAATGAAGATTTCCTGTATTCTCTACCACACAATTGTATGCTGAGCCTACCTACTACTTTTCTTTTTGACTGCAAGATAAAAGAACTTCTAAACCAGGAATTAGGAATATCAGAATTGGATACTTTGCATTGAGGTAATCACTCTGTCACAAATCTTACACAGCATAATCTGAAATTGTTGGAAAAAAATTTTGGAAATGAACACTCAATCCACAAAGAAAAAGCTATTCTATGGCCACTGTACATACCGCATTTGCTAATGCTCCTCAGGCAGCTCCTCCCTATCCTGTAGAGCAAGCACCTACAGAAACTTTGTACCTTTGAAACTTCCACCTGTCCTAGGTAGTGACATTAATGAATAGCTTACAGTAAGAATATCGACGAAGAATAATAGACTATTTGCCTCGCTATTCCTTTCCTTATTTTCATATTCCATATTTATTTACTAAACTATAACATATTTAAGTATCTTTTTAGAATGCAAGTTTACTCACCTATTTTGTCAGAATCTGTGTGAACCGCCTGAATAACAGAAGTTCTGAGAATCACTTCAACATCTGAAGCTATTTTCAGAAGCTAGTAAAAGGAATAAGAAGAGAGGAACAACAGAGTAATTTAAATTATATGTGACTGTTTCTGAAGATATTTTTCACACTAGATAACTATGCAAATAATGAAGTCATTTGGTTGTACTACACAGTTACTTATCTACCATGTATAAATTGCTTTTGCCTTGGGAATCCTGGAATAACTTACAGATTGATATATATGTGACCTTGACATGGAGCACATAGTGAGGGAAACTGGCTCAGTAATATACACTACTACATACATCTACGTACCCAATTAAAACTGCAAATGAATAAGGTGAAATGCTGAGGTCTCACAGAAGAACTATGCAGGAGCAAGGCACTACCTAAAGACTACCTGAGGTATTAGCATTCGGCAAAAGGCCTAGAATTCCTTCTCTCACTAAGAGGATAAACTGAAGCAGCCTTGCTAGCTTTGCTGAGCTGTTAAGAGATGTCTAACACTTGTTTGCATGATACCTGTATCAGAAATAAATGCAATTGCTCAAGTCAGATATTTCAGGAGACATGCTCACACTAGGAAGTGGTGAGTACCAACAGAAATGGATCCTTGCAAAGGCTAGAGCTCAGACACTTGACATCAACACTGCACTTCTCGTGCTCTTCCCTTTTGAGGGCTTGGAGCAGCTACCCTCCAGCTGCCCCTGCAGAAAGTCCATTAGCAGCCAGGCTGCATGCTCCTGAAGCACAGCTTCCCCTTCAGATTGACCTTAAGGGAATTCTGCTTGTTGCTCTGACACCTAACAAAACAAGACAAGTCACAGGAAGTGGAAATAACCAAAGTAACTTCACAAGTGCACTCCTAATCTGAACTAAAACTGGTGCACTAGATTCAGCTACATTTCTCATTCTCATACTGTAACACAGTTACCTTGATCTCCTCATGTCACTTCAAGCTTGAGGTGTACAAGTACATACAGATACAAATACTTGTTGTCATATTAGAATACACTGTAGCTTACTATCCTGGCTGGTGAGTATTCTGTTTTTCAGTTGCGGTCCAAAACACCACGTTAATGCAAGCAAGAGCCTGAACTTTCTAAAGTCCTGAATAAAACTTGATTCATTTCTCTGCAACCAAGTCTATTCAGTGCGTACAAGTTATAAATATGACAGTTTCTGTGATGTTCTAAGGAGTGTGTAGCTGGGATGGAAGCCTTTATTGCCCTCATATCTTTCACTGTCAGAGTTAATCAAATATCAACTAACCCATATTAAAAAGTCTCGTATGTGTATTTTGTAGGTTGCCTACAAAACAAACACGGATTTCAGAATTGCAGCAAATATTTTTCCTGTACATCTATTAAAAAAAACAACCCCAAACACATAATTTAGCTGATCAGACAGTGGTAACACAAACACTAAGTACCATTACAGAAAGCTGATAACAAGCTGAAATTCAGGAATTCCTAACTAAAAGGTCAGAACTATTTACATTACTGTTTAGTGGCTGGTATGAGGAAAAGGTTTACATTTTATTTCTTCAAAGGACAGATGGAGGCACTTTCTTCCAACCAGTGCCCAGTGACAATGTAAATACAGTCTGATAAAAGGCTGAACGACAAGGACTAAGTTGTTCACTCTGTATGGATGTTAACAACTAAAATTATCTAAAATATAGGAGTTCTATTTCAGTTCACAGTAACTTTCAGAAAAAAATGACTCAGCAAAAAGTGTTAAGGTGACAATTGAGCAAAGATAACTAACTTAGTGAGCTACTTTTAATGCATGGTGAGGAGAGAAGAAAAAAATTCCCTGCAGTATAATTAATATATACTACAACTTTACTATATTGTATATAATAAATCATAATCATTTTGCTGTTTTTTGCCTTCCACAAAGATGCTGACTCCTATGTGATCTGTTAGTAACTGAACAGATTGTTTAATTTTTCTGTTTGTTTCAGTTTGCCTACACAACAATGATCAGGTAGACACTGATATCTGATAGATATTATGAGCAAAGCGTAAAATATTTACATGAAAATTGCAACTTTACACATTTTATCCTCTAATTTTATTATAAACTTCAAAATAATCAAGTTGAACTATCAGAACACACTTTCTACTTCCGTGTTTTTGTATGTACAAAATTCTATGACACAGTATAAATGCCATTGGAGATATCTATATATTTATAAACAAAGATCCACATAGAAGTCTTTCTGAACCAACGTGGCTTTCATGATGTTTCAATGTGTTTACAGTGGTTTAGAGATCCTTTAGGTAAAAAACTAATTTCTGAATATTCTTCCATGAAGTGGAAAAAACCCCTGAACAACAGAAAGCAAGAAAATACCTCATTAATCTTCTCTTCAGATGTCTCATCTCGGTTATTTCTGAATTCTTCATTTATCTTTTGTCTTGCAGCTAGATAAAGTAAACAAAAAAATAAAGTGTGAACAAAAACTGTATTTTTAATTTGTCACTGCCCCAAAGTTAAGAATCTTAAGTCCTTTATGGCACGTTTCTGGGGCACTCTGATCAAAGTATTTCAATGTATGATTTCCATGTAATTCACATGATGTCATGTTTTAAGTTGACTGGTATACAAATAAAATAAGATTCCAAATTTAGCATTCTGTATTGCATACACAAGGTACTAAAAAAGCAGGATTTTATCCCTTGAGGGAAAATCATACATAGAGAAATAATAAGTACAGCTAAACATACTCTGACTGGACTGAAGAGAAGTAAAAAAACGAAAGAAAAATATCTCCCAGGAAGATCAGGAACATTTAAAAAAGAGATGTTTCCCTTCCAAAATATGTGTTGAGTGCTTCAATCTAAGGACCATTTTTTTGTTTCAAATGAAAGGATATCTGGTTATGGACACACAAGTTTTCTCAATTATTACTTGAAAATTATGGGAGTAAAGCAAGATTATGTTAAAAATTCTCTTTCTCTGTATTCCATGAAGAAAGTTCCACAAAATATAGGTAAGTACACACTACACAAAACAAGCATCTCACCTTCAAGGGCTCTGGTATCATTTTTAAAAACTTCTTGCCGTGTTCTGTGTAACAACTTGAAAAGCTTCAAAACCTGCTAATACAACATTGATATAATTAACTTATTTGCTAGCAGGATTGTTAGTTTAAATGAATATGCTACAATTGAAAGTGTTTTGGTTGAAATTTCATGTTCTTTCCATTTAGTACAGAATTTGATATGGAATCAGTATCTAAGAGGCTTTACTTAAATTCCTGATTAAAACACTTGCAGCCAAAGCAGATGTGATGTCATCAAAATCTAAGACAGGTCTGGATATTTCAAATTAACCTAAGATGCTAGCACCACAACCCTAAATAATTATTTAGCATGATGGGAATATAATCCTGAAAATACATGGACATAAGCACTATTTATTGTACCAATGTCAAATAAACCCTACAGAACTGGAATAACTCTAAAAGTTACTTGAAGCCATTATCAAGGTTGCATCAGTGGATATTCTCCAGCTATTGAAAAAGATAGAAAAATAAATGGTTGCAGTGTTCTCGCTTAAGAAGTCTTCTACAAGTGGCATAGCAAAACCAATGCAAAGTCCTTCCCTTAAATACAACTGCCAGGTCAGCAAATGAAAACTTCAGTAAAAGAAAGCACTTAAAAAGTGAGGATTTACAATGTAGAGAAGACACAACTGAATATGTATGAAAAGCAAACCCCGAGAACCACAGCTCACAGTCACGACCATTCATACATACTGTAATGAATACAGAAATCCTCAAATCCTTATGAGACTTTTCTGGTATTTGCCCAGACTGAAAGAATTCCTGACAAGCACCAGAAAAACATAATTTTGATAACAATATGCCTTTTTGAAGCTTCTTCTAGTACTTACTATTGTGCTTTGGCCCCTCTAGAGGGCACAATTCCAGATACTTCAAAATAATCTCAAATCGTTTTCTCACAATTAGTATTCCAAATATTCTTTTAGAAGGACATAGAGAAAACACAGGGCTGTGACTCAAAAAAAAAACCCAGCAAATGAACAGAGTCCTGTTGCCTTTAACTGCACCATTCTCTAGATGGGTGAATCTGTGGAAAGTAAACTCTCAGAATTAAACCACAACAAATAAACTTTTTGCTTTGCAAACATTTTAATATCCTAAATCTTTTCTATCCCATAATATTTTTGCCATCTCTGCAAATAGCAAATTAATATTACAAGTAGTTTTATGCTGAAAACACCTACAGTAAAACTTTAAGTTTTTTATGGTTATTTTGAACAATCCGATGAGCCATTTTGAGGCATCTTTCTACCCTTCTAGCAGTCTACAGCTTCCTCACGAGAGGAGAAGGAGGTACAGGCACCAATCTCTTCTCTCTGGTGCCCAGTGACAGAACCCAAGGGACCGGTCCGAAGTTGTCTCAGGGGAGGTTTAGGGTATCAGGAGAAGGTTCTTCCCCCAGAGAGTGATTGGGTACTGGAACAGGCTCCCCAGTGGTCACTGCACCAGCCTGACAGAGTTCAGGAAGCTTTTTCACAACTCTCTCAGGCACACGGTGTCACTCCTGGAAATGGTCCCGAGCAGGACCAGGAGCTGAACTCCATCATTTTTGTGGCTTCCTTCCAACGCAAGATATTCTCTGGTTCAATCTCAACAAACTCCTCCTGGAAAGTTTTCACCACACTAGCTACAGAGTAAATGTATTAGAAAGTTTTGATCAAGATTTATTAATGCAGACACCTCTGACCTCTACAGCCACCTGCTTTAACAGAGAGCTCCGCAAATACCTGTCGACTGTACTCCCAAAACTAGGCTTCACGACACTTCCGAAAGAGGTACCGACACGACATTATACCGTGGTAATGCAAGGGGCTATTAATTCCTAGGTCCTTGTTTTTCTCTATCTTACTCTCACGAAACATGCTTTTGATGTGTTTTAACCTCTGCTTATCACATCTCACTTCCTTTTCCCGCAATGGCCTTTGCGTGCAAACCGCTACTTTCTGTTACCTAGTTTTTTGTCCTTCTTGTCCTGAAAGTCTATGCTTTTCAGCTCTACCAAAACTAGAAAGCTCCAACCTCCCAGCACGGATAGTATGTGTGTGTATCACTCGCCTGCCCGCGGCTCCCCATGGCGCCCGCCGCCCGCAAAGTCCCACCAGCGGAAGTGCCGCGCCGGAAGTGACGATCCAGGACGAGACGCGCCCTCCCGCGCCGCGCTGCTGCTGTGCGGCCGCCAATGCTGTCCCCCGGGCGCCGCCCGCCGCCACCGCGGTTCCGAGCAGCCTTTGTGCCCCGGTCCCGCTGCCGCCGCAGCGCGGCCTTCACAGACTCACAGGAGAGACTTCCAGCTCCGCCTGTGACGGGCCACAGTGGCTCATCTGGTCCAGCGTCCTTGTTCAGGCAGAGACATCCCAGAGCAGTTGGCACACGATTGTGTGTCCAGACGGTTCTATCCTCGAGGAACATTCCATAACTTCTCTGCACAATCTTCTTCTGTGCCTGCTCACCCACACAGTAAAGTTCTTCCTCGTGTTCACAGAAACTTTCTGTGCATCGGTTCCTGCCCACTGCCTCTTGTCCTATTGCTGGGCACCACTGTGAACAGCCTAGCTCCATCCTCTGACACCTTTCCTTCAGGTTCTCGAAGTCATCTCGAAGTTGATCAGGCCCAGTTCCCTCAGCCTTTTCTCGAAAGAGAGATGCTCTGGTCCCATCTTCACTGCCCTGTGCTGGACCCACACCAGGAGCTCCTTGTCTCTTGTCCTGAGTAGCCCAGAACTGGACACAGCACTCCAGATGTGCCTCACCAGGGCTGAGCACAGGGGCAGGATCACCTCCCTCAGCCTGCAGGCAATGCTCTTCCTAATCTTCCAGGGTTCTATTGGCCTTCTTGGCTACCCAAACAGTGCCAGTCCTCGGTATGCCAAGGTCTGGCAGGAGGCTGCCACTGCCTGCAGGAGGCAGCAGGCTTTGCTGCCCAAGGCTCCTCAGTCCATTGGAGCTGTCAGTGGTCCCGGGACCCCTGCCCTCCGAGGGTAGCCACAGTGGGGACAAGGAGCTGCTCCCTGTCCAGCACCCCCTGCCAGCGTCTGCAGATCACTGCCCAGGGTAGCACAAAGACCTACTTCCTACTACTTCTTCTTCTGAACAAATCTAGAATTGTTTCAAATGCATAACTGGACAACCATCAGTTTCTGTACGATACCTAGAATAAATGGTGATTTTTGCTGCTGCTTCAAATCAGCTTTTATTTTGCCAGATTGTTTCCTTGCTATTGCAGTTAGAATGGCCAATGACAGTTTAGAATCCTTCCTTATCTGGGGTGCCTTCTTCCTTCACAGTCTATTTTTTCACCACTTCAGAAGAAAAGTTGTGGTTACAGTTCCTTGTTTCTGTGCTTACCTGTATTATCTCAGGACCTCTCCGGTTTCTAGGTACTCAGCAGTACTTAGAAGAGGCCAGCTGCACTTTTCAAGGACACTTTTTATTCCCAGGATCACAGCTGCCAAGGTGGCAGGCTTTTTTTCTGCTGGTTGTTATCCAACAGGCATTTTTTTCTGTTCAGTCATTTCCCCTCTCTAGTCAAGGTCACTTTCTTGGCTGCTCACATCAAGTTCCCCACAGCCCTGGCTTGCCTTACCCACACCCTGACCAAGGACCACCTCATGGCCACGCCTGGTACATCTATAAAACTGAATTGCCGTTCTCTTGAAAAACAAACAAGCTTACAGTTCACTAACACATTATTCAGCATTAGCTAAAGGCAGCATAAAGATTTTCTGTGTAATCAGCTTTACTGTTCACTAGACGTCTAGCTTCAATACAGCCTATTTGATCGTTTAACTGCAATTACATTGTAAACTAATTAAAATATGGGAACACTAAACTATTATTCATTAATTTGAATATTTTTATTATTAGTTAATACTTACTTGTAAGCATCTATTAAATACTCTTTTTACTATATAACTCATAAAGAAACTTGATCTGCTAGCAGAAGTAGTTTATTCATGATTTATTTCCAAGAATAATTATTGCAGATGTGAATCAATGAAAAGAGGGTCTAATTCATTCATTGCTTTATTCAAAATAATGTAAAAGTTGCTGTTTACACTGCTGTTTCAGTGTTTATGGTGAGACAAAAATATATGCTGAAGTAAACTATATGAAAAAAAAAGTTTTTGCTTTTTCAGAGAAACTTCTAAGCGTGTCTCTTTATGTCTTCTCTTATAAAAATATGCTTTCTAGACTAACCCCACAGCAGCGATGGCTCAAATTAATCATATATTTGCTGAATAACCATGGTTAGGCAATAATGTAATTCAAAGAAATTTCTTCCTGGAGCACTTCTTTTAATTGTCATGAAGCTCCAATACCATCTGTAGGACATACATACGTCAAAATATCTAAATCCATAACCATCATCTAAGGAAGAGAATAAAATTTCATTGTTTAATGTGCTTTATCAGACTTTTTTTTCCCAGGGTATTTAATGATAAAGTATTTCAGAGTTACTACCAGAAATATATGACAAATTCTGCTCTTTTTGTAACATGTTAAGGTGATCAGCTGTGGAACCATATTAGGTTTAAGCCACTTAGCAGTATTTATTCCCCACCTCTCTCCAAAATACTTTCCTGTAACATTCTTGTCTAGAGACAAATATATATAAATGTCTATATTAATATTCTCCTAGACAAATCTTCATGGAAATAATTCTATTGTATTTGTGAAGTTTAGAAAATCATAGAATCCGGAATGGTCTGGGTTGGAAGGGACATTGAAGGTCATCTAGTTTCAATGCACTTATGATGGGAAGGGACACCTCTCCCTAGACTAGGCTGCTCAGAGCTTCATCCAGGCTGGCCTTGAACGCTTCCAGGGATTGGGCATGCACAACTTCTCTGGGCAGCCTGTTCTAGTGCCTCACCATGCTCACAGTAAAGAATTTCTTCCTCACATCCAATTTAAACCTCCAGTCTTGCAGTTTAAAGCCATTCCTCCTTGTCCTGTCACTACATGCCTCTGTAAAAAGTCCCTCTCCATCTTTCTTGAAGGCTCCCTTCAGGTACTGCAAGGCTTCAATTAGGTCATTTTGAAGTCTTTTCTTTGCAAGGGTGAACAATTCCAATTCTCTCAGCCTGTCCTCATAGAAAAGGTGCTCTGTCACTCTGATCGTCTTGGTGTCCCTCCTCTGGACTCACCCTAGCAGTTCCATGTCCTTCCTGTGCAGGGACCCCAGAGCCGGGTGCAGGGTTCCAGCTGGGGTCTCACCAGAGCAGAGCAGAGGGGCAGAATCCCCTCCTTCCCCTGCTGCCCACACGGCTTTGGATGCAGCCCAGGACACGTTTGGCTTTCTGGGCTGGGAGTGCCCATGGCTGGGTCATGTCCAGCCTCTCACCCACCAGCACCCCCAAATCCTTCTCACAGGGCTGCTCTCCATCTTCCAGCCTGTGCTGATAGCAGGGGTGGCGCCAACCCAGATGCAGAGCCTTGTACTTGATCTTGTTAAACTGCATGAAAATAAAGCTTTGTTTTTATTCTTTAAAGTTTGTGTTTTTTCCCCCTGCTTTTTCGTTTCTATTTCATGACTGATGTCAGAGATATATAAAAAAAGCATTTACAACTATATATATGGCTGTGTAACTTTGTGTTGCCATCTGTGAATTATTGCTGGGCTGTATTGATTAGTTTTTTTCATGGCTTATGTGCAGAAAGGCTGGCACATCAAACTGCCCTTCTTCAGGATCCTGATTCCAGAAACACCAAACACCTGCAAACTTTGATGGAAAAGCTAACTGCAGCCCAGCCTGGTGCAGTCTTCAGGAGCTTGTCCCAGGAAATCACATAGATATTTGAGTTGGATTTGATAAGCAGTACTTCAGCCCACAACAGCCTCTCCCGAGATGGCACTACTTCTTCTATGACAATGCACTGCGAAGCGTTGATCCTTGCGCGGACCTGCAATGCTTCCTCCCCCCGGATCCCTCCGCGACACCCGGGTCAGCGAGGGCGCGCCAGTGCGGTGGGCGGGGACCAGCGGGACAATGACAGGCGAAACCGCCAATCAGCCGCGCGGGCATGGCCAGGCGCCGGCGTTGGCCCAATGAGCGCCTTGGGGGCGTGGCCGAGGTGGAGGGCGGGGCTGAAGGCTGGCGGGAGCCGCGCGGCAGCTGCCGCCATGGCTGACGAGATCAGCAAGGCGCAGGCGGCGCGTCCCGGCGGGGACACCATCTTCGGGAAGATCATCCGCAAGGAGATCCCCGCCAACATCATCTACGAGGACGAGCAGGTGCGGGATGTGCAGGGGTCGGGGGAGCCGCGGAGGCGCTCGGGAGCGCGGCGGGACGGGCGGGGCGCCCCCGCGCCTCCCTGCATCGTCCCTGGAGCTGCATCGGGCTCCTTGCCAGGGATCGAAGGTTCTCCCCGCTGCTGTAGGAGGGTAATCGTGCAGCCTTTACCACCCGCGGGCGGCCTTCTTGCGGGTTCCGAGCAGAGCACTACGACTGGCTGCTTTTGCGGGTCTCGATGTGCCTCTCAAAAGCCTTACCGAGGTTCTGCGGCTCTGCCCGCTGGGCTGTGGCAGTGAACCTCCGACAGGGATTGCTGATGCATCACAGCGTGTGAGGGCCGACGTGAAATAATTAGCTTTAGAAGAAATGCAGCGGTTATTCCCGAAATGTAAACTAACTAGTATTTAGTATAAGATCTCCTGCACTTTTCCCCTATCGTTCAGATTGAAATACAGGAGCCCCATTAACAGGGGTTTTGCTTTTGAAATAAGGGATTATTCTCAGTGTACAATACGGACTCGCTAAGGAGTCAGTTTGACAGATTTATGTGCTTAAAAATAATGCATAGCTTGAAACAGTGTTTTCTTAATAGATGTAAGAATTGTTGCAGTTGCCATCTGCTCTGAAGATGAATATTGATTATTGGAAATGCTCACTGCTTTCTGAAAGTCATGCTTATGTTACTGCTCTGTGTTTATGTGAAGATGTGTGTTCTTTCTTTACCCAGGTCAAACCTATGTGAGTTTTTTCTTCAGCTGCAATGACTGCAGCAGAGTAAGATGAACTTTGCTTGGTTAGGAATCAGGCCATTGACTTTGCTGAGCATATAACCCACTTTGACAGCCATTTGTGCCGAGTATTTTCTGGAAGAGTCAATACCTGCAGTGCCTCACCTGATTTTTACTTCAAAGTGCACAGAAATGTAGAACTTCTAGATTTCAGTTGACTGGTGGATGAGCTTCCATTAATTTTGTTGACTTTATGGAGGTCTTCTTAGAAGTGGCTGGAAGTGTTATAATCAATAATTGATCTTTAGAGAAAGGGAAATACTGAAAAGTACAAAGTCTCTGTGGAATTATGCCTTATCACTATTTTTCCAGCTGAATCTAAACTTGCTGAAATGAAGTTTAGTTTCCCATGCACTCATGAATTTCTGTGATTGTGCTTTTTCCTGAGTGCTACTCTTCTGCTTTCTGTACCACAGAAAACGATTTACTTCTAATCTTTTGGTCCTTAGATTCTTTCACATACTTCGGCCATTTGCATTCTTCCTCAGTGGGACTACATATAATAGAAAAGTTGCTTACAAAATAGTCAGCTCTAAGTATGATTTATTTAATTGGGTGCAAATTAATTTTATTCATCAGTTATTTAATTACTACCCTTCCCTGTTTGGAAGAAATGAGCAGTTCATCAGAGATTCAAAACTGGGCATTATCTTCTTAAAGATATCTTAAAACCAGACAGATTTGGCGTATAAAAGATTGATGCGAGTTGAGTCTGGGCTTTTTGCCAACTCTACTCTTGACAAAAGCCACGTGTGTTCTCAGAATAAAAAAGCAGTAGAATTGCAAAGAAAATCAGCTTTATTGATTCACAAACAAAAGTATCTAGGAAATAAGTATTTTGAAGAATCTAGGTATGTGCTTTTAAGTATCTCCTCTCTGTGACTAACTCAACCAGTAGCTACCAGGTGTTTGCTGTTAAAGGTGATGGACATGTCAGAGGTGTCCTTGGCCTAATGGTGGCAGAGTGCCTCCTGTGCATCTCTGTGATTGTCGAGGTTCCAGTAGCAAGTCCCAGTTTTGTGCCTGGCCATGTGTACAAAGAGACATAGCTTCATTTTCTCTTGCCTGTTGGCACTTCCTAAGTTGAGATTTGGCTGATGTGTGCAGTGTCTGATTGGTTGTAATTCTGGTATTCAGTCAAGATTAAGCTAATCATTACAAACAGATGTTTATATTTCAAAAGTGGTACCTTTCTCTCAATTTGAGAATGTCTGAAACAAAGCCAATGTTAATGCATTACTCTAAGATACTTGGTGCTGTTGAGAACAGAAGTTTAATATGGCCTCAATCACATAACTTCAGACTCTTTGGAATTGCCATGCTGTCTTTGACCAAGGAACTTATTCGGACATAACTGGAAGATGATTAGCAACTCTTTGCCATTTATTTTATTAAACATGGCGTTAATAAAAAAATAAATAAGCATAAATGTACTTCTTATAGACGTGCATGCCAACAGCTCTACTAGTTGCTATGTGTATGTTGCAGTAATAAGTCTTGAACGTGTTTGCATATTGCTTTGCTGAGAAGGCTGTAGCTTTTAAACAATGCTTTACAGAGCAGTGATTTTTTTCAGCAGATCTTGGTAAGTAGTGTTTTGTCTTTAGAATTTAAAGGATGTAGAATGATCACTCTGAAGTGTGTATCTGCTGAAGTATGTATTTAGTGGGGCATATTGATTTACTGAAACTCTTACCTTGTTCCGAAGCAAATTACACTGTTTCCTGTTCCTCCAGTGCCTCGCGTTCCATGATATTTCACCCCAAGCTCCAACACATTTCTTAGTGATTCCTAAGAAGCCAATTGTCAGGTTGTCAGAAGCAGAAGATTCTGATGAATCTGTAAGTATTCTAAAGGTTGTTTTGTACATGAAACTGTACTTTTCATTACTTCATAGTGTACTAGGCTGTTCCCCTTTTCCTCTTGACATTTCAAAGAGGCAAAATAGTTTTCTGATACTATAACCTTGTCCTCTAGCTTAGAAAGATAATAGAGTTAAGGTTTTCCAGTAAAATTAGCCAGAGAAAGCAAAATACATCTGTATATTTTCCACGCAAAATGAATTGGTATTTATTATATTATAATCCTGATGTCTGTTTTCATCATTCGCATGCAATAGTACTTGCTCTAATATGGACTTGGGGGGTTTTAGCAGGTCAGAGTTGAAGAAAAGGAAAGTTAGCTGAGAGGTGCTGAATATTTCATTTGTTACTAAAAACATCAAGCTCAAAGATTTTGTAAGCTTTGCATGGTAAGATAAAGTTTCTTTTCTACCAGAATGATATATGTTGTCTGAAGAAGTAGTGGGAGCTTTAACCATGAAGTAAATTTAGCTTCTGTGACACAGTCTGTTACAGCCTGTCTTGAAAAAATCAATAGTTCTCTTTTCCACCTATATTACGCATAGCCAGTCCATAGTTTTTCTTGGAAAGTGTCAGGTGCAGGCAGACAACAATTTGAAGAGCAGAGGCTGAATTTCTGGGAATTAATTTACTGGCTTATTGGTTCTCTGCTCTCATTCCTTCCCTTCCTTCCCTTTCCCCTTTTTTGTGTGTTTTCTGTTTGTTGTTTTTTTTTTTTTTCTTTCTCCTCCAGCTTCTCGGTCATTTAATGATTGTTGGCAAGAAGTGTGCTGCTAACCTGGGCCTGACCAATGGCTTCCGGATGGTTGTGAATGAAGGGCCTGAGGGTGGGCAGTCTGTCTATCACGTACATCTCCATGTTCTGGGTGGTCGCCAGTTGGGCTGGCCTCCTGGCTAACGTTTGTACACCACAGGAATTAACTGCATGCATACAAGATACCACCAAATAGATTTATTATGTTGTCCCTCAATCTAGCCACTGTTAGTGTATTGTTTTTTTAAATGTGTGTCTACAGAGGGTAATAAATGCTCTGAACAACATTCGCACAATAAAGATTAAGCATGTGAGAATCGTCTCTGTCTGGTGTGCCTTACTGATTGAAACACTTCTGAAGTTAAAATTGTGTTCTCTGGAGTTTAAAGCACAAAACATATTTCCATCTGCTAACATGTGGGTAGTGATTTGCCAAGGCATTCAAAACTAAAGGTGCAACCACTTATCAGACTTTTGTGTCTTCTGGGAAGAAATCTTTTAAGCTTTTGCATTGTGGTATGTAAATGTTTGTCAAACCAGCATAGGCTGCTGCTTAAACTTTTTTAAAAAGTGAAATTCCAAACATGCTGTGCAAGGGCAGTGCCATTACAGTGCAGTACATTGGGAACAGACATTCTAAGGCTCAATTTTTCCAGTGAGAGTGGGTAAAATGGTAAGTCAGCTGCTATAGTTCCATAGCTCACAAGTGTTTAAGTTGTGATTTTGATCAAATTGAAGACTTAAAGTATTGAACTGTTGTAAGATGTTCAAGGCATTCCTTGGCACATAAGCAGCGTGATGTATGCATATATATATTTTTTAGATTCCAGATTTTAGTGAGCAAATCTCCTCTTTCAGTTAATAGTACTTTCTGTGTGTTGCTGCATATAGTTGCTCATGCAACAGTCCTCAGATCTCCAAGATAATTTATTATCTTGAAATTAGGGTTACAGATGTGTCTGCCAGTGTATATCTAGAACAACTGTTCTTTCTGATAAAATTTAGTCACAGCTAACTAGTTTTTATGATGAAAGATACCAGCAAGCCTCAGATGCCTTGATAAAAGCTGGTTACTTGTGAGCATCAAAAGTGTTAAAGAAATGTGGGATTGTGTAAAGGGTGTACAGTAAAAGCAGTGAATTGGTTTTTTCTGTTCAGATAAAACTTGCAAGTTTGGTAAAGCTGTTTGTTTAACGAGAAAATACTCTGTAAGTACTTCAGAATGTTCTGAGCTTTCAGTTTTACCCTAAGATGTGACTTAAACAGGAGAATCAGCTAGGGCTTCTGAAGCAGATTGGTCGTGGTTCTGTAGTGTCACCGAATGACACAGAAGGAAAGACACACTCATTGACTTCAAGGAATTAAGCAGGAAAAGAACGCTTTATTTACATTTCATGTGTATTTATAGAATTTCAACAATGACCATGGATTGGACAGTGAGGATAATACCTCCTGACCCCATAGGTCCCATTAACAGTCTATTAATTCTTTCTCCCTCCAAAGAGGAATGCAAAACATTCATTGTTAATATGAACAGAGTGAGAAACTGTAAGAAAGCATCTGTCAACAATCAGAAGGCTGAAACACGAGGGCAACACTGTAGTGGTAGCATAATGGCTCTTCTGTGTAACTTGTGTGGAAGTGAAGAAGAAAACCACCCCATCCCCAGAGGTATGGCATCCCTGAGCAGAAGCTGAATGCGTATCACAATAATGAAGTATCACAGCAGACACAATGGGGCTGCAGGAAAGGTTTGTGGCTGGGAAACTGGCTATCAGAACGAGTTCATGGAAGGCCCTTAAGGATAGTGAGATGAACTGTTGGCAAACAAATGCAGGAAAGGGCATGTGGCGTTATTTACTTCTTTGATGTCCCTAATTTCTGTTGTACATGTTGTACCTGTGTCCTTTTTACCAACACTGGCATATGTGATTTGAAGCATGACTGGTAAATTTTCATTGCTGAACCCTGTATGAAAGTAACCTGCTGAAACTTCTGCTGCTTTACTTGGAGAATGTACTTGCAGGTACCTGTCAGACAATGGTCTACTCAATGTAGGAAAAAATAAATGAAGGAAAAAGTTTTCCCTAATTTGTGCATGTAGGAAGTGGAAAAATTGGATATTAGTTGACCTCTTCTACCTCTCAAAACCACTTGCCAATTTGTTGCTAAAATGCAGACAAGCCTCCTTATCAGTTTTCTTCTTGCATTGCTTTTACTTCTATAGAGAGGTGATGACTCCAGTACCACTTCTCTGTCCTGTGATTTCTAAGGGCATTTAACAGAGTGAGATGTGTTAACTGCATCACAGGGAGGCAGCAAACTTCATCTTAGTAAAGACCAGGGCAATGGACATAAGAAAGTAGAGTTATACTACATGTCCTTTTACTCTACATTGGTGATAAATCTGAAAAACCCAGTGGAAGATCTTGAACTCTCAAATAGTCAAATGTTGTTGAATGACAAATGCCTGTGAGCAATCCAAGGATTTCACCTTTATATAATCTTCATACGCTGAAGGTAGAAACAATTTAGCTGACTTAAATATAGGGTGATGTATAATCTGTGTCCACTTAATGGAGTGATTGATCTAGGCAGCATCTGTCATTTGTCTCTCTAAGCTCCCCAAGGTATCAGGAAGTTATTCCAGTATATCAGAGATAGGAATGGAGTTGAGAGTGTGTTTGGAAGCAACAGGGAATTTTAGTGTGGCTTGTCATTTCGGGGAGAGTACATTATTACTGTAAGCTGTAGTGGTCTCTGGTAGAATTTGTCTAATCTTCTAGATAATACCACTGTTACATCACTCTTAGTCAGAGACAACCTGTCTGAAAGAGAACTACACTGAATGTGTGAAATTTATGTCAGTTTTTAAAATGTCACATACTGAATTTGAAGTAACACTTCCTAGGTATGAAAATTTGCATTCTTTTGGGTATTAAGCTGTTGAGTCTTGTGCCAAGCTGTCCACATGGACCCACAGAGTTCTTGAAAATCCCGTAGCAGTAACAATTTCAGATTTGGACAAGTCATCCTGACTGAGGCTGCAGTTGTCTTATTTTTGCCTTTTGTTTGCTGTTTTCCTGTGTGTTAGAACTCATTTTTGTGGACCATACTAAATTTTTATGGAATTTCTCTCAGGGGCAGTGTGTTGATATTTTATTTGATTATGCTTGTGTTTGCTGTGGATTTAAATACAAAGTTCTGTCTTGATTTATTTTCTGCTCCAGTTACTGGGGGGAAAAACAATCATTGCAACAATTCCTTTTACTTCTTAACGGATAGGAAATATCTGGTAAACTAGGCAAAATTTTATCTTGTTTTATTGTCATTCCCAGTTAATAATTTCTTTCCTTTTGAGAAACTACATGTACTCCAGCAGAGTGAGCTTGAGGTGAACTTGAAAGAACTGGGGGAAAATCAAAACCTAGGCTAATGGTGTTGGGCAGAGTTTTTTGCCAGTTTTGGCCATTAGGTATGTGCCCTATACCTATCTGTCATCATGGATTTAAAGAGAAAATACGTTTTTTCATTGGACTGTGATGTGGTTACACACGACTCTTGGGTAGTTGCAGGGTTGCTAGGTGGGAGAAAAAACTTGAATCCAGTCTAAAATTCAGTCTTTTAGGTAGAAGTTGAAGAGGGAGTGGTGATTTAAGAAGTCACTGCTTTAGTAAATGTGTTAGGACCATGACTCTTTGGCGATAGGAAAGTTGGGAAATACTCCTTTTGAGTGGGGAGCTTCACAACAGCAAATTGCCCTGAGAAACAGAAGATCTTGAGAGAAAAAATATCTAGAGCTTCCAGAAGAAAGAGACCACCTCTTCTCTACTGTGGTAAAAGTGAAAAAGAGCCACCAATTCTACATGCAAAACATAAAAACTGTAAGTATTGGCCGGTGGGGGTGTTCTGTATGTTGGAAACCCAGCAACAACTATGAACATTGTTGTACATGATGGTCTTGGAGGTCGTTTCCAATCTTGCTGATTCTGTGATTCTGACATGTTACAGAGTAGATGTGAACATGGTTAATTTGGTTTTGCTAAAATTGCTCAAAACATAGTTTGACTGGAGAAAATGCTCTTAGGATGTGAAAAGTAAAGAAACAAAAACGAGCTGCTGACACCTTTTTTTGTGAAGGATTTTTACTGTTGGTTTGGCTGAAGGTCAAGGACCAGTCAGCCTCTTATAACAGACTTCAGTATCAGAGAAGACTTGAGAATAATTATACTCCAAAACAATCAGATATTTTTATTTTGTTGTCATGGTAGCTGTACTTCTGTCAGATTTTCATAGAATAGAATTTCATAGAATCAGAATATCATGAGTTCGAAGGGACCCATCAGGATTATGAACTACTGGTGCTGTGCGGACACCCCAAGAATCACCCCATGTGCCTGAGAACATTGTCCAAACGCTTCTTGAACTAGACAGGCTTAGTACTGTGACTACTTTCTGAGGAGCCTTTTTCAGTGCACAGCCACCCTTTTGGTGAAAGACCTTTTCCTGACGTCCAACTTAAGTCTTTCCTGATTCAGCTTCATGGCGTATCCTCAGGACCAGTCACTTCATGAGAGTGAAGGGATTGGTGCCTGTTCCTCTGTTTCACCCTGTGTGGATGCTGAAGACCTCAGTGAATCTCACCTCCAGGTGTCTCCTCCAGGCTGAACAGGCCAAGTGACCTCAGCTGCTCCTGTTATGGCTTCCCTTACAGACCCTTACCATCCTTGTGGCCCTGCTTTGGATGCTTTCCAATAGCTTCATGTCTTTTTTGTATTGTGGTGCTCGAGGTGAGGCTGCCCCAGCTCAGAGCAGACCAGGACAATCCCCCCTTGCCTGGCTGTGATGCTGTGCCTGATGTCCCCTAGGACAGGGTTGGCCCTCCTGGCTACAGGGCACTGCTGACTCAGGTTCAACTCGCCCTCGGCCAGGACCCCCAGGTCCCTTTGTGCAGCACTGCTCTCTCCAGCCTCTCATTTCAAGGTTTGTCCATACATCCAGGCATCCAGGGTTGCCCCATCCCAGGTGCAGAATATGGAACTTATCCTTGTAAGACTTCATACGGTTGCTGATTGCCCAGCCAAGGTATCTCTGCAGGGCCTCTCTCTCTGTACTTGAGGGAGTTGACAGCTCCTCCCAATTTAGTGTTGTTGGCAAACTTACTTAATATTGCTGTGTCTGAGACATTTATGAAGATGTTGAAGAGGGCCTATTGAATTTTGTCAATGAATTTTGTCAAATATAGAAATTGTTACTGTCAAGAAGATAATAAATTTTCTAGAAACTTAATCATACTAATGTTGAAAGATGGAAACTATATGTGGAAAATTCTCATTCTCTGCCTCACAAATGCAGAGAATATTCTGCCCTGCTTGTGTCTTAGATTTTGTAGAAAGCTCTTGCTCCTCTTGCAAAAAAGGATCAGGTCTGTCAGTTCATTCAGGAAATACACATCTGCTTCAGGTACTTTATTTTTCTTCTCTGAGAGTGCCAGTCTTTAAGTGCTGTTTTACGTAAGGCGATATCAGTATTTTAGACAGTGTCAGCTAGCACTTTCTGAGGCATCTGGTTGGACCCACAGGCTTTAGTCTTTTACAAGGTCATTTATCCTTGCAGAGTGGGGATACTCTTTTATATCCCTATGCTTCTGTTTCATTCTTATAGCAAGATCTAAACTACAGAGTGTGGCATGTGTGGAATAGCAATTCCAGAAGCACATTTTCAAGAAGAAAATATCTGTGGGGAAAGGAGAAGGAGGGGTTATAGGAAAAATACTCTTCTTTTTTTCCTTGCATGGCATTGTATATTTCTGATGTTTTCTCTTTCTGGGTACATTGCTCAGGTGCAGGAATCTGGAAGTGATGTAGCTCCCAAGAATGGTTGCTCCTCCGTGGTTTATCTCCGTGCTAGGTAGGGCCTCCCCCTGTTAAATAACTTGTTGGCAAGACAAGAGAAGCTGAGTGCCTTGATTTGCATCAGAGCTTATCCACTTGTCCATAGCATTTCTGTACTCTTGCACAGAAGTGAGGTTCCATTGAGCTGTGGTGACAACCTAACATCACAAGACCTATACTTGCATAAGTCTTCCTTTCCAATCTGTTGGTTGGAATGCATTCAATTGTAAAGTTGCAAGTTGCACTGCTACTTATTAATGTTAGTTCTTTTTTTTTATTATTATATTTTCTGGAAAATGATTTAACTTGATTTAATTTTTAGTCCAAAAGCTGTTTCACATAAATGGTGTCTGGATCTTAGTTTAGTTAGAACAGTTTGGTTTATGCTTGATGGAATTAATCAGCTCATCACTGCCTTTTTTGTAGTTAGAAAAACCTCATTTGATTCTTAATATTGTAGGATTTTCTGTCATTTAGCAGCAGAGCAGCATCCACAAAATTACTTCTGTTTTTATTCACAGTAGAGAAAAAACATGCATTTGCTTTTCCAGCTATGAAAGAACAATAGAATTTTGAAGCAGAAGATGTGAAGTAAGTGAGAGTCATGGTATGGTTCACTTTCTGCTCTGAGGCACCTTGTTGATTTCATCTTGGTCTCCCTGGAGGCTCCACTTATCATTAAGTCATGAGCTAGCCTAGGGCCTTCCTCTGTTATTTCCGTGCAAACAGAATGGAATTTCAGGTTCACGGCCAAACAAGATGCATTGGACTGTATCCAGTGGTTAGAATGCTTATTTATATTCAGTGAAGCTTAGCTTGGAGAAATGTGAAAAATACTATCACTCTGGTCCCAGAAGATGTGTTGAACACTAACATGAGGATCAGGCTAATGTTTTGCCGAGGAAGATGGGAACAAGAAGAGGGTAGAATTATATGCCTGTATTTGAAACTCAAGTCCTTATTTCATAGTAATGGCATTTGGTATAGAATATGATGACTGGTTTAAGTGCAAAACATAGAATGCAGGAGTTGACATTTTTTAATAATTTGTGTGTTTTCCTTCAGACAGCTTTTCAGTTAAAAGGGTAGGGTTTCAAATAGTGGTTAGTTAGGCATGACGTTCGTCAGGGTTTTGAAATTGCTAACATTTACTGTTTTCATCAATCACGTAGAAAATGGGATGGACTACACCCTCAGGACATTCACAGGTGACATAAAATTGGGAATGGGAATGATTGATAAGCTGGAGGTCAGGACTGGTACTCAGAGGCACAAGAGGTTGAAAGAATAGACTGATGGGGACCTTTTGAAGTTCAGCAAAGCTGCTGAGTCCTGCACTTGGATGGGATCAGTCTCATGCAGTAGATACACTGCAAACTTTGCAAAAAAACTTGGCAAAAAGCTGCAAAACTTTGTTGCAAAGCAGAATCTCAGAAGTCTAGTGGACAAAAAGTTGGAGAAAAGTCAGCAGGATTCCCTTTGCAGCCATGAAAGCTGAGCCCACCTGTGCAGCCTTAGGAGTGGTTTAAATGAGGGAATTCATTTATTCCCTCAGTTCAGCATTTACGAGGTAGTGCCTAGGGAGTTTTGTGCAACTTGGGCTCATTAGAACGAGAAAGATGCAGACATGCAGGAAAGAGTTTAGTGGTGAGCCACTGAGACAGTTGCTGAAGCACCCGATATTCAGCAAGAGTCTGAGAAATTGTGTTGTTTTGTCTTGAAGATGAAATGGCTTGGAGGGGGCTTTACCTTTTGCAGCTTTTTAATGCGTGGTTGAAGAGAATCCAGGCTCCTAAAGGTGCAGAGGGAAAGAATCAGTGGGCTGATGTTGCAGCAGGTGAAGTTCTGAGTAGGAATATTAGGAAAGGTTTTACAGTGAGAAACGTTAAATGCTGGAAAAGATTGCCTAGAGAGACTGTGGAGTCCAGAGATGCTCAAAGCTTGACTAGACTTAGCAATGTTATCTGACTTAAATTTGGCTCTCATCTGAGCAGAAATATGGATTAGAGAATCACCAAAGGTCCCTTCCAACATTGTTCTGTGGTTCCGTTAGCAGCAGCATAAACATCTTCTACAAAGAGTCAAAATAAAGTGATGGAAAGAAAGCCATAAGGCAAAAAACCCAAACAGTCAAAATTACAGAACTGAAATAAAAAAAAAATATGTGAAGAAGAAGAGTTGTTTGTTTCTGAAATCCTGTAATTTTGAAACTTAAATGCAATGAGACTTTATATACTTGTATAGAATACATGAAATATCTTACCCTTGTGTCTTGATACAGAGAGAAATGCCATATTAAGCTGCTCATTGTTAGCCACAATTAATTATAAATCAATGTCTGGAAACAAACAGAATGTGGAACACATTTCTTGCAAGTGCAAAAAAAAAAGAGAAGAGAACCAAAGAAATGGAACAAAGAAGAATTAGATCTCTTACGCAGTTATGAGCAGACTGGATTTTCTGTATTGAAAGATGCATGATTGTTTCTTGTTTAACAAGATATAAATCTTAAAAGAAGCATGGATAATGTGTCCCTACCCTCCTTGCATTCCCTCATGGATTGAACTGTCTTCAGATGTTAGTCAGCCACTCTTTATTCCCGTGTGATCTCAGAAAAAGCAGACTAATTTGATATTGTATTAATAAACTGTCTGGTAGTGTTTACAGACAAACAAAAAGCTGTTGTATGAGCTCTGAAGCTCCAATTCCCAAACCTCTGGTTGTATTTTGGTCCTCTTGTACCTTCATAAGAAAAAGTGAAAACTTGTACAAAAAAAGTGAAAAGTTGTTACGTACTTGCCAATATTGCAAATCTTGCTGCAAAGATTTATGAAGTTAATTTGTTTAGTTGGTACTGTGATGTAATCAAACAGGAAAAAATATCTTATCCTCTGTCAACTAGGTTTTTCTATATTTTGAAATTATAATATAGGAGGATTGAGGATTTGAAAAATGACAGAATTTTGTGGGCACAAATGGTGAAGGTGGTTTAAAATCGTCTTCATGGCCCTGAAAGAAGTGACCTGTAGCAGTTGGCTGGCTAATCTAGGCACTTGTGGCCAAACATTAAAATCCTTCCTCTTTTCTTTCCCTGAGCAAAATAAGTTATTGATGGCTAGCCCTACATTTTTTTGACTCACTGATAAGTTTGAACTTTTTGTAGCTCCCATTTGAAAAACACTGGGATAGATTTAAACAAAATAACTCTAAATCAAGCTTTCACAAGGAATTTTTTTATTTGTTGTTTATCGTAGGCTGCTAGAACATTATGAAAGGTACTGCATCTGAAGTGTTTCACAAGTGATATGACAAAATGAGGTTAAAAAATGGAATAAATTTTTAAAATTCGATCCATTGTAAATGGAACAATGAAAAACTGTACAGAATAGAGTGAGAAACACTACGATAATCAAAAATTTAATAATTATGAAGTGTAATGGAAAGGAAGAAGGTGAATCTCAAGACAGATAGCAGGACAATAGGACGCTGAGAGGAAATGAAATAAAATGGCTTGCAGAACATGACTTCAGGTCCAGATACTGAGTACTGCAGTAAGTATAATTTTAATGTGTATTTTATGGTAGTGTTTTTCAAATGCTCTTAACAGACATTTGCCTTTGTAATTTACAGTGGTTTCTGTGGGATCCACATTCAGCCCTTCCTGAATACCTGTAGAAATTACTTTTGTACTGTCCGCCTAGACCAGGGTACATTAAGATATTAAAATACATAAAAATCATTGCAGGAGCGAGGAATATTGTTCTCCTATGAAAGACATCCTGATTCTGGTGTCCGTTCTGTGACTGAAGTGACATGGGCTTTGTGAGCGGGTGCAGCGAAAAATGCCACACCCGGATATCCACATCGGAGCGCCCTTGTCTCTTTGTTCCGAGCAGCCTGCTGTCTTTCAGGGGCAGGATCCAGCCTCGGGAGGGCGGGCGGAATTCCCGAGCCGAGCTCCGTGCGTGCGCTGCGCGGGCGCGGCCGCGCGGGGGCAGCCTGGCTCCGCCGCCGGGCTCGGCGCTCCCCTCCGGCGTGGCGGTGGCTGCGTGCTGATGGCAAAAGTTGGAAGAGAAGGGAAGCGGAAGGCTTTCAAATGGCTTCTGCTGCCGTGCACGCTGCTTCTGGTGTGCGAAACAGCGTTCGTCACTTCAGCGTGGTTTAAATTGCCTTTTTTCAGAGTTTTAGCTTCTAATCATCTTGATACAATCTTATGACATGCAGTGTGCTAGTTTAGGAAAAAGGTCTTGCTGGTGTCCTTGTGCATCATGCATTGATTACCCTTGAGAATTCATTACATGCACTTATGTTTATACGAACTTGATGCTTCTGAAGGGTCTTTTCCAATAATGATCAATGTGAGTGCTACAAAGATGACATGGATTTCATATTTTGAGGATGGCATGTGTAAAAACGTATCTTCACATCTATTATATGGTCACTGCAGGGACATGAAGCATAGGTGGTTGCATAACTCTTTACAATAGGAATCCTACCTTTTTGGTCTTATGATTCAGACAAATACTGGATTGTTGCAGTGTATCATTACATTTCTAGAACTATATGAGAACCTTTAGCGGAAAAGGGTAATTGAAAATCTCTGAGTAGTAACTCAAAATAACTTAACAACCACTTAGCTGTAATTATATAACAATGCAATCTTTTTTTCAGAAATGCTTTGGATTTATGCATAATACTATAAAAGCCTCTACTGAATAATCCTGTAGTCACTTAGCATTGACTGAAAACACTTGCCAGTTTTTAAAGTCACTCTTCAGGTGAATTGCATTTCAGTTTCGAGGGGCATCAGGGTACAAAGTGGAAACTGAATGCCAAATTTTGTCAAGGGTATTCTGAATCTCACTGGTTCTTTCATTTTGTGGGGTTTTTTTGTTTGTTTGGTTGGGGGTTTTTTTTGTTTGTTTTGTTTTGTTTTGTTTTTTATTATATTTTTCCCCTGCAAGTGGGATTCTTGTACCTGATTCACTAGCTCCTTCCATATGTTTTCATTTAAACTGCAGCTGGTGCCCTGCATGCCTCAAAAACTTACTGAAGCAGGAACCAATCCTGTGTGTGTCATGGACAAACACTTCAATTAACCCAGACAGCTCACAAGATGGGGTCCTTGAATATTCTTACGATCAGAGGCACCTGTTTGTTTGCAAGAGCATAATGAGTATATGTGGTGCTGAATAAATCAATCCAGATTAGGGAAAAAAGTAATCCAGTAGTGCTATCTTTTGGTTGGCTGCAGAGCTATGTTGGAAGAGAAAGCACAGTAAAAAGTGCATTGCAATTCTAAAATAGTTGTAGTAATAAGTAATGGAAACTAATGAGAAAGTTTTTACTTCAAGTCACCCTGCTTCATCACCTGTAAATATCCTTTTCTGTCTACAAGCAATACATCTGTTTTCTCTGTATTTTTTCCTAGTAACTTCATATATGTGCATGTATGTACACTGCTGTTGTTAAAACAGCAAAACAACATAGGACTTACTAATGGAATCAAAAGCCAGATGAGACCCTTAACACAGTATGAATCTCATTTCAAGATAAGATCTCAATTTGCACTTGTAGTATAGAAAGTTAATCATATCCTGGGCTGTATCAAAGTGAGCATGGTCAGTTAGTACAGGGGGTGATTCTTGCTTTCTGCTCTTGTGTGATCTCACTGGAGTACTGCGTCCAGCTCTGGGGTCTCTACTACAAGAAAGACATGAACCTGTTTGGAGTGGGTCCATTTGACAGCCACAAAAAGAATCAGAGGGCTGGAGCATCTCTTCTGTGAGGAAAGGCTGAAAGAGCTGGAGCTGTTCAAGCTTGGAAAAGAGAAGGCTGCAGAGAGAGCTTAGAGCAATTTTTCAATAAACGAAGAAGATGAGTTAGCAGAAAGAGAAAGATTTTCTGAAATTGAAAGAGGGTAGATTTAAATTGGATATAAGGAAGACTTGTTTTGCAGTAAGGTTGGTAAGACACTGAAACAGGTTGCCCAGGGAAGTAGATGCTCTCATTCCTGGAAGTTTTTAAGATCAGTTGGATGAGGTTTTGAGCAGCTTGATCTGGTGAAAGATGTCCTTGCCTTGGGCATGGGGGTTGGACTAAATGAAATATTAAAGTCCCTTCTAATGCTACCCAGACTATGATTTTGTGTTATTTGCTGGGAAGAGCTCAGTTTCCTACCTGTATTTTGTGATTGCCCATCTGAAAAGGTACAAGATTGTACTTGATTTTTCTCATTGGAATATGTAAGTCATATTGGAATATGACTGTGCTTCAGTAGGCTATTCTTTTTTCACAGGTTAGGTTAGATGGTTGATTTTATCACCCATACAACAAAGATTAGCCTTCTATGAGCATTTGTGGGAGCAGAGTTTAATCCTTAAATTAATAATGTATGGAAACAATCAAGCAGGAGTCAGAATTAACAAAAGTGTTAATGGAGTCGTATTCCCACCACGTTGTTTAGTACATCTGTGTTATGATTACTTTAGATGGAAAAGTGTCAACTCAGGTTTCCTCAGCTTTGTAGTAGTACCAGAAGGAAGTCAATGTATTAGAATGTATGTGACTGCGACAAAGGAACATATTTTTTAATAAGCTGCTTGATGAATTGCAAATATAAAATGTTTGTATTTTCTTCCTTAGATTTTTACTTTAGATTGACTAAATGCAAGCTGCCAGAAAAAACAAACAAATAAAACCAAACCCAAACAACACACCAATTTAGCTTTGGCACTTTCAACCATCTAATAGAGACATTATTGTTCAGCTGCAGCTCAGTTTATTTTTACATTTTCACAGAGATATAGATGAGAGATGGGAAGTGGAAAATTAATTTGGGAACAGTCGCTTTTAATTTTTCTAGGACTTCTAAAAGCATTATAAGGGCACTGAATCCCTAGGGAAATGCAATACAGCTTTGAGATGCCTGGCAATCCAGGCAAGAGGGAAGTCATAGGGGGCAGTGTCTCTGCCTCTGTATGCTGACCTGAAGAAGGATTGCTTAAAGTTCTGGCTTCTCTCCCATAAAAAAATAAGTCAGAAAGCCACAGATCTATTTTCTGTCTTTCTCGAATGTGTAAGTTTCCATGTTGTTGCTCATTTCTGTCTCATTTCTGAAAAGCTCTGACTTTGTCTGTGGTTTCAAGAGTTCATAGCTAAAACTTAAAGACACCAAACTTCCTTTTCTTTCCCCAGACTTCCACCACTGCTTGCCATTCTTTTAAGTGAGCTCTGCATCAAGGAACTTGCATTGTACTAAGCCTTATTCCCTTATAGGAAACTGTTTCCTATAAGCTGATTAAAATTGTTTTAAAGTGGAACAATTTCTGGTAAGCTTTTATCACTGCCCGATAATTTCAGGAATCAGTTTTTCACTAGGCAGCCTTTGAGTTCAGTATATATTTTAATATATAAGGTAGTTTTTCTTATCCTTGTAGGTCCTTCTTATCCTTTGAGGTAATTTTGATATCCAGCTATTAGCTGATTCATGAGTTTTGTATTTGGATACAGCAGAGTGCTTCTGTAGTAAAATAGGCTTTATTCTTCCTTCATATCCTGTTGCCAGCTTTTATGAGGCTACATCTGTAAAAGTGTCACAAAACATGGGCACTTAACAGGTAGAAAAGTGATTTGACCTTAGAAAAGTTATTTGTAAGATATTCAGAATGTAGGTCTGCTAATAACACCAGATCCTCACAGGGAAATGAGATCAGAAAGGAGGCAGAATTAGCTTTTAATAAGATGTTTGTCTTGCTTCTAAGTGGAAGTTAGAGTCTTTCAATAACAAGATTGTTTAGCAAGGCTAAGGCTTTTTGCCTGTTACAACTCTTGCAGCTCTTTCCAGAAAAGAGCAAATAGCTCTTGTAAATAGGACTCTTAAACACACGTGAAAGCTATGGGTTGTTTTCTATTTATTCTTATGCTGCTTTATTGCGAGCATTAATGTATCCTTATCCACAAGGATCGGGTATTACTGTGAAAGTTAGGTGTGTAACGTAATACTACTTGCTTCACTGCTAATCTGTTTATATAATTTGAATTAGTCGGAGGTGAAAAAAAGGCCAGAATATTGAACTTAACTGAAAGATTTTGGTTAAAAAATTGTAAAAAAATAAATTGTAAAATAATGTGTAAAAAAAATTAATGTAGGCTTCTCTACACTGTTTCCTGATATACCTGAGCATTAGAGGGAATAGTTAGTCAATGCTTCAATTCTCAACCTGTCTACTACTGCTGGCGATGTAGTGTCAGTGATAAAATTTGTCAGTCTGTTTTATAGATGTGAGTTGTTTTTGGCTATCTGTTCAGGGATGTAATCACTAAAAAAGGTATGAAAAGAAAGAGTAAATTCCTCTGGGCTTGAATGTAGTGATTGGAATGGTCAGTGCAGCATGCAGAAGCCTGTGTCAGACTGAAAAATGTCCTTGTAAGGTAGTTCATGCAGGTACTCCATCTAGCAATATATGGGATGAGCCAGAGATAGGGTTGGGATTTGGGAACGTATATCATGAGCAGGCTCTGATCTAAGAACTAGCAGTTAGAGCAGTTTGGTGGTACTGCTCTGAGTTTGGGAATAAGGATTGTCTAATTTATGGAAGTCCTTGTTAATCCCTGGTGAAAAGCAGAGAATCAGAAGGTTGCAAAGTGCTCTCAAGTAATCTTAACATCCTTTCTCAGTGTGTTTGTTTACATTTTGGACGATTCTGCATCATGCTGTAGAGGAGCTGTACTGCATCTTGCCCTCTTTCTAAGGTCACCCTGTATCTGCCTGTGTTATCATTGTTTTGACAGCAACTTTCTGAAAGCACATTTCTCCAAATGAAGTCTAGTGAAAATAAAAAAATATATGGTGACTGAGATATTCCAGTAAGACTAATGGCAGCTGCATTTTCTAATCTGGAGGAGAAATTTATTCTCTTTTTATTCTGGAAGAAGTGAAAGTGTTCCATAATTGAGGGAAATATTCTTTCTGTCTGTATGATAGACCATGACAGATGCTTTTCTACAGACACAAGTGAAAGCACTAGGCAGAGGTGATGAATAAAACATTAAAGCTCAGGTTTACTGTATGGTTCTGATATGAAAATTTGTTCAGAGTATTTCCTGAAAATTAATTAATATACAGGAAGCAGAGCTGATTCCTGATTGCTCAAAGTGCAATCTCAAGGTGGAAATAAACAAAATAATTAGACAAGCTTTACTGTTATGGGAATAAGAGTAACATTTGTTTATCAGTATTTCAGCTATGCTCCTACCATCCTGAGACTGAAATTCACTGTTAGACAAAGGCTGGTCTCATCCCTCTGACATGTTACTTTGAGGGCTCCATGGACCATGGCTATTTGTACTGAACCCACTGTAATGAATTGCCTTGGTTTTGTGATCCAGTTCTGTGAGCAATGTACACAGAATGCAAATGCAAAATGCAAATTTTTTTTTTGTATTGTTTCCTTCTGTTAGTTGAGCTGTTGAAGCAGTCCACTTGCCTTCCAATGCAAAATTGAAAGAATTGTGTTTATCGGTTAGTTCTGCTAAATAGATTTGATGCTCCGATGATTGTTTTGTTGCCTCTGGAGCTATTTCCCTTTGTAAGGCTGTGTGTTGTTAACACAACATCAGAAACAGAGTCAGCCTCCACTGACACAGATCACATCCTGGCTTTCCTCTGTGGAAAATTTTGCATCCTTTACAAACAAGAGATAATCATCACTTGAGTTCTGTAATTGGTTTGTGCCTTTAAACTGAGTATTTGTAAAATGGGAATAAGTGGTTAGGCTAGATAGATAACCCAATTAATAAATAATTCGGTTATATAAGCATCTGCAAATGTTACCATGACTCTTCTATCAGAACTGCCACATATTCCTTTCAGTGCGTTATTCTTACTATAAAAATGAGAATTTGACTGCATTGTATTTTTCATACCCCTATTTTACATCTGTGAAGACAGTCTTTTTGCTCACAATTAGGAGATCGAACTCAGAAGTTCCTTATTTTTTTTCATTGCTGATACTTTTTTACACCATGCAGTGGTCTAACATACAGTGACACATTTAAAATCACTTGAAATCCTCTTAAAATGGAAACTCTAAAATGACCATAAATAATAGACTATCTTATTACGATTTAAATGTGTCTTCTACACTGATGCAAAAACTGAATTCCAAATGTGTCTTCTATAGTTATGCATAAACTGAATTCTGAATGTGAGCTTATATTTTTATTAATGATTTTTTTTTTGTAAACTGCTCCACTTTTTTCCAACTTAGGAAAATCTAGTGTTTCATGAGAAGTTGCATGATATCCAATTAACACAAAAATTAAATTAGTCTTTTAAGAAAGAGAATTATGCAAAAGAAAGTAAGAGGATATTGGGTAATTGTGTTGAGGGGTGATTCCTTGTAACATTAACCTGGTCCTACTCAAACTGATGAGATTTTAAGGTTCACCTGTAATATCCAACAGTGTCTTCTCACAGAGAAAAAAGAATACTCTCAGAACACAGTCACCTTAGGATTCACCCTTTGTATTAGTCTTTCACATTTATTCAGTGAACCTAACATGGCTCTATGGTCTTCCTGTCAAATGTAGGGGTATGAGCCATTTTTGAGAAACATCAGTCAAAAATGTTAGGAACACAGGCAAGGACTGATGTTCATGCTTGCTTTGACATAGTGTTCCAACGCAGGAAATAGCATGGTGGCTTTTGAGGAGTGGTAGAGTAATAGGACTTCCTGTGCTTTGTTTTCATTAGTGGAGGCCAAAACAGCTTTCACTCTAGCCTTACTCACAGATCATTTAATACTACTGATGACAATGAAACTGCTGCTTGTGTTTTAGATGTTCCTGAAGACAAATATCTGAAAGAGCACTAAAACATTGTCCCAGTCAAATCTTCTAAAAGATGTTTGATATCTCCACACAGTAGTGAATTAGACAAGGTTTGAGAAACAATGGGACGCACTTGATAATAATAAGTTTGTAATATTACAGTTGTAGGCGTTTTATTTGCTTTGTAACTTTAAGTCCTACAGTCATATATGTTTCCTCCAGGTATTTTCCAAGATATCACAGTTTGTGTTGCATTAAACCTCATTTCTCTGTCGATCTGCCATGTCCATATTTCATTGATCTTCTCAGTGTGTAACTTAGTGCCTGGACTAGCACTGATGAGTGTTTTAAGCAGGACATTGCAGAAGAAAGTAAGGGATGTTTGAGGGTTGTGTTTTTTGTTTGTTTGTTGGTTTGGTTTTGTTTGGGGTTTTTTGTTTGTTTTGTTTTTGTTATGTAAAAAAAAGCTCTAATGAGGTGGTATCTAGGCACCGGGAGGGCCATTCACAGTTTTACTCAGATTTTCTATGTTCCTTTGGGAAAACCACATACTCCAGAGGTGCAGCTATGAAATTTGATTTTGGCCAAAACCAACAGTTCATGTGCCCCATGTTGTGTGCCAGCTACTTCAGTTAATGCGGGTACAGCTAAGAGTACAAGTCCAGAGCAATTTAAGCCTTTTGCCCATCTGAACTGTCATAAATTTTATTTGCCCCTCTTTGTGCCTTCTTGTTCTTTTTCTTGTGCTCATAACTATGTTGTTTCCATTGCACAATGAATTAGGAGGTGACTAGGGTAAAGTATTTTGCTATTGCCATCATTGAAATATATGTTTTCTTCTAGCTTCCTGCAACATCTTAACCACACAGAGCCAGTGCAGAAGAGAAGGTCAGAAGATGGGCCAGGAGGGGAGCTTCCAGGATTTAAAATGCCTGAGATTCTTGTGACACCATACTGCTACCTTTGCCCTTTGAAGTGTAGACAATAAATAATACTTGTTATATAAGCCTGTGTAATTTCCCGTTTCTGCAAAAACTACACATACTGGAGTAAGATAGGAGCATTAAGACTCACTAGACAGTATGTTATTGGTAAAACAATGTCAAGATGACAAATTATAGCCTATTTTTCATCTGTTCTCTAGCTGTTTATGAAAAGATTTCATAGAATCTTAAAATGGATTAGAAGGGATATTAAAGACCATATGATTCCAACCACTCAACCATGTACAAGAACACCTTTCACTAAACAAGGTTGCTCAGAGCTCCATCCAGCCTGGCCTTGAACACTTCCAGGGATGGGGCGTTTAAGGCTTCTCTGTGCAACCTGTTCCAGTGCCTCACCACCCTCAGAGTAAAGAATTTTTTACTAGTACCCAATCTAAACCTCCTCTCTTTCACTTGGAAGCCATCTCCCCTTGTTCTTGTAAACAGTCTCTCCATCTTTCTTATAAGTTCCTTTCAGATGCCAGAAGGCTGCAATTAGGTAATCTTGAAGCTTTTTCTTTTTGAGTGAACAATCCTAATTCTCTCTGCCTGTCCTCATAGAAAAGGTGCTCTGTCACTCTGATCATCCTGGTGTACCTCCTCTGGACTCAGCTCCAGCAGTTCCATGTCCTTCCTGTGCAGGGACCCCAGAGCTGGGTGCAGGGTTCCAGCTGGGGTCTCACCAGAGCAGAGCAGAGGGGCAGAATCCCCTCCCTCTCCTGCTGCCCACACGGCTTTGGATGCAGCCCAGGACACGTTTGCCTTTCTGGGCTGGGAGTGCCCATGGCTGGGTCATGTCCAGCCCCCAAGTGCTTCTACCCAGGGCTGCTCTGCCCCAGCCTGTGTTGGTACCAGGGGCTGGGTGACCCAGGTGCAGCACCTTGCACTGGGTCTTTTCATGAGGTTCCCATGGGCCCAGTTCTTGTGTTTGTCCAAGCACCTCTGTACAGCACTTGGACAAGCTTGGTATGAGTCTACAATGTTTTCATAATGCCAGATTCACTGTGAATAGCTGAGCTACTCATAGGCTGTGGATTCCTTT
The DNA here is from genome assembly GCF_052056855.1 of Sturnus vulgaris. Taxonomy (NCBI): domain Eukaryota; kingdom Metazoa; phylum Chordata; class Aves; order Passeriformes; family Sturnidae; genus Sturnus; species Sturnus vulgaris. Next base: position 38,795,532 of record NC_142283.1, on the reverse strand, counting down.
CAGACTAATTTTTTGTTTTGTATATTCATTGTCACTTTGTCATTAAGTGAATTATCTTTTGGGTGATAACAGAAGGGAAGGGGAAGAATTACACAAGCTTCCTGGTTCCTTATTTTTTTTCTGAAGACAGTGAAAGCTTTCATCCAAGAAGAGTTGGGACAGAGGCACTGTTATCTGCTCGATCAGGGCACATGGCTGGGTAAACTAGAATTAACCTAATATTCTCTTGTTTTCTATGGGATTTTGACTAATTTGTACCATTCTTTTCGTGCACCATCTCCAGCCATGGTGGTTAGGACTTAACTCCAGTTAGTGAGTCCTATCTCTCCTCATACATGTGTGCAATGCAAGAGTGCTATGGTATCTGTCTGTCTGTCTGTACACACTGCCATAATGAATAGCAGAGACTCAGTCACTATTTGACTAGATGATGGCTGGTAACATAGTGATAGTGTTCAGGTTAGATTGAAATCTTCATCCCTTGTGAAATATTTCAGTGCAAGATCAGTCATAGGGACTGAATCTGGGTAATTCTCTTATTTACTTGACTTTTTTTCATTTAAATAGCTTTGGATATTTTCTTAAGTCCCATCTGTTCTTACTTCCCTTATTTAAGATGAAAGTCCTTTCACTGATTTTTTTTCCTTCAGAAATCTGGAGAAACTAGTGAACTCTGCTTCCCATTGAGGAGAACTAACTGTGGCATTCATTTGCGGGTCCTGGTCCAACTGAATGTGTATTTCCTAAAATGAAATAAATGCCTTTCTGGTTTGAAGTTTTAAACGTCAGAGTAATTTTACCTCAGAAACCCTTATGCTTAAAAAAGAAAAAGATAATTTTATTTTCCAAACACCTCTAGGAACTTCTAAGTAGATCTAAAGTACCAATTTCTTTGGTTCAATCATTGTGAACATTTTTGCTTTCATTTGGCAGTGTGAACGAATGTGTCACTTAGCCTTTTTTCCCTTTTTGCCTCAGGGAGCAATAATGTAATATACTGTACATCTTGAGGTTATGTCTTGCCTGTCAGAATTTGTTCTAGATCACTAGTTTGCCTGATGCAAGGTGGGGTCAAACCACATATAAATGAAAACTGTCTCAGTTGCCAGCTGCAGTAATAAAGCTAATATTCAAAAAGAAAGAAATTTGCTAAATCAAGCTAGATTCTTAATATTTTTGTAGCTCCTTGGAGCTAATTTCTGAATGAAGACAAACCTTTTTTAAAGCCTATTACATGAAAGAAAAATTCTAATTTTCATTTGACACATGGAACAATCTTAGCTATTGTGCCCTCAGCTGTTAGAAATGAGCAGGATGTCTTTCATACTTGTCCTTATTGGCCAACAATGGACAGAAATACAGAAACTAAAATTTTTAGGGGCTAAACAGGAGGAAAAAGAAGTTAAGATATTTCTCAAAGAGCATAATGCTGGCAACGTGCTTGCTATACTTTCTCACTATGAGTGTGAGGAAGACATAATCTTCTTTCTGGCTTCCTGACATTCCTGCAAAGATAATCCGATCTGCACTGGTGTCTCCACACCTGTGGAAAAAATTGACTTTTAGAGAAGTATTTTTGTGTGGACAAGGTTAAGGAAGAGATGTTGAAGAGAATAAACAATTTTCTGACTTCTCACTGAGAACTCTCTGGCCACTTGAAATTATGTCCTGATGTTGTCTTTCAAATACGGTAATAAAGGCACAAAGGTTCTTTTTGAGGATTTTGAGAGAAAGAGAGGGAAATACAGTGTTTTTGTTACATGTAAGTGGAGTAATGTGACCTGCGATGGAGCTAATAAGCTAATAAATAAGCTAATTTCCTGTGCACCATAGCCACATTTACGGACAAAGAGTTACCAGCAAATTTTAATTACAGTTTTTCTATTTCTAGTGATATACTATATTGTCACTAGTCTTGACATTGAACTATAAAAAATAAGGCTGTAAAAGTCACAGTAATTTACACAACTCTGCAAGTTGTTCCTAGTACTGCATAATATTTATTATAATTTATCTAGGAGAATATAAATTCAACCCAATGCTCCACAGCTTCTTTGGTGACCAAGTTCAATAGGAGACAGGGAATATATAAGAGGTTTTCCTTTCCCACAGAAGGAATTTGGCAGAGAGAGAACTGCAGTGGCTCTGCCTGTTTTCTATTGAGTTAGTTCTGGCTTACTAATGAATTGTGTGACTCCTGTGCATTGTCAGAAATGCAAAATGAGTGAGAATAAGATGCTTGTTACCTGTTCTCTCTGCCTTAGAGAGAACAGGCAGACTATTTTCAGGCAGAGACAAAAGGGTGTTGATTTCATGAGGGGTAGGTGATCTGAGCTTTGTTTCTCAGGACACGTCTGTGTGGTGATGCTGCCTTGCAGCTCAGGTCAGTGTGCCCTCCTCATCCATGCTGCTGATGTGCTGCCATACATACTAATTAGTCTGCAGCCAGCAAGCACTGGAGGACACTTCAAATAAGAGACTCAGTGCTTTTAGATAGCTAATAAAACAACTTCTGCAGGTGTTAAAACAAATTAATGTGAATTCCATATGCCTAGCTAACATCAAATAGAAAGGAACAGTAAGAGGAAAAAACCCCTCTTTTCTGATCTCTGTGTTGCACCTGTTTTTCTGAAAGGATATTTCACAAATCCAGATTCCTACATGTACATGACTCATTATTTTTATGAAAAAAATGTGAATAAAACTAACTTGACCTCAGTGTTCTGAAATGTCTGACATAAATGTGAATAAATATTTTCAAATAGACCATTTGAGATTTCAACAACAGTTTTCTGGTCTTCATTCCTCTAAATGTTTTCTTTGAGTATTTCAGCAGCTCTTCAGATTATGTCATGGTTTGACCACTAATGAACCAAGCAGCTTGAACTGCTTGTTTACTCCCCCACCTGCAGGGTGGGGGGAGATAAGCAGAAGGGTAAAATCTGGAAAACTCATGGGTTGAGATAAAGACAGTTTAACAGGGAAAAAAAAGCTGCCCACTCACATGAAGCAAACCAAGGAATTCATTCAATGCTTCCCATGGTCAGGCAGGTGTTCATCTATCTCCAGGTGAGCAGGGTCTCATCACAAGTAAAGATTACTTGGGAAGACAAACTCCAAATATTCCCCATTTCTGCCTTCTTTCACCTACTTTATGTACTGAGCGTGATGCCATACGGTCTGGAATAGCCCTTTGGTCAGTTTGTGCCCCTGTGTCTCCTCCCAACCCTTCTTGCCATCCAGGCAGTGCAAAAAAGAAGAAAAGGCCTTGGCTCTGTGGGAGTCCTGCTCAGCAATAACAAAAAACATCTCTCCATTGTCAACCCTGTGCTCAGCATAAATGCTAAACAGCCCTGTACCAGTCACTGTGAAGAAAATTAACTCTACCCATCTGAAACCAGCACAGAATGTCTTCCATGGGATGATCTTGCTCAGTTTTTTGATCTTGCTCAATTTTTTTGAAACTGCAATCATTAAACTTTTCTAAACAAATTGCCTAGGTATCCTGAACACATCTCAGAACCAAGTGTGTAAGGTCATATTTTTTCCATCTTCCTTGGGGTTTTTCATTTCTAGTGCCATTTCTTCATCTAAGGAAACCATAAAACTTTTCAGGACTTGTTTGTAGTTTCAAGTATTGGAATAATCTGTTATTCAATGTGTTCTGGCTCTAAAGGTGGTCAATATTTGTGAAAACATAAAGAAAGGCAAGGAGAAATGTACTGATGCTTCCTCAATATATTTTTCCAGCATAAACTTCCTGGCCCAGAGGAAGTATGAATTTGGTCTTTTTACCTCCACTTAAACTTTTCTCCCAATGTATTTGTCCAATTTCTTTTTAGATTTTAATATGCCTCAGCTATCCATAACATTTTGCAGCAGTGGATTCCTGAGAGAGGAAAGAGACCATACAACTTATCCCAGACACATGGATTTGCAGCCATTAATCCCAAACAGAAGACAATACCTCTTTGTAGTCTATGGTTAGACCTTTAAAATTTCTTTCTGAGTGGGATTAGAGTCTCTTTCCTGGCACATCTAACACATTTAAGGAGCAGATTGAATCAATGTATTGATTTCAATAAAGATAATTTTAGACTATAAATTCTACCCATATATATGACATAAAAGGAACTTGGGCACCATGCCATCTGCGGGCTGGATATTACAGGGCCTAAATTCCACTTGAAAATCTAGTCTGTAAGCTTGAACAAGACATTTTGACCTACAAAATGTAATGTTTCTTCAGACATATTGCAGATCTTTATAATTACTCTTATATTTACCTTCCAAACCCTCTTTTCCTTCTGTTTCTTAAGTGACGGTTTTTCTCCTGAACTTATATTAATTATCTTTGTGTGTCATTTAGTAGTATTTTTAAAAAATAAAATATAATACTTTTTCTCTACTTTCTTGTTGAGAGCACCACAAAAACCCACTATGTTAATATGCAATTTCATATCATGAAAACTGCAATTGAGACAAAAACGAACATTTGAATAACTCAAAACTAAAATGAACAATGATGAACAAAGGCAGAGAGTTGCTTTTGTACATGAAGAAAGTGAAAAGCTGGTAGCAATAAGATAGAGGCCAGATACAATAATGAGTTGCTAAAAAAAGGTGTGAATATTCCCTATTCCACATAATAAAGAACCCTGAGGGCATCAAATTAAACTACAAAGTGTCAGGTTCTAAAAGTTGGGGGGTTAATTGTTTATTAGAGGTATTTTACCACCTACCTATCAGATTTGTATCTTTGTATTTTGACTTTGGGAGAGGTTAAAAAACAAATTAAAGGCTATGAATTGGCCAGAATCTGATCACTTGAATTCTTTCTCATTCAGGAATTATAAAAGACTGAAGCAACAAAGAAGTGAGGCTGTGCATGCATTTGAGTGCAGTAGCCAAACTGTTGAAACAGCATTAGGGAAGATCCTGAAACCTCTTACATTTGTTCAAGATTAGCTTTTCCTCTCTTAAATGAAGGAAGTTAAACGCTCAGCTGCATGCTGTTGTAAAATTCTGAGATCTTGTTGTCCCTGGGGACATTGCCACTAGTATCTAAACTATATAGCAAAGTGGTTCTTTTGAGTTTGGCCTTTATATGCTTTGTCCATTCATTTCACCGCTCGCAGTGAGTTGCAGGTTTTCCATTGACTCATTTGCTTTCAGACCTTCCAACTGTGAACTTACAGACTTGCAATCTGCAACTGAAAGATGACCATGACCACCTAGAAAATGTAAAATGCTTCTTAGAGACACAAAATCCTGGAGTGACTGTAATGTCTTGTCTTTAGGCAGAAGATAGGCCAGTTTAAATGCAGGCACTGCAGGTTTTAACTCAATCCAGTGCTGCAAACTTCTGCTGCAGAAGCCAGAAACTGCTAGTGGTGCAGGAACTTCTTCCTGAAAATCCTTTTATCAAGAAACTACTACTGTGGAAAGAAAGGATAGCGTGCATGCAAGCTGGTAAATTTTGCTTCTCTCTTGCCGGGATGGTGGTTCAGTCCTGTGTTTGGTGCCAGGACTGGCTTTAGGTTCGCTCCCCATGTGTTGGACAGTCTTCCTGGTTTCCTGGTTTTGTATGGGAGTGGTGTGGAAACAGAAAAAAAATTATGATAACCTGCTGCTTTTTCCGATTTCACTTTTTTAGTGTGTGTGAATGCTAATTAAAAACCTGTAATATAGAAAGTAGATACTATAAATCTTGTGCTCAGTTTTGTTTTCTTAAATGTTAGGTCATTGGAGTATGGCCTATGTACGCCTGTGTTTTATAAATCTCCTTGTATAGTAACAGTGATATAGAAGTCCATTATTCTTAATGGAAGAGAAACTGTGAAAAAGATAATGGAAGAGAAATGTGAAAAAGATAATGGAAGAGAAACTGTGAAAAAAAGCCATGAGAAGATCTGTGCACCTGGAAGCACTAACTTCAGCAAAGCTCCCAACAGCATTAACATTTCTAATAACTAGAGTTAATGTTCTTGCTTAAAATGGGTTTCAGCTGATATTTTCTGGTGCTCGCTTTCCAAAATGAATCAGCTTTGGAGATTGAAAGACAATTACTTTGTTTTCAAGGACAGATCTAAATATCTCAGAAACAATTTTACAGACAGAATAGATCTAATGATAGATGGCTATAGATCAGTTTAATTTTCTCTACTGTATATTTCTTACTTTTTGCACCTGCAAAGAGATGCTCCAAATGAACTTAATTTTTAACGATCTTAAAACATTATAATTGTAAACAAGCAGCAGTATTCCTTAGAACTCTCTAATTAGCTTAAGCTTTTCTGTGCTTAAAAGGTGCATATTTATCTGGTCTGCAGAAAGCTGCCCTTTTTCTCTCCTTGTCTTCCAAGAAAAAGTGTGTATACTGGACAAGGTAGTGGCAACATCTGCGGCTTCAGCTAGATAAAAAGTGGGAAAGATGCCTGAGCTGTGGAGTCTGCTTTACTCTTGTGTTGATTACATCTTCCCGTAGATCAGAAGTCCTTTAAGGGCCTTTAGGAAATGCTGTACAATCCAGCTGTCTCTCTGCCTGAGAAGTAATCCTCTTTTGTTTGGGCAGATGTAAGGAGAAAGTTGCCAGCATGCATATGCCTGAGAGGCATGTGTCTGTCTTGGGGATTGACTGTCAACTTCTAGGGAGTAAAACTGTGGTGAAATACTAAAGACCAATACTCTTTCAAGTATACTGAGAGATCTCTGTAAGATAAACTAGTTGTCTTTCTTTAGGTATGCAGGTGTGCTACAGAAGTATATGTAGTAGGTAGAAAAAATACTCTGTTGGAAGGCTCTACGTTTTGACACCACTCTATAGACATAATGCCATATGGGAATGTCATTTATTTAGGCTGCCTTTGATCTCATTGACTCTGGGTTTTTTTCATAGCCAAAGACAAAATACCCTGCTTCTTGAGCCTATGTATACCGAACTTTTAGTCGTACAATTTGGAAAGCAGGAAATTCTCCCTGCTGCAAGAATCTCTTATATGATGGCAAATACAATGCTACTAGTGCATAATTATGCATGCATCTAACAGCTTTGATAGCAAAACTTCCACTGATTCTTGTTTTAGTAAATTAAGTACCTTTGTTATAACCTCAATAGTGTTTTTATTTTGAGCTGGGATCAAACCCCAGCAGTGGATGGTGAATACAATTGATATAGTAACCTAAAATGTCTTTAAAAGAAACATTAAATAAAACATGAAATTTAAAACTTCTCTTTCGAATTTATTCTTGCTTTTACATTACCTACTAATGCCTATGAAACCTAAGATGAAGCTGGAAGTTGAAAGGGGCTTGTGGACCAGGACTAGAATCTCGGCCATTGAAGTGTAAATGTAAAAGTAATCGGTAGTTCTTTTTTTTAGTAATAGACAGAAATTTGTATGCATCATCTGTTACATTCCCATTTTTCCTACTGTTTTTATTTGTAGTTATTTCCCTGCTTCTGTAAAGCTTAGCAATGTATTTGGTTACATCAGAACTTCTGCAGCTCTTAGGGGTTCTTTCATGTGGGGTTTTGGTCAAGATCCACCTGTTTTCCAGAAAGCTGCTGGGATTCTTGTTTATTAAGGTATTGCTTTGTTTTCTAGGCAGTCTCAGATATGAGAGACCTGGAAATGGTAAGATGTTGCATGAGGAAGAACTCCAAATCAGAAGTGACTACTTGTGTGGGGATCACAGGCACTTTCTTGTGTCAGAAAGAGTTCAGTATGTTCTGCAGCACCCATTACTGTAAGAAAAGGATTGCCTCTCTTCTGCTTGTGCATTTTTAATCTTTTTAGACATCCAGAGACTAGATGGAGTTCAGGAAAAAAAAGCCTTTTCTCCCTTACTGGTCTTTGAGCATGAGATGTTTGCCAATCCTTTCTGTGGAGAAATTTTTCCAATCTAAGCATCCCTGGTGCAACTTGAAGCTGTTTTCTCTCATCCTGTCACTGAGGAGAAGAGAATGACCCCCATGTCACTATGACCTCCTTTCAGATAGCTGTAGAGAGGGTTAAGGTCTCCTCTGAGTCTCCTTTCCTCCAGAATAAAACCCTCCCAACTCCCTCAGCTGGTCCTCATAAGACTTGTGCTCCAGATCCTTTACCAGTTCTGTTGCATTTCTCTGGACTTGTTTCAGCACCTCAGTATTTTTCTTGTAGTGAAGGGCTCCAAAGACATTCAACACATCATGGATCTGGACTTGGATCTTAGGTTTTTATGGAAAACAAATGTTTATGCCCTCCAGAGTCAGCTCTGCTCTTGCTGCTTGGATGTACAAGACTGTTTTTGAGCTACTACAGTATACATAACATGATGTTTGTCTCCAGGTAAACTTCACATTATGGTTGCATTTGGATCTGCTGTTTTAGCCTCTGATTGGTAAGCAATGTGATTTAGACAGAGAGGAAAACATATTAATCAACTTTCAGAGGCTTAAGCACTCTCCTCCTTTAGCCATAGATCTCATAAATCCCCGTGAATACCAACTGAAACTGTATTTATTGTCTATGTACATAATAACACGTCCATTCCTTATACTGGATGAGATGACGTAGACTTGCAAATCTGTGCCCTCCTGTGGCGTGCTTCTCTCCATGTCTGAATTTACAGAGACTGGTAGTGTGGCTAGGAATATTCACAAAGAAACCATGGGCTGGATATTGGAAGCAAGGAGGCCAACTTGTTCCCTTACAGCTTGTCATGTGAGGGGTACGTGTTTCTGTGGGGTAAAATGCTGTCCAAGGGAGGCATTCAATTCCTATCACCAGGCTGTTCATCACTGCCTCTCCTGGGCTGCAGTCTGCACCACATTTTCACTAAGGCTTTGTAGTTATGGTATTCAGGCTTTAGGAACTGCAAAGACCCATGACACTGTAGGGGGAATAAGACATAAGGGGTTGAGAGAAAGTAAAGCTGTATACATAAGTGAAGGACATAATTCTTGGAGTTGGAGGAACAGGTGAGTGGAAAATGACTGGCTTCTTCAGCAAGATGAGAAGCCATACCAGCATGACTGAAAAAAATCATCCAGGAAAAGGATCGCATCTCAAATGTCCTTTATTTTGGCATATCATTTACCACTGTGATTGGGGCATGAAATAAATTTTCTGTGCAAATAGGCATATGAAAACTTGTTCTTTCAAAAGCATAGAGAACTGTAGTGTTCCTTGTATTACTAAGACACAAGGTCATACTATGAAGAAACTGGGCAAAAGTAAAAGATATCCCAAAATGGTGAAGAGAACTTCCTGACAGGTTTCTTTAGTTCATTATTTCAGACCAGTAGCAGAGAAATTTCTGGTTTGTCCTTAAAGACTGTAACTCATTGCAGTGACTGAACGGATTACTGTATGGATGTGTGTCTGTCATGAAAAATTAGGATTTAAAGTGATGAAAACAGGAGCCATGGATGGGTTCAAGAACAAAGAAAACATATGTGAATGGCAAACTATCAGATCTCTTAGAATTTTTCTCAGTGAAACTGTGCTTTTGAACACTTTTTAGCTAATTTTGGAAAGAGTTGTAGTAATGACTGTAAACCAACATCTGACTGGTAGCTAATGATAAGTTTTTGCCTTAATGTTAGGAGTTTTTTTATTCCTATGTTATCTTGGCAGCTAGAAGACAAATCTTGCTGGAGTTTACCTCCAGGTATCTATTGATGTGTGGCAACCTTTGGCAGTCTTTAGACTAATATTTTAATACTACTTTAATGCTGAGGTCACTGAATCAATGTAGACTTGAGCAGTGAAACTATAGACCATGCAGATACCTCAAGGGATATTTAATATTTTACTATATCTAACTATTAATTTTAGTAATTTCTTTAAGGTCTGCCACAAGAGACATCGTTTTGGTCTTTGCCTTTAGGTGCTTGTTTCTAGGATAAAGGTCAAATGAGTGTAAGCCAAGAGATGTAAGTGTAATGGTAACTTAAGGCATTTAACATATATTTTAGACTGACTGCCACATTGTTATTTTGTTCTTTGAAATTCCCTAAAATTTCCTTTGCACTAAAAAGTAATATGTCACATGGGTGAAATCCAGGTTTTTAATGCGATCTTCATTATAAAAGATGACTTTCTCTTGTTGGTGTTCATAACAGTCTTTCTATATATGTTGGAAAAGAAGTGCATATGTGCTGGTTTTTCTAGATAACCAGAAACCATCTTCCAGAACGTGGTTTAGTATGGTAATTGTGTGGAGAGCATTGACTGATCATACAAATAAATACCAAACCACAGCTACCTTAGACACAGAATATGTCATTGTAGAAGAACTACCAAAAATTGCGAGCATTGAACAATTTTGTGAAATTCTCAATTGCATCACCAACAGTACTGACAACTCTTCTCCCTTTGCTGATAAATTGTGTGATTGAGCACTTTCTTCCAATAAAGATGTATGTGTAATCCAGATTTTGAATGGCATTAAATGTTTTCCTTTTCTGAACCCATAGTTATTAACTAGATTTCTTTAAATAAACAGCTTTACTGGGAACTTTAAAAAATATGGTACTTGAGCAGTGTGAAATAATTTAGCCCTTTAAGTCCTATGATAATATCAGCCATAGAGCATAATTCTGACAAATGCAATTGTTCTACATGCAATCAATATAACTGAGCTTTAAAATTAAAATTATTCAGAAGAATACTTATCTCTGAATGAAGCACATGGAGACAAGCCTGTTCTTTCTCTTCAAAAAGCCTCATATTAGTGCAGATAATACCTTTTTATGATTCCTCCTTAATTGTAATATAAGAATAATTATAATTCACAGTGGTTTCCTTATCATGCTGTGACAATAGAAACATTATATGAAGCATCCCACCTTCACAGTCCAGTTGGGGATGTTTTTGGAATTTAGTACTTAGTGATAATTACTGCAATGACTTAGAAAATGAAGGGGCTAAATTTTGCCCAGCAGATTTTCCACTGCAATCACAAAGATCCGTCTGTGAATCCTAAGTAAGCTTTTGCCATTTTGCCACCTTAGGAGGTTAAGTAGCCAAACCACTGGTGTGTTATCAATACCTTTCTAGCTATCAATGCAAAGCACAGCACCATGGGGTCTGCTATGGGGAAACTAACTCCAGCTCTGGAAGATTTAATGTAGTATACTGCGTAGAAGAAGAAAATAAGGCTTTGTCCTTGTTTTTGATGGACAGTATTTTCAAGTGTTTTGACAGTTTATTATAAAATAGAGAAGGCTCATCAATCCATCCTTCATGTGTATGCCCAAGAACAGACTTCTTGCAGAGAAAGACATTGTGAGAGTCGTTATGTGTATGGAATTCCTGGTCAGAACAAATGATCATATCCAACTTGCATATTGCATTTGTTGTAATGCTGTAGTTTGAAAATCTCACAGGAACATTATTATCTGTTCTATTTTTTCAGTTTACATAGTTTCCTCTGAGAAAAGGTGATCAAAAGCAACAATAGACTTACTTTTTAAATAGCTGTATTTTCACTGAGGTAATGCTGGAATTGGAAAGGTTCTGTGCCTTATGCATTTATACAGCAATGGAGTATACTTTCTCTTGAAGGGTGCCTCATGATCATTCTCCTTAAATTGTGTAAATTTTGAATAGAAGGGTAAGTAGAATCCTACTTTCTTGTAATCTTGAAATTAAAAAACGAGGAAAGACGTTTTGAGCATTGTCTGAAATTTCATATTTTCTAGAACTTGACTCTTTGAGGCATTGTGTTGACTGGCTCATCAAAGAGATTTTCTTCTGTCTGTGTCCTTCCTTTGAAATTACTCATTCACCATTGAATTTTAATGCAAAATGCAACTGAAGTTCAATATGCAATCAAAGGGAAAACTGAGTCTTCATTGAATTTGTGTATGGCAAAATTTGAGAATCTGTGACTTGAGAGCAAAGAAAATATTTGTCAGCCAAGCACATAGCTGTACTGTCCCCGTTTTCTCGTACCAGTCCCAACCCAGTAGTCCCAACAGCCCCTCCACTCTTTTTGGTGCACACTCTATTACCAAACTAAGTTAGGACCTATTTGTTTCTACCCTTCTCACCATACTCTCTATTCTCATGCAAAGCATCCCTGTGCTTACTGACCACATTTATTGCACGACTGGGGAGCACAGTCTGATACCCATGCCTGCAAGTGTGGTTGTATTGAGAGAGGCTGAATCAACTGCAGTAGCAAACATGAAACCCACCCCCAATATCAGTGAGTGTGAAAGTAACAGGAGCTGGAAGGCAGTGATAATTATCCCTACCCCTAACTTTCAGATAAGATGTGTGACTTTGAAGTCAGGGAGCCTCTGAGCTGGAGGTGAACTTAAAGCGACTACTTACTCGTTATTCCCCATCCAGACTATTTTTAAAATAGTCTTCCTTTAAAATTTTCTACTAAGAATGCTTTCATACAGGTTATCTTCACACATTTCCAAAGCAGATCTTACAGCACATTAGAGTGTGAACTTGAGAAATGCAGCAGAAAATATGAAGAGGTTTGAGTGTCTGAAATAGCATTGGTTCAAGAAAGAAAGTAAATTCTGACTGCAGCTGTTAATGATTTTTCAAGGTAGTGATATTCCCTCTGTAACCAGAAATTCAGTAACCTCCTAGAAACAGCTCTCAAGGCTTTCTACAAAATAACTGTAGAATCCTGAGGTTCTGGCAAGATTTATCATTAAAAGCATCTCTAGGACTCTCTTGGTAGGTACTGGAATAGAACTGCTGCTGGTATTTCTGAACTTACGCTCCTCGAAATATATGCTGCTAATGACACAACAGAGTACTGTGATCGTGATGGTACATAAGTAGGACTAAGTTGCCTTTATGGATTTGTAGTGAAGTATCTGATCAGGCCAGCATGTGTTTGGTTTTGAATGATTTAGAATGCAGAGTTGTATCAGAGATCTTTCTTCAATGCAAGATCTTGAATGTATAAAAAGAAATATCCTTTACTGCTGAAAATAGCTTCAGATCAGTATCTGCTTCCCATAAACTAAATATAACAGATTTTCTTTCCTGAAAAAGACTTTAGGAGAAGTCCAGAATGTGTCAGACTTTTAAGTAGTAAACAATTTGCAGACAGCTACAGGAAGGAAAGGCCCTAAGAGAAGACAAAGAAAGACAGTGGGTGATGTAACACAGGTCCAAAACAGCAGAGGAAGGAAGAATATGGTCCTATACATGGCAGTCGTGAGAGTACTCCTGCAGAAAGGAACGTGGTCTTCTTTGGGTGACAGATTAATCAACATCACCATTACAGAAGATCTTGCACAGCATGGAACTAAACATTCAGAAAGATAACTTTGCCTTTTGAATTGCTGCAAAACTGAAATAGTAACGTTTCTGCAGCATCTTTGTGAAACTAGAGTTTCTTATTTCAACTGCTGTTATTGAAGAAAAACTTGTGTTGAGCAGAGTTTCCTGGTTTTGATGAAGGGGACTCCAGCATGCTTTCCTGTTAACTAAAGGGGGATATCAGCATTGCTATCTCCTGTGGGATATTCTTCTGTGGAGTACTAATTTGATCACTCTCTTTTCCATTGTCTAGCTGACAAATGGCCCTAGAAGTTAATCGTACTTAAATACTCTCCTAATACCATTTTCCTACATACAAGACTTGCAGTTGCTGGAGTATATAGTCCCTGTTTGGGCACAGGGATTGTTCATCTATGAAAAAGAAGGGAAGCAATCACCAGGGAATCTTTCCATTAAGAACTGCTTATCTTCACAAACACAAGGAACCTTAAACAAATCAATGGTTTTACCCCCCAGTAGGCCATAAATGGAATTACTTCAGACAATTTGACTAGGAAAATGGGCACAAAGAAGTGCAGGGTTTTTTTTAGGTATAGCTTTGCTGTTCCTATATAGAGAAAACAAGAATGGAGTTTGTTTTCTGAGGTGCTGTGGTCATTCTTGATTCCATCCAATATTTGGTACCAGGGAAGTTTTAAAATCACTGTTACACTTTTTTCCCCCCTCTTCCTAGATCTCTAATCTCTCTCTGTCGAGAGCATCCTGATTTCAGTCCTTCCCCTTGCATGCAACAATCAATATGAGTAAACTGCAACTGTAGTCTATACAGCCTGTATTGAAGACTATAAAATGTTACAGTTATAAAATGCAATTTTACAGAACCTCTAAACAAATAATGACTTAATGACTTAATAGAAATCTTGCCTTCTATCACATAAGAGCAAAATCTCTGATACACCTACAAAAAGTGTAATGAATACAGTTAGAAAGATTGGTTCCTTAAAGTGTTCACAGACTGTTGTTAGGTAGGTAGATTGTTTTGGCATTATTATTTATGACATGAGTAAGTGCACTTCAAATGATTTGAAAGAAATCCAGCAAAAAAATGAAGACTTGTTTATTCCTTGATTTTCTGCTACATGCACAGGCATGCAATTTACAAAAATCCCTCCAGATGGCTCTTGGAGCAGGTTGAAGCAATTTGCTGTCGAGAGTGTGTGAAGTGCTGCCTAATGGCGATGAGATCAGCTCAGATCGAGTGACTTGAGCGGTGCTCAGGTACTGAAGTAAACACACGGCAGAGCTTGCAAACTTTATGTAGCTCAGTGGTGCAAAAGAACATGAAGGCAGAGAGTTTCTGTCTGTGCTGCAGATACTGTGGTGCCTTTGGTCTGATCCGATAAAGAAAACAACCAATTTACCAATGTTGGACACATTTTTTTTTATCCCAGTGTTTTTCAAAGACCTTCCTGTGCCCAGAACATCTCCATATGTTTTTTTGCAAAACTTGTATTAATTTCTCCGCAGTTGTAAATCAGCAATTTGTTTGGAAAATTGTACTTTTCCTTCTTGATTTTTGCCATCTTTTGATAGTATTTATTTTTGAGCTTTTCCTGAAATGTTTTGGAGATGTATGATTTTTCCTTGGGCAGAGTTTGTGTTAATCTTCTAAAGTGTTTTGGAATTGAAAAAGTATCAGTAGAGCATAAAAGAATAATGTGGTGATAATAGCAGTATGGGGAAAGGATTTAATAGGATAAGAAGTAGTGTTTTTTCTTTTGTTATTACTCAAGTGTTGCATTAAGAACTTGCTCTATAGATAGAATGCCCAAGTAAGCCCTAACAGAAGTGTCTGCCCATGTGCATTCCTGCCTGGTGTAAGTCCTCTGGCAGCTACCATGTGCAAATTTTGCACAGTTTGTAATTATCTGTGCAGCTGGAGTAGCTTTGTGCTGGTCTGAGTCTTGATCTTAGGCAGAAGGTTTCTTTCAGGTTTATGAATAATGTGATTGCGATAAATGTGATTCGTGCTAATTAAATTGTAACTATATTAACAAAATTGTATTTAGAAGACAATTGTTACAGAGTGAGGGGGGAGATGGGTGAGACAGGGCAAAGGACATCTTCCAGATGTTGGGAGTTGAAGAGGAGGTTGGAAGAAAGTCAAACAAGAATAGTAGAAGGCCGTAGGTCTGATAAGCAGCATCTAGAAATAGAACGTTTCGACCTTGAAATGGGCCAAAATGGGATGATTCCAAGCATGGGACTCAATTAAAGTCTTGTTATGGAAAACATCTGCTCAGTCACACAGGGCGCCTGCGCTACCTGCAGGTCACACCTCGGTCACTGAGGAAGACGATGAGCCTTCATCGGAAATAAGACCCTCAAAAGGATGAGAGACCCCCTAACCCATTAGTAGAGCATGGGCCATACAACACAGTGACGTAGATTTTAGGAACAGAAACTAGGAGGAGTTTTCTGGAAACTTCTGTAGCCTACAGTATATAAGTGGGCTTGTTAGCCTGGATGCTTTGGTACGTGAGGAATGGGAGCCACTCCCCGTATCCCCGGTCGGAGGGGGGCCCCTCCCCGGTCGGTTTTGCTTATGCTTTATACGAACCTCAATTATACTAAATTACTTACTGCCAAATTTTGTATGTTCTTAAATATATGCACTTAGATTGTTTCATCTCCAATACTTTAATTGTCATCTCCAATACTTTGATTGTATTAATTTTGTTACTATAAAAAATTTACTATTAAATTTAATCTTGTTGCTTGATAAACTGGAAAAATAGAACATCATTCATAACATGATCACGAGCATGTTTGCCTTGGCAAAGTATTCCTTTTACTATGGGAATACATTACACTAACAAAACAAACTACTGTTATAATAATTGAGGGGTATTTGTCAAAGAGAAAATATCTTTTAAGGCTTTACAAAGATACTGTAAATCTATGTACCTTTTAAACATATGATGAAAGAGGTTCTTAAAAGATATTTATTTGGAAATGCAAAGTTATTGGCAGTTTTTAACTGACCCTTGCTGTTTTAATTTTTCTCTAAATCTGACAGATACATGCTGAGGCACTGCTGCATCAAATTTGAAACCAATCTCCATTTAGGTTTCATCTGACAAATAGTCGCATTAATATAATAAAAGCCTGAATATCTTCATGGAACCTGCTGGGGCTGCAGATATTGCTCACATGAGTCACCTTGTACTTTCTCACTTCTCTCTGCTGGACATTTACTTACTGAATGTGGACAGCATTAATACCTGCACTAGAGAGCAACTGGTTTGAAAAATTAAAATGGCAGTGGGTGGCAGAGGAAGGATGGAAATACCATTGCCTTCTTTAGTCTTTCTCTCCTCTACAAACTGCACTCAAGGCATTCAGTATAGCCTTTTTCCCTTGATGGGCTGCAGCTGTATATTTGCCTGTTCTCTCTTCTGTTCCACTTCAACCTTTTTGGACTGTTTACAGGCTTCTCAGCAATGCCCATGTGAATCTGGCCAAACCAAGAATGAAGACCAAACAACAAAAGAAGTATCAAAACGAGTATCTGGGACAAATGGCCAGCTGAGAACTCACATGTTTTTATGAGTATCATAAATATCAAATATTTGTTCAGTAATCTATCTTATGGAAGGTGGATTTACTTATAGATAATGAGCAGGAACTTAGTCTCAAAAATATCCTCTCCTTCAGCCAAAAATGGCAGCTTATTATGCTCCTTTTCATTCATAGGGTGGGTGTATTATAGTGTTGGGAAAAGATGAAATACTTGTTTATATGAGGATATGCATACTTCCTCATTTCTCTCTAGATACCATTGAAAAATTAACATTTGGTAGAAAACTCCAGTAAGATATCACTTGCAATGAAAAGCTGCCAAAGATTTCTAGCTCACATTTTTGCCAGCTGCATATGCCTGGTCAGATTAGGAAATCCAAATTACCTTCAAAATAATTTTCCTGAGTGAGAAAATTTGTATTCAGTTCTCGAGCAATTAAACATGATGATGTAAAAGTTTGAGAGTCACAGTTGCATTAAGGCCCTATTATATTACTTAAACACCAAAGTGAGTATAACTTTAATTGATTAACTATATTTAAGTACATAACTGAGAGAAAAAGGCAGGCATGTCTGTCATTATAGGCTGGGGTTTTTTCCATTTTGGCCTTCTTTTTGCATTTCATCCCATCCCAAGTCCTGCCAATTTTCAGCATTTTTAGATTATAACTAGTTCTGTTCTACCTAACTGGAATGTTTTGTTGCTATCAGATATTAGAATATTCTTTGATCATCCTCTCACATCTTCCTTAAACAATGTGCTTGAATCAGGTTTGTTCGCTTGGAGACGTTGCTTTGCAGAAGCCTTTTCAGATGTTGATATGTACATGCTGGTGGTTCTGAATATCTTTATAAGTATTTGCGAGTGCGTGGCTTTTGCCACTGTCTGTAGCCAGCAATCTGAGCCCTTGTTAGAGTTTCAGATAAACTTATTTGGCTGCAGTGCACAGGGCATGCAGCTCTGAGGGGGTTAGTTGCAGGTGCCAGATGTCCCCGTCCTCCTCTGACCAGCTCCAGCAGAGAGACAGATGAATGATCCATGAGTCAGCTCTGGAAGTGCTGCACTCATAGCGCAGGGTGTTACAGGATACTGGCTTTGCTCCAGTTGCTATGACTCTGTGGAGCACCAAGCCAGTGTTCCTGAGGCTGAGGTGTGAGCTGTTGGGGCAGTATCACCAGGTGGGGCTGCCAGGTGAAGCTGCTGACCTGGCACACCCGCCAAACATCCATCTTATGCTCTTACTTCTTCTGCTTCACATTCAGCTTGCTCATATGGGCCTCCATTCTGCACCAGTTTCACAGCTGGATATCCAAAACAGATGGAGAACACTGCAGTCTTGTTTTCTCATTTTGCTTTAAATAGCATGTACTATTAGCACGTTGGGAAATACTAGATAGAGACTTCAACATTTTCTAAGGATGTTTCTAAGGACTTCCCCTTGGGTTCTTCCTACTATTTCCTACTAAGATGATTCTTATCTACTTTAAGATGCTGAGGCACTGATTGCACACTTGCAGCATGATTGCTTTAGGTCCTAACACCCTTTTGAAGAATGAGACAATACCTCATCTACTTTCTAAAAGTATTTTACTATTAGAGGTGAAACAAAGGCTTTCTTTGTAGCTCAAATTCTGCTGTTCTGTGAGAAGATCATTTCAGCATTAATTAACAGCAGCATTTTTTCACCTGAAATTTCCCCATTGTTTATTATATGTGCCTTTTGTAATAGGACAGAGACTAAGGAAATTATGCCAATTTCAAAAGTGTTGATAATACCATTTGAAAGAATCACAGAAGTTTTAACCGGGATGCTCCAAAACTTAATACTTCTTCATTGTAAGGTGCTTTTCATTTAATGAGCACAATTTTTACACTGTAGAATTATTCAAACAACGAACTGCATGGACCTGAGCCTCGAATGTTTTCAGTCATTTAAAGGGTTACATACATCCTTGAGAGCTGTCAAGCTAGAGATAATCTCTGTTCCAATTTATATTTCCTTGCATTTGATGGTGGTGAAGTGTATGCTGCAAGAAATAGCCAAAAAATAGTTTGGTGTATAGCTTATCCAGTTTTTGCCATTTTCTTGCCATTTAAGCAGGACATGTCATACCTTAAATGTGCTTTATTTTAGTTAACACTTCCTGAAAATTTTTGTTATTCCTTCCAGACAGCAATTTAGGTAAATTATAGATAAGAATGTAAATAAAATTTATGTTATAATTTGTAAAATGCAACTATTCCTAATACAAGTTTTTACATGACAACAGATGAAAGAAAACATGAATGGGAATGTTTTCTGAATCCACAAACAGGGCTAATCTGGCTGTATATTAGAATCTCAGAATCATAGAATGGTTTGGATTGAAAGATGATTAAAAATCATCTAATTCCAACACTCAAAACACCATCCAACCTGGCTTTGAACACTTTCAAGGATGGGATATTCACAGCATCTCTCAGCAACCTGTTCCAGTGTCTTACCAACATCATTGCAAATAACTTATTCATAATACCTGATCTAACATCTATCCTATGTCACTTTAAAGCCATTTCACCTTGTCCTGTCATTACAGACCATTGTAGAAAGCCCCTCTAGAGCTATTTTGCGGCCCCCTTTGTATTCTTCAATACAATAAGATTGTATTGAGCTGCTGTAAGATCTTCCCAGAGCCTTCTCTTCCCCAGTCTGAGCAACCCTAAGTGTCTCAGCCTGTCTTCATTGGAGAGGTACTCCATCCCTCTGATCATCTTTGTGGCCTCCTGTGGACTCACTTCCAACATGTTCCCATCCTTTTTATGCTGGGGACCCCAGAGCTGGATGTAGTTCTCCAAGGGTGGGGTCTTATGAAAGAGGAGTAGAGAGGGAGAATCACTTCTCTAGACTTGCTGGTCACCTTCCTTTTGATTCCCCATTACCCCCAAGTCCTTCTCCTCAGGGCTGCTCTCAATTTGTTCTATAATCCAGACTATGTTTGTGTTTGGAATTGCCCTGACCCATGTACTAGATCTTGCACTTGGCCTTGTTGTACTTCATGACATTCACACAGCCCCACCTTTCAGTCAGTCCAGGTCCCTCTGGATAACATCCCTTCCCTCCAGCATGCTGACAGCCTGGTGTCATCAGCAGAATTGCTGAGGGTACCCTCAATCTTGCTGTCCATGTCTCTGTTAAACACTGCTGGTCTCAGTGCCAAGCCCTGGGGACACCATCCAGCCAATTCTTTATTCACTGAGTGGTCAATCTCTGAAATCCATGTCTCTCCATTTTAGAGACAAGGATGCTGTGTGGAACAGTGTCAAACGCTTTGCAAAGGTCAGTCACTCTTCCCTTGTCCACCAATGCTGTAACCCTGTCACAGAAAGCCACGATTTCCCCTTAGTGAAACCATGTTAACTGTCCCTCCTTATTTTCCATATGCCTTAGCATAGTTTCCAGGAGGATCTGCACCCTGATCTTGCTGGGCACAGAAGTGAGCCTGGCTGGCCTGAAGTTAAGTGGGTCTTTTTGTTCCCTTTTTAAAAATGGGGCTTTATGTTTCTCCTTTTCCAGTCTGTGATATCCTTACCAGACTGTCACTACTTCACAAATACGATGGACGATGGCTTAGCCACTTCCTCTGGCAGTTCTGTCTGGAATCCATGAATGCTTCTTATCCCCAAGTCCCATAGACTTTGGCATCTTCAGCCTCTTAGATGAGGTCTTGAATCAGGTCTTCTCTTTTCATTCTTCCAGTGCCACCTTTGCCTTCTACAGCTTGGTGTGGCTAGATGTGAGTACCAGGCACATGTTTTGTCTCAGACTTTTTGACTGTTGTGAAAGAAAAGTTGTGACTGGAAGAAAGATCCTGTGGAGGTGGAGCAGCCCTGTTCTAAGCCAACTTCCCTTTCCACCTAGAGATGCCCATCCTGACTCACCTCCTAGATGTCTGGATGCTCATGGGCAAATGAACTGACACAAAAAATTTAGTTTGCATAAGAGGTATGCACCAGGCTAACTATAAAAATTTGGTCATGCCTGCAACCCTTTTTTTTCTTTTTGTCTTGCTATCCCAGATCCAGACTATCTGTGCAGCAGGATCAATGTGGAACTATGGACTGGTTAATTTCTTTCTTCTCTTTCTCTCTTTTATGTCCTTATTTCTCTCCTACCTTGCTTTGTCCGGGCAAAGTGCACCTATCATATTCTACCCCTTGCTCTGTATTGGAGTTTGTTGCAGGAATTTGAAGCTTGTGGAAGCGTGCTGTAAAAGTTAAGGGCTTGTTAATCAACACTTTTGAGACTAAATTATGGACTACGTGCCAGAGCTAAGATGACTATATAATAAAAGCATTAGGGTTTTCTATCACGTGGCTGGTGTCTTTGGTAAGAATTTATAACGAACATCATCTTCCCTACTCATGGGTCATGACATGGAGTACTTGCCAGTGGAGACTGAGAAAAAAAAAATCTTTGAGTACTGTAGCCTTATCCAAATCCTGGATAACCAGGTCTCCCATTTTCCTCTGGAGAGTCTCACATTTTCCCTGTTATTCCTTTTGTCATGGATATATCTGTAGAATCTTTTTTTGTTGCCTTTGATGTCTGTGAGCAGATTTAACTAAGCTGATCCCTGGCTTCTCAGACAACCTCTTTGTACTCCTCCCAGGCTACCTGTCCTCACTTCCACCCTCTGTGTCCTTCCTTTTGGCATTTCAGGTTTTCCAGGATTTTCTTGTTCATCTGTCCAGGCCCCCCAGAGTTTTTGCCTGGCTTTCTGTTTTCAGAATGCATTACTCTTGAACTTGGAGGAGGAGGAGATGGTTTTTGA
The DNA here is from genome assembly GCF_052056855.1 of Sturnus vulgaris. NCBI lineage: Eukaryota > Metazoa > Chordata > Aves > Passeriformes > Sturnidae > Sturnus > Sturnus vulgaris. The sequence goes on along the minus strand of NC_142283.1, from coordinate 38,773,894 downwards.
ATATCAACTGCTTTCTTAAGACCCTTCTCTCCAGGAGAAGAGAGAGAATTATCCCATTGTAGTCTATCAAGCAGATGCCTGAAGGGAACATCTGCTTTCCTGAGCTCAAGGGTCGTGAGCTTGCTGTGTGCCTTCCTTGCTGCCCTAAGGATCTTGAACTCCACAGGTAAATGGTCACTGCAGCTAAGGCTACATTTAGGCTTCACATACCCCACCAGCCCCTCCTCGTTGGTGAGAACAAGATCCAGCTTAGCATCTCTTCTTGTTGGCTCCTCTATCACTTGGAGATGGAAATTATTGTCAATGCATTCCAGGGACTTCCTGATTTACTTATGCCCTACTGTACTTTGCCTCCAGCAGATATCAGGGTGTTGGAAATTCTCCATGAGGACCAGGGCTTGTGAATGTCTGGCTGCTCTTTTGTATCTATAGAGGTCTTCATCTGCTCATTCTTCCTGCATAATTATCTGTAATTGGAAGCTGTATGGAAATTTCCATTAGGCAAGTCAGTTAGCAGCTGCTTCCAAAGATGTAAAAGAGAACAGAAAAACAACCAGCCATGCCCTCCTCCAACAATACTTTAGACAGGAGTTGTGATCTGCAAAGTGAGTCCTTCAGGACTGCAGATAAAGCCTGTGATAACACTTTGGGATTGCAGTTATTATCTCCAAGTCTAGGGAGAGTCCTAGACATTTTTGGGGAGGTAGATAGGTATGGATCAGCTGTTGCATAAACAGATGTTTTGAATTGTGTTTATTATTTGGTGTATTATGAATATGGCATAAGAAGATTTTGTGTGTAAAGTAATAGTTGGTGTGAGGTAGGCTTAGGAAAGCAATGAATGTGAGAGGAGATTAAATCATTCCTTGCTTACGCACGGTCTAGAGAAGTGGGAATAGATTTACATTTAAACTGTAGCCTAAATGTCAGGTGTGGGAGTAGGTTTTGCAGAACTTTCTCTTGGTGTATTAAGTAGAGATTTGAAGTTCATGCCAAAAAGGAATTATGGCTTCATCATGGGATACAGAAATATGTTAGAGGTAAAGTAAAAAGTGGATATTGCTTTTGGCATTTGAGCTGAATTTGTGTAAAGATCAATTTATTGTGAAGAGCTGTGCTCTACTGGGATACTTGGTTATGTCTTGAATACTTTGTTTCTCCAAAATACATTTATTTTATCTTCTCTGTCTCAATAAGCTTTTTCCAGTAAATAATTGTGTATATATATATGTATTTTCAAGTTAATCTTAACAACAGAAAAGCTTAGTTTTTCACTGTTTTCCTAACCAGACTGAGTGCTGATGAGTCAAGTACAAAACCATATTTAATTTTTGTTTCAAAAAATGTAGATTGTTCCAGAAAAATACTCCAAGTATGGCTTTTAAATTTAGTAGTTTTTTCCTGTAACAATACATATGTTAGAGCTGCAGAGAGAAAATCAAGTCAAGATGTCATAGGAAGCCTTCTACCAATTTAGGCACTATCCTGTGAATGTTCACATGTTGTGTAATTTTATGCACATATAAAATAGGATTGCTTCTCTATGTGAAAAACTTTAGACAATGAAGAACCTCTTAAACTATGTTGAAAATTAAGAAAATCAAGAAAATTTTACCTACAGAATAACTTGAAATGAGTGTCACTTATAGTTCATGAAGGGTGACTGAGAAATATACTATCATTCAGAAACAGGAAAATAAAGAAAAAAAAAAGCTAGATCTGGCTGTTGTCTGCTAGAAAAATCCAAGTCCTCTTTTTGCCTGTCTATCAATATGAGCTGCCTTTAATTCTGCCAATCTGCATGACCCTAGAAAATCTCTACATCTTGCCTAACATTGACAAGAAATTATTTTCAGAGCTTCTTAATATTTCCTCTCACTGGAGGACCAAGTGCTCTCTTTTAATGCTTTCAGAACAATTCAGAGATACAGAGGTGCATCTTGTTACCAAATACTCTTTTCAATTTAATATTTCCATGATTTTTAACCTGTATTGAATTAGGCATAAAACTGTAAGGAAGGTCTCAAGTGAGACCTTAGGAATCTAATTATTAGTAAGGAAATAATTTTGGACTTGCAGAAATGTTGAAAAATGTGCACCTGATATTTTTTAAAGTTTTGGGACTAATTATCATCTCTGTATCCTTGCATTATTCTGTAAAAGGATTTTGCTTTTGAAAGGGAAAGGGCTTAGCTTTTAGAGGGAAGAATGTGCAAAAAAGCCCTGCTTGGATAGGGCAGCCTTTTAGATACACTTTCATACAAATTTTCAATGATAAAAGTGACTTTGTAACCACAAGGAAAGCAGGTAATCAGGATCTAGTGTGCAGTGTGAAGGAAAATATTTATTCAAGTGTGAAAATAACTTTGTACTATTCAACTAGATAAAAATAGTGTATTTTCATATTTGTTTACCATGTCACCTTAAAGCTAGACTTAGAAAAAGGTAGAGAAGTTCAGGTCTAGAAGAACCTTTGTGCTTGTGGGTTTCCAGCCTGATGCTATTTTGTGTAAGAGTTTGGTAATGCAGGATTTATCCTGCCACTTTATTCTCAGCTCCATACCTTTTTCTTATCACCTGGTTTGAGCATGCTCTGAGTCCTATCCTTTATAGAGGAAATAAGTGCAGAACAGAGTAAAATGCAGTCACTAAAGTTGGAAGGCACCTCTGGAAATTATCTATGACAATCCACCAAGCATGAGGAAAAGGTCAACTGAGGCAGATTGCCCCTGGCATCTCTAGATGAGTATGGGATATCATCAAGGATGGAAATTCCACATAATCTCTGGGCAACCTGTGACTGTTTGACCACCCCTGTAATAAAGAAAGGGGTTTTGTTACACCTGTGGGGAATTTCCTGTATATCAGAGTCTCATTGCTTCTCATCCTGTCACAGGACAGTGCTTAGAAGATTTCAGCCTTATCATCCGTACTTTCTTCTATCAAGTATTTTTACAAATGCACAAGATATTTCTGAGCTTTGTTTTCACCACACTATAGAAGACTCAGTTCTTTCAGCCTCACCTTCTGTGAAAGATACTCGTCTTTTGAGATTTTTGTGGTCCTGCAGTGGACCCTCTCTAGTATTTCCACATCTCTTGTACTGGAGTGCCCAGATGTGCACTCAGAGCTACAGAAGTATCTTAACCAGTTCTGTGAAGAGAGGAGGAACAATTTACTTGAACTGGTGGCAAAGCTTTTCCTAGTGCAGCCCAGGAAATTGCTGCCCATCTTTACCATAAAGATGTGCTGCATTGCTCATTTTCAGCTTATTCTCTAGGACTGAGATCCTTCTTCACAAAGCTACTTTCCAGATGGCCAGCCCTTAGCACATACTGTGTCTGCAGTTATTTCTGCTCAGAGACAGGACCCTAAATTTCCCTTTGCTGCATTTCATGAGGATTCTGTTTACCCTTTTCTCCAGCTTATAAAGTCCCTCTGGATGGCAGCACACATCAGGTATATTAATTATTTCTTGTAGTTCTCTGTCACCTGAAAACTCTCTGAGACTGCATTCAGTCCTGTCATTAATAACGATTTTAAGCAGTGTTGGTCCCAGTATCGATGCTAGGAGTATGCTGTGGACAGCTGGCCTTCAGTTGCTTTTTGTGACACTTATAATAGCACTCTGGGCCTGTCAGTTCTGTCAGTTTTCAGTCCACCTTGTTTGCCACTTACTTAGTCTGTACTTCATCAGTTTGTCTGGAAAGGTGTGATGTGAGACAGTGCGGAACTCTCTGTTAAAGTTAAGATAAAGAACCTCTCTCATTCTTCTTTCTCTCCATGCACCAGGCTGCTCATCTCATCATAGAAGGCTAAAAGGTTGTTCAGGAATGATTCACCCTCATAAATCCATGCTGACTGCTCCAAATAACCTTCTTGTCCTTTGGGTGTTTATATTGTCTAGGCCACCATCTTCCCAAGAGAAACAGCGAAGCTGATCAGCATTTAGTTCTCCAGATCCTACTTCCTCTTCTTGTAAATAGGAATGATAGTAGCTTTCTTTCTTTCAGTGCTTAGGAACACCCTCTCTAATTGCTGTGATGACTGGGGGAGTGGCATTGTCCTGTTCCCTCAGCACCACCTGGTGCATCCTGTTAGTTCCCATGGACTTGTGTATGTCTAGGTTGTTGAAATGTCCCCTGTCCTAGTCATCCTCTACACGCTGTAAGTTTTCTTGTGCTGCACTTTACTGCTGGTGTCCCCACAACCTTGAGACTGCCAGATTTCCATAAGGTAGTAAACCAGCTCATTCCAGCACTAGGAGAGTTCTGTCTGGGGTTCTTCACTGGCCATGGTATGAGGGCTCTCTGCATATCTCACCATGAAGCTCAGAACACGTGTGCTGCTTCTCCATAGAGTAAGAGCCTTAAAAATAATATTTTTCCTAAATACCGCAAAGACCACTGAAGGCCTTTGCCCACTGCAGCAAACTGCATAAAGAATCTGTGACCACCAAAACTCTACACTGCCCAAATATGCCTTCTGGGTTTGGGAACTTGATATAAGATAAAGGCAGTACTACTGTCCAATTATCTCAGGTTTAAGCAGAAGTAAACACAACTGGAAGAGAAGAATGTATCGACAAGAAAAGCCAGCTCAGCACTTGTGCTAAAAGTCATCTCTGGCTGGGCCTGGCAGGGGGAGACCATAATCCACCGACCCATATGCTGAGGCCAGGTTTGCACACTAGAGTTTGGAGATTTTTTTAAGCCCTCCACTATGAGGGAAATGCAATTATACTGGCTTTGTCTCTAGGGCAGAAAATTAATTTCTGTGTTGCTGTTGTTTGTAAGTGGAAAAAAGGTACTTAGAAAAGCAGTGGAAAATCATCTTGGAGGTATGCGTAGGATATTTGTGTATTAAGAAAAAGTATTTTATTAAAAAAAAATTAAGAAAAAAAAGTATTAAGAAAAAGTATTTTATAGGATCTCAGGTTTTAGAGAAATTGTTCCCAGTGGCATCCTTTAGATGACTTACTGTGCTGTCTGCTTCCCTGAAGCAAATCAGTATTTTCACCACAGGTGAGAAATCTGGCACTGAGTTGACCACCCAGAGATTGCAAGGAGTCTGCATTGGCAAAGGGACCACCCAAATACTGACATTCCACTGTGCTCAAATCAGCAGTACGAAATGTCTGTGGCATGCAGAAATACATGCTGGGAGTATGAATCTTTCTGGAGAAAGAGAAGGAGGAGATCTGGTACTTTGGAGAAGAAATCTGGTAAAGATATATGACCATTGACTAACATATGGATCACAATGTATTTTAATCCTGTACACATGTGAATAAATGAATGAAATGGAAGCCAGAACAGCACACAAAGATTGTACACCGAAGAGCTGCCAGTTCTTCTGTTTCTGAAGGCACTATGAAAAATGAAAAAGTGAGTTTTTTGCAGAATAATCATATAAGCAGAGACTGCTGCTATGGTAGCACTGGCACAGATCAAAAGGGCTTGCTTCCTCCTAAAAGTGTTGCTCATTGGTTTAGAGCTCAGTACACTTGATTTATTCATGTTTCCATGTTCAAACCCCAAACTTCTGTGTTTTAGGTGTTTCCACCTCTAGTTACTCTGCTGTGGATTCTTTTCCCACTGCAGTTACTGTGTTCACCTGTGTGTGCAGCAGAAGACTGAAAATTTAAAGCCAGATCACTGGATGGATGAGCATGATGCAAATTTGTCACCAAAATTTTATCATGGTTGCTAAGGAATCATAGGTGCTATGTCTTTTAAGCTTCTAAGTAGATTTAGACATTAAATTTACTCCCTCCCAGAAACATCAGAAACTTAATAGCATAGTTCCCGTTTGTCTCTGTGTATGCCTTCTTATATTATGTATAAAACTTTACAAGTGTACTGTAAGTTTACTGTATTCCCTCTGTTAAAGACTGTGAAATATTCATATTTGAAATATTTTAACTGAGAGATGAATTGGTCTTAAAACCCTTACTGAAAAAAGGTGCTACCTGGGACTTAGAAGAAACTAATATTCTGCAAATTACGGAAATTATTTCCTGTATTAGCATTCTACTAATTGCAGTGACTGTTTTTGGTATGTTTTTGAGGATTTGGACTTCAAATATTTCCCAGAGAAAAGTCTTGTGGTATTAAGTGAGAAACACCATGCAGTGCCCAAATGGTACAGAATTTTTGCAGGATGTTTATGGGAGAACTGTGTGGTATTTTTGCAGTTTTGATCATGACTTGTCAATACCACATATGCTATGACAAACAATATGAAGGTAAGTAAATTAATTTTCACAGATTTATGAAGGTTCACTTTCTTTTTCCCTGCATTAGTATCTTGTCTGCATTAAGAATATTTGTAAGCTAGTTTAGCCTATGAAATGTCCTGAATTGTCCTGTCTTGGGGCATTATGACTGCTTTTAGGACTTATTTTTCCTCAAGGACCTATGCTGAGGGCAATCAACTCAGGGCATGTAGATCTGTGTTTACAGCCTGTAACACCTGTATAAGTCTAAGTGTTTCTAGGCTGTACCAGTGGTGGAATGTCTGGACTTACAAGAGTTTTGAGTATCTTGGAGTGCATTTAGGAATGTGCTTCAAGAGCTCTCAGCCTCTGGATTTCACTCTTGTTTGCTATCAAATAAAGTAACATTTTTTTTGTGCTGTGGTGGACTTACAGGCACATGCACAGATGTTTGTGGTCTCATTGGATTTCCTCTTTCCTGTAAGTCAAGATGAGGACTTGAGTGCCTCTGAAAACTTATGTAACACAGGTGAAAAATAGGCATACTTTGTATTTGATCAGGATGTTGTACAACAGGATCTGACCGTAGTTGTCATGCAGTCAGCCAGCGAACTGCTCTGTCTGCAGCACTGACTGAAACAGAAGAATGGAAACCTTTATGTTCATTGGTGAAAGACAGTTTGTTTGCTTGATCATTAATACTGGACAGATACCATGCACTCTGTGAGAATGACTGTGAAAATCAGGCAGAATACCTTCTGGAATCTGATGCAAATTTGATTATGGACTGCAGTCCTGCATCTCTTGGGCCAAATGTGAGTAGAGTATAGAAGAGAACTAGGGTTTGCAGAGCCCGATAGCCCAATTTTCTCTCCAGTATCAGCCTTCTTTGAGACATTAGATTAGGAATTAGCCAATGTACAGTGAAAGTGGCCCTAATTCTGTTTTTGTTTAGTAATGTCAGCCCATTGCTTTATAAATGTCTCTCTCTCTTGTTTTTTTTTTCTTTTTAATCAGTTGGGGTTTACTTCCATATTCTCTTTTTCCATTTTTCATTCTTTATCTTTACAGCTTTCTGATATTTTTTTCATGGATTCTTTCTGGCAGTGGTTCAATTTATGTATCTTGTAATATTTTAACAGATGCTATTTTTCAGATATCCAGACTTATCTAAACAGAGCTGGAATTTAACCTCTTGGCATCATAATTTCACTTGTTGTGCTTGAATTGCAGAAAGTGTTTGAAGACTCCAATTGAATTATGACCTTATTGTCCAAAGCAGCCTATGTGCTTATCCTGAGAGACAGATTGAAAAGTCAGAAGATCATTTGTTCATTTATCATTTTTGTAGTATAAGGCAGTATGGTGCATACAGACAGGCAGGAAAAATATTTGAGAAGACTAAATTATTAGAAAGGAAATAACAAGTTGTAGTTTCCTTAATATCTCTGACATTTTGGTTAAATTTCTGTCTCTTGTAGGCTAGTAGATAAAACATTATCATGAGATTGTTGACAGAGACCATTTTTATATGTTTTGCAATAAATAAGTACAGATTTATGGATATTTTGTCTTTTGCATATCCTGGGGTTCTTATTAATTTCTTTAATTGAAATGATTTCTCCTGAAGGTTTTCTTAGCTGCCAAAAACTGTGTCAAGATAGCCATTCTATTAAGGGAACTAATGTTCTGAAGTATGTGGCAATGTCAAATGAAGAAGTATAGCTTCTCTATCTTTTTTTTCTTTCAGGAATCCTTTTTGATTTGTGTCTAAGTGGCCTAGGTAGGTCACTAGACGTTGTATGACCTTACCTATATACAGTTTGTGAATGTAGTTCAGAAGCATGGTACAGAACATGTAGAACAGCATGATAAATAGAGCAGAGGAAGTAGACTTTTCAACTCACCCATGTGCCATGTACTAGTTCTATTTTTTCTCTTAGATAGTATGTGAAATAGAACCTGATAACATTTTTTTTTCAATTTATATTACCATTCATGGTAAAATATTATTGCAATTTTATGCCTCTTTCCAGTTAGCATACTGACACCTCTGGCAAGTTTGATGCTATTTTTTACTTCTGATTTTTTCCTCAACTGAAACTTTTTATGTGGTTCCTTTTAATATTTTCCCTGAACAAAATACAAAATCATGGTGGGGCTGAGGTTAGATGACCTAAGGAGGTCATCTCATTTAACTTCCCTGTTCCAGTAAGGAGACCTAGAGCCTACTGCCCAAGGCCATGGAGATTCCACCACACCTCTGGGCAATCTTTGCCAGTGCTCAGTCACCTTCCCAGTAAAAAAGCACTTCCCACTCTTCAAAATGGACCTCCAGTCTTTCAGTTTGGACCTATTGACTCTGGTTCTGTCACATGGAGCTACTGTAAAAAGGCTATGTCTTGTTAGTGCCCTCCCTTCAGGAGTGTGTACAATATCATGAGATTCCTCTGAGCCTTTTTTTCTACAACCTAAACAATCTCAGGTCTCTTAGTCTTTCTTCAAAGGAGAGATATTCCAGTCCCTTCATCATCATAGTGACTGTTTACTGCACTCTCTCCAGTAGTCTCCATGTCCCTCTTGTAGCAATAATCCCACCACTGGGCACAGGACTCCAAGTGTGGCCTCACCTGTGCTGAATGGAGTGGCAGGATTACCTGCCCCATAACCTGCTGGCAACTCTTCATGCAGCCCAGGATTCCATTAGTCGTCTTTTCCATGAAGGTACAAGGTAGTCCTGTGTTCCAGCAGGATCACGCTGATGTTACAAATGGGGTCATTTCAGACAGGCTGCTTTCATGTATACATGTCTATGGGAAGAAGTAATTTGAATATAAATGTCATAGGGTATTTTAGTCTGCATTATCTTTAAGCATATGTAGCAGCCTTGTTGACTAGCTGAGATACTGAATGGTTGACATCCTTTGTTCTTGAAATCATGCAGTGTTCCACTGGTGTGCTCTGGTTTCTTGCCAGCAAGCTGAGAGTTTTCCACTGCAGTAATGAAAGTGGCTATATGGAGATAGTGAAAACTCTGCTCTAAACAGAGATGATCTCAGCTCTGTGAAGGGTTAGATTCAAACCCAAATGGGGTTCAAACTCCTGTCTTGCTCTAGGGCATGTTGTGTTCTTGCTAGATGAAGGACTCTTTGCACACCTGGTGGGTTTAATACAACGCTCATTCTTCAGCAACCACCAGCCTATGGAATCACACAATGCTTTTTCTAAAGAATCATGTTAAGCATTAACCAAGAAGAAGAATGGGAGAGTAATCATCCCAGTTACTGGTAACAGTGTGAATGAAGAATGAAACAAAACCGTATCATAACTTGCTGAAATCTACACAGACTGTATGATACTTTCCTACATCATATATTCTGTATGAGACATTGCAGTTCTTATGGCAGTTCTACACTAACGTGAATTAGTAATGGGAGCATTTTCCATATCTGTGACTAGCAGCAGATACTTTAGCTCCAATGTAGATACTTAGAAGAGGGCTCTGAATGCCCTCTGAAAGACCTGCAGGTTGTTCTGCTTTCTGATAGAAAAAACCCATCATTTCAAAATTTCTATTTCTAGCTCTTCAATAGAATGTCATAACAGAAACCAAGATTTTTGCATGTTGAAGATCCATTTCTTTCTTGGGACTGTGTCTTACATCTTTTTTGGCACCCATAAGTGATATGAATTTTTGAAATTTTGTCCTGCTATACAAGTAATGGAAAATACTTCACATTTGATTAAAAGAAAGAAAAGCTTTCCATGAGCTTTGACAGTTGAATCTATTATATAAAGAGTCAGAGACATATGATAATATTTTTATTTTGCTTGTGCAAGGATGTTACCTCCAAACTACATTTAATGAAAACAAAAGGACACTGGAATATTTGTTAAACTTGCACATATATTTTAAATAAAGGTCCACAAGCTTAAAATTTGAAAACTTCACCAGCTGAATAGTATATTACTATGAAGAGTTACATTCTGTGTGCATGCCTACAGGGCAAGTTTTCTATCTTCAGGACTGCATTCATATATTAAATCTTTTAATATATGTATGTACGTAGATGCATCAGTTTATAAATATATGTGTGTACATACATATGTATATCCACACATATATATCTAACACTTATTTACTTTTCTTTAACTGCAAAGACAGCAAGCTGTAGAGCCATAAAGAACAAATTACACTTACATCAGTGTCTTACCACAGATACACCACAGAAGGCATAAGAGAATGTTCCTTCATACACCTTCTGAGTAAGCCTCCATTTGCTAATGCATCTCGAACAAACATTCTGAAAAGTCACTGACCCTTATTAGAATTCACTCTTCTTGATAGTGCTTCCATTTCTGTTGGAAACTGGTATCCTTGTGCTACCAGTTTTTTTTAAGAATGAGCATGCTGAGGGATCAGTGCTGCTTTGTGAATAAAGCCTAGCTGAGTACTGGTTTTTATCTTTGAACTCAGATGGCTCAGCAGGTAGTTGACTGCCCCTCCTGCTCACTTTAAATTTTAAGTGCATCTTATCTCCCAAAATGATTTGTCTTTTCTTTGCAACAGTTACTTTACTGAATCCACAACAAAATCTTGGACGGAGCTGGGAAATGAGGGCATCTTTTCCTCAGGGCAATGTACATTTGCAGTTTTGTGAAACACTGTTCCATTTATTCCAACACAATATTTCTAATAAAAACATCCAATGAACTGTCTGAAGCCTATCTTGTTGTTTTTTTCTTCTTTCTTTCTTTTTTATTCCCTAGGAACAAACTCCTTTGTTATGTATAAAGGTATAAAGATTTCAAATGTGCATGAGGATCACAAAGTGCAGCACAGCACTATTTGGATATAGTGCCTTGTTCCTGAAAGCATATTATGTCTTGCATGTAAAACCTTGTTCCTATTCATGTGTTACCATGGCACTGTGCCCAAGCTAATGACTCTTTGTGGAATAAAATGTGCTAGAGCAGTTATCCTGTATTGGCTTCTGAAGCCAGTGTGATTTTCACTCACTATTGTCTATGCTTGGTATGATGTATGACTTACAGAACTCTTGGTTTTGGAGGCTTTAACTGGTTTTCTAGCTAGAACTGGTTTTCTACACATTGAGGAGGAAATAGTGATTTTACATAAGTGCAATAACCCTGGGGTTTTTTTTGTTTAAATCCTGCTTGTCTATCATGCTATTTTAGTAAGGCCACAGTACAATGCAGTCTTCTTTTACTAAGCCTTTGTTATGCCTTAAACACAGAATTGTTTTGAATTTAAACGCAGAATGTACTCCAAAGCACATCAGATTCACACAGCTGAGGTATTAGACTCAAATGAGACAGAATTCTGTATATTTTTAATTTCATTGGAAACCTAAATCCGCATCATAACATTGAAGCACGAAATCTTATGAACTAGTCCTAAAAACACAGAACGTCTTCCTGAGTTCACGATAAACAGTTTTAAATGGACTCTAGAATATTGCAATGTGTAATATCAATGTTTTCTAATACTCAGTGAGTAAGTATTTCTAATATTTTGTTCTAGCACCTTGGCTTCTGTCAGGAGATTCAGTCATGTATGTCAAATGCTAAGAAGGCTGACAATTCTGTAAGCATCAGTATTCCTGCAAGAAGAATGGAAAAACCCACAGCAGAGGAACTCAGTGTTGTGCTCAGGATTTTACTTATACATTGTGGAGCCAACAAAACCTTTTGCACTTAACACATAGTTCTCCAATATTTCTGCCTGTTTCAAGTGGTTTATGTTTCTTTCTCTTCAGAAAAGTCATTGATAGAAAATTTATTACTTCAGATATACTGCTATGGTCTTATGAAAGCAAATTATATTGGATATTTGCACTAAATCAATGTTTTGTTTTCTTTTTCTTTGTAGAACTTTGCCAGTCTTGTTGCAATCCTGTGGACTACAAGTATCTCCAAATTGAAAATGGCAGTGTATGCCTTTTACTCTGTTAATACCAGTAGCTGTCAGTTTCCTTACCTGTGAGAGTTGAAACTTGAATAATGTTGTTATTTGAGCAAGATTTTCTTAATGTGCACTTTCCTTGCTTGGCAAACTTGCTGCTGATCAGCAAGTAGACAGCACAGTAGGATGAGATTATGAGTGTTGTATAATATACTTGTTCTCTTTTTCTCCATTTTCTTTTTTTCTTTTTTTTTTCTTTTTTTCCCCCCCTCCTCATTCTCTGGGAACAATACTCCCAGGCACTCTTGGAAAACTGCCAGTCCAGGAATATAAACACTTCTGAATTTTTTCCCAGTCTGAGATTTCTGATGCACTTTTTGTGGCATAGTCAAATCAGATAGGATACCCAAAGTGATTTCTGTGGAGTATGTCACTGGAGAAGGGAAGGCAGAGTCACTCTGAAGATCCCAGAGACATGAACGTCAGGATATAAAAGGGCTAAAGCCATTAGTACTCTGTGCGACTGCTGTGGGTAGTTAAAACTGCACAAAAGACAGAGAACAATGGTAATCCTTCAAATACATGTTTACTACCTCTTTACTATGCCTTTTCTGTGCTTTGATGGGCTTTTACATAATGCTTCTCATCAATGTTATCAGCTGCTAGTAAAAGCTATCTACTTAACTCATATAATTTAGATTGCCTGAAAATAAAGGATGTGTAAGCTCTGTTGGATCTTGTGGCTGTTATGGGCTTCAAGGCTTAAGGGGCACTGAAAATCTTTCGATTTGCAGCTTTAACATCTGCATTCATGCTGATCTGTTAGGTCATCCCAAAAGGGCCAGCTCAGTAGAATGTACCTTGTTTATGCCCATACTCTGAATGCTGCTCCAGTTACACCCTATGGCACATTGTACATTGATAGGTAAATAGATAATATCTATCCCTAGGACCTCAGCAAAGTATGTCTAATACTTGTTTCAACTCAAACTGCCTGCTTTTGGCCTCTCTGTGTGGATCAGGCTGATTTGTGCCACAAATTTACCAGTACCTTGCAGCAAGAATGTGGAGATGTCGGAAGGTGGTGGGTTCCAGGAACCCAGTGCTCCCACAGAAGTTCTTGTTTGGAGGTCAGCTGAACCTGACATGCCTGAGGAAGATGGCTTAGACTACTGCAATGGAACTGTAAGAATAAAGTCCTCTGTGGATCGATGGTGTGGCATTTTCTATCGGCCCCTAGAACACCTTATCAAGAGGCAAAACGCATATAAAAGTGATACACACCTAACCTGTGCCAGAAGGACATTTTGCTCCTAATTTATATGATAGAATTAAATTTTATTTTCCCATTTTCAGGGCTTGTGAACAGAAGATACTTTAGAGTCTTGCCATCACGTAAAAATCACAATGGGCAGAAAAGAGTGTCTCCTTTCTTAGTATGTAGTCCAGTTTGGGCCCTAAAGCAGTCATCTGTCATCTGAAGGCCATCTGTCCAGCCATTGTTCTTCCTGGGTGATACACAGCAACCCCAATGTGCACAGGAATGCTTTTACCATCATGACTCAATCCTCAGTTTTCATTTGTGTAGAGCTGAAGTCATGTGAGATCTCGCTTTTTGAAATGTTTAAATATAGGTGCAGTAACTGCTGATGTGGTCTTTTCTCACACATGAGCCTGTTAGCTCTCACTGAGACTTTTGTCTCATTCTGCTTTCTATATAGTAAATAGTTGAATTTGCCTTGCCATTAAACCACTGTTGCATTTACCATTGCACTTTGTAAACTCACAGTTTTATATCAATTAAGTATACTGGTGCTTCTCTTTTATGTGTGAAGTGAATAATTCCCTCTGTGGCAAGGCCTGTCCTAGATACAGTGAGCAATCACCATGTGCATTCAGAACATCCTGATCCAGGAGAGAACATTATCCAAATTATTCTGAAGATAAAGGGAACTTTTGTCTCCCTCCTACAGACATATTTGTTATAGCAGTCTCACTTGACTGCTATGTGAGCACTTTGAATATGTCCCTGGACAAGGATAGGAGACTTCTGTTTCAGCCACAAATTAGATTAGGAAATCTGTCTCTGTTCCTGGCATATGGCGGTGATTATGAAATGGATGATAGAGAGACATTCTTTATGCAAGGGCAGTGCCAAGCCTGTGCCTCCTTTCCTCCCTCTCTGCCTGCTTTCATCTAGAAGGTACAGTGCAAGCCAGCCCTTGGCCCCAGGAAGCTGTCTCACATGAGAGAGGCCGCCTGCATACTCAGTAGCACTGGCTGTGGACCTTGGATGATGGAGATGAAGAAACACCAAGTGAGACTGCAAGGAGAATGTGCCGTAGGTGTGAACTTCATGTGTTTGTTCATTAAGGGTTGTCTGAGGAGTGCTGAAGGTATGATGCTGACATCCCATGGACCTATTTATTATCCTTACTTTTGAACAGTGAAAGAAGAGCTTTGTGAGACTAGGCCAGGAGGAGTGGCTCTGTTTCTATGTGCTCACAGATGTGCTTCCTGCTCCAGCTGTGAAACAGCCCTGTGCAGGGTCTGTCAGGCAATATGCTTTGTGCTTGATGCTCTCTGTCAAGATGTAACTTGGTAAAATTACATGTCACATGCCAAGGTTTTTCCATGCAGTCTTCTCACTGTTCAATAATGAGCTGCAGGGTTGTAGTGGTCTCTATGCACCTCAGTGGTTCTCAGAGCAACCTAGTTGTTGAGCACTGTTGTCCAGACACCTAGTGAGTCCCAGTGCCATGACAATGTGAAGATTTCACCTTGAGAGGCCCCAATGACTGTTTATAATGCAGTGATTGTTCAGCACAACACAGCCATAGGGGTCCCAGTGCTAGATAAGGGTCATTTGAACTCTTGACAACTCTGACAGCTTTTGGAAAACTATTTTGAGATGACCACGTAGTGTAGAGAGCAGGCGAATTTGGGTTTGTCTCAGCAGTTCCTTTAGTGCAGTTTCTTGAATGTTTATTCCACTGGTAAAAACATAGAAATGGGCTAAGATTCTGTCTCTAAATGAATAAATGTGAATTCAAAATGAGTTTTGGAGGTAGTGTGTCTTTAAACTACTACTAATTCAGGAGAAAACATGTCACCTCCAGCTGTCAGGGAGTGCCCTGTTAGTTCAGGATTGTGTTTGCCTGGTTTGCCTTTCCCCCCTTACTGGAGGAACTGGCCACCCCATCACCTTGTCTCCCATCAGAGTCCTCTCAGTGAACAGTGGCACTGCTCGGCTGTCAGCTCATCATAGGGCAGCTGCAGGCAGAGAGTAAGGCAACATGCCTGCCAATCCTCTTTCCTTTTTCCCTCAGATTTACAGCCGGTTTGGGGTACATTTTTATTTTGGTAATTGGGAAATCTAATTAGCTATCCTGGAGTCCTAATTAAGTGGCTTTTATGGTTATAAGATATTTTGAGTATAATCATCTCTGAAGACTTGGGACCCATGTTCCATTTGCATGTGCAATTTTTATGACTGTGTGAATAAGTTCTGTAATTGCCTGCAGGAATTTAGAGTGTTTGCCCAAATGGAAGAAATTGCAAATGCTTCCTAGCATTCAGTTTTTAATTATCTGATTTTAGAATTAGGGACAGAGCTGACAGAAAATACTATCATTGAATAGAAATGAAAGAATAGAAATCACATTCTGTTCACATAAACTGTCTTTTTTGGCAACTTGTGTTATCAGTAGGTGGAAAGTTACAATTTTGCAGTGATTTTAACACCTGGTTAACCACCACAGATTGTCCTTGATAATGAATAAGTACCATGGTATGGAATATATGCTAATTGTGTTCCAATTAAACAGCATTCACTGCAATTACATCTCATTAGGTAAATAATTTCTGATGGAGATATACTAATTAAGTGGTTTTACTTATTATGTATTTCATGATTAAGATGAGTTTACTAAATTTACAGCTGTGCAACTAAAGCTATTTAGAACTAAACATGCCAATATTTACAAAACACATAGAAATTGCTTATGATCTGTTCTTTGTTGCTGTATATGAAGGGTATATAAGGTTTCCTTGGAGCTCCTGTAATGAACAAAATACTCCCCAAGTGTTTCGAGACCCTCTGGAACATAAATGATTTTATAAATTTAAAATGCCACTATTATTCAGTTCTCTGATCTACCTGCTGCTGCCCAGCAGCTGGTTTGCTTATTTAAAATAATAGTATATCGTCTGTTTTAGCATTATTTTGTTATGTATATGGTTGGTTGGCCCTGGCTGGTCACCAGGTGCCCACAAAACCCCTCTATCCTTCTGCTCCTTGGCTGGACAGGATCGAGAAAATACAACCAAAGAGTTGTGGATTGAGATAAGGACAGAGAGGGATCACTCATTGATTACCACCAGGGGCAAAACAGGCTGAACTGGAAGAAATTATTTTATTTTATTTCCGGTGAAATCAGAGGATAATGACAAGTAGAAATCAAATCTTTAAACACCTGCCTCCCACCCTTCCCTTCTTCCCAGGTTCAGCTTCATTCATGATTTTCTCTACCTTGACACAGGGGTACAAGCAATGGGGGTTGTAATCAGTTCATCACACGTTGTCTCTGCTGCTCTTCCCTCCTCAGGGAAAGGATTCCTCACAATCTTCACTTGCTCCAGTGTGGGGTCCCTCCCACAGGAGACAGTCCTCCAAAAACTTCCCCAGTGTGAGCCCTCCCCACAGGCTGCAGTTCTTCACAAATTACTCCAGTATGAATCCCTTCCACACCATACCATTCTTCAGGAATATTCTTCTGTAGTGGGTCTCCCGTGGGGTCACAAATCCAGTTAGCCAACCTGCTCCAGCAGGGGCTCCTCTCTCCACAGGTCCTGCCAAGAGCCTGCTCCAGCACAGGTTTCCCACAGGGTCATGGTCTCCTTCGGGTGCATTTACCTTCTCCAGAGTGGGCTCCTCCACGGGCTGCAGGCGGATCTCTGCTCTAGTGTGGAAGCCCATGGGCTGCAGGGGCACAGCTGCTTCACACGGTCTGCACCAGGGGCTGCAGGGAACATCTGCTCCAGCACCTCCTGCCCCTCCTTCTGCACCCACCTCGGTGTGTGTAGGGCTCCTGCTGCCATGGGTACTCACTCCTCCATTCTCTCTTGTGATTGCTGCCTCACAGCTCTTTTCCTCCTTCTTAAGTACGTTATTCCAGAGACACTGCCACAATCGCTGATGGGTTTGACCTTGGCCGCTGATGGATCTGTCTTGGATGCAGGGGAAGCTTCTGGAAGCTTCTCACAGAATCCACCTCGGTAGCCTCCCTCCTAAGAGAAGTTTGCCACAAAAACTCAATACACCATGTAAAGCTCTTTAATACAACATTGCAATCCACTGGAACACTTAGGCTTAGAAAAGATTTTTTTATATCTCACGACAATTTACCCTCTGTTTGCATTATGAGCATTTTGCTCCTTCTTGAGCAGAGTCCATTTTGTTAATTTGATTGCACTTTCCTAGAAGAGCACAAAGATTAATAGTCTATATGTAGCTAAGAGAACTTTATTAAATGTTAGCTTTTATATTCAGCTTTGCTTCCAGCAAATTAGCTTTCCATACCACACACATGAGCCTATCAGAATGAAGAGGTTTTCATGGTTATCATTTGTGCCTGGGTAAACACAGCATCAATTTAAGTAACTCCTGTTCAAAGCCAAGAGGGGTAGAAAATTAACAACTGAACACAGAGACTTTTGACCTTACCAGATGACAGGCAGGATTGTGATGGATCATGTATTTGGAATCAAGAGACAAAGATCAGTTCCTGTTCATCATGGTGGTTTGTCAGACTCCTCCTGCAGAGTTTTCTGACCTATGCCATTTTTCATGGCTCTCATACTGTTTTGATAGCTTAATTCAATTTAAATGTCTTCTTTTTTTTTTTTTTTTCTCCTTTTGCATTTTAAGATTATTTGTTTTATGATGAAATGGTAGATATGCAGAATTTTTGAACAAATTAAATTACTTTCTTTCCTGGGAAACACTCAGAAGCTCAGAGGCCAGAAGGCTTGTTCTACTTCTGTTCCTCTCTTGGAAACATAAAGCTATCACTATCCAGTCTCCTCTTCTCCTTGTAGCCATTCCTTTCCTGTTAGCAGACAAGAAATTCAATTATTCTCTTTTTTGCCTTCACTCCAGTTTCATTCACAGGAGAATCTGGCCAGGTGTTTATATAATTAACATTTCTGTATAGTTTTGATGGATATCTGAGCAGTTTCTCAAGGCAGTGAAGCCGAGACTGTATAAGGTTTTTGAAAGGCACATATAGTTTTGCAAAGATTGTCCTTTTAGTGGTATTCCCCCGTGATTGCCAAAGTCTTCAGGGATGCTCCTGATTGTGACCTCTGGAAGAAAACCAGAAGGTCAAAGGAGACACTTTTGAATCCTTTTGAATCTATGTACAGAGAACAACTGGATGCAAATTCAGGAAGAATGCAATCATCACTCAGTTTGATATTTCTCACTCTGGCATTTCAGACTTCCTGGGGAGGTTGCAGAACACTGAAAACCAGCCCAGTCTAAAGAAATCTAATTTCCCTTATCCCCAGTCCATACACAACACCTTTCCCCTCAAGCTCCAGAATTTTCAAGAGACTTCTGAAACATACATGCAGGAAATGACATGTGCCTTACTATGAGGAGATTATCCAAAGATTGAGAGGGTTAATAACTCCCATTTGTGCTGTCCAGATCAGAGGGCCCAGTCAGGCTCAAGCACCTCCTGTGCCAGTGCACCCACTGCACCCAGTTTTGGTGTTCCTTCACTCTTATAACTTATCCACTTTTCTTCCTCCCACACTCTTTTATGATTAGTGAGTGGTGAAAACGTTTAGCTTCCAATAGGGAGTTTGTTTTATCTGAGCAGAAAATGACCCGAAAGTCAGATTACCCTGGATTATTTTATATAGCTAGATGACATAGAGAGAAACAAAGATTAGGTATATCACAGATGAGCAAATTGACTTAGGCATAGTTTTGTAAGATTTTTTTTCTTTTCATACCATTCTCATTAACTTGGAAAAAAAATTCTGAAACAGTTTTAACAGTTTTAATAGTGGTCTCTACAATTCTCAAGCTTCTTTTTTTTCCTCTCACCTCAGAAGTCTGCCTCTTTAAAGGATTTGCACTGAGAAAAGCTGGATTGCATTTTAATTGTAGTCTCTTCACATGTACAGGAAAATAAGAACAGTAAAGCAAATCAGAATTAATCCATGTGTGTAAGCAGGTGGAGAAGGCATTTTGTGAGTTCAGTTGGTAAATCATTGACTTTCTAATGCATCTTGATATTCTCCTACCAAAAATCCTATTGCAACTTGGTGTAGCAACAGGAAATGGCATTTTTAATATTTCAGACGTACTGCTATATAAACTGGAAGGAGTTACTATGGCTTAAGCATAAACTGACTAGTTAAAAGTAGGGCTGCCAAACTGTGCAAAGATCAGCAGGGTAATTTCCATCCTTGTTTTTGTTTGGAAGGAAGGTGTTTAATGTGCAGTCATAAGTTTTTATTTCTCCTCATATTTCTTTTATTGCCTTTTAACTTTGTTTGCCTACACTAGCAGATTTGTATTTAGGTGTTTGTTAGTGATAAAGCCCAATGAACCAATTAATTTAATTGAGCTTAAAATTTAGATTTGCAAATATTCTCTGTCCTCTTCAGTTCTTCAACATTTGGAATTACATTTATAGTTTTATTGTGTCAGAGAGAATAGTCTTAGGAATCATGCAAAAAAATGGTAGGTGAAAAAGGCCTGAATCTCTCTCTTTAGGTGTTGGAGAATTGAAAAATATGTCCAGAAATTTCTATATTCAGACTGACAGCATGGCATTATAAAGCCAAACCCAGATATTTAATTATTTTTGCTTTGTAAACAAAGGAACTTCAATGTATTTTGCTTTAAGCAGTGACCATAAACTACCGAAGGATGAAACTTTTAAGCTGAGATTCGAAATGCGGCTGCAAATTAGGTCCTAAGTTAACCAGCGATTGTATTGATGCAATGATTTATTGCCACCTCATCACTGTGCAATAACAGTCATGGTCACAGTTCACAGATGCCTTGTTGGCTATTTTGTTGCCTGTGTGGCTTTTATCATGTTTATCAGAAGTTATCAGGCCCTTATGCAATAAGGAAAAGTCAGTGAATCTCAGCCCAAGGAACTCTCAGATGGCAACTCCATGATGGGTCTAGTCTTGGATCAAATCATAAGTTCTTTCAATCAATGGCATACAGATCCCTGATAGCAGGGTCCCCTACTGATCATCCCCTGTCACGCTAAAGAATGGTTTGCTGCAAATTTAATCTAATTCCAACTCTTGCTAGACTTTTCATATACTTCATTTTTTCACAGAATTTCCTATAGGTTAGTACATATCACCTCATTGAGGAATATACCCCTTTTCAGTTCTGGCCTGGTACTGCCCAAAGGTTTTAGTCAGGACTGAGGCCACCAATGAAAAATGTTTGGTGCTGTGCGAGCTCCTCTTGAGCTTCTATTTATGGTGCTGGATATTCTGGGTTTGATTTCCTAGGAATGACTCATTCAGCATCATGTGCTTCTGAGTGTTGAAAACCAGAGTTATTTTACATGTGAGGTACATGCTTGGTTGAGATACTCCAGTAACATCCCCACAAATGCATCATAGAGACATTAATTTGCTGTGGGAACTGAGCCCTGTGCTAGTCCAGGCTAGCTGTCAAGGAAAGCTTAAAGAATTAACAACCCTGAGAGTAAAGCTGGGCTAAACATTATGTACTTGACCTAATTTTTTCAGCTAACCTGAAAGGTAACCATCTAAACTTTTGTTATTATTATCACAAATCTAACTTCTTGGCACGAAATTATAGTGCTTAAGGTTCTTGCCATGGCATTCTCAAGATACCTAAGAGCACTGTGAAGGTTGCTTTAAAATGCTTCTCAAGAACTTCGGTGTTCTCTGTCTAGGTCAGTGGTCTCAGGCATTTTTTCAACTAAGGTGATATAACATAAAATGTATGGAAGAGCTGACAGACAGTCAGGAGCCACATAGTCTTTTTCTGCATCTTCTCAGCCTTGGCTGATTAACCTTATTTAGACTTTCCTTCAGTTTTGTAGAGGAGATAGCACTATTGAAAGGGTTTACAGATGATCTGCAAAAACTGAGGATCTACTTCCTGCTGTATTGTGATTATGTTCCCCTTTGCTAGTCTTCCAACTTTCAGACAGTATGTTTTTCTTTAAGTGTATCAGAAAGTTTTTACTGACCTACTTAGAGGAGTGACAAAGTCTGACTTTCAATGCTAGCTCTAAGGAATTATTTTTACTATCAACCTCCTCCTCTTACTTTACATTTTTAATTATTTCAACATAAAGAATTTAGACATTACTTTCTTGAATTAATATTTTCATTCTTCATATCCTGAAACTATAGCTTTATCAGCTGTAGAGGAAATTGTTGATGTTCTAAATCTGAGACAGACTAAAAGAAGAAAATAGTTTATTAATGAGGATATGGTCTTCAGGATATGTTGCTATAATCATTTACATATGGCCACTTCTTAAAAACATAATCAATGAGGCTATAGCTTTTCCTCCTCCCACACCTACGCTTAACACTATAAAATGAAAATCTCTGGGGTTTTTTTTTGCCTTTTTCCATTTTCCCCCACTTTTTTCAAGTTACTAACACATACTTCAAGTGATATTTATAAGAGAGAAATGTGGTTCTTTGTCTTAGCTATCAATAGTACTGAAAGAGTATATTTTAAAATAGGAATATTCTAAACGGGAACTTGAGAGGTAAACCCCTTTTCTAATTTTAGTTGAATTGAAGGATTCCCCTTTCTGGTTGCTTAGTCACTTCTACACTCTATTTCTACTTCTACCTAAACTCAGAGAGACATCTTTTTCCAATTATTACTCTAAGCTAATACCTTACAGGACAGCATGTCTGTAAGGTTTTACTGCTCAGGAGTATGTGCATTTTTTTAAGATTTATGAGGCTTCAACCAACATCAGGGTCCCCTTGTGATAGAAAGCACACAGTGGGGATCATGGGTTTCAGGAATTTGTACTGGACAAACAAGGCAGACTCTGTCTCAACCAGGCAGTGTGCCAAGGTGGAGGGCAGCTCAGGGGCTTGCTGGAGCTCAGACAGGAATTGAGCTGAGCTGGGCAGAACAGAGCTCCGATTTTCGCAGTGCTAAACCACATGTTTAAGTGCAAACTTCAAAGTACCATTGTAAAGTTTTGATTCTGCTGAAGCCAAATACAAATCCTGATGTTGATTAGGCTTTAAACCCAGGCCTGACTACTAGACAAGATAAAATCTAGTGGTACACCGGAGACCTGATTCTTCTTTTAATATCCATTAAAATATCTCTGTGCTGGCTCAGATGGTTTAGAGAGGCTAATGAAAATACAACATTGCAGATTCTTAAGACTTCAAATATCTTCTCATATGATCTTTAGTCCTATGTGCTTTTTGCTAGTTTTAATGCAGAAATACTATTGCTTGCAAGAGCAATATTAAATTTCCTGCAGTTAGAATGGAAAATTCAGATTTCATTTTCTTGTAAACCGAGGCCAAAGATAGAAACACAGAAGGAATCCCATGAGCAATTTAAAAGTGAGCTGAGGACAGCTAAGTTGTTAAATGAAATGATCCAAAGAAATGTGCAGTTAGGTACCTCTGTGATGAGTAGCTGAAAAAAGCTACAACTGAAGTATAATCTACTAGAGGGTTTTAATACTAGGGTTGTTGAATTGTTGACAAAGTATTCTAAATGGACAACTGAATGACATAGAGAAAGCTGCTTCTTAATATTCATATTTGGTTCTTGGCTTACTTAGTTTAAATTCAAATATATCAGCATGTGTTTACTTCTGCCAAGCACATACTGGTTTGTTTTTAAGGTGGAATAAGTCTGATGAAAGTATTGATAAGCAACAGTTTACAGAGAATACACAGACATAATGGAAATAGCCCATGAATATGGGACTTCTGGCTTAAACTCCTCTATTCACAAGTGTCCTGTTTTCCTTTACATCAAGTGTTCCCATTCAGTCTACATTACAGTTGCTCAGCAGGGTTGAGATGAAATCTGAAGAACTGTGCTCTGTCAATATGTAAGATTTGTCCATGCTGGCCTGCATGCAGTCTTTGGCTGCTGAAGGCTGGAATATATCAGACTGTGGATGTCTCTATGACCCAGCAAAAGGTTCTCAGTGTCTTTTTGCTTCTCTTGCTTCCTTTTCTGCTTTTAGTTTAATCACAGACATTCTGGCTGTGTTTTCAGAGTTGTAGGTACTCAGCTTGGCAGTAAACTTTCAAGCAGAAAAGGTCATTTAGTAGGCTTTGCCTCACAGAGCTGTGGACATTTCCTCCACTGTTTAGATTAGCAAGGAAACTTCCTCTTCTGTGCTGCACATAATGGGGAACACACTTTGTGAAGACTCAGGGTGAGTGTCTTGCAGAGGTATGCTGTGAGGAGATTCTGTTGTACAAATACTAAATCAAAAGTGTTTTCCAAGGGGACTTCTAATTCTGTATGGCCCAGAGTGAAATTCTGTTTCTTATTTGCCTTTGCCTTCCTTCACAAGCACTTTTTAGATGATTTATCTGACAACTGCAGTAAACAATAGTACTGTTAGAAACAATAACAAATAATAATTAGGAGCAATTCTAATGGAAATAAATTGAATAATAATCATATTACTTACAGTAAAAGTCACAATTAGAGCTGTTACACAAACAGACAGTGCCAATCCTTTTTCTGTGACTTGAAGATACAACAGAACCCATGCAAGTTTTAAATGATCAGAAGACTTAAAAGTATTATAAAAGCACATTATAAGAATAGAGAAGAAATCAAGTCTTTAAGATCTAATACCTATACCTCTAAGATTATCCAGATGCAAACCTTCTGACCTTTTAATGTGTGGCATTTGGGTGTATTGAATTGAAACCACCTGGGGTGAGTGGGATTAGCCCCTGTCCTGACTAATATGTATTCACAGAAGCTGTAACTTAGCCACAGATCTAGGGGGGAAAAATGCATGAATTAGAAAATTAATGTATTAGGAATTTGTCACAAAACATCAATAATTTGTTTGCTTTTACACAGTTAGAATGAAAAATGTGCTGTGAATTGAATGAGATAGAACTCAAAATGGAACCCTTACTTTCTCCAGCCTGGCAGGAATTTTTCAGTCTCATTGACCCAACTCCAAGGTTCTATATGTAATCTCTTCCTCGGTCTGAATGCAAAAAATTACTAAAGCAAGCACTGAAAATAATTAACTTTGCAAAAAAAGATGTAAAATTATAAAAAAATAGATATTACTGTAATTATTAAAAACATAATTTTCTTCCTACAGGAAAAAGAAAACAACAACCCAATTATTTCTTTCTCATCTTGTGAACCTTTGGGTTTATAAAATCTTCATGAGTTAGTGGCTGTAACAGGAAGCCAGGTATTCTTATTTTATTAGTTCTGACCTTATTTGGCTGCTTGAGGATAAGAGAGCATAGGGATGGTTGAAAACCAGTATTTGCTCTAAGCCTGCAGCTGTGAAAGATGATGATCTAATTTCTATTGACTCTACTTGTGATGGTCAAAATCATTATTCGAAGAATAGCAAACTTGTCTCTGTATGCCCTGAAGCCAATAGACCAGTTTGAAGTGGGAGGCTCCAAAGGCAAGTTGTGTAGTGGTCACTGTAAACCTGTTCAGTTTCTTAGCCATAGAAACTACAGAATAAATGATGATCCACTTCAGAATTAAGATGGGTGTACAAACGAAAGTAAGTGCATCAAAAACTGTGTGTGTTGTTCTGTGTCACGGGCTATGTTTTGTTGGGACAATTTAATGTGATTACTAGTGGCACAAAGGTTTTAGCTTGAATGGGAAATTCATTGTCTTTTATAAGTTTGTGCAAGCTCCCAGTTTCAGTGGAGGTTTATTCAGAGTCTCAGGCCTATAAGCAGCTGTCCTAACTTTCCCAATGACTACTTGTTTTTCCTGAATCACAGCCAAAAGTTGCTGTCAGCTAGATTCTTCTTTTTTTTCTTTTTTTTCTCCTTTCTCTCTCTCTTTTTTTCAAGTAGCTTTACAAAGAAACAAGTTACAAATTAAATATAGTAAGTATCATATATACTGGGTATTACTATTGCATATCACTGATCAATATTTATTCCTCAATGAATATGATGGTGAACAGATTAGCATAACAAGTATCTGCAAAATAAATATTGATCCATTACCATGTTCTGAAAAATAGTTATGACTGTGTTTGCCTGTAGAAAGAATTACCAATATTTAATCCAGAAGCTCTGTAGGCTCTTGTGAATAATAATCAATAATTCCTTATTTCTGCCTGTCATGCACATTAGCTGTGTTGACATTTTCCTGCTGTTTTTGATTTAAAGAATAGTCAGTGCTGTTAATTTTTGGTATCCATTGGAGATCACTACTTAAATGTCTTTACAGAGGTCTCTATATGCCGTAACAATTAATTATTCAATAGCCTTACTGCAGTACCTGTCTGAAGTCAAATCTAAACTGAATTGTCACTTTACATACCTGTAGAAAAAGTATTTCAATGGATTTGTGTAATCTGCATTAATGAAATACAAGAAGAAAAGCAATGCTGTGAAGGATATTGATCAAGATAGTTTGATTGTTGTCAGAATCAGGAATAGAGCTCTGATCTCCTCAGTTCTTGCCAAGGTGACTTAGTTATAAAAGTGATTTAGCTACAAAAGATTTATCGGATGCTTGAGATTTCTTTCCATTATTTTCCATCCAGCATGTCCCTGTAAAGGAACAGATAAAAGATTTGTGTTTGGTGGCTGTCATGACAATTTTGTAAGTCAGTAATGTCTTCTGTATTCCTTGAACTTTGTCATGACATGACACTGGATATGAAGAATACTGCTGCAAATTTTCTTGAGACAAGAATAAGTAATAATCTGTCTCACGAAAGAGTTATGCATTAAAAATGTTAGAAAGTTTCTTTTGTTTTTTTTTTCCCATACAAAAGGGTTTTTTTTCCAGAGGGAGGGGAGTGGATTGGGAATTAATTTATAATGAAAGATTTACTAAGGCGTGAACTTTTGAGGGAGCTGGTATGTCAGAGGCTATGGTTTATATGTTCACATGTCAAATGACCCTGAGAAATGTAAATTATTACAAATCTCATTACAGACTGATAACATAGAACGCAATTCGTGATAACTATATGGGCAAAGGGAATAAAAGTAGATGTCTTAAACATTGACTTAATTAGCCGATGCTCCTGTTTTCTTCAGAAATATATACTGCATTTCTTTTATTACATTTTCAATGAAAATTTTTAATGTAATTGATCTAAGGGCTTAATAAATAGCTAAATACTTGCAAATAAATGACATCTAATACAGGTACTGAACTGTAGTGAAGTCAGTTTGTGAGGCCTCTAGAGATTATCTGTGTAGCATAGATGATCATGGTGACAGAAAAAAGGCTTTAAAGGACTAGAAAAGTTCATTTACTCTAGACAGGTATTTGTTTAATTTGTTCTTTGAAAAGCTTTAGTTTTTCAATTAGAAATCCTATCCTTTTAGTATCTATCATAGTACCTTCCTATCTTAAACTTTATTAATTCTTTTTCATGAAGTTTAAGTTCAGTTTCTCTTATTACACCACGAGGTTTATTTTTTGTTGTTGTTGCCACAAAAGACAAGAGTGTATATTATTTTTTTCTTTCCCATTTGGAAGAAGCCTCTTAAATATTTAAAGACTGTCGTCATTTTCTCTCAAGCCTTGTCCTTCTCCATCCCTCTGCACCCCTGGCTCATGTAATCTTTTCAGATTTAGACTAAACAAACCCAATTATTTCAGTCTTATTTAATTGCTTGTGTTTTGCAGATGCTTCATCATTCCTTTTTCTCTACTCTGGATTGTCTCCAATTTGATACACATGATTTTTTTGAAGCACAGTATATAAAACTGGCCATTAGATTTCAACTCTAGTTTTAGTAGTGCTGAGTAGAATAAAAAAATATGTTCTCTGATAATGTTTTTGCCATTTAAGTGTCTGTCTAATACGTGACTTTTTAAAAAAATAAATTTCTAATAGTATCTCACTTATTCACCTGCATAGTCTATTCATAACCAATTGTAGTTCCTTTGTCATCTGTTTTTTTTTCTGTTTGTGAAAATGGTTATTCCCCACAAAGTGCAGAGCAGTATAATTAACTAGCTGAACTGCATCCTATTTTTCTTTTTTTTTAAGACCTTATTTTCAGTCTACCAAGGTCATTGTGAATTCTGACTTTGTTCTCCATGAGACTTGTAGAGATTCCATCTGAGCATCATCTTGGAAAGCAGCATACTTTCAGAGACGTGTTGGTTTGCTAATGGCTGGTGGAGTGGTGTCAGCTTGGTCTGGAGCAAGACAGGATGGCAGCATCTGGACTTTGTTAATTCATTGATAGCTAGGGGAAAAAATGCTATGCTGAATAAATCTGTTTGTTCCTGAGGGCGTGTTCTTCTTAAAAATATTGGTTGGAATCTGTGTATTTTCACTTTCAGTTATTTTATTTCAAGATTAAGTGTCATGCGTTTATAATGGGCTTATAATGTATGGATTTATAATTTTCAGATGGAAATTTCACCAAAATAAAACTTACACCTTGCTTTAGAGTAGAGGCTGTCTGGCAAAGGAGGACCACATCTGCAGTGAATTGTAATAATATACTAATTACTTGGTCATGCCACAAAAACTCAACATTCTGATCTTGCTCTCCACCAAAAAATTCTGTAAAATTGGGGATTCTTTTGTCTTATTGATTGGTTTATGGAGCTAACCAACCTGGAAAGGGTTGCAGTACTATTTCTTTCAGTATTTGGGATTGGTTAAGAATTAGACACTGAAGGAAACTGTAAATCATTCTGAATAATGAATAGATATGGTTGCATACAGCTTGTGAAAAAGAACAAAGGGAGAAATAAATTTTAAAAATGTTAATTTGCTCAACTCCAAGAGGAATTTAAGCCATCTTTTAGACCTTTATAGACCAAGGAACAGAAACAAATGTGAAGCCTTAATACAAAGTCCTGAAAAAGTCAAAGATAGGGTTAGGATTAGATTTAGACTTCTTAGCTTTTTTTAAAAATTAAAAAAAAAATTAAATTTGTTTGTTTGTTTGATGGCACTAGTTTTGTTTCCACATTTGTTTGTGCATTTAGAGCATTTAGAGTTCTTCAGGGTAGGAGTATGGATGGAGGGCCTTAGAGAGCCATAAAAATCTTAAATTGCAATATCAACGGGCTTACCAGTGAAGGAAAAAGGAAAACAATAAGAAGAACAGCAGTGATGACAGGTCAAAGCTTAGGATGCAATACTTGAAATTGTTTTGCAATTTGCCTTGACTATGGGGTTAGACACAATTACAATCCTGTTGCACTGACAGCTAATTCCAGAACATAATGTATCATAGATTTGTCATAACAGAAAGAATATTAAATGCAGAGCATCAAGCACTAAGCACCATGTAATCAAATCAGAATGGTAGGCTGAGAACATGATGAGTTAGTGTATTTATCTTGGACCACCGTCTTAAAAATTAAATGATGATTCTTTATGTAGATCTACCAGCAGGAAATGCCAAAAATGTGTGAAAAGAAAGATTATCCACAATCCAAATAGTGAGTGCAAGCACAGAAAATCAAATAAAAAGAGTAAACTTTAGAAGTATGAAAGACAAACTTGAGGAAAAGAAGTGGAAAAGCTGAACACTGATAGTCCTTATATTCAGCTGAAAGTCTGATTTCATCAGTTCTCTCAAAAGCACAGATCAGCCATAAGCGAGTCTATAATAAAATGGACTGAAGAAGGTCCACAGTGAAGCTTTCAAATTAAAATAAAAATAAACCTGTAAGATTATGAACAGCAGTAGAAAATAGACCCCAAAACATTTCACCAGACTGTGAGATTTTTTCACATAAGAGGACAGAATAATAAGAGTAATTACATGACGCTGGGAGTTAATACTGCTGAGTTCTAGTGTAGGGTGCTTGAGGCAGCAATTTTTTACTTCACCTTATTTCAGAACAGCAATACTAAGAAATTCTGTCATTTGTGGTTTACTTGTGTGTGCTCACTTGCTTTTGCCTTCTTCCCATTGTTCTGCCAGGAAATACATTTGGAGGAAAGATACTCCAGCTTTAGAAGAAAGGAGGTTTTTCACTTTACAGAAGTGATTTGGTGTTTCTAAAGCACTGATCAGAAACCTCTATGTTTTCTGTGTACATTCCTACACCTGTTTGTGACTTTGTAGACTATAATGTAAAAGTGTATTCTGTTGCTGAGTTGTATTTTTAACTTGAAATACTGTGGGTATTTTGTGGCTGGGCCAGTTGCTATGGAAAATTTCATTTGATAGTATTTGCTTTTTGTTATTAGTAACAATGTCTTTCAGATTACTTGTTCAGTTACAGCTCTCATCATTATGACTCACTAAAAATCCTGCTTTGCCTGACTAGAGTGCTAGACAGTTTGAGCAAAAAATAGTCCCAGCTTCCTTCTGGAGGCTGAGCCTGTGGTTTTGCCTAAATACAGAAAGCTCACAGGCCATAGACAATGTAAAGAGCTCCCTCCTAAACTCCTGGTGAGATTTACTGCTGTATGAATGTCAGCTACACAGCACATACTTGGGCAAGAGGAGACCTCCCACAGGTGCTGGCTGTATGAGCAGGGTTTATGGGGTTGAAAAGAAATATTTTGCTTGGAAAACAGAAACTGTAAAAATCAACACTAAAAATAAGTAAACTCTAATTTAGACTAATCCAGATATTTTTTTACACTGATCAGAGACCCTTCTTATGGTGGACTGTGAAAGCTGTACACCAGGCTGATTTGAATCATCTATCTGAAAAACATCGTTTGTGTTGTCTGAATTTGAGATACCAGTTTCAAGCTCAAATGTATCTATTTTGAATTCTTTATATTTCTTTATTGTTAAACCTGGTTTTCTGTAATTGAGACAGATGGAAAACTAGCTGGTTCTGGGAGGGATCACTCAGACATGAAGTTTGGTTCTGCTATGGTTAGCCCAAGAAACAACCTGTCTTCGACTGCAAAAAATTTTGAGGGAAAAATCCCCTATTCACTACCTTGCCTTATTTGCTGAAGTTCTCAGTAAATCACCCTTTCTCTGCAGTTTCTGGTCAGATTTTGTATGCAAGGGTGTGCTTCCAAGATAGTACATGAAAGCCAATGGCTTTCTGAGCCTGATTTTCAAACATATTGCCTTCCATCTTCTTGAAAAAGCATTTGCCACACATTGTGTAGCACGACTGTCTTTTCTTCATAAACCTGTGGAAAACATCTTTTCAGTACTGTTTCATTTGGTTTGTTTGTTTTTGTTTTTGTTTTTGTTTTTGTTTTTGTTTTTGTTTTTGTTTTTGTTTTATTTATTTTTACCTATAAATTCTTCTCTCTGCTTGTTTGAACTAATTTAAATGAAAATAGGCATATTCTATGGGAACTCACTAGACAATTCAAAAACTTGAGTCTTTACCTCTGGGAGTCCCATCCAACATAGTACACAATAGATACTACCACAGCAATAAAAGGCTCCAAGCTTCTCCTACAGTAGTCTGAGGTATTTTTCATGTATTTGAAAGTGACTAGAAGATAATTCACAATTTTTAAATCACAATTTTAAATCACTACACTGCAGCACCAAATGTAATTAGAGTATCATCTGCATGTGGGTGCAGTTATATGCAGGATCTGCTATGAAAGCCCCAGTCGAAGTCCTGTGCTTGTGCTTCGTTCTGTACCTGAAAATGTGTTTACCCAATTCCAGATTAGATTTGCTATCTGGGCTTTTTGTATTACCATGGATGAAATACCAAGCAAAAGCTTTGTTGTCAGCTGCTGATAGTTATCCCTCCACAAGCCACCAGGAGCTGCTGGAGCTTTTGCTAAGCTCGTCTCTGCTGCAGCTTGCCTTTCACTCAGCTGTATGTCTTGCAGCATGCCTGCGTCTTCTTACTTAAAACCAAGATATTGACAGTAAGAAAGGTGGACCAGGATGGTTGAATTTTGCGATTATTTTATTAAATCTGCATCTGGAGCTTGCAGTTGATAGAACAGAGGTTTCATTTTTGACTTGAAAAAGGTAGTAAATGACAAGATTGTACCAATTCTTTCCTATCATTGACAAAATTGTGGTTGTCTTGAACTCATTTCTATGGCTTTTAGAGAATAACACTATATATTGTCCCCAAAAGGAATGAGTTCAATAAACATAATCAATTAAAATCAAGTAGAAAAGCATGTCTAATTAAAAAAGGCCGCTTTCAGCCTTCCTGTGAAGAAAGTCTGTACCTTAACCCCTCTGATCAAAAGTTTTCATCCCAGAGGCTATGTCTGCCTTATGTAGTGATGCTCAGCTCCTGCACTGGGCTGTTATCTTTACCTTTTACTATTTGGATATATTCTTTATTCTCATCAGGTGTCCAAATTTTATTGCATACATTTATATATTGACTTGAGACAGCACAACTATAAAAAAGTTGACAGAAGAGATTTGAAAGGCTATATTTAGTCCCTGAGAAACATTCTTCAGACTTTCTCTGAAGTCACTGACCCCGAATCATCTCAACATACATTTCACGTTGTTGTTCATCATACAGTCTATAGTGTACAATTCTATCTGTGCCTGCTTATTAATAGGGAGTTAAGAAGATATCATTTTGGCTCTCTTCTTTCCTCTCTGAATTACTACCTGTTTTTTTGTTTTTGTTTTTGTTTTTTTCCCAAATACATAAGCTTATATAATCTTTCTTCCCCATGCTTTTTGTCAGTGTTTTCCCCCTGCTTTTTGTCAGTGTTTCATATTTTATATGAAAATATAAGATGCAGCTGTGAAACTTTGACATCAGGCTATTTCAGTTTTGAGTGTCTAGCTTTTGGTTCCTACTGTCTCCTTTTTTCTTAACAGCTGCCTCCTAAAATAACAATATCCTTTATTCAGCTACTTGTGCATAGTCTGTATGAAAGCTGTTTTTCAATTTCTGTAATAACAGTGTGCCTGACTAGTGCCTTCCTAATCTTCACAGCATTATTTTTCAAGAAAATATTTTCTATTATGTGTAAAATGTGTGAAGATTTCCTTCTGAAGACATTTCATTTATAAATGCCTTTTCTGTTTAGTGTGTTTTTCTTCAGGAGCTGTCTCTGTTCCATTTTCTACCATCAACAGCATAGGTTGATGTATTTATTTGTGTTTTATGTTATCCCTGAAAAGTTAACTACTATAAAAGTGGTTGTGGTTTTGGGGTTTTTTTGGGATGCTTTTATATTTTTTGGGTGTGTGTGTGTGTGTGTGTGTGTGTGTGGTTTTTCGTTGGTTTTTTGGGGGGTTTTGTTTGGTTGCTTGGTTTTGTTTTTTTTATTGTTGGGTTTGCCTTTTTATTGTTGTTGGGTTCACTTTTTTCAGTTGAAGAATTTTAAAGTATCTGAAGCATTGTAGGTGACAGAAAGAAAATATGATGGAGGGAATCTCATTTGATTTATAATTCTGTATATATCTCCAATGCCTTTTAATCCATTTATCTTTAAAAGATGATGTCACCAACATGAAGAAAGAATGGCAAACTTCTGATTAGATGGCAGAGTTAAAAGTGCTTTTGATATCTAAACTTAATTGTTTTCTGGAAGTAAAATAAATATAGATTTGCCATAATTTTGCAGAAACCACACAATTGAAGTTTTCTGCTCAGAATGAAGCTTCAGTTTTGAATATGTCAGTAAAACCTTAGAGATGTAAGTGCCTAACAGCAGAATTTGGGATCTGGATTTTTTGATTTCTTTTTCTTGGATAATTTTCAACTTTTCCTTCAACCAATGCCCATTCCCCCACAGTCTCTTAATGCCTCTCTCTATGGAGCCAGAAAGGATCCCAAACACCTGCCATATACTTTTCCTTGAGGTATTTCTGATACCTTGATTGGTAGCAGCTTTTAAAAGTTTTTTGACATCTGTGCTGCAAACTTCTTGGCCAATGCTAAATCTCTCTACACTAACCCTGAATGACTGCTTATGAAGGAGAATATATGCTTAATTTGATAGTGACCTACACCAGACTAGAGCATTCACTCTAAATACTGGGCCATTTTAAAGATGCAGTATGGAGCAGAGAACATGAATGGTACCTCTTTCTCTTTGCTTATGTATTTACTATCCCAAAGAATGCCTTGACTGCAGGTTCTCATTTTGATATTATAGGTTTCTGATGTCCAGCCCCAAATGTCAAGACTGTTGTTGAATTTTTTTTTTCCTTGTTAAATTTAATCTAAATAGAATTAATATTCTTACTTTCCAGTAATACCTTTTGTCCCTCCCAATTTATTTTCATCAATATTGTATTTATACTGATTTTTACAAAGTTGAGATCTGTACAGTCTTTTTAAGTTATCAGCAGTATCTGTTATTTCATCACTTCAACTGTAATAATATAGTGTAATCTAAAGCCTTGGAATTTATCCTAAATGTCATGTTGCATCCTTGGGCTTATTCACAAAAATGAATTGAAAACAGATTTAGCTCTGATTATGATTCCTGTCCTTAAATCATAATATATAACCCTCAAAACATCATCTGATCCAACCTTTCATGAGTAAGGAAGCCTAGATGACGTTACACAGCACCCTGTTCAATTGCATCTTGAAAACCTGCAGTGAAGGGGACTCCATCATATGCCAGGATATTGTTCCCTGGAGTGAAGGATTGTTCTCAGTGCAAAAAAATTATTTCTTAAGTTAAAACGAAACCTGTACCCATTGCATCCTTTCTTTTCTCTTTCTGTATAAAGAGAAAGCTTATGCTCTCTTTCTAACACCCTTTAAATACTGAAAGATTCTAACGAGGTTCCCACTGAGTTTCCTCTTCTCCAAGAAGATGAGACCCAAATCCTTCAATCTTTCTTCATAAGCCAGGTTCTCCCACCCTTTGATCATATTCATGGCCCTCCTTTTGAACTACCTCCAGCCTGTCCACATCTTTCTTGAATTGTGTGGGTTGGAACTGAGCACAGCACTCCAGCTGCAGCACAACAAGTGGTAAGTTTAGGATGATCATGTCTGCTAGTCTCTGCTAATAATGCCCCTGTAGATACAGCCCAGGGTCTGATTTGCCTTTGTTACCTCTACTCAGCTGACTCATGTTCAGCATGTTGTCTACCAGGACCCCCAGCATGGCTGCTGTGGCTCCCCAGCCACATGGATCCTAGTCGGTACTGGGCTCTTTGGTTATCCTGATCCAGGTGCAGAACTTTGCTCTTGCTTTGGTTAGACTTCATGCAGTTCTGTTCTTGCTAGCCTGCTGTGTTACTTTCAGCCTGACCAGATTTCTCTGTAAGATGGCTCTCCCTTCTGATATATCCATTTCAACATGCAGTTTAGCATCATCATCATACCTAGTGAGGGTGATTTCAATCCCATCATTCGAGTCATTCATGAAGATGATGAAGATGTTGAACAGCATGGTACCCACTATTGATCCATGGGGGAGCCACACATTATAGGCTGCCAACATGAGAAAAAATGCTGTATTATTTCTCAACCTATACTTCTAGAAGTCTATACCTAGCAGAGTTGGGGTTGGTTTGGTTTTTGTTTTTGTTTTTTTTTTTTTCCCTAGCATATTTAAAATATAATCAGTAAGTAAAATAGAGCGTAGCTTTTGCTGGTAGAAGGCAAGAGAGGGGAGGATAGATCTGCTCCTAAGATCTCTCAGCAATTTTGAAGGCAGGAGTAGTTGGGAGGATTGAAACTCAGTGTTATTTTCTTTCAGTTATTGGCTGGACGGAAGTATTGATGTCAGATCGAGATTAAGGAAATTTAATGTGATTTTCCAATAAATTTCTTTTTCGAGAGTGAATATTTTGATTGCTGCATTGTCGTACTTTATTTTTCAGAACAACGTGAGGATGCAAACTCAAGTAAAGTAAATTCTTGGGCCAAATCTTTCATTTGAAACAGAAATGGGGGGTCCCTCTGCTCTCCTTTCCCTCGCACATGTCCTGTGTGCCCAGGAGGGGCTAGGAGAGGGAGTGTAGGGGCCTGCAAAGCTTTACTACAAGCGGACAAATGACATCCTCAGAAGCAATCTGGCACCATGGCAGTGTCTATGAGAGAGATGGTGAGGAGTAGGAAGGACTCCACAGATGCTTCTGCTTTTTCTGTGAAGAGGCCTGCATAACTCACAGAGTATTGGTTATCTGCTTGTAACTGGGAGGCAATCTTGCTCATGTGGTAGTTCATTCTGGAACGTGATTCTCCTATTAATTAAGGGGTATAATAAACTACTTCATTCCCTCCCTCCTGCAGAATTATAGAGTAATTTAAGCTGAAAAGGTCCTCTAAGATCATTAAGTCCACCACTAAACCACATCCATCTGTGCCCCATCTACACATCTTCTAAATACTGTCAGGGATGGTGGCTCAACCACTTCCCTGGACAACCAATTCCAGGGTTTGACAACCCTTTGGGCAAATAAATTTTTTCCTAATATCTCATTTAAAACTCCTCTGGTGCAATTGAGGCCATTTCCCCTTGTCCTGTCACTTGTTACCTGGGTGAAGAGACCAATGCCCACCTGGCTACATCTTCCCTTCAGGGAATTGTGCAGAGTGATAATGCCACCTCTGAGCCTTCTTTTCTCCTAAAGGATCCCAGCTCCCTCAGCTGCTCCTCCTAAGACTTTGGAAAGATACCCTGGAGCCTTCTCTTGTCCTATCTGAGCTTCCCCAGCTCTCTCAGCCTCTCCGTACATGAGAGATAATCCAGTTCTGGCACTATCTGAGTGGCCCTGCACTGGCCATTAGCGTCACTATGTCCATCTTCCTCTTGTACTGCGGAGACCAGAACTGGACACAGCACTCCCCATGTGATCTAGAAGGGTCTCTCAATTGACCAGCTGGTGATGCTTTTCCTAATTTCCTGATCCATAAGGATGTATTCGAATTATTGTTTCATACTTGGAAAGCAGGAAGTCCTGCCCAGTAGTCAGCCTTCTGACCAGCTGTTGAGAAAGCTGTTCAATGGAGTTGAAAGCATACTCTGCTACATGAGCTGATTTTTAAATGCATTTGGGCTTATGCTCTTTCATCTTGCTGTCAGGACATTCTACACAGCACAGAAAGCAGCTCAGCAAGCAGAATATAAGCCCCAGGTGGCAAAGCCTGAAAAATGAGTTAAATATAACTTTATGAAATATCTCTAATGGCCATGGCAAATAGGATCTTTATGTTTGGGGGTTTTACTGACTTACTTGGTTCTTACTTTTCTTTTTTTTTTTTTTTTACTTTTACTTACTGTCATTGAGACAAAATGTGAAAGAGAACCATACATGTGGAAGTAAATTGCTTTCACTGGCAACTAATAAACTTAGAAATCTTCTCTATAACTGAGCCATGCCCACACACATACATCAACATGACTTATTTTTGCATCTTGACATCACCAATAGGAAATATGAAAGTTCTACTGTATGAATGCCTCTGTTCTCACACACTTCTCTAGGAGTGGAAGAATAAGTCTTCTAGAACTGCTACTTATTTGGGAAGAGTAAAACATGCTCTAAAATAAAATAATATTAAAAAATAGCGGAATAAAGCA
The DNA here is from genome assembly GCF_052056855.1 of Sturnus vulgaris. Classification (NCBI taxonomy): domain Eukaryota; kingdom Metazoa; phylum Chordata; class Aves; order Passeriformes; family Sturnidae; genus Sturnus; species Sturnus vulgaris. The sequence continues at coordinate 38,737,071 of NC_142283.1, read as the reverse complement.
TACTAACATTTTCCATTCTTAAATTTTTGTACCCTTTCCTTTAAAGAAGCAACATCCTGAAGATGACTACTGGGGCCCTTTGCAACACTACTGATGGAATGTGGGCATTCTGCATTTTCAGAGGACCACTGCCAAGTTACACTATTAGAGAAACTTCACTTACCTATGTAATAATTTTTCTTCTGTTAATTTTTTCAAACTCATATAGTACATGGTGTTTCCTAACCATGAAAAGATCACAGCAAGATTTTAGGAGCCTTTTTGGAAAAAAGATGACCAGAGGATCTTATAAAATGAACAACAATTTCATTTTTTGTAGATAACCTGTAGCTGCAGCTACTGTAACTCGAGATATAGCCAATCTCTTCTCTGTTTTTCTGTGATAATTATGACATACAGGAATTAAAAAAATTCTCAAATCTCATCCTAGTTGGATTACTGAGTAGCAGGAAGGGTGTAGTACAATTTTTAGGATTTGTTTTAACATAAATAATATTTAATATAAAAAAGAATGGGAAAATAGAGAAAAAATTAAGGGAAAAAATGAATGTAGGAGAAAAAAATGTAATAGACTGCCATAACAAAAGACCTTACAAAAAATGAGAAATAAATTTTGCTGGTGAAATTACGGTTGTGTAAGATCTTGATTTGTTGCTCAGTCTTCTGTGAGCAACCGAGAGCATGATGCCATCATGCAGAAATGTGGCTAAATATAGAACCTTTTCTTCAAAGGCTTAGTTTGTGTTAAAGCATTATAAAAACAATTGAGGTTTTCCTTGTGGACTGACTGAGTAGTCTTAAAATGTCATCCGTTAACTCAGCCCTCAGATCAGGGAGTGATTTAAGATGAGGGATGGATCTGTGCTTTGAAGATATGAAGAGCCCACATGGGAAAAGTCTTTCAAAGCACAAGCCAGGGAATGGGTAAACCGGACAATAGCAAGATTTAGAATCAACTGTCAGCTTACTGATGGCAGCATATGGGAAGTAATTTAATACTAGTAACATATAACTGAAGTATAGCATTCAGCAAAGCATGGTCTGCTCTTAGTTTCAGAGTTCAAGTTATGAGAACATAGATTGTCTATGGACAAAAATAGATGATTTAGACTTTAAACCTGAGAAGAATTTTCTCCTTCAGTGGCCTGTGATGAATTCAAGGACCTCAGAAGCTCAAGAAGCTCAGTTCTAAGGAAATGGTGATTGCTATAACCTATATGTTTGCATTTTAAAAGTAGTCTCAGAAAGTCCACTGTTCTTCCTTGTCTGTGAGCTACAGAAGACAGTGCCACATTGTCCCTAGCTTCAGTTTTCTACCACATTAATGGAAGAAGAACTAATGAAAGCAGGAGTAGAGCATTGGTTACAGATTGCTATGAATGGACAGATTTTGGAGATCACAACTTGGATGTAAAAGTGCTTCAAGACTACATGGTTTCCATGATACTAAGAACCATATTTGTGGAAGAAACATATCACCAAGCATCACCAATTTCATCTATTATATATATTAATATATAGATCATGTATGTTGCATATTTATATTTTAGTCAGAGGACACCGTGAACATTTATGCTTCCCCCATGGCAGTTTTATGCTGTCTTTGAGAAAATACATGAGGCCGATCCCACAGAGCATATTGTTTGAAAATACCATGAATAAATATAAAATAGCAGACTGTATTACAAGGGTGCAGTATTTTTAATTCTCTATTGGCGGGCTGAAATTTGGATTTGTAGTGTTCTAAAACTCTGGTGTGTGAGCAGATGCAGATTAACAGGTGGAGCTGAGGGACAGGGGATACACCTTGGGATATTTGGCAGCTTAAGCCTAGTGCTAAAAAAAATATTTATTTCTTTATTTATTATCCATGAATATAAAGTTATTTGAAATAATCTTTGGAAGCTCTGTCGCACACAAAGCACTGATAACCAGATTAACAGGACAATGTAGACTTTAAAAAAAGTTTATTTCAACATGAACTCTTTTCCTATCTCTAAAAGCCTACTTATCCTGAAAATATAACTAAGGCAGAAAACCACAAAGAAAATTATATCATAATAAAAAATAAATTGAATTATTTCTAAGAGCAGTTCTTGTTATTATCTTTCTCTTTCATCTCTTAGATTCTCTATGACTTAACCTTGTTTCTCAACTTCTGATTCGTCTGATTCTTGCCTGACATTACAATGAATTGAACCGAGTGTGCATCAAATACCAATGTTAACTTTAGCTGTACTTTATGTAAGAAAGGATCTTTTTTGTAGGAGCTGTACAGAAGCTTGGCAGGAGCTCAGACATAATATCCACAGCTCCAAAAAAGCCTCAGTCTTCATATTGCCAAGTCCTTGACGCAGAAACATTGTCCCAGTTTGTGCCCACCCAAGAGTGGCGGAGGTTTCTTCTTTGCTGGAAGCAATACTCAAGGAGTATTAGTCCATGCCATAGATTGTCTAAGAAGATGACCTTAATGAATACCTAATAAGCTTGATTTTTTTCTTATCTGAACTATTTTTAATGCCATGTACCTGCCCATATGTGGGCACTGAAATGCAGGAGCTCTAGTTTTGTGGAGTGTTCTACAATAGTTTCAGTTTATGTTTCTGAATCTTCAATTACTTTCTCCCTTGTCCTGATGTCCTCGTAACAAAAAAAATTTCCATATTTTACAGAAAGACCAAGAGAAAGAAACTTGTTGATTTTTCAAAAATGCACAGTCTCTTACTGAATCCCAAAATGAAGCCAAAGGTAATTCTATTTAAAATTAGCTGAGTTACTGAAAATTATTAATTATTTTTGATTGCCTTGTTTTTCATTAACATTTTCCTCAAACTACAAATCAGTCTCCGAAGAATTCAGGAACTTTAAGCAGATTGTTTGTAGATAACGTTAAATGAATGAATGCTTAATGTCCTATACAGTTTGTTATGCTTTCCTTTAGAGCTTAGCAATTATAAAACATTTAATTAGTTGTTTGCTACATTATTAGACCTCACATCAAATGACCAAGTACAGAAATAAAACATGAGCTTCATTTTGCATTTCTGATGCATTAAGTAGAAGTGGCGTCACTACAAAGCATGATCTCTTTGCAATGATTATATGTCCTTCAAAAATAGTTTGGAGTCTCAAAACCTTTGCCAGATACCTTCAGGAGAATAAAGATAATTTTTAAAAATAGGCACAAAGCTAATTAAGAGTTAAGTGGTGTGGGAGTAAAAGGTCAGTTCTGTCTTCAAAAGTTTAATAGCCGTACACCATGTGGCTCTCTGCTTAGGCTATTTATTGAGTGCCTAGGTCATATTAGCAACCTCAGTCAGTCTGAAGATTAAAAGAGAGGTCTAGTATGGCCAGGTGCCACGTTTTGAGGAATTATCTCTGTGTGCAGAAGCCAGCCAGCATCCCACATGAGCGAGCAATGAACAAAAGTGTCCCTCAGGTCTGGGTGACTACCATTGAAGCAGCATATGAGTGCTGCTGGGCCACTGGTGAGAACCAGCCACATTTTTGGAAACTAGTACGAAAGTAAGTGAGAGTATTCACTGTAGGCATAAAATAGTGCATAAAAGGCACAAAGATAAAATGCAGTAGAAGGTGCAAAATAACACATGTGGTTGTTAAGCCTTGTACCTTTAAAGATGACTGTGAATTCAGTTTTGAAGACAAGGGAGCTTTTTGCAGCTCTGTTTTTCACATGGATTTTACATAAGGCTAAGCATTACGCTAGTAAATATTTAGTAAAGAGAATATTCAGTGCTTACCTGTATTTTGTCTTTTTTAATGAGCAAATTGTATTTTCAGAAAGCAATCTTTTATACAAGATCCTGTGATTCAAGATACAAGATGAACATTTTGTCACATTTTAAGGTAAAATTTCTGAAGTCTTCATGTTTTTATTTACTTCTTTTCAGGTTGCGTTCTGAATTACAGAATAGATAGAAAATAGAAGATACCAGGAAAATAGTCCTCTCCAAAGCTTTATTTCTCTTTTTTTTGCAAATGTATTGAATGGATTCTGCAAAGGCCCTGTCAAGTTCCCAGTATATTACACATAAGTCAATTTATAATTTTTCCTTCCACCCATGTTGCTTCTTCATGGACTCTCTGGTGCTCCTCTGGCAATGGGAAAGGTGACAGCAAGTTCAGTTTAATAAAGTCTACAGCTCTTCTCCCTGCCTCACACTAAGGAAATTGAAAAACATCTGTCTTTCAGACATGTGTCTTGGTTCCATTTCCTGTTCGTTGTCCTATGATCCTAATGCAGTGAGCATTTTTGTATGTGAGTAATCCTCTATTTTTGTATACTTTTGTTATTAATATTATTGCTGTTACTATTCACTGTCTTATCTTACTGCTGCTTCCAATTAATTGTTCTTCTTATGATCTTCTCCTTTTGTGCTTGTGAGAGGAGTTAATTCTCCACTCTGGCCACTTGTGTCTGGTGGGAATTGAAGAGGGGGAAGGGTGAGAGAGAGAGAGAGTAGCAGTGTGGTTTGGAAAATCTCAGTGGGAGAACTGAATTGGGGAGTATGATTCCTAAATGATGACGCTTTGCAAAGAAAAGCATTATTTTAAAAGGTATTTAAACTGTGTTTCAAAATGTCAAGGAAAGTCACATTCTTTAGAAAGCCTATGGAATAGTTACTGTATAGGATTAACAACACACCAGTCAGACATGAACTGTTAAACTGAGTTTTATACTTCCTCTTAACCTAATTGGGTTCCTTTGTAATTCTTTGGTGATTAAATTAATTTCACATTTGCATAAAATTTGTAGAAGATCCAACACTGTTTCTACTTTCTCTTTCTTTTCAATTTTTGAAATACAAAATATTTTAAATCTTATTTGTAAATTATTTAAAAAAAAAAATTAGTATCACCTGGTAAGTTGACTGTGAAAAATCAAATGTTCAATAAAGTGTTTAACTAATCCAAGAGAAACTATTCAGGCTGCAATAAAGTTTTCAAATGCCTGCTTCCACAGAAAAGGGGCAAAAAAACTGTAAGATACTTATTGTTAAAACAATTGGGGTTTTTTGAAAGATCACTGAAAATGAATGGTCCTATGTGTACCATATATACTAATGCCTTTCTTCTCTTGCCCTTATATATATCTCTTTTATCCTCATGACATCCATGCACTGTTGATACTTGCCCTTGGATCACTAATCATGTCATCAGTAACACTGGGAGAATACTCAGCAATTTCCCTTAAAGTCTGGATGGTTGCATTGAGTTCATGAAGGTGAACTTCTGGGCAACTTGGACATTTCCTCTCCCTCTTATGCATTTCAACAACTAAATAACAAGTGTAGTGCTGGCTGTGAATTTGCACTTCAGGGACGTCAGGTAGTAGTTATAGGCATCATAGGCAGTCAACTTTATAATTTGCCTCTGGATAACTTAATTTAATCTGCCCAACAATGTCTTTTGCCATATCCTTTCTCTTTCCATCTTTTATGAATGTTACAGTTTGCACACTGCAGGGCTCTTACATGGTGGTGGGTAAATTCCAGCATGTATACATAATGCTTGTGCTGCTCCTTCAGTGGTTAGCCCTGTCAAAACCAGTTGTTCACTCATCAAATCACATCTGTCCACAGCCCCTGCTTCTTCTTTGGGGAATCATTAAATGCCTTGGTGATGGTAACCTTTGAATGCTGGGTACACCTGAACCTTAAGGAGCTCTTTTGTGGTGCCAGCTGAATAGCCTGTGCAGCTCAATGTGTTCTTAAACTCATGAAAACACCTGAAAATATCCTACTGTTTTAAAACAAGAGTATGTTTCTTGAGCTCTAGGCTTTCAGCTGTATGGCCACTAGTACAGTGTTTGAGACCTGAAATGTACATTAAATATATAACTATGGACCACGTACACTTGTACTAAATATAAATAGTATCAAAGACTTGAACTCTGAGCTGAAACTCATCCCAGTTACTATCTGATCACATGAAAGACATGTAAACACAGACTGTAATTTCTCTTTGACGATATATTTAAGTGCTTGTGTGTAGCATCCTCCCTTGCTTTCATATACCCATCTCAGTATCTCTGGGTTTATATTGGTGCTCATATGTCTTGTGGCATTCCCAAATCCTTTGTCCCTTTTCCATCTCCAGCTATTCTTCCCCTGTTGTCTTCAGTCCCTATAAACTGTCTGTGGACATACCACCCAGAGCAGCTCCTAGGCAGGTGCTTGGTGGTACAAAGGTGAGTTTGTCAATTGCAGCATGGCTGGATCATCTGACCTCATATCCAAGCAGAATTAGCACTGCTGTTGAATCATAGCCATGCTGTTCAGTAAAGGTCTCTATTGCATGCATTATGTAAGAATATTTCCCATCTGAGCACTTTCCAAAGAATTAAGATCTATTGTATAATCATAGCTAAATAATTCTAAGTGTGTACTTTTTGGGGGATATTTCATAATGAGTAAAAAATGTACTTGATGAAGCATGAGAAATGTACAATGGTAATTTCAAAACAAAACAAAGACCTTCTTCTGTGTGGTTTATCACCCAGGACTTTTGCCTAGACTTTTTTACAGCGGAAACTTAAAACACTTATTACTTTAACCAGTAAAAGTTCCTGGTTTAGTACATTAACGATTTCCAGGCAAATTAAATATTAAAAACAAAGTCTGTGAAGTGTAGCTTAAAATGTCTGAATAAGATTCAAAAGGAGAGATCTTATCTGTGAGGTGTCTGTGTGGGTGTATGTGTGTGTGTTTGTGCAAGCCTGCCACCACAAATGATTCAGGCTCATTTACGAATGTGCAAAATATTAAGAACAAAGAAAGGGCTGAGGGAAGATTTGTCAGTAATGATAAAATCAGAGGGACATGTCTTCCTTTATTTTTCATGAAAGGAAACAATTAAAAATGGCAAGAACTGGCCTCCAGTTTTCAGTCCAAACCTAAAGGATTAGACCTAAAATATCAGTGCAAGGAAATGTAATTATAAAGAACCACAGCAGATGTTACAGAGTCTTTTGCAGAGTGCTGAACACTCCCCAGGCAGAGAAAAAATTCACATCAGAAGAAAATGAGATGAGATGGAGAGAAAGTAAGTTGTGTCTTGCAAGGTGGGTTCCCTGTAGGCTGCTGTGCAAATGTAAGGCAGTAGATAAAAACATGATAATTTTGATCTCTCTTCTTTCTTGGAATCATTTATTTTTTGCTCTTAATTCCTGTGTAAATTTAGTAGCAGAACTGCCTTTTAATTCTTTTTAGACAAAGCCTTGAAAGGCCTTCATGCAGAACTTCTTGCCTCAAAGCAATATACAGCAGTGCTCAAAAGAGGTGTGTTGCCAGCTGTTGCCATAGAGCAAAATGGTAGCATAATAAATATTCATAGGTAGACTGCTGCAGATCTGAGAATATAGCGAAAATAAGTTTTATTCATGTTTAAAATGCCAAATTCTTTGTGTTAATAAAAAATTATTTCCTTTAGGTTTATTTTTCTGTACGTCCTTTGGTTCTTAGGACAATGATATTGAACAGGTCTAACCTAGGGGTTAAAAGACTGGCAGTGCTCTGTAGTACTTTACTGTATATCCCTAAGTAAGTCATTGCGCTGGTTTTGCACATTTGACATTTGGTGAGGAGGGAAGAAGCCACCCACGGAAATGATTTTTCTCAGAGGAGCTGCTGAGAGCTTCTTCTATGTCTGACAGAAACCAATCATTGATTAGTTTTGAGAACTGACAACCTGTTAAACCACTGAGAAAGCTGAACACGCCTCTGTGAACACACATGTTAAAAACAAACAAGCCCAGGAAAAGCTCTCTTGCTTTCCGGCCTTTGGAGAGAGAGTTCTTCCCGCTCCCGGCCCGGTGCCCAGGCAGAGGAGGGGAGGCCGCGGGCCCCGGCCGAGGCTGGGCAGGCCGTGGCTGCTGACATCTCCCCAGCACCGATCCCTGCCCGCTGCTGGCCCGGGCCCAGCCGGGATCCACCGGGCCCCGGGAGCAGCTCCGGGCCGGGCCAGGCCTCCTCAGCCACGGCCTGCACAGCCCAGCAGGGACTGGGCAGGGTCGGGCAGCCATGGACCCGTGGGTGCTGCCTCTGGGCTCCGGCCTGGCTGCTGAGATCCTGGCCACCCCCCAGCATGGAGGGGAGAATTCTCCACCCTAAACTGCTCCGGCTGCCACCTGGCAGGGAGCACATGGCTGTCTCCAGCGAGATATGAACTCTTTCACTGCAGATGAGACCTGCAGACCTTCAGTCCTCTCTCAAGTGAGAGGAAAGGACAGAGTGAAGACACGTAGAGAAACAACATGAATACGCCAAGGTCACTAAAGAAGTCAGGTCCCAGATGGGAGGAGAATGAGAAGATGTCTTAGTCTTAGGCTGAAATTCTCTTGTAAGCCATGGTGATGGACTATGATACGCTGAATATCCCTATAAATCATGGACAAAGCACAGGGAAATGGAGCATTCACACTGTAGATATGAGCAAAGGCAACATTCAACAAGCAGATGTTGAAGTAGGTGTGATCCCAAGAGAAATTCTAACAGAGAGACAGAAGAGTGATTACGACCCTGTGCCCCCAGGGAAAGAAGAAGAAAGGACCTCTGTTCCCAGAGATTAAGATTATCTCAGAGACAGATAAAGAGAACCTTTGCTTTTGAACAGCTCATCCTTAAAACAGTATGCCATAAGTTGACATGAACTCAGCTGTGGGAAGGCTGCAAGAGATGGGAGAGACTTCAGGATTGCAGATTCCTGGGCAGCTGCTACTCGTGGAAACTAGAGAACAAGAGATTTGTTTTCATGTGGAGAAGTCTCCATAGACTGACGAGAGAGACTCCTCTCCCTAAGTGAACTGAAGAAAGACTATTCTAGATATAAACTGAGTGAATTGTTTCTGTACGTTGTCAGTGGGAAAGAAGAGTGGGGGGGTTGGAGGAGAAATATTTTGAAAGCCCTTTCTGATTTTTAGAATTCTTTCAGTTTTGTTAATAAAGTTTTTCTGTATACCCTTTAAAGTTTGAGTCTGCTTTGCCTTTCTTCTAACCTTATCTCACCACAGGAAATGAGTAAATAATTGTAGTGGGTGCACTGGCAATTTGGCCAGCATTAAACCCACCATGGTCACCTAGGCCTTGGCTCTAGAAGATGTTTTCCAACAGTCTGGGACAGAACTCACATTTTGGAAAAGGAGTAATGCACAGAGAGGAAATTTGCTCTTATGCAGGCAACCCTCAGAATTTCATCCTCAAATGATGCCTAGATTTAGGAAGCCTTTTTAACAACAAAATCTCCAATTTCTAGCATCCTTCCAAGTACTTTGTTGTTGAGAGGTGTTAAGTGCACTATGGAAGCACACTGTTAGCAAGTGAGATTTCTTCCTCTTTGATTGCTTTTAACATGTAATGTTACATGTCCATTTCTTGGCCTTTACAGGAGCCTGCACATCAGCAAGCAGCTGAGAATTGGTGGGAAGGACTCCTTTGGACAATTCACTGAGATCAGGAAATCCATGACAGTGTTTTGACGAGCAGTTTGAAATGGCACGCATAGGAAACTGTGGAATAAAAATGTTCACTCCAGCAGGATTAAAATAAACTGAGTTTGAGAAAATGGGTATTCTTGACCTCCTCAGTATTTGTTTCAAGAGCTAGAGCCTTACAAGAACTATATGATTTGGATTACATATACAGTTCCCTCTCCTTAGTGTTGCTGCGTGTCCATTCCTGTTATTCCTGATCTTCAGCACTGCGCTGTGCAGCAGTAGGAGTGCAGGACATGCTGCAGACTCCACTGGTATTTATCCTGAAAATCAGTCAGGGATCTTGTGACTCAAAGTATCAGTTAATTGCTTCCTAATATGGAAACTCCTTCAAGCCTAGGAAAATATACCCTTTCTACAAGCTACCTTCAAACTGAAATGAAATGTCTTTCAGATGTGATGGTGTCTGTTTTAAAATCTGGACCTGTGCGGCAGACAGATTTGAGGGGAACAGAGGAAGACCATGAGGTATGGCTCCACAAGAAATCTACCATGTGCTGTGGGAATCTCCTGTTTTTTCTGTAGTATATACCTGTGGTACAGTTTCTTGCTGTCCACTGTAAACCTCTCAGAATGGGTGCCAGCAGGGAAAACCACACATAACCTGGTTCTGGCTCTGTGCTTCCTTGCATTGCACGTGTTCAGAGATTGCTCCTGAGTGGTCAATGAAGAAATGTTCAGAATCCTGGAACTGTCTTTGTTCTTTCTTCACTCAGTTTGCTATCTCAGCTGCAAGTCTATTTTAAAGAATCACAGAATATCCTGAGTTGGAATCACAGCAATCATCAAGTCCAACTTCTGGTGAGTTTTGGGCTTCTTTATGCTAGGAATCTCAATAATGTTTGTGTACTTCTCTATTTACTGATGGATTTAAAGGAAGATGGGGTGAGAAGGTTCAATTTGGATTCTGAGGGTGTTTGAAGTCTCTACTGCTGCTATGGATCTTATGCAGTAGCCCTGGGACAAGCAGGGCAAGGCAAGGCAAGATCTTATTCTCTGCTTTATCTCAATGCCTACTGCTGCTCTTATTGTTCTTTTAAAAGAGAAAGGTATTTTACCCACGCCAAAACGAATTTTCTGCCTGAACCTCGTTACGATCCATGTCATATGCTACTTCCTAATGCTAGGAAGGCCTGGAAATTAAAGGTCTCTTATTTCCTTTGCCTCTGTCCACAACTCTGCTTCATAGTCTTCCTTTACATTTTCTTCATCACCTGCAGTCTCAGTATTTCAGGGAAAATAATTAAGGCCACTGGTGAAAAATGTAAAGGTCCTCTTCTTATTTTTTTCTGACTTCATATTTTCTCCATGTCTCCTGTATTGTTCAAAGAGTGATGTCTGAAAGAAGTTCAGGGTTGATTCTACTGTTTCCTGGCTGTCTGAGCCAACACAACAAAGCATCATCAGTGTTTGGGTATAGTATAGGAAACCTGTGTAAGGAGGCTTCCTTATGAGTGGATACATTTATAAATGCATATATGGCAAAATCCTGTCCTTCAAGAAAGACCTCTGTCACCCAGCATCTCATTTGGTTTCAGAAAGAAAATATAAGATTGAAAACCAATCTGTAAGCTGACCATTTCCCTTCCTTTTGGGAAAACTCAAATATTTAATTGTATGAAACATATTTGATATACACTGGAGCTTTCCAGATTGCTTTGTGTATTGCTGTGAGACAGAGCTAGTGTCTCAGATGTCTTCTCATTTCTTTCATGCTCTTCTGAAGCATTAGAAAATAGGATTAAAAAATTCATATTACTTTTTAAAAAAAAGTTATTGTAAATAAACAAAGTTATAAACTCTAGAAAGTGGAAGAGCAAACAGTAAAATAAATATAAAGCAGAATATAAATATATTATGTATAATGGAACAATGAACATAACCCTAAGCCTACACTAAAAACCAAAATGAAGTAAGAAGTGATTTGTTGTTTGGTGGTTTTGCGGACCTGTTCAGCATTTGTGTCAGAAGAGAATTCAACTGATGAAGTGCAGCGTAAGCATTAGGCATTACCTATTAGGTGGAATTTTTCAAAACCTAGTAAAACATAACTTGCAATTTAAGGAGGTTAGTTTAGAGCTAGAAATATTCAAGTATGGGTGCAGAGGAAAAAGGACCACTTCAGCTATTTTTACTTACGATCATTTTTCTTTCTCAGAATTGTTATTTAAACACTGCTTACAGATCTGTAACGATAAACTAAAAGTCCAAATGTTTAACTAGTGATGTCATAGTGGGTTTTCAGTGAAAAGTTGAGTATATCAGTATATATGTAGGTTTTCAAATTCCTGAGTTAATGGAGTCAGATCTTTTTAAAGAAAGTCATGTCATCCATTCGTCTCTTTACAGAAAATAAATGCTTAGTACAGGCAACATTATGACTTCATTGAGATAAGGCACTAAAATAAAATGTTACAGTGCAAATCACTGAGAATACACTGGGAAAAGATGTCAGAATGCAGAGCGATGGTGGAATTATTGCTTGTAGTTCCCTGTTTATTCTTTTGCATATCATCCTGCTAAAATAATCCTAACTCTATTGTTTACAGTGCTAGTAGTTGTAATATCTGTGCTGTGTCACAGCTTCTGCATAGTCATAGGCCTGGGAATCCTTTTCAATCAGTGGAGGGACTGAGATGACACAGGAAGTGTTTTCCTAATGCTTGGGGGTGCTTAGCCATTTTTTACAGTTTCTCTGGTGTGATATGGATACTTTTGAAAAACCATGAAGAATTTTCTCAAAGGAGCTGTAGAAACAAAGAGAACTGTAAATCTCAGTCTGAGATGTGTTAGTTGCTATTGAGGGAGTCAAACTAAAGTGGATTAGCAAGCACTGAATGGTAAACATATACCCAGACCCTGACAATCTTTAAATTTAAGGATATATTTAGGGATTATTGCTAACACTAACAACAGAAGAAGAAGAACATAGTTTTAAACAATGTTCAGATTGTCTTAGATGTGATTGTTCCAATGTCTGCATTATCCTTGATGAAAATTATTCTTTTGAGCACCTTCCCATTTTATCAGGACAGATTTAGTCCCTGTCAGAAGGCAACCTGAACGTCTGGGATTGGCAACAGGCAAGATTCGGGTGAAGTGCTTCCTTTACTCCTATGGAAAATATGGTTGTTCATGGTGTGCCTTGTGATCACAGGGAGAAAACATGATGTTTTTAATGTCATTAATCATCTGATGTGGTGAACTACTTGTCTCTGGAATTCAGAGGTCCTAGCCATGGTTGAGAGGTGGTTTGGATGATAAAGCTGGTGCTGTCTACTGTGAAAGTACTTCAAATAGGAACATTCTTTTAAGCTCAGTCAGTCCTTGGGCTTGATCCAATTTTAAAGAGGGAAAAGGAGACGTTTTTCCATGGCCGCACCAGGAGCAAGATCAATACTCTTTTCTCTGCAGACCTTTCAGTTTTGTCTGTTCCCTTCAAGCTTTTTGCCCTCACCAAAGTTTTCTTTCATTCTAAGTTGCATATAAAAGCAAATTTTGGGATACTTCAGTGAAAAAATCTTAAAACTACACAAAGCAAATCTGGCTCTAAAGTTCATTTATCCATATAGATGAAAAGCTTCATTTATAATAAGGAAGCAATTTGCATGTGCGAGGAAATTCAGGAGCTGAAGATTATGCTGGTAGAGGGGCTACTTTCCTTTGAAGTCTACTGCACTGTTTTTCTAATCAATTGTTTTAGCTTTAATCAATCACTTTTGATTTAATTGACACTGACTGCAATCCTTTTGCTCTTTGCTCTGCTGCTGTAGCTAGCACAACTCTGATTGTACTTAGAGTGTGCCCTTTTCCAGGAGTGCAAAGCCTTATGCAAAGCCTTTAAGTTTTCTTTAAATTCTCTCATTAAGTATTATACTGGAGTTAGAAGCACAGGGACATTAATTTCATGGTCAGCAGATCATTTGTTTAATTAAAAAAAGAGTAAATACCTACCATTTGTGCTGTTGCATCTGTGAATTTGAGTATATCTAATACTTAAATTAGTTGTGAAAATGAGACTAATTAATTTTAATTATTAATCTGTGACTAAAACATCACAATTCTCAGGAGAAAAAATACCATTCTGCTTCTTATGTTGCTTAAGTAGGTGAGGTGAAGTGCAGCATTGCAATTGTTTTGATTTAAAAATATTGTAATTTATTTTGTCTTTACTTTGAAAATTACTTAAGCAGCATTTGGCTGTACCATGGGAGTGTGCTGTGCATCTTTATAAGTGTCTTAACATTAAAGCCCCTCTGACAAATATCTAAGTGTCTTGCATAGCATATTGAAATTCTGCTCTTCTGAGTTGTGCTTGAACTTATTGTCCAGCATCTATGGCTTTCAAAGCTGTTAAGGCTGCAAATTGATGATAGTAATGCTGAGCTCTTGTACTTTTCATAAGAAGTGTCTCTTCAGTTCACTGATAAAGAACATGAAACACTTTGAGGCTAAACAATTTATCTACCCAATATCACCTGAGAAGTCACTAGCAGAACCTAAGAGAAAAGAGGCTCAAGTCATTTTTCTAACCTTCACTTGACTCCTGGCCTTTGTAGCCATCCATCACTATGTAAAATTTGTATCAGGATGGTAAAGAATCTTTGAAAACACAAAAAAGCATTCAAAATCAATGTCGGAAACAAGTTCTGTGGCTTTGACACATTGTTTTTCCTACATTTAATTTTTGTTAGTGAAGTCAAAGGTTATTTACATGAAGCAAATACTGTTCCTCTGGATATTTTCCCCAGCCGTTTTCCTCCTCTTGTGCAAGATACTTTCTCTGCATATGATGTCAAACTTCTTCATGGAAGTGAATTTAGAAGTTCTCACCTTTGTTGCCTGACAGGTTAAAATAGCAGTTGAGGTTCCCCAGTATGTTACCCATGCAGAATTATATCGTGTGTAGTGAATTATATTCCGAGGATGTTTATTTTCTATCAAGTTTAAATGAGGATAAAACTCATCTTGATTTTGAATTTTACTGCAGAAAATATCAGTGGTTATGCTTCCTTTCCAGCTTTCCTTTCCTTTCATCTCCTAACTTGACATTTTTTCCTCTGAGAGGCTTGATCTCAGTATTTATCTCTGTGTCGGCTGGCTTTCTACAATGACATTTTAGAAAAGGTCTTGTATTTGTCCAGCTGGTGTTATTGCTCCAGGTGGTTCTGAGCAAAGGAGAAAACATTAACATGCTGCGTTACTTGCTTTCAGTCCTGCTACCCCCGTTCCAGAGTCTTCAAGCAAGCCAGAATCTGTGCATCTTCTCTGGAGAGGGCAACAGTGATCAGGTTTAAAGACCTGAGACACGTATTTTGTGGGATTTTTCAAGGACCTGGTGTGAGTTGCAGAACTCTGCACTGACTCTGAAGCTTTCATAAAACCCACTGCCAGCATTTTGTACAAGATATTTTTTAATACATACGAGGCTTACCTGTGGTGTTACACGATGGGTATACCCAGATGCTTTATGCATGTTATATCTGTGTGAGGAGGGTATTTTGAGTCTCTCAGTGAAGAGATACCATGGTGGTGCCTTAGTGCCAGGCAGACCATGCCATCTAGCAAAGCATGCTGCAAGGCACCATGTCTCCTTGACTTTGCCAGAACCTTTGTGCTCCCTGCTGAGATAGATGTCATGGAGGACTATGCCAGCTGTATACATGGTGGGGGATTCAGGTTCTGCATAGTTACAGAGAAAAAAGGAGAAGCTTTTAGGTATGAGTGAAGAGGATTCATTAATTTGTTTTGAAATGTATCAGCTGAATTCAAACAAAGGGCTTATTTTCTTGTAGTCTATAAAAATAGCAAAAGACGGTTTCATTTCTAAATGACTTATCATTTTGATAATGGTATTTTATATTGTCAAGTACTCTAAGGGCTACAGATCCTTTTTATTTCCACATTGAAAGATTTTACTGTTTGAAACCAAATCACAGACTGCTCTAGTAGTTCCATTTTTAATTTATGTATTTTTATTTATTGATATATTTACTGTTCACTATACTCCTAAAGTGGAGAATGCTCAAAGTATCACAGGAGAAAACCAGGACATGAGAGGAATCTAACTTCATGGTATCATTTTTCCCTTTTTTAAAGATTTATTTCCCAAAATACACAAAATACACAAAATGCCATGTGTTCGGCAGAGGTTTCATTGTGTTTTGGCCAAATCTCGGTTTTTCCACTATCCTCCAGTCTGTGACAAAGCCCTATTTGAAAAACATTTCTATGTGTCCATACATATTGCAAAAAAGATAGTTAATACTGACCTTTTTGTACCTCCTTATCCCTTCATTCTGGAGCAGACTGTGATTTTGAAATTTTTACCACTGAAACTATGTAAGTAAGGTGCAGCCAACCTACTACTCTCAATTTTCTGAGAAGTGTCTTTAGCTGGATGCGTGTGCTTCTGCTTCTTTCTCATATCCTTTTTTAAAATTTTGTTTAAATGAAGGAAGAAATTGAAAGAAAAAGAAAAAAAAAAGAAAAAATAGAAAATGGATAAAAGAAGAAAAAAGAAAATAGAAAGAAGGACTTTCTTTACAGGTAGAGAGTAGTCACGTGCGTAAGAATCACTGCTGTGCCAAATGTTGGTAAGTGGAGCTGTGAAAGAAGCAGATGGTGGGATAATAGATAAATAATAATTTGGAAAAATTTTCTTCTCCTGACCGATATGCCACCTCTTCTTGTCATTCTTCTCTCCCAAAGGTTGTTGATGTAAGTTTTGAGGATCGGCTGAACTGTTAATAGTACTTGCTTTAAAGTCATAAAAATGTATCTTGGTAAAGATGTGTAAACAGCAATATTAAAAGTACATAAGGTAAGCAAACTTCTGAACAGAATGAACTTTAAAAACTATCTCCAGACTACTGATGAGTTCCTTAAAATGCTGAAACTGTGAGAGATTGGATATGTTCCAATGTATGGAGTATGTTCCTCTGTTCACTGTGCATCCAAAATCAAGCAAGGCTTGCTTCATGTGCTATTTTTCACAAAGAGTTGCTGAATTTTGCACACAATCTTTAATTTTTAAATATTCAGACTTTTCTTTACTGCCAGTGGTATGAGAAACAACTGAATGAAATGTTTCTTCCACTGCACTTTGTTTTTTCCTGACTTAAGAGACCTGCTATTATGGAAACGGCACTTAATTTTCATAGTTTTGGCTCTTGAAGCTTGTTTTGGACAAAGCCTTTTGGACAATACACTAACATAGATGTCATATCCCAAAGCATGTCAGTATGTCAAAACAGAGATACTCACGGGAGTAAATTAGGCACGCACCTCAGTAGTTTACCAAGTGGGAATCATGGCATCAGTGAATGTAAATGAGGCTTTAGGGAAGATCAGGTCTCTACTGGCAGTGTTTTGTGCCGATTGTATTTTCTTTTGAAGTTTGAAGACAAAGCTAAGTTCCACAAAAATGAAGAGAATAATTAAAAGGGAAAGACAACTCCCATGACCAGATAGAAAAATAGGTTTTTCTTTTACTATTTTATTTTCCAAGATCTTTGTTAATTTATTGTAAAAGAATAAAAAATGGGAACATTCAAATGTTTGAATCCTCTCTGGTAATAACAATGTTAAACATCACATGCACAAGCACATTCTGCCCAGTCAGAGGGCAGGTAAATGTGGTTTAGAATTTCATACCCTACTTTGCTACTCCAGTTAGTTTATATTCTAGTTCCTGTACTATCTTACAGTCTATTATAAGTTTTTTTATTACTCAGTGACTTCTGTTGTATACCTTGAAACCATGCAGTGTTAAGTTAGTGCACCTTCCTTTTTAGTTCTTTTGTTTTTTTACATTATATTGCAGACTTTTGCTTCTACTATTCATACAGAAATCATACAGAAATGAAATATTGGTGAAGAGGAGATTATCAGGCTCCAACAGTAGATGGTGAAGGTTTAAATTCTTATGTCCAATCCAAATCCTAATGTGACCTTTTCATTCCAGAATGTAATGTTAAAATTATTAGGGGCTATGGCACTCAACACCTCCCTGCCACTGGCATTTTGGCAAGCACCGTGGTGTTTTAAAGAGCTCCCTCTTGTCCTACTTGGATTTTCACAGTTTTCTCACCCTTCTATGATTATTTCCCTAAGTCTTTAAATTAAACAAGTATTTCACAGGAAAATAGCTAATGAAAATTTTATTTGACCTGTTTTTTTAAACACTTGTTTCTAAGAACTGGGTCTGTTGCTGTGCTCTCATAGTGAACTCACTTGTCGCCCTTTTATGTCCTTGGAGTGGGCAAGTCCATGAAGGAGCCACAGGGATCCTTGAAGGCAGGCATCTGTGTTTTCTGGATGAAGTGTTTTCAGGATGAATAGTTTTCTTAATTCACTGGACACAGCCTAAAGGAGTATGTTGGGGTGTCTTCACTCTGCCTCATGTGGTAGTTTTTCTGAGTAAGCATCAGCCCTGGACAATATCAGCCAGCTCCCCATAACTTCCCCAAAGTGCTGATCTTTGCTGCCTTGGAGTTGCTATGTTTTAGGAAAGAGAAGCAGTCAGTGAGGCTTCTGTGCATTTCCTTCTTCACCATCAAATACCACAGCTGAGTGTCTCTACAGTTATGGTTTCAACCCAGTAGATCTAAATACAGAAAGGACAGCAGCTTCTTTGTCAAGTCAGAAGTCCAGCAACTGGCAGGGCTCACTTGGAGGTGCTGCAGCTGCTTTTTGGGTCTCTGTGGCCTCCCCGCAATCATCCAGAGTGAGAAAAAGTTGGACTTTTTCTTATCAATTTAGTTATTAGAAAAATCTACCTTATCTCCAGGCCAACCAAATTACAGAAGATTAAACTCTAAATTGATTTTTTTTTCACAAGAATAAGTTTTGATAATTTTAAAGAAATACCCAAACCAAGCTGCTATGCTCCATCACTAAAACATGCTAAAGAGCAAGGGAGATACACACATTTAATCTGATTGGGTGATCTTTAACTAGAGTAGAAAACTCAGCAGATCAGCATAGACATTTTCTCATTTGGTTTTAAGAGCTGCTGTTTAAGAGCTGCTGTTTGATTTCAGTTTATTTTAATTGACTGAAGGAAGCTTAAAATGGTCTAAGTTTCAAAAAGTGGTTGAAATGAGAAAAACTGTGAATTCTGGCAAATATAGCTACTTTGGTGTAAATCTCTGCTGAAAGTCAATAGCAAACTGCCAGGATATTTTTTGTTGTTGTTTGTGGGGGTTTTTTTGTTTGTTTTTGTTTATTTGTGGTTTTGTGGTTTTGTTTGTTTTTGTTTTTGTTCTTGTTCTTGGTTCTTGGTTGGCTTATCCAACCTATTACTTTGTTCTTGCTAACATTCTATCTGGAGTAAGCTTTCTATATTTAGAACCTTTAAAAGCATTATTTTTTATTTTATTTTTATGTCTCAAAATAAATTGCACTAGGTTCAAACAGGGTGCTAAAAGTTATTTTAGTTCTTTGCTGGTTCAGAAATCTTCTAAAAATATGCTTGACTTTGTCTGGAGGGCTCTAAAGTTTGATGTTGCTGTTGAACTTTTCTATCTCAAAACAGAACATTTTTTGTTCTTCAAAGTAAAGCTCTGCAGACCTGAACTCTGTGCAGTTAAATGCTGCTGATTCATTGTGCTTACATATTTTTACATAAATAAGAGACTGCAGACATCAAAACTGTTCTTGCAATCCTGTTTTGTATTTGAGGTTAAACTTCAGGGTTTTATCTTCTAACTATCAAATCTTATTCTTGAATTTAATCAACAAATTTTATGTGCATTCAAATACAATTATAAATTAATTTTCTCCACAGCTTTCATGTCCTCAAAGAGAGCACTTTGCCAATTTTCTGCATTCAGTTCTTGAATTCAATTTTTGTTAGCAGATGCTCTGCCGTGCCCCTTGAAGTTGGATGCAAAGTAAATAGAAAAGCAAATTCTTAGATATCTCCACCCCCACAATCCGTGCTTTATGAAGAGATGGAAGTATTTTCTGTGAGCCATATTTGGTTCGTATTTTCAGACCACTGCTTCTGAACAAGGAAAATACTGCTAGAAAAAATGGAGTATAATTAAATTTGAAATAGAGAATACACACATAATCAAGAAATAGTTCAGATAGCAAATTAATTTTCTGGGTTTATGCATTATATCTGCAGGACTTGCTGTCCATAACTAACCATTGGATATAACTTAAATGAAGTTGAATAACTGTGGAGAATCATTTAGTTTCTTTAGATTCAGATATTGTGTTCTTTATGTATCGCCTCAAAAATAAATATCATACCTTCTCTAAAAGCCTTTTCCTGCCCGTTATTTAGACCTGCCAATTTGTCCAGTCTGCTCTGGTGTTTTGTTTTCCCTTGACCAAGTGAGGGTATGCTGTAGCTGCACTGATGTTGTTTCTTGTGTGACAGCTACCTTTTACTGACAGAGCTTATGCTGCAACAGAATCCTCAAGTAGATGCTACTGATATAATTTGATACTACCCTATGGTTCAATAAATACTTCTATTTTGTCATTATGCCAAGTGTGGTAAGTAGAATGTCTTCCATGAGAGAAGTGTCCTGGAACATAATACCTGGATGTTCTGTTGGAGTTTTTAGTTTGCTGAACTACTTCTGATGAAGCATTTTGTGCCTGAAAAAGAAATGGATATATTAACCCATCCCACAGACAAACCTTTTCCTAATGGAATTATAAAGTCACTACAGGGTGCTTATGCAATTTCTCAAAAATCACAGCCTTAACACCAAATTTGGGGTAGGAGTGGTGGCATTAAAAACATACTTTTTTCCTTTAAAAGGCTGTCAATAAACTTTTTTTGCCATATGTTAACTGTTAAGGGACTTTAGTAGCTGTGCAGGTCACCATGTGGGTGAATGCAAGAAGGTGAGATTACATATTTTAGTATTGCATGTATAATTGAAATATGTCTCATCCGAGACTACACTGACAAGAGATGGATGTGACAATATAAAAAAATTTAATAACTCATCTGGTTTTTGCTGATTTTTTGGTGTCAAATTTTAAAGTAAAATTAATCTTTCAATTTAGTCTTTAAATCAAAACAATATAGTTTCTAAAAAACAAGAAAATCCCCGACTGCATTGAAAAATCGCAATTAATATCTTCCAGATTATGCTTGCTTTGATTTGCTATATTTTCCTCTATTTTTTAATTGACAGAAAAAGGAGAAAAAACCAAACCTGTTTGCACATGCTTTTTGTTGCAAATGTATTTTCTCTGTACATGATGTAATGGAGGGATGTTTCAGCTGAGATTATCCTGCCTGTCAAGTGCAAGGATTTCAGCAGTTAAGGATTCTTGAGAGCATTACCACTCAGTCCTTATAAGCCAAGTTATCTCCAGGTTAACTGGGGGCAGGAGATGGTTATGTAAATTAGAAACAGGAAATTAATACATTTCTGTGTATATGGTGAGACCTGTGATTTCTGCCTTCACCAAACCACAAAAAATGAGTCAATTTCCTTGTAATGCCCTAAGGTTTACCTGTAATTCATATGCATTGGTCTGACCTCTCCCAGCTTAATTTATCCATCCTAGTGTCCTTTCAAGTGTTAAATACAACTTTCTGCATATCAGCATTTGCTCACTAGGTTTATCCTTATCTTAAAAAACAGATGTATGCAAAATAAGCTCACCTGCACTGAAGGAAAAGTTTAAAAGAGTTCTGGGTTTAGGGGTAAGATTTCCCAATTGTTTCAATACCAAACTTGGAGTCTGGTCTCACTAGCTGCCTTATCCAAGATCAATGAGGCACAGCGTCATAACAGCACAGTGACTGCACTACAGCAGTGAGCCTGGATATAAGTGGAAGAGAAATATTCAAAAAACCTGAGCACAGTAGCAATTGGTTCTGCCTCCACAACTGCCTTTACTGCTCTGGGCTCTAGTTAGGCAGGAATGTTCTTTCCTGATTCCTATCACCTCCCTTCAGTTCACAAGAAAACCAAGGAGATGCAACATGGTAAAATGATGGCTGTGGCTGGGTGCTGTGTAAGGCTGGTGACCTCCTAACATCCTTGCACCTGGTCCTGAGACATGAGCTGTCTTTATGGTCCTTCACACAGCATTGCCTTTGGCTTTGTCTCTTCAAAACACAGGCCCAGATGTTACAGACCAAACCCAAACCAAAAAATGTCAAGCAATAAATCAAAGCTGATTCAACTTCACTAAGAATTTTTTCAGTCTCTTTTTTCTTTCTTTTATCTTTTTTTTTTCTTTTTCCTTATTGATTTTAAGGCATTTTGAGTTAAGGCCCTAAGGCCTTTGATTAATGGTTGCCAGAATTATGATACTGCATTATGCATCAACTATTGCTTAATCATGCTAGACCTTACAAGCTATCTAAACTTAGAGCTCAAAATTTGCTCTTCAGTAATAGCAGTAGTACTCTTTGATTTACTGTCCCTTTTTAATGTGCTGTTCAGAACTTGTTCATGGCATTTCCACAACCAGCTACATGGCAAATATTTATAGCTGAACTGGTGCTGAGTCTTGTCAGAATGTGAAAAATAACCTGTTCAGTATACAGTCATAGCTGTTTTGGCTTTTTAGAGTGTGAGGGTGTCTGTCTTTGGCTTATGACCAGATGTCACAGTGAAGTTAATATGTGCAACTGCTTTTGCTGTAATTGCCTAAGCCCATTTCTTTCTTTGTTCTATTTTGTTCCATTCACCCGGGATCCATCATCCCTGTCTGTATCTTTTTTGTGTATGTCTTGTAGTCACCCAATCTGGTGCACTTTTTTTATTTTTTATCTTGGTACAAATTAAAATGACACTCTCACTGTCTCTATGCTGACCTACATGATTATTTGTTTCAGATCTCAGCAAATACTGCTCTGTCTAAAAAACCTTATCTCTGTGATTTGCTATGTAGGTAAAAAGACAAGGCCTGTTATTAATTTTATATTGTCCTACCTAATCATATGCTTTGAATATACCCAAATGCCTTCTGTGTCCTTGGTAGCTTTTATAGTTAAGACTCAGCCAACAAGGCTGAAAGGGTTGGGGTACTTATTTAGAGAGAGGTGCTTTAGCACCACACTGTACTTTGCCGTGGTGATGTGAATGGATTTGCTCTGAAGGAATTCTGTACAATAGAGTCACTTTATATAACTTGCAGAGGTATGTGGGGAGATGAAGTATCCTCCAAAGTGACACCCATGCAGCTCCATTACTTTGAATATGTCTGTACATTTGTGACTAGGGCTTCTGGAGTAAAATTTTATGACTTGATTTTCTATCCCTGAGGTAGCAAGAGTTCAGTATTTTCTTTTCTTTTTTACTGCTCCATAGTTAAACTGCTGGTGAGGAATGATAGTGACCTGATACTAATGCACTTAGATGTGAGCCACAGGCAAACAAGAATTTTGAGATGGAGGGAGGAACATTGCAAATTAATCTGTATTTCTGAAAGTCAGATTGAGACCTAAAGGTAGCAGTCCTAAAATATACTTTAAAGATCTGCAAATAATATATGTTTCCTCAGTATATATGATACTATCAATAGATTATGACAAACAGGGATTTTATCAAGATAATTTTTATCTCCTTAGAGATGGAACCTCTGTTTGCTTTTGAGTATGCATTTTATTTGCTTTTCAGTAGGTTACTTCAAATCACTTTGAACACTAAAGCTCAGATTTTCTAGTTCAGAATAATAATAAAAAGGATTTTTGAAATTTTAGATTTCATTTAACAGCTATTCCATTGATTTTAGCAAAGGGAAAGCCTTGATTTTGGATGTAGACCTATTAAGATGGTGAATTTTTCCAAATTAGAACATCATTAGTATAAAAGGGAATAGCAATGAATAGCTCATAAACTCCTGAAGAATGCTTTAGACTCTATCCTTTTTTCTGTCCAGGATTAGACTTTGGCTGGCTATCCTCTTCTTGATAAGTATCTGCTAATTATATTGCAAACAAGCCAGTGGTATAATTTGATAGACAATCTTCTGGTAGAGGTTTCAGTTTCCATGAGTACCTTCAGAGGCTCTCTCCCAAACACTTTCTTGTGCCAACCATCTAACCTAATGTCTGTGTCACATTAATAATGCCCATTTTAATTTCTATAGGGTAGAAACCTGCATGACCTTTAACACACAAGAAACCCTCACTGATGTAGTGTTGAGTGCACTTGCATCTGACCCAACATCTGTTACAAGATTGGATTATTTGCTTTCATGTATGTAGAATTCAATTCCTAGTAAACTCCTTTGCTGCTTATTGGCCACCACTGTTGATATACTATGTACAAACTAGCTGACTCATTCATTCAGTGATTTTCTTCCAGTGCCAGAACCTCATCTGATGGACTGAGCATTGCCCATGTGGCCATGACAATTTCCAATTTAAAGCCACAGGTTGCTTTTTAGGTAAAGTATCCCCTAAAAGAGAAGACACAAGCAGGACTAGGAAACGACTGTACACATTTTTTTTTCCTAGAAAATAACCTTTCTCTAGAAAAAAACTCAAACCCTCCCAGTGAGAGAGAAATTTATTATTTTAGCTGTCTTGATCAAAAAACCAGCCTGCACCATTATACCTGGGACTATGTCTAGCTGTAATACGTGGCTGTGTCTCCCTAAACTCAGATATTTGAAGAACTCAAATTTAGCAGTGTCCTGGTTTGAAAAAGACGCGTGTGTGCTAGTGAAGAGGAGGGCCTTCCCTCGAAATGGAGCTA
The DNA here is from genome assembly GCF_052056855.1 of Sturnus vulgaris. Lineage (NCBI taxonomy): Eukaryota > Metazoa > Chordata > Aves > Passeriformes > Sturnidae > Sturnus > Sturnus vulgaris. Next base: position 38,712,867 of record NC_142283.1, on the reverse strand, counting down.
ATAAATCCCTCCTTCTGAATTAGTATAATTTTGAAATTGAGGGGCTCTCAGGCAAAGAGATGGGGATAGGAATAACAGTTCTTTACTAGTATATCTATCAAGACAATCAAAACAGCAGCAGCTATGAAATTAACCACAAACAGAGCAGTAGCCCAGTCCCAGCCCTCGGCCCAGGCTCCCTGCCCTGCGCTGCAGCTCCCGGGGCTGGGCAGGGACAGGTCCCGCTCGGCTGCGGGAGCGCTGGGGGTGATGGCAGCGCTGTCCCAGCAGGGAAGGGGATGCAGGACAGACTTTGCTTACAGCTCCCGGGGCTGGGCAGGGTGCTTGGGGATAGCGAGCTGGAGCGAGAAAGCCCCCAAGCAGGGCAGCAGTGCAGGGCTCAACAGCAGAAGAGGCAAATCCCGGTGTTGGGATGGCGGGGGTGGTGTAGCGGCAGCAGTGACCTTCCTCCTCAGACTCCGAGAGCGAGCGAGCAACTCCCTCCCCGCCTCCTTTACCTGCTTCTAATTTCCAACCCCCCCTTACCCCGCCCTCCGAGAGAAACTCCCAAAAAAGCAGGGAGGCTCTCCTTCCTCCCATCTCAAGGTCTCAAGGACTCAGCCATCAATGTCCCTTAGCACGTCAATGGGAAGAAATTCCGCAGGCAGAGAGGAAGGGAAAAGAACCAATCCCCAACAAGCAGGACATTACAAGACAGACATCTGATTGTGGTGGACATGAGAGACATTCAGAGCACAAGCAAGCTTGCCTTCTGTCTGGAACAGGTCACCGTGCTGGGACTTCCTGATCCCTTTGCTAAAGCTTTGTCCCAACACACAACTTCCTCTTTCTGCTGCACTCTCCTGTTTCTCAGTGATTTAGGGCCCTCTTTTGTCATCTATGTTATGTTCTTGTTATTAGTGACAACAATTTTCTTATATTTTTATTTCCAGCTTTGAAGTTAATGAGGGAGAACTGCAAGGAGGAGGAACATGTCTGTGGGTACAGAAGGCAGAAATGTGAAAGAATGATGAAAAATAAGTAACACTGCAGCCTTTTCTTTTCTGAACTGGAAAGTCAGAAAATCCCAGATACGTTGGGGCTGAATTACCCCACGTATTGAAATATAGATATGTGGGTCATTGTCTGTACAATTATGTACTTATGATATAATCCTTGAAGTTTTTTTTAATTTCAGAAATAAAAATTTAATGTACTCCAGGGATTATTACTTCACATCTCTCTGCCTGCAGGCATGAGAAAGCAAAATTATTCTTTTTCATGAAATAACTGATGCTGTTGTATTTTCCTTCCATGGCTCATTAATATGAGCTTGTTTGGTCTCAGTAATTTTCTCTTGACACGGTGCAGACAAAATACACACAGCTTCACTAGGGATGAAAAGATTCTCTATAAAAGTAAGAGAAAACTTAAACAGGAAGCCCACTTTGACATTATAAAAGCAGGCATGTGTCTGTTCTACCCACAACCCTTCATCAAAGAGCTGATTGTACTGTCTGGGAAGGACAAGAGAGAAATAAATTTTGTAACATACAGCAGTACATCTTGCATCTTCACTGCAGATGAGTATCTGCTGCTTGATTGGAAATCCAATTGCTATCATATAAATAAAGGGTACTAGACGTTTCCCTGGCCTTCTTGTTTATCTTGAAATACTTGAAGTAAAGGGGAAAGCTACTGCACTTTATTACTATTTTGCTTGTACTGTAATCTGTAGATTTCTGTCATGTTATGATCTTTCCAGAGGACATGCTTCTGGCCTACAGTGTGGTAGTTTTCATGCCAGAAATAATGTTGCAAATGAGAGAAGTTCTCTGATGCTCTGTGAACTAGTACTGTCTTGATAATTTATAGAGGTTCAATGTTGCTTTGTATGTGTGCTGATACCACTCAATATTTAGTTTAACTGCAATGCCTGAATTAATTTATATCCATATCTTCTGCAAAATACTATGGGAAACTTAATCAGTGAAGAGCTGGTTGAGATCAGTTTTTAAGATACTTAGGTAAAAAATTTCATGGGTGCTAACTGTGGGCTTGAAACCCAAGGCATGATTTGGGACTAGATAGCTATGGAGAGCTGTAATAATCAGTTACCTATTTTAAATCTATAATCTCATCAGTGACATGATGACTATGTGATTCAAGTGGTGGCCCTTATGAGAGCTTTTGACAGTCTCAGTCAATTCACTGGCAAAAATGCAAGCCGTGAACTTCTTTCATTACATTGTGGAACATCTGCCACTGAAAAGAATTGCTAAAGGAATAGCATTGAAGACGAAAGTTCTGGCTTCTTCATGGTGAGAAGAATTTATACCCCTGTCTTTTTCTGGCGTGCCTCTGCATCCCTGAAAGCACAGTTGTGGGATATTTACAGGATCCCCTTCAGCAAGGACCCAGCCTTGGATGGGATAGTGTGTTTCTGGGGCAGAAGCACAGTGTCTGTCTCATTTATGGTTATTTACCCCACTCCTAAGACAGCACCACTGCCACTGTCACTGGAGCTGCCATTTGCACTTTTCTCTGTGCTCCTCTACAAGGAGGCAGGAGGAGATTAACCAGGGCTCTGTCTATGGCTCCTTGAAATGTGTAAGTTACCTCTTTCCATGCTTCCTTGCTTTCATATTCTCCAGCCATCCACTGTTGTTCTGTTAGGAATGTGAAAAGTTACATCCCTGTCTGTCTCCTGTTACGCCTCTTTATAGATGTACAGAGCCTTTATGGATTCCTTTGTGAAGGAATCCTGCTTATGCTGCCAGTCTCCATCAGCCACCCCAGCTGCAACTTTCAAAAGATGACAAAAATCTCCAAATCTCAAAGCCCTGACTAGCAAGATGGGGAGTTCAACTCCTCTCTCTCACACATTTTCTATCTTTGGGGTATAAAGGCCACAAAGGTAAAATTTCTCCTGCTCCTTTTTAGCCAGACTTTCCAAGGAGGTGAAACAAAAACGCAACACTGAACAGGCACAAGAGGAGGAGGGAGATCTGGGGTGTATTTTACTTGGAGTGTATTTGGCTATCCAAGTCATCTTTTCTTGTGCTTAAAACTGACACTACAAACTTGTTGTTGGGGGCATTTATTATTTAGAATCACATCTTGAAGGAGTCTGTTTTTAAAATGAATCTGTAAGATCCATTTAGGCATTGTTGGTATGGAAAAATAATTTCACTCATCTATGAGTCACATTAGATTCAGTAGAAAAGACAGCCCCTTCTCTCTGGAGTGCGTTACTTTGTGCCACATGTAAGAGGTTCCTGCTTTACTGCTACAGCTGGAAAAGTTCTTCTCAAGGTCAAAGGCAAAGTATATCTAGCACAGTCATGGCTAGTCATTTGTCATTTCCTACTTCATTAATCAGGAGCATGCTTTTAGAAATCAGCAGAACTGTCAGTTTTGGAATGTAATTTTTTTCCCAAAGTCTCTCATTTAACTATTGAAATTTACTTTTCAGTAAATGAGATGAAAGAAGTGAATATTAAAGAAGTATAAGCCTGTGCAAAAATCCAAACAGTCAAATACATTTAAATGAAACAGTAACTCCTTTACACTGCAGGAGTTATTTACTGCTTTGCTAAACCAGCATTGCATATCTCAAGCAGTTTTCTCTTCAGTTACCTGCTCTTGCACTCACTATATTTAATGGAAGAATACCCATCAAAATCAATGAGAAAAGGATCACAAGCACAGTATCCAAAGAACTTTGTAATTAAACAAACCTGCCATCTCCAGTCAGTCTTAGGCTTCAAGCAGGTAGTAGATATTGAAGATATTTATTTTTGCTTATGATAGTGTGATGAGTTTAACAACTATGAATCTCTTTTTCACTTTGGTCTGCGATAGCATTTGCTAGCACTAAGGACTTCCTGTAATGATGTTTGGTTTTGTTTTTTAATATGTATTTTCTAGAAGTACTATGTCCTAGAGAGTACAGCTGGACAGTGTGCCCTGCTCTGAGCCACCTCAACACTTCCTTGGGGTGTGGAGCAAGCTGGGAGCCCACCGGGGGCTGGACTACACCTCTGCAGCCACCCACCATAGGAGTGCTAGGATGGGCAAGCAGAGGAGCAGCTCTGCATAATGAGACAGGACTAGCCAGTCTGCCCCACCCTTTGATGTCAAAATAGGTAGTGGGTCTGTTTGATGCCCCTCAGTAATTAACTCCTGTAAAGTAAACCAATTGCCTTGGTGGAGCCTAGATTTGGCCCATTTCAGATGATTTAGTTTATGGCAAAGTAATAAAATTCATTTTACTTAATTTGCCAACATTCCTTTTTTGGGGGACTGCAGCAAAAAATTTCAGCACAAGATTCCTGAACTGGATCTTATATGAACCATTAAAAGAACAGAGTGCAAAGTAGCACGAGCACTGACATAACAAAAAAAACATTGTATCACACTTCTAGGTAATTTGAAGTTCATAATTTGCTCAGTTAATACCTAAATCTTATTTAATGTACTTGTCAATGTCTGGGGCTTTATTTAAGTTCAAGCAAAACATTGTAAGAAAATAATAAATTAAGGACCACCTTGTATAGCTGGAAGTTCGAGAAATTTTCGGCTCTGGTCTTGATCCTCAAGAAAGCCCTCTGTGGATATGTGTCATCATGTCCTAGGCTATATGCAAAGCGTGACTGGCTGCCCAACCAGAAATTGTACTAGGAGTTTTTTTTTTTTCATGAAGATGGCTTCAGCTCTTTCTTCCCAAGCACAATACTGCACTGATATTTTCTGCAGTAATGTGTATGCTCTGGACACAGTCTCTTAAAATATTTGTGGTCATTTTTCTAAGCTGCTGGGCACCGAGTGCTATGTTTTCTCAACAGCCAGATTTATTTCCAATGGAGACCAAAGACAGGGACATGTCTGTAATTTGTATTAATTAAAAATAGATCTTGAACTCATACCTATTCATTGAAGATATATCTATAAGAGCCAGTTAATTATTCAATGTAGACCTAAGCTGTCTCAGGGTGTAAACCTGGTAAATAAGTAAAAGCTCACTGGTTTTGAGGGCTTTTATGCCAGCACTGCTTTAGTCTTTTGCTGCACCTGCAGAGCAGGTTAAACATTGATGCTGAAAGTTGAAGATGATGGCCCCATTACATGTGCAGTTTATTCCAGGGCATGTTGTAATTTCAAGGAAAAACTCTTGAGCTTATGCCTCTTCAAGAGATGTTTACCCAGATATTGGCTTACAAGGGCCTAATGAATTTCTGTGTTTTGTCAGCAGCTTGCATCTGTAAAGACAGTAATTTAGTATATTTAATGATGTCTGATCCCACCGTAACCTTGGTAAGGTCTGGAGCTTCAGGCACTGCCACTTCCCTGAGACAATTAATATAGAAATTTCATCTTTCCATTTTTTTTGGAAAATACTCATCTCATTGTGACTTCTGGCTCTGCCATCTGTCCTGAGCCAGGAACATTGGAACAGGAATGTAAGTGTTTTAAATTGTAGAGCTACTCATCAGCTTTCAACTCTGTGCCAAGACTGAAGGTAATTTTAGGCTTTATCTTGGCTTGATGCTAATGGGCATTTTGGATCAAGTTTGTAGTAAGTGTATCCTTTGGTTCTGTTCATGCTGCTTGGTTTGCCTGCCAGGACTCATTTGCCACCCTGTGTCTGCAAGTGGATGACAAGCAGCAGTGAAGTCCTACTTCCGTGTTACAGCAGCTTTGCAGAAACCATGTATCCTAACAAAAAATAAATAATTTGGACAGACACATAAAGATTGATGTGCCTGATTTATATCTGTATAAAGATCAGGTTCTGCTTAGCTGCTATTAACAGAAGTAACTCTGAGCAGGCAGTTTCTTCTCTGGAAAAAGGGTGGTGTTGCATTGGCAGTTTTTTATTTCTTGGATAAATACAATAGAAAATGAAAAATTTCTTAGGGGCTGCTTCAGTTTACTCTATATATAGGAAACTTAAATATAGAAAAGCTAAGGAATAATTATCTTTTTCCCTAGCAAATCAGAGGGTCACTGGAAAGGAGAAAGCTTGTAGCACTATTGTTCTGTGCTCTTGCTAAATGGGACTGAAATGAACAAGTTTATTTTGGTGCAGAGGTATTGATTACTACCTGTGCCTCCCCCACATTTGGCACCGCCGGAGGTCCACAAGAAATGTGCAAAAAAATGAAGAACTGAGAACATGTCCTAGTGCAAAGGCTAAACTCACCTCACCTCTCTATGCAGCCTTGGCTTGTGTGTAAATGACTGCAATGAGAACTGGAAAGAAAGGAAGCAAGGAGGCTCCTGTCTCACCAGTGCCAAAAACTGGCCAGGATTGAGAGTGATCCTTTGGGTCATCTGTGTGGCATAAGGACTGTGAGCATCCCTCTGCTTTCCCTAGAGTTAGCCCCCTCACAGAGAATTCTCTTTATGAGCCGAGAGGGTTAAACATTTTGTGTGTGTGTCTGGGTGTACATTATGGACATAGAGAGCTCTTCAGGTATGAAATTGATCTTCCTTGCATAATTTATTTTACAGAAAATAATTCATTTTTAAGCTCATCCCACAAAGTTTTGATGATTGACTATGATGATATCTCTTCATTCAGCATAAAGAAAACACGATGTGGGAAATGTTGCAGAATGAGAGTCATTGCATAAAGCAAAAGAGTTCACATTATGTCTTCATCTCCCTTCCCATTACAAAATCCAACACACTGCAGCCAAGTGTCCTGGTGAGTCACTGTCCAGTAACTAATCTCTGCTATGTGAAAGGCATTCAAAACCACAGAATTGAAGCACTCCAGAGAATACTGTATTAGCTGAAAAATTTAAGTTAGAATGTCGTTTTGTTTCTTTTATGGCTGCTACTTTAAAAATATTTCTAAGTGGAAAATGGGAACTTGCTAATGTAGGGAAGAGGGAAAAGGGAGATTGACTATTCCTCTGTAAGTTAAAATGGTTGTTGGACAACAACAAATGCGGGGATAATTGTGACACACAGATGCATAAAATGTCTCTAGAAAATTATCCGCTTATTAGGCAAAGAAGAAAATATTATTCCTACATAATTATTAGGAACTAGTTCAAACGAGAAAATATCAGGTAGTTCTATCTCATTTATGGCTTTCTTAATGAATTTTTTAAAGCAGTGGTCATGGAAACTCTTTGAATTATCAGTGCTGAAAGCGAGATGGCCTATGAGACTTTCAGTTCTACACTGTGATTCTCTTGGATGGATTTCACCTAGGATAGAAATCTGTCTTATCTGCAGGCCCTCTCTGCCTGGTGAAAGAGGTCCTGCATATTCCTCTTCCGATTTCCTAAATGCACATCTGAGTTATGCCCTGAGTTTATTACCCTAAAGGTAATCTCTGCTCTTTGTGTGGATCACCAGAGATGCAACATAAATGTTTTCATGAGAACTGGGTTGGTCTGCAGAGATTGTTTGAATCTCTTGGGAAATCTAGATCCATCCCTATGAACATATCCTCTGCCTCCTTTCTTAATTAGGAATAGTACCCTTTATTTCTTTTGTGTTTCCTTTGCCCTCCTGAGGCAAGGCTGAGGAGAGCTTTATGTATGAGCTTTACAGTAATCACCTGGAGCCAGAGAGGTTTTTGTTCACCATACAGGTTTCAGCTGGATGCTCATTGTAACACAGCACAGCCTGTCTGCCATCACCCTCTCAACACAAGCCTGGTGCCACCTGCTTCCTGCGGTGCCTTCCAAAAAGGTCAGCTCCCTGCCTACTCCTTTTCAAGCAAAGAGCAGTAATGAATTAATATGCATGGTTTAAAAATCATATGAACAGCTTTCTCACTACCAGTGTGTGCCTAGAGTGTGCTAGGACAGATTGCAATGTACTTGGGTTTATGTTTTTTTTAACTCATATCCTTAGTTTCATGAAGCTTGGCTCGAGCTTTCAGTGCTATTTCCGTAGCTCCTCCTTAGTACTATTACCAGTTTTTCTGGCACCACATTCGCACATTTTCCTGCCGTCAGCTGGATGTTCCTGAATTGATTTGCTTGCAGGCTACTGGAAAAGTTCCTCTGTCCTCACAGTGAGTGTTGTTGCCATCGCCTTTGTCCGCGTGGTGGTGTTGCATACTCTGTTACATAGTGCCGTAATCCTTCACAGCTGTATTGCTTCACAAATGCTGGGCATTTCCTTGGCCTCTGCTGTTTGCCAGAGCATGTGTAGCCCCACGTGATATGTTTATACGTTTGTTCAACACGACCTCCACGTTCTGTTCTGCCTGAGGGTTCTGTTTTGTTTTGGTTTAATGGGCATTGTTAAAAGAGAATCATAAATTTCAGCAGCATAATATTATCAGTCCTCCCTTTGTATGTCTTAGGGCACCATTTGTGTGATGCCAGCCTCAGTTGCAAAGTCAGTTTAAAGTTTTGTGACACAAATATTTGGATGTTTTTAGAAAGAAAGGAGTTATTCCTTACATTAATTCTTTTAGTGATACTGTACTGGTGCATGCTCTTACTCTGCCCAGAGTGCTTTTAATATGTTTTGCCTAACACCATGTCCTGGTAAGAGCCTAAAATTTTGACACCAGTTTACTTCATCCTTTGCCTGAGCTCAGGCTTCTGAGCACTGTTCCTCAGCTAAGCATGACAATTTCCAGTTGGCTTCTGTAAAAAAGAATTCAAGGTACAGTTCAGTGAAGTTGTGTACAAGTCTCCCGAGAAAAGGAGTGGAAACTTCTTGTGCCAGATTTATTCTTATTTAGACAGCAATTCAGGAAATGATGTCTTCTGTCTGGACTGGGCAACTTCTGTTGGTTAGCAAATCTTTTTACTTTATGAAAGACTAGTTCCCTTTCAGGAGCCTCTGTCACCTTCAGAGTGCAACAAAATCCTCTCTTCTCCTAATCTAAACCAGAGTTGCACAGGGAACCCAGTCAGTGTTTGCAGCTCTAACTTACCTCTTGAACCCTGGATCATCTAGCACAGGCTCTTCTGAACTTTCACCTTTTTTCTGTCTCCATCAAAGAAAATTTTACAATTCTTTCTTTCTTTTCTTTCTTTCTTTCTTTTCTTTCTTTCTTTTCTTTCTTTCTTTCAAGGACACGCAGGCATTCTCTGAGGCTGCCTGGTGTTTTAACACCAGCTGTTTTTCAGTCATTGGCTTCCAGCTGCTGTTGCACACAACCACTTGGAGACTGCATGAAGGGTCTTCTCCAGAGTATACATTCAGTGATGCTATTCTTCTTTTCTTATATCTTGTTAATTCGTTTTCCATCATACCATATCCTGTTCAAGGACTTTCAGAAGCAAAGTTTAACATTGCTTTGCTTCATTTTCTTTGCTTTTATTTTCTCCCTGTCCAAATGCAAAGTCAGCACAGCAACCAGCTTCAGATAACTGCTCCAAGTACTTCAAGATACAGTTCTTTAAGACAGCAAAAAGTAATTTCTTGGAGGCAGGTGAGACCTTTGTAAGGAATTCATATCTTGATTACCACTTCCTTCTATGAAATTTTCAAAATACTGCCGCTTCAGTTCTCACTGCCAGCCCAATATGCAAGTGAACAAAATTCACTCATTGGCTGTGGATGCTCATGTTCTCATTTAAGAAAGGAGTGTACGCTTTCTTTCTGTGGTGTGAAAATGTCATCTGGCTCTACTGGTGATGATTTTAGCTGGCCCAGGAGCTCTGCACAGGAATATACTCTAATGCAGGAAGTTGGCTGCTCTAAAGTGTAGGTGTAGCTCAATGCCTAAAAGTAAATCTGAGAGAGTATGAGTTAGGAGTTAAGATTTCAGAATTTGGCTCTAAAGTAATAGTTAAACACAATAGAAATTGTATTTTGGGGGTGAGCTGTGCTGCTCAGGACAAATGGAAAGCAGAATCTGGGCTTATTTATAAATATGATGTGAATCCTTCTCTAACAGAATTTCTCTGAAAGTAGAGGTGAACATGCTTAACATTTTCCAGAGATACCTACTAGCCTTAGTCCATCTGGCATGGCTCAGCCTTTGCCTTTGGAGTAGAAACTCCTCTGCCTAGTATTGCCTTCCAAAGCACACATGAGTAGGAGTGCATGAAGATTTGAACAGTATGGCAAATCAAGGAAAATACTTGTTTTCGTGAGCTTTGACTCTTGCTTTTATTTGCTTTTCATTTCCCTGGGGAAATGGGTCCTATATTTAGAAAGGAATAAGAATGAAGAATAAGTGTCTGAGAAATTTCTTCTTCCTTTTGTCCCTTACCATCAGGAGCAGGATGGAATCTGTGCTGTGGCCTGGCTCCAGTCCATGGTAACAAAGCAAAACCTCGGGTGGCAAGCCAAGACAGCCTGTGCTAGAAGCAACGTGAGGGGCAAAAACCAACATGCTCTCATGGGTGTCTTTGCATCCATTTTTGCTGTACAGTTGTGACTCCTTGGTGTGAACATCTCAGAGCACTGTTACAGTTCCTCTGATTGTGAGAAGCAACCAGATAGAAGGCAGGGTGTAGTTTAGCTCCCAGGGTAAACTTACTTCACCGTGAAGAGGGGTGGCAAAATCCTACTGCCTGAGGCAATAGCTCACACCCTGTTGTTCCAGGGATGTTTGCTCTGACAACCAGTTCTGACAAGCTGCTCTCCAATACCTGACATACATGAATGCTTGGATACGGTTCCTCCTGGCACTCAACATTTCATCTACATCCCTCTCCCTTTTTCAAACCCTGGGGAGAAGCATCACTCCCTTTTGGATGTAGAGACACACCCTGACTCTCAGCTAGGTACGAGGCTCAGCTGGAAGCTCAGCTGGGAGAAGTCTGGGCACTGCATTTCTGTTTGCAATTTCATAGAAATTGAAATCTGCTGTAAGCTTGATGAGGCTTGAAGTCAGGCTGTGAAAGTGCAGGGCACTTTGAAATTGTTAAAGGAATCTGAGTGTCTTAAATATATAACATTTCATTATTGATATTGGTCTTGCTGTTGTTTTGGGGTTTTTTGCTGAAATCAAGTCTCAAGAGAAAGCCAGACCTCGTGGGTAAAACTTCACTAGTGTTCTTTCTCTCTAAGCTTGTAGCCTATTCATCCTTCCTATTCTAAAGTCATTTGTATGACTGTCACATTTCTGCAGCTCTTTTCTCTTTATTGTGTTTTCATGTTGGCTAATAGCTTATGCTATTGTCTTTCCTAAGAGTGTCCAAAAAATTGGAACTGAAGTAAATATTTTTGGGCTCTCTCTCTGGAACATAGTCCAAGTACACATTCTTTATTAAGAGCTTCTTCCTTTGGGTAATGAGGCCTTGGGACCTTCCCCATGGAAGTGCAGTCATTTAATTCCTTGGGTCTATCCTCAATTGCTTGCCAATTTCTTGTATAACATGAGAGATGCTTTTTGCTTGCAATGAGGAGCAGTTATGAACATTTCTGCTTTCTCTCTCCAGCAAGCTATGCCCTTTACTATCCCCAGAGGCAGGCAGTGTACCCTTACACAATGCAGTAGCAGAGCACTCATTTTGTCCCTTCTCCAACAGGATTTTGGTGATTCAGACATTAGCAAAACCTACACAGCAGGGAGGTGAGGTGGAATAGTCATCTTACACAAGCTTTAATCAGGAGAGTTTGTGAAGTCTGTTATCCTTATATGCTTATGTAGGAACATCAGCATTTCTTATTTCAGCACACAGCATAGAAATTTGTCAGCTGATTTTTCTCTCTCAGAGTTGAGAGAAGGGGAAATTGTCCCTTGTTTGTTGCACAACACAGCTACCCTCATACCTTGGATCTTATTAATAAAGTTTAATTCTAATTCTAACAAGCTTTCACTTACAAAGCTCTTTTTAGTATCATGGAATGTATTTCTTCAGTCATCCCAATCTAATGATAAGCATCAAGATAGAGGACTTCTGCTAATCTGAGTTTACAATTAAAAATTGAGCAGACATCGATACCAATATGGGAGCATAATTGATAATATATGGGTTGTGGGAACAGTATATGGCCCATGTGGGGCTACACACTGTGCAGGCAGCTGGGCACAAAAGTGAAGGGTGAAAGTGTTTTCTCTCGTGCTCTGCAGGTGTCTGTCACAAAAGAATGAGGAAATCCAAACTTTTCTCATGACCTCTCTGACATGAGTGAGAATCAGAGTCCTGTTAGGCTCTCTGGTTAAATGTTGCACCCCCACTGTATTGCTGTGCTTCTTTCCTCTTTCTTTCTGGAAGATACAGATGAATGGCTGGGCCAAAGGACTTCCATATTGGTAAGAAGAGTTGGTATGTCATGTATTGCTTTCATTCATTTTCTTCCAAGAGCTGATTTATCTTAGCATTGCATCCCTACTGCTTTCAGTGTAGCAGAGAAGTAGGCCCAGACTTGCTCTTGTTAATGTCTAGGTAGAAACTCCTGTTGAATCTTCTTTGGTGAGTGAAGTATCTAAACTGAGACATAAACCAGCAAAACTGGTGCTTGACTCTTTGCCTGTTGATAAATGAGAGAGGTTCAGAAGTTCAACAGCTATCATCCAGCTAGGAAAATTCTATATATCGAGAGCAATTAAACTGTGCTGATTGCTCATTTCTTTTGAGCCACACATGATTCTCAGACAAAGGTATTGTAGACAAATCCCTCCTGGTGCAGCTCTTGCTTGTTCTTGTGCTTGGCTGTCTAACCACAAACTCCCAGCCCCAGCTGAGAAGAGCTTTAATTAAATCCAATGTAAAATACAATTTTCTGATTGTTCAAAGGCACCCATTAAATTAAATTAAGGTTCTTGAATTTGCATTTCTGATACCAGGTACAGAATCAGCTGCCACCTGTTCATGTGTATGGAAAGCTTATGCTTATGTGACAGCTGTCAGCAATTTTGTTCTGTTTGGTTTTAGCATCTAAAAGTGGCTCACAGTTAAAAACTGGTCTGGCTGAGTCAACTCAGTCAATTGTAGTACATCTACAGTGTGAGCTTTGCTAATAAACTACATTTTAAATTATTTGGTGGGGCATGCAGTAAGAACCTAGCTAGAGGTCTTCCCAAAACCTGCTTTTGAATCTTATTAGAAATGTCATCAGCCCTAAAGCCAGAGGACTGAAGTTTCACATATTTCAGCTTCTAGTGTTCTTATCTGTTCACTTCTACTCAAGATTGACCAGTGTGTGATACAACTTTCAAAACTGCTGAATAGAGAGCAGTGTTGGGGTGGTCTCAGATATATGAATATCACTATCAAAATGGTGCCAGCCAGATTACTTGAATTCTGTAAATTTTTTTTTCATCTCTGTAAATTACACATCTTCTTAAAAAAAATAAAAAGAAATAATGGTTTCAATAACTCAATTTAACAGTCAAATTTCTGTATTATGGTAGGCACATCAGCTATGGATTTACATGTCAGAATTCAGTATGGTAAAATCTGGCAAGCTGCATTGTCTACTTACTCCTAATATTCTGATAAACACCACAATGTATTTTTTGTGCTGCTGAAACCTGAAAATACTAATGATATTTTCAGAGAATGCAAGATAAGTTATCTCTGGTGCCAAAATTGCTCATGGTACGGACCACTCCAGAGTGATGAGTCTGTGTGGTTTTGTTTTGAAGAAGAGGCTGTTTTGAAAAAATGAGTAAAAGACTTCTGTAAAAAACCTTCTGAGATAAAATAATTCTTAATATTTTCAATCCTTTGGAGCATTTTGTTTTACAGGAGAAAATTAAAATAGGTAGTGACACTTTAAATGTTGCCATTCAATGAAATGGAACAGTAATAAATAGTAAAGTATTAAATATTAGTGTTATGGCATATCAAGGTTATATTTTTTAATTTGCAAAACATTAAAACTTTTATGTTGTTGTACATATTTTATTAACTTTAACTGAATAAAATATGAAATTTACTTCACTTGCATAAATATCTCTGGAGATGAAATAATCAAGTCGGGACCCAAGGCAATTATATTTAATCAGTTTAGAGTATATGTGACAGAGATGGCTGATATTAAAGCAAAATTTAGTTCATCACTAGTTACACCAAAGAATGGATTAAAGGAAACAACTGACTTCTGATCTTCCTTCACAGCATTTATCTGTGCTACGATTAAGACATTTATTTATTTTGATACATTTAGTATCAATGTATGCTGTGCTGGTATTCTGGGAATCAGTCTGTAGATGTATCCATCATTATTCATTTATGCAAAAACCTTCTGGTAAGGTAGCTTAACTGAGCAAGCAATGGAAGCCTAGGACAGCCTGGGTAATAAGTACTGACAGTGTAGGAGTACCTTCTTGAGGCCATGCTCCCCTAGTCTCCTTATAATTTTGAGAAAGTTGCAGGAATGAGTGTTGTGCTTTGCTTTGATGTCCTTTGGAAGTGCTGGCCAGCTGTCTAGTGCAGGTTAAAAACTGCTGCTGTTACCTTGGAATGAGAAGTGAAAAGCTCTCTTTGATTGAAAGTTAAATTATACAGCCAATTACATGCTTCTAGTTGCCTTCATTTTGAAACAGGACTCAATTAAAGATAAAACTAGTTATAAGAATTTGCCTGGAAGTGAAATCTTTCCTCCATCTTCATGCTTGGACCTTGTTTCTGACCAGTTCACATCCCTCTCTCTGTGATCCTATGATGCTACACATACCATAGCATACAATACACGTAATACAAATCAAGAAATACAAATTATACATTACAACATACACAATATCTAAAATATAATACCTAGAATAATCCTAAAATATAATAACTATAAATACCTAAAGAAAAAAGAACTATACACAGTATAATACATAGCAGCCCTGAAAGAGTGAACAACAAACACCATACGGTGGGTAGTGATATGTTATACAATAGAACAGATACTGTTATATACCATGAAACACAACATACAGTACATTACATATGATACTGCACAATATAACAAATACCAGGCCTCCCCACACATAGAATGCACAACAAGATATTAAATACAACCCAAAGTATAACACAATACAAAAAAAAAAAGAACACAGTGCATTAAAAGGTATAGAACACAATGTGATACATATAATATCAACAAAACAATAATACCCATGATGCATGCAGTACATACCAAATAATATTATATTTAACAAGACCAAGTGCAGGGTGCTGCACCTGGGTCAGAGCAACCTCTGGTATCAGCACAGACTGTGGGATGAGCAGATGGAGAGCAGCCCTGTGAGAAGGACTTGGGGGTGCTGGTGGGTGAGAGGCTGGACATGACCCAGCCATGGGCACTCCCAGCCCAGAAAGCCAAACGTGTCCTGGGCTGCATCCAAAGCCGTGTGGGCAGCAGGGGAGGGAGGGGATTCTGCCCCTCTGCTCTGCTCTGGTGAAACCCCAGCTGGAACCCTGCACCCAGCTCTGGGGTCCCAGCACAGGAAGGACATGGAGCAAGTCTGGGGGAAAACCACTACTTTGATAAGAGAGATGGAGCACTTCTCCTGTGAGGAAAGATTGAGAGAACTGGGATTTCTCAGCCTGGAAAGGGGAAGGATTTGGTGCGGCCTAAGTGCAGCCTTCCAGTACCTGAAGTAAGCCTCAAGAAAGACAGAGAGGGACTTCTTTCAAGGGCATGAAGTAATAGGATGAGGTGGAATGGCTTTAAAATGAGAGTAAGTTTACAGGAGGTATTAGGAAGAAATTCTTTACTGTGAGGTTGGAGAGGCATGAGCAGAAGTTGCCCAGAGGGTCTGTGGATGCCCCATCCCTTGGTAGAATACTGCACCATACAGGAAATGCCAGACTTTACAATACTGAATACAAAGCATTCCAGAACACAGTACTTCACAAATAACATAACTAGAACGCTTTCTATACACAGACATACACACACACACACACACACAGGCTCTCCATGGAAAGGTTTTTATTGGAGGTGACTGGCACATGCTGATGGACACCAGCAATGTGCACAGGGGCCAGCCAGCTGATCCCCTGTGTTTAGCAGGCACGGCTCCCAAGAGGTGCTGTGTACGTGACCCTGCTGCAATGCTGTGTTGTGCCAGAGCTGTGATGGGGGTGCACTACAATGCAAAATATTGAACAATACTACAGCACAATGCCAAACCAATGACAGCCACCAAATAAATAAAATACATAAAATAAAGTGAAATAAATCATACAACAAATGCTACAGTACATACATAGTATATGTATATATATATAATGTATATATATATATGTATAGTAAATACATACAGTATTACTGTACACAATGCAAAAGGATCTACAATGCAACACTATATGCAAAATACAAAACAAAAAGCACAATGGAAAATATAATACATAAAATACAGTATATTCTATACAACAGACAAAATAGAATGCAGTGTAAAAAAAAATTCCCAAAATATCACGACACATTACAATGCATCCATAAGTCACATCCAGTGCAGTCAACACCGTATAGAGTGATATAAACAATAACATACACATTCAACATGTAGCACATTACAAAATAGAAGACAAATTGAGACAACATACATTCCAATACCAAAGAAACTGTTGCACAAAATACAATACCAAACACTGTGAAATACATAGAGTTCAATATAATATGTTTCTGGGGTTGATCAAAAGTTAAAGGGCATTGTGAAAGGCATTGTCCAAATGCCTGTTTTTAAGGTACTCTCAGGTATGGGGTATCAACCATCTCACTAGGATGTCTGTTCCAGTGTTTGACCTTACCCTCTTGTTAAGGAAGTGCTTCCAAATGTCACAGGACAGTTCCTCACCTAACAGAATATGTACCTGATCAATGCACAGTTGGGCAACTTATCCAGAAAGATGCTGTAAGGAACAGCATCAAAGAAATTACAAAAATCTAGAAATGCCACATCCACCTCTGTGCCTTCACTCACAAGGCAGATGACCTTATTCCAGATTAGTGAGACAGGGCTTTTCCTTTGTGAACTCATGTTGACTGTGCCTGATGATTGCATTTCCTGTCTGTCAGAAGCACACAGTACAATCTTTATAATTTTTCCAGGCATGAGGTTAGACTAACAGATCTGTACTTTCCTGAGTCTTCCCAGTAACACAGTGTGGAAATAGTTTAAAATTGTGTCTGGAGAGATTCAGACTTGACATTCAGGACATTTCTTTTGCATTTTAGAATCTATTATTTTCCTGACATTTTGCCATATTTTCATCTCTTTCATAGGATACATTATTATGTTTTTGTATTTTCTGATTGCCATACATACATTTAATATTCCAGCTTTCAGGGCTACATAAAACAAATTCAATGAAAATCATGCAATATGTCTTCACTATGTCTATATAAATAGTTCAATTAAAAAAATACATTAAATATATCCCACATAGCATGTATGCTAATGGATAGTATATCGTATTGAACCATGTGTGTATGGTATTTATTGTCTTAGTTTCTTAGTCTTCTGTGTGTCATATCCTAGTGGATTGAGTGGTATTTTGTACTGTATTTGGAGTTCTCTGTATTTCTATTGTATAGCATGATAGTATTTATATGCATGTATTGCACATACTGCATTGTACGGCATGGTATGGGGTTGGGCTGTTATTTGTTGGACTGCAAGGTGTTTTTTTGTGTGCAATGACTTGTCTGGTGTGTATTCCATGAGTATTGGCATGGTACTCTCTTGGATGGTGTTGTAAGGTTCAGGATTGGATGGTGTCATATCGTATGGAGTTTCATGTTTTGTACGTTATGCATGTATTTCTTTGAATAGTACTTGAGATATTGGTATTGGTATTGGTATTGGTATTGGTATTGGTATTGGTATTGGTATTGGTATTCAACCGAACCTCTCTCTCTGGAATTGACCAAAACACTGGGTTACTTTTCCTCCCATACACCAGCATCCCCAGAACTGCAATGGTAAAATAAGAAATAGGCTAATGCATACCAATCTGTTGTACTCCCCACCATTAACACTTAGCAAAGAAAAACAAGGCAGCATGTAGCTGTTTCAAATAATCACAGGCTGCTTTTATGCCCCACTATCATACCTTCATCCTTTGTTTTGACTTCTAAATGCCATTAGTCCCTGTCCTGGCTTAGGGAAAATTTGGGATGAAGCCTCTGAATGGGGTTTCCTCTAGGAAACAGATTCAAGCAGTTCCTCTTTCAACTGGTTCGGGGAAATATTTCCTAGGAGAGAAGTGGAAAAAAGCCTGTTTATTTAACAGGCAAAGCACTCCCCAGCACAAGAATGAACAATACTAAACAGCAAAACCTCTCTCTGCTCTGAAGAGATGACAAATTCAGCAGAGTCCCTTCCGTGAGTTGCAGCCCAGCTCACTCAGTCTCTTCTCAGAACCTCCAGTGCTGGGAAATTCCACAGCCCAGGTCAGGTCTGGTGAGCCATGGGTGTGAACTCCTGCTGCTCCTCTGTGTTTTCAGTCCAGAGCAGGTTCCAACAATTCCAAGAAAAAGGAAAAAAACCACAGTCCAGGGAGCTTCTTTGCCTTAGCTAGGCAGAAAACCTAACCAAGAGCAAAGGATAGCTTTCTCATGCTGTCCAGTGCAGACAGCACAGTGGTGTGAAGGATGTGGGGCAGCAAGTGCAGACTCTGATAACAAACTCTGCACCTCTTGTCTCCCCCTGCACTCCTGGAACCAGCCTTAAAGCTGCAGAATTCAATATTCAACACCAACAGAACAGACAATTGGGGATACAAGCATCATAAAGTTTCCCCAAAACAGTCCTATATTCAATAGAATGAACAGATACCATGATTCCCCTCATTCCCAATCCCTTTCTCTTCACACCATAAATTCTGTGCTCTGCTCACTTTATTCTGTCTAGTATTTTATTTGTATTTGTACCATCTGGATTAGACTGCCTACTGGAGACACTGATACAAATGAGAGCAAAATTTTCTTTTATGCCAATGCTCGTTAACTAAGTCTTCTCAGAACTTGGATTGTATAATAAAGGCTAATGGGAAGACCATGTTCAGGAGTGTCTTAAAACAATTTTTAAAAGACCGTTCCATTTCTTTGTACACAAACAATAATAAAGTTCTATGAAAACAAGAGTTCTGCCATGTAAATCTTGCTGTGCAATTACTAACACCAAAGAGTGAAATGAAAATGATAGAAGATTTAAGATGGCTATGACTTTCACAGATCTTATACATTTCACATGTTCTTTACAGCTTAAATATAGCTGATATACAGATTTTTGAAAAGCTGATGTTGTTTGATTTTTGTAGTGTAAGTGTGTGTTCAGCTCTTCGTCATTATTCATTATGTTTTTGAAGTGCTGTATTCCAGAACATATTTCTGTTTCTGAGACTTATTAATTTTAAATAATATATATGTAATGTCGTGGCTATACTTTTTTCTTTTTAAAAGCTGAATTTTAAAGGTGTGTAGTCAAAGCATTTTTCCCAGCGTCTTTTAACTGTGTCTTGGGACTTGTAAGACCAACTTTTTCTTTCAGTTTTGCTAAACTTCAGTTGCTAAAAAAAAAATCCAAAGGGAGTCTCGTTCACAATTTAATGGCTGTCTCTTACTGTCATTTATGAACACAATATGTAGTGCATTCCTCTGTTAAGTCATTACTATCTTTGTTGAAGCAGTATCTGAAAACACCATATGCTGATAAAGTGGAAGAAGTATTTTTAAAGCACGTCAGGGCTGGTGCACACCTGCTAAATTTCTAATCTGTGTTACAACTCCATTCATGTTAAAATGAGAAAAGGAGATTTAGATTAACTAGTGGATAAACCAACAGTATTTTGTGGGGATGGGGTAGTTCAACAACCTTGAGTAAAATTCCATGGTCTCAAATCTTCGTGAACTAAAAGCAAAGGCCTCTGAAAATTCTAGCTGACTGAAATATATGTAGCTTGCTTCTTCCTTATGTGAAATCTCTGTCAGCTGTGAGCTGTGTTCACTCATGCAGTCTTGCTTGCTTAGATTTATTGCTCCTTTCTATTAGTAACTTAAATAAATAGCTAAGCTTGGTTTAGGACTTCAGTAAGTACAGAACTTGGCTGAGGAGAAATGCGTTTCTCAAAAAAGTATTGTTGCTATCCTTTCACTGTGGTGTAGTTGAAAAGGCCACCAGTTTACAGAACATGCAAGACTGTTAGAAACAGCTTATATTCAAAGACAGATGGAATTGTTAAAATCAAACCCCCAGTAATTTGCAAGGAAAAATTTAAAAGTTGAATATAAATGTGTATAGGAGACTCCTTAGAGGACGGCATATGAACTGAACACTTGAAAAGTGTGCAGTACATTTAGGGTGATGATTAAGTTATACATATGAAAGCACATCTTTAGTTGCCAGCTTTACAGAGGAAATGTAATGCATGTCTGCTGAGGAGAAATCTTCTGCCATTCTGCCAGGAATACAGCTGTCCTAGGTGGGGATTCTGTTCCAGGTAGTTGGCTGATGATAGTTTAGAGGTGCTGACAAATATACTACAAAGAATTGCAGAGACTCATCAAGGGGATGAGCTTCTTTGTATTTTTCCATAAGAGAGACCTCTTGTTGTCTGTCCTGGTTTCATAAAAAGTCCCTTTCCAGCTTTCTTGTGGGCTCCTTAGGCACTAGAAAACTGCTGTAAGGTCCTTATGGAGCCTTCTGTCTCCAGGCGGAACAATCCCTGCTCTTGCAGCCTTTTTTCATAGGAGAGGTGCTCCAGCCCTGTCTTTGGCATATATCTGAGGCTGAAGAGTAGTCTGGAGAGCAGAGATGCAAATCCAAAATTAGGAGGACTAAAGAGAAGGATTACAGTGTGAAGTTTTAAGTGTACTAATATAGTTCTAAGACAGGAAAACAAGCCTGAGAAGCTCAGTTAATTCTTATTATCAGAGGAAACTGAGAGGTGACTTTTACTAATGCAGAAAAGGGATATTAGGGAGCTTATAAGACAAAGGAAAAATTGGATTCAGTGGCTGGAAGCTGAAATTTGACAATTGCAATATTAAAATAAGAAGCAAATCTCTAGCAGAATAATCAAACATTTAAATAGCCTATCAGAGAGGATAGTGAACTTGCTATTGTTTGACAACTTTATAAAGATGACATGTCTACAATATTAAATTGGATTCTTTAGCTTGAATATGTGGCTCAGACTTTGTTAGTCAATCCTGAAAACACATTAAACACAAGTTATCTGGATTCAGATCACCACTTCAGTAAACTGATATATCTACACATAAAAGTAATTTTGGGTTTCATAGAAAAATTAATAGTATCGCAACATTTAGGCAAGTTAAGGACAAAATATTTAGACGGCAATAAGCAAGAAGTAGAAGTGCATGTCCAGTGAATTCCAACCCACACTGACCTTCTAGGGAAAAAATTATATTGTGTGCTATCTAAAATTATATTGTCTGCTACTCTAAATAGGCTGAAACACAGGATAGGCTGAAACACATGAGACCAATCTTGTTGGTTAATGAGAGTACCAGGTTGTGCAGATATTGGACAAAAGGCCTTCTAGAAATGAATCTGCTGGTCTGGCAGCTCTCAGTTCTATATAAAAATGAAGTAGTGGAGTGATGGATTATAGCAGGCTCCTTGATACTTTCCTGCATACTTTCTTGGATACTTTTTCATTGCCCTCATTTAGGATTAGAATTTGTGAAGAAGAGAGCAAAAAGCCATCCTCAGGTTTTGAGGATATATATAGCCTAGTAGGGCAAGAGAATATTACTTCTAAGTTAACACTGTTGACGTGGTTTCTGCTGGGCACAAAGAAAATTTTTATAATTAATATGCTTAATAATAATGCTTAATTTAATACTCGTCATATTCTACAGTTTCTTCCAAACTAGGTTATCTGCTTTGCTTCTACTTCTGTGATTATGCCTGGTATTTTGAGAATCTTGTGTTCAGGAAAACCAGGAAGGTGATATAGGAGGGAATAGACCACAATAATAAGATATAATTAAGTTCGTGGCCTGATTTTGTCATGAAAAAGATAGTTGCTCTGAAGAGTAACAGTTCAAACACTGCAATTTACTCAGCAAAGAAAAAGGTGAAGAGTTTGTCTTGTACTGTAAAGAAGGTGGTGAACTCTAGATCTTTAGACAACATGTAGGAGTATATTTTGTGTGAATCTGCTAGACTTTCAAAGCTTCAGCAAGCTGCTGAGGACTCTTTACAATAAAACTGCTTCCATTTAAATATCAGTCATCTAATGTAATTTAAATGGAACATAGAACGCACAGCTTCTGCTTCTTTGCCTCTACTCACCTCTGTACCTATTACATACACTCTGTACAGTCCACAATAGTTGCTTGACAAACCCATTAAGTTATCGGCAGGGCACATTTGCAGGGCATATTCATTCACTCAGGATGTTATTGTTCAATTCAAATAAAGGTGAAATTGTTTTTACAGGGTATAACCTAGAACCTGCTTCCCACAGAAGTTTTAATAATGATAGTGTACTATGGCAAATATAGAATATGCCAGATGGGAAAGTAGGATACAGAAAGTTCCAAAGAACAGGCAAAATTGGACTGTGGTACTGTGTTTGGGCTTGCAAATAAAGGTGCTATTAAAACAAAGGGATGTAATAAACAATAGAAGTAGAAGCTGATGCAACCCAGTTGAGTGGCTTAACTGCTACTAAACTCAGGTTTATGCAGACAGAATAATCCTGGAATAGGTTGTTTTCATTTGGAATTAAATTAATTATCTGCAGATTGTTCTTTGTTCTCCTCAGTTCTCTCCTATATTTAACTCAATCTGTCTGGGGAATGTGTTGTCATGGCAACCCGTAAGTTAATCTTGATGTTTCAGACTTAGAAGTTATGTTACTATTAAAACAGAATTCAGGAAACATATAAACACAATTTTGTTTCCTAAACATAATTGTAGATTTCTTTTTAAATCAGGGAAGTATGGTGTTCCAAAGAGAATAGTCAGGCACACAAAACTATTGTCAATTTTATGTACACAGCTTTACCACCACTGTGAGAATGGGAGATTTAGGTGGAAGGTGTGCAGGGAGGGCTCTTAAATGACAAGGAAGAGAGTAAGAAAAGCCTTGGAGACACTGAGAAGTGACGACTAATGCTGCTGAGTGAACATACCCAATCTAACTCCTGCCAAATTCAGAGCCTTTGGTGTTGTCTTTTCTTGCCTGGAGACAACATGGCCTAAAATCCAGGATATCTGATACTGTCACAGGAAAAAGTAAGCAAGAGGCTCATGCAGGTTTGCTGTCCTGCATATGTGTATGCTTTGAATTTACAAGGCTGTCTCCTCCTTCCAAGATCCTTTGCATCACTCTCTATTGCTGCAGCCTTCAGAGGTTTCTCTCTGGGATAAGGCCTCCAGCATGGTGTACATCTCTATGTAAAAGGAGAGACAATTGTCATCTTGGCCTGAGTTTTATATTGCATATGCTAATGACATTCCTGAATGAATGAAAAACTTGTATCTACTATTGCTGGGCTTAAAATTTTGTCTACAGGCAAAGAGATAGTACACCTTCTGTAAAGGTAAGAGTGTATTTTTAAAGAAATTGAGAGTCTAAAAATTGGGCAAGGGGAGAGGAAGAAAAATAAATTAAACCCAAATTCTTAATTTTGTACAATTTTTCTTGGTGATTTCCTCTATTTCTCCTGGAATAAGGTTGGTAATTTCATCCTGGTGGTGGAAAGCTGTGGTGAGTCATCAGTATCTAGGTCTTTCATTATTAGTAATATGATGTTTATGTGATTTTTTTTTCCTCTAGCTTTCACTTGAGATAATTTTTCAAAAAATCACATAATCATTTACATTGGAAAAGACCTCCAAGATCATCACGTCCATCATCACCTTGTTTAATAGACCATGACACTTAGTGTTATATCCAATCATTTTTTTAACACCTCCGGGGATGGTGACTCCACCAACTTCCTTGGGCAGCCCACTCTGACATGATCACCCTTTCTATAAAGAAATTCTTTCTATGTCCATCCTGAACCTACCTTGATGTATCTTGATGCCATTCCTCTCATCCTGCCCCTTGCTACCTGGGAGAAGGAATTTTTTTTAAGTCAAGGGACCCTTTGCTTACTGACATGCGTTTTCAGCTTTGCTATTTCTTCACTGGTCTACAACAATTATGTCTGAATTTATACTTTTATGGTGCCCATTCCAGAATTTTTTTATCTTTTTAGCCCTAAACCAAATTTTGTCTGGGTCCAAGGTATTTCCTTCAGTGACTGTTGAGAAGTTGCTTATACCCAAGAGGTATGAGTGCCAAGGCCCTTCCCTATGTTTTCTCATTCCATGCCTGTGAACTCTACACCACTTCCTGTGTCTCTAATTCTGAAGCCGTCTCCTTTTGTACCAGGTCTTTATTCCTATACACAGTCTCATTATGCTAGAACCAGAAATCGAATATATTATTTAAAATAAGGATTTGTTTCTTCTACTTGCATAATGTCATGGCTGTACTGTATGAAGAAAGTAAAATAAAACAGTAGACTTGCTGGAGAAAGACTGGCCATCATCAGTCCTGAGGAGTTGTAAATTAAGTACAAGATTTCTGACCTGTAGTCAGCAATGAAAAAATTTTATTACACGGGTACATGGTTATAGAATGCCTGAGTTATTGCACTGAAAGTCTATAGAAAACAGTTCCTATTGTTAATCTCCAGTTTTTCACCACTAGCATTTCAGTCTTGAAGCTGTTATCTCATGATTCTATAGTTCTGGGAAATGGTCATCCTTATTTTGGAGTTTGGATGTGCTCTTGAGCCTATAGAAAATACTCAGTCTTCCTGGAAATACTTATTGTTTGTCTCTCTTCACCTGCTCAGAAGAACAAATTTTACTTTGCTATTTCATTAATAAAACAATGTTAACTTTCACAAACTATGTCCAGTGGTTTTTCCAATCATACAGGAATGTAGCAAACCCTGATGATTTGAGCACTTCAGATCTGCTTAAAAAAACTTACAATCTGATATGCTCTTATATTGTTCATTTCCCAGTAAATCCTCTGGCGGCTGAAGTTAGTCAACTATTTTGGTGCAAGCTGTGCTTTGCACCCAATTTTTCTTTCCATGAGGACAATGAAAATTCACACTTGTTGTAGCTTGAATATCTCAGGGTCTCCACGCACACTTCCTTCCTTCTCACTGTAAAAAATCTATTGGATTTCTGCTTCAATTTCCAGGACAGGAATAAATTTTTGTAAAGCGACAGGAATGATCTATGGAGGTAGTTTTTTGGAGCTGGACTGTTCATGCTTGAATAGGAGTGGGCCACATCTCTACTCTTTCAATAAGGAACCTTGGTTTGAGTATTCTTCCAAATGTTTGTGCAAAATAATAAAGCCTTTTTTTCCCACTTGTGATAAATTAAAAATAATGCTTGATAATTTGCTGATTTAGTTCCCCAGCGAACCTGCTACGTGCTACATGGATTTTTCACACTAGCCTTTGGACTATGTTATGTCTGGCCTTTAGGAGACTCTCTATGTTATTCATATCTGCTTTAACAGGATGCAGCAAGTTACATTTCATGTACATACTGCATGATTAGGAGGAATTGATGTATGGAAATAGGAATGAACTACAAAAGAAGATCTTAATCTCATACCCCAGGTGTGTGCTTTGCAAAAGCTTTGAAACTATTCATCACTGTAGGTTCAAAGATTCAGTTCGTGCTTTTCAGCTTATTTCATCAAAATTTCCACCTGTTACATTGTAGAAGAGGAAACTAAAACACCAACATGAAAGAAGCTTCAAGTTGCATCTGTCACATTAAAGAGAGTTTGTTAAAGTAGTGGTAAAATGCATCCCACAGGGGATTTGTTGGATTTATCCAGAAAAGGATAGCTTTCCTCTGCCTGTGGAGAGGATGATTAGCAAGCCATGAGCACATGGAGGCAGTGAGAATTCATTAGATCCAGGCCCCCAGTAAACAGGATTCTGCAACATTAGATCTCAGTTTGTGGCATATAGTGATATTAGCTGGTTACATGATAAACTTAGGCAAACTCAGTTTTCAAAGCTCACTGTACATGATTTTTCAATTAATATTTTTGCTTTTTAAAAGAGCTTGACACACACACTCACCCCACTGTTTTGCCCTTCTTCTATGTGTCCTTAGTAGTTTCTGAAGTGCAACTACATGTAAATACATTTTCATCCTCAGTATTTTACTTCTTTAAATATGGCAGCTAGCCCTGCTCTCTGAGGGAAAGTCACTTAGCCTGCAAAATGCTTGTCTCCTACGTAATTACACTTCCATAGTCAGAGGGATTCCTTTCTGTTTTGCAATCAGCTGATTGCTACATTTTCCTGGTATTGTCTAACTGAACTCGTTTCTCGAAGCCCAATGTTTAAGGGTTCCTTTCCTATGTATTTATGTCTGGACAAATTTTCCGATTCTCTCATGTGTAAAAGAAAGATGTCTTAATGAAAAGATCAACCCAGCATTTCTTAACTTGGCCAAATGAGCTGCAAACATGGTTTAGCTAATTTTCAAGTTTGCTTTCAATAACTTATAACAGGCAGTAGCTTTCACAACAAGAAGAATTATTATTTATTTTGTTAGCAAGGTACTGCTGTTAAGCATGAAATGCTATGAATCCAATCCTGAAATTATAGAACTATTGGTATTTTTAAATACTGTGAGAACCAACTGTGAAATCTTCCCACTAGCTTTGATGGGAATTGAACCACATTTCCAGCGTGTTAACTGGCAGAGAGGCAAGATAAATGGTTTCGTGATGTGATGACTTAAAATTTCCAAAGGTTACTGTAGAGATTAGACTTGTAACTATCGTGATTTGACACTGGCCACATGCCAGGCACCCACGGAAGTCGCTTATTCACCGTCCCCTGCCACAGCTGGGAAGCAGAGAAAAAAATTAATGAAGGGTTTGTGATTTGAGATAAGGACTGGGAGAAAACACTCCGAGGACAAAACAGGCTCAACTTAAAGTTGAAAAGTGAATTAATTGCTAACAGAATCAGAGGAGGATAATGAGAAATAAAATAAACCCTTACAAACACCTTTTTATCTCCCAGCCCCTCCCTCTTTCCCACCACCAGCACAGAGACAGGACATGGAGTATTGGTCAGTTCATCACTGAGATTTTTCTTCCACAGCACAAGGAGAGGAGTCCTTCCCCTGTGAGACCGTGGGATCCCTCCCACAGGAGACAGTTCTCTGTGAACTTCTCCAGTGTGGCTCCAAATCTCAGGAGCAGCAGTCCTCGCAAAGCTGCCACAAGGCAAATCCCTCCCACTGGCACACAGTCCTCCCAAAACTGCTGTGGTTTGGGTCAGTCTTCCAAGGACAGGCTGCTCCAGCCTGGAAGCAGGGCCCTCTCTCCACTGGCTCTCACACTGGATCACAGCATCCTCCTGGCATCCACCACCTCCAGCATGGGCACCTCCATGAGTTATGGGTGGATCTCTGTATCCCCCATGGATCCCCATGGGCTGTGGGTGGATCTCTGCATCTCCTGTGGATCCCCATGGCCTGCAGGGGCACAGCTGCTTCACCATGGTCTCACCAGAGCCTGAAGAGGAATCTTGGCTCCAGCATCTGGAACACTGCACTCCCTCCTTGTCCACTGACCTTGGTATCTCCATGTTGTTTTCCTTACATGTCCACTTCTCTGACTAGAAAAAAAATCTGTATGTGCCCCACTTTGTTTTAATTTTCTTCTTAAATGTTATCACAGAGGCATTACCAGCATCTCAATTTGGCCCAGTTTTAGCCAGCAGCATGTCCATCTTCAGAGCCATCAGGGATTGGCTCTACTGGACATGATGGAAACTTCCAGCAGACGCTCACAGAAACCATCTCTTTGACTCCCCCACTACCAAAAACCAGGTCGGCCAAACCAACACATTCCACCCCTGAAAAGAAAGCAATAAGCAGAGATCTCCATGGGCATGTGCTAAAGAGGAAAAAAAAGTCAGTCTCTACTTCCCATCAGCAGTGATGTTTGGATACTTCCTGGGAAGTTGAGCTTCAGGAAGTGTGATGGCTCCTCCAGACAGCAAACAATAAGACTCAAGAGTGTCCCCTCTTCCTCCTCTCTCCCTTAGCTTATATAACTGGGCTGGTGTGATAGGATGTGGAATATCCCTTTGGCTTATTTGGGTCACCTGGCCTGATTATGCCCCCTCCCAGGATCTTGTCCCCTCCCAGCCCCTTTGATGGGGGAAGGAATGTCAGAGAGACAGCACGGCTTAGCAGTGGCCAAAGCACTGGTCTGTTGTCAACACCTCTCCACCTACTAATGCAAAGCACAGCACTGTAAGGTCCATGAACTTCAGTCTGGCCCAATACAGTATCACAAAAGTTTTTGATTCTGGAATCAGAAGTGTAAAGAAAAGTACTAAGAAAGGTTCTAATTTTTTAGCTGACATTTGGGGGCCAGTTGAAAAAAACTCAGTTCTCATGATGTTGCTTAGAAATTGTACTGTATTTGCTCCCAAGACAGCACGGACCATCTGACACCCTCTTAAGCCCTGGGAAGCCTCTAAGAATAGAACAGTCCTCAAAACTGGCTTTGCCAAGAGGCCTGCCAGCCATCTCTATGCACCAAGAGAGGGTTCAGAATTCAAACCAGCTTGTTTGTTCTGCTTTTTTGTCCTCTAAAGCATTTCTATGTCCAGTGACTTACAGGCAGATCTGCAGGACTCCTGTCCTGGGACAGAACTCATCCATCCTACAGTTCCTGTGGAGAATGCTTTACCACAGAGACAGGAATCAGATAAACAGTATATTAGTTACTGAGCCTGATATGTGAGTTAGGGGGTTTAGAAGAAAAGAAAGGTTTTGAAGATTTAATTTTTCTTCTCACCATTAGTCTTTGTCTCCTTGCTTGGGCCGGACCTGAGCTCCAGCTCGCTCTGCATAGTGTCAATGAGTCAGAATCATGGAACATTCTGAGTCAGCAGGGACCCACATGGATCAGTAATTCTGACTCTTAGGTGTATGGCCCATACAGTGATCAAAACCACAACCTTGACATTATTAGCACCATCCTCTGGCCAGCTGAGGTCGGTTCAGTCTTCATACCTAAGATGATAAATTGGATGCTGTCATGTATCCAGCTTTAATAATTAAATCTTTCTCTGTCCCTTGCATGTCCAGTTAATTAAAGAATTGTTTTAAGATTTAGATTTCTAGTTCACTGCTTCCAGAACAATGTGAAAGGTTAGGACTGCCCTGGCTGAACTTTCTCTAGGTACTGAGCAAAAGCAGCTTTTGGATGCCTGTTTAGTCCTTTTAAGGACATATGCATAGCTTTACAGCAGAAGTGTTGCAAAATTCAAGCTTGATAGACTTAGTATTATTTAGGAGATCCTTCTCAGTTCTGCCTTGCTCCAGCAATTCTTATATCTGGGGATTTACTGGGTTTATTTTAGGGAGGAAAAAAGCAAAGACTCAGAAGTCTCTTGCAGAAACCTTCTCATGCCCTGGAATTTTGACTAACATTAAAGTTAGAAGGGCTGCACCTTGGTTATTTACTGGGACAGACCAAAACTTCACTCTGAATTGCTTTAGTAGGAAATATAGATCTTGATACAGATAGAAAGGGGGATTCTTTACAAAACTGACTGCCATATATATAAGTAAACTAAAACTGAGTATATAAATAAAAAATTAAAAATAAATTTAGCTAAAGAAGCAGAAGGAAGATTTCACTTTTTAAGATTTTGCACAATTATTAAAAAAAATCATGATTGCAGAGAATAAGACTCATATTATGTTGGGAAGTGCTTGAAGCTTTTCTATATGTCTCCTAACCATGTCAGAAGAGTATCAATCTCAAAGTGACATCTACTGCTGAGCCTCTATAATGTGTGAAGAAGCATTTGTTGGCAGAGAAGCAGAAGCTGACTAGTGTGAGAGCTGTGAGGTGGTTTAAAGGCGAGGTAACAAATGGATGTCTCTGGATAAACACTTGAAATGGGAAGATTAAGCAAGCAGTCAGTCAGCAAAAACTGTAAAACTGTATTTTCCCTTTGAACATGGGGAAGAAAGTAAGTCTGGGAAATGATAATGCTGCTATATTTCAGTAATGACTGTGCAATGCAGGTATGTATATGTATGTATATATAGTGGTGCTGCTAGCATAAAGCTGATGCACTATTTCTGCACTGTGCAAAACATTTGTAAAATGCACTGCTGTGCTGACTGTTGTGAAGCACATTTTGGCTGAATCTGAGAAACAAGTAAACAGTAGGACTACTTTAGACATAAGTTCACTCAACTCAGATTTTGTTCAGATTTTGACTAACCCAGGCCACTCTAAGGCCTGATGTGTGCTCGAAGCAGTGCCATTAGGTCAAAGTGAGAGCACCAGGTAAGCAGGACAGGAGGCCATTGCACAGCCATGACCACCTGCAACATGCTGGTCTTGCCAGCAATTGTTGGTCTGGGTTATTAACACTAGAGAAATCTGTAGGCAGCCCTATTCATCAAAGGTGAGAGGTTCTGTGTGATAAGGCCAGTAACCATAATGGCTGCTTCTACATGGTTAAAAGTTCAACTTTAGTGAAACCTTTCTCATAAACCAGTAGCTGAAGATGTAGTTATCTTGGGAATGATATCTCTCCCCTTTGTAACCCAGTTTAATCCTTAGCCTAAATTGAGTCAGTACTTTCAGTAATGAATCTCCTAAATCACAAAGCAAGGTCCAATCTCACAATCTGTCCTCCTCGAGAGAAGGATTTCAAGACCTAATCATCCTCAAAGCCAGTGCTGAGATGTCTGTGTACAGATAGCTAGTGCTATGTCTAGATGCCGTAGTTTAACTATAACATATAATAATAATTTAATTATTTGAGGATAACATATGGCTTATAAACCTGAAAGGAAATGGATAAAATGTGCATATGTTCCTTGTTGGTGACTCTAATAGGTCATTGACACAGACTGAATAGAAAAAGCCAGGGGATAACTGCTGCTCGGAGTCCTCTTTACTCATATTGCCAAAGCTCTGAATGGACTTGGGAGAAGCTCCATGCCACCATTTCTCTGGTGGTGTTGTTCTACCACATCTATGTCTCTTCTAGGGTCAGGTTTGCTCTCCCAGTTTAAGAAGACTCTGACTAGACAGATTCTGCTCTCCCGTGCTTTCTTTTCCCATGATGAGATTTTTCCAGTTTAACATACTAAGAGAATGTATTTACTATCTATCTATCTATCTATCTATCTATCTATCTATCTATCTATCTATCTCTATCTCTATGTCTTTTAATGACTCATAAATTATTTTTTGAATATGCTGATGATGTCTTGAAAGCAGTCTCACTCCTAAATCTACAAACTGAAATAAAAGTTAAATAAGTATTTTTGATCATCCACTCCAAAATTTTCTCCTACAAAAAAACATTCTACTTGTCACTGAAGGTTACTGTTATGTAACATTCTTAACACAGGAATGGAAATAACAATGAAAAATTTACATAGTTCCCTGAGGTTTTGGACTAGAAACAAGATGGGCTTCTAATGGCAGTGAGGCAGCTCTGCTTGGGTTTGCAGTAGCCACTTTGAAGAAAAAAAATAAGGAAAATGAAAGAACTGGCAGACAAAGAAGAGAATATCAATGAGTGGGAAGTAATGCCAGAAGTGGCTAGGGATTACTTGTGACTGAACTGAAGGCAAGAATTTGTGTGACAGACTTTCTGGTTAAATTATGAACTTTAGGAACCTCAAGGATTAAAGCTGGGACACCAACTATATAACCTTGATGCATTATGTTGATTGTACCAAATAAATTATTGATGTCAGTGCTAACAGCAGCTCTGGCCTATTGACATATGAATGACTGCTGGCAATCTCTCAGTCACAGAAACGATTAGTGCAAAAACCTATAAGATAAACTTCTCTTCTCTGGAAACAAAAGGAAGGCAAGGTGTTAAACTGACATCTACTGAAAATTGTATTTTTGCTTATTAGTTGTCATTTATCTAGAAGAAAACTAGAGCATGGGTAGCAACAGGTATGGATAAGGGCCAGTTTCTTTCATTCTAGAGAGAGAATTAAAAGTAATCTGCCTCTGTATCTGTGTCCATTTACATACAAGTGGCACATTCTGGAAAGTGTTGATTGATTCACAAGTGAAGTGGAATTCAGGTTATGTCACTTCTAAATTAGAACCTTAAGATGTGATTTAAAAATTGGTTCTCTGCTTACAGAAACATAGAATTTGTGACCATTTTGCAATAGAGAGAGGGGTCAGCTATCTGGAAGAATGTGGGCTGGCAGCTTCATTGCTGTGGAGCCTTGTTACTCTGTCCCAGGCATCTCTGCCAACCTCCTCTTGTGCCACAGCTGCTCTGCAGTACAAAGAAGGGCGATCAAGGGCTTAGCTGCTCACAGAGATCATGGGTTACCTTCTGCTGTTGTCCTTCAGATTGTGATAGCTTGGAATCTCAGCCCCAACGCTTCTTCATTACTGTGCCAAGACATGTAATTGTTTATTAATAATTCAGTAATGTAAGATTCATTAACACTTGAAGACTGTTTAGATAGGCTACTCATCCTGGCTTCTGTGCTATGACGTGGAGAAGAAAATAAAGTTTTTGCCAAGGAGGAAAAACTGTGCATACTTCAAAAGCAGGTTTTCAAAACATGTATAAAGAGCACTTCAGTGTCTCTGTGGGGATGATCTGCTCTCTGCAGAATTGTCCATTTTGACATGGCTTTGCAGTGAGGTATTGCTGTCTGGGGAAAAAAAAATCATGCTCTAAGGAAAGCATCTGAAAGCTTTTCAAAATAAAAATACAGATGGAACATCTCTGAAGAGACTTGTAAATTATGAGAAATGCAAACTTAAAGTGTGCAATTATTTCAAGAGTTCAAAAGATGCTGTGGTTACTGTTGTGATTTTTTTCTTCCTTTTACCTAGCTCTCTAGAGCAGCCCATCCAAACTTATCCTGCTGAACATCTGTTTGTGAAACAAGTCCCTTGTAAATGCCATGAAGGGAGCTGTAGACTTGTACTTTAGTTTTTATTGGCTTTAGCCCTTGTGAAAACTGCCTGCCCTGTTGTGACTGACATTTAGAAGCACCAGACCAAATAATTGTTATCATATTTAGAGGTCAATACTGTGTCCTCTGTGCTTTAACAACACACCCCAAAATCCCTTCTTCCAACTGAATGAATATTCTCTAAAGGCGGAGATTATCCTTATTGCTACATTAGGACTGAAACATAGGCCTCATGTTTGCAGAGAACACGTGCAACGTGTGAATGAGTGGGAGAGGACACTGGAGAATTGTGTCATATTTTCAGGACCATTCACAAGCTTAAAAAACTGTGAGCAATTAAAATGTTTCAACACTGATATCAAGATTTTCCCAGACTACTTCTTTTTGAGAAGATTTTCCTGAAGGAGATTCTGCATTATGTGTGGACCCCTTGTTTTCCCAGCACCTTGACAGAGCAACCTCTTTATTCTGACAGTCTGGCAAGTCTGATGTGGCTGATTTAGAGCAGAAAGAGCAAAGTAAGGTTTGAAGGATAAAACCAGAAACAAACCCCAAATTAATGAACTGCAGGAATAGACACACCTTCTTTGTCACATCATCTCTTTGCATCTCACATTGTTATGTTTTATTTCTCAGAACCATTGCCTTCATGTTGAATCCATGCAGTGCGATCCACATCAGGATCTTTTTTATTCGGGAGTTCAAGACTCGTTCCTTGACTTTCCTGGACTGAAGAACTGAACTTTGCAAAAGCTGTTGTGAAAACTTAGAAGAAAAATAACCAACAGATAAAAAAATCTCCTCCTGTGTATCTAAGTTCTCAATTTTGTCTTTTTCAGTATATTTATTTTATTAAATTCTGCCAGCTCCTTGGACCATGAGAATTACTAATTTTTAAATGCAAGAAATATTTCACAGAGAAAAATTCTATGAAGATTTCTGGACGTATCAGACCAAGAGCCAAACAGTCCTTTAATTTAGCATTAAGCATTTGCTATAAAAGTCGTGACCATGGTAAACTTGTCTGGTATTAATGAGAATGTCTTGTGTTCCCACGAAGACCTATTGCAATTCAGCAATAATTAATGTACCATTGCAGCAAAGTCTCAATGAAAGGTCATACCTTTTCGTGCTTGCCTTTTCAAAACAATTAAGCGATTAATTACTGTTCTCTAACCTCTTGCCCAGTTAAATGTCTTTCTGACAAAAAAAAAATGCTGTTTCTTTATATCTTGCCATTCCTGTCAAATTATCTATCCATCCTCTAAGAATGAACATTTTTCTTGGTATCACAAAAGTCTCGTATGGAAGAAGGTAATTGAAATTAACACACTAATAATTCAGCCTGCAAATTTTGCTGTTGGGAGGTCTTTGGTGACCATAATATAAAATAGTTATCCTTTACAAGTGGCAGATATTAAGCCTGTGAAGCTGCAGAACACTTTCTTTGTATTCTTGCATGCAGTTCTGCAAGGACTTGCTTTTGAATGTTTCTCTTTCTATAATTTTGTAGCATCTTTTACATAAATATTTAAAGCCAATTATTTATTACTAGTTTTATCTTAGCTGATCACTGCAGTTTCTACATTTAGACAGGATGGGAATATTCCTAAATGGGCATGAACAGCTACTTTTCACTTTAGTGTAGAGATTTGGAATAGACAGTACAAATCCAACCACCATTTTCTATTCATAGCAGACAATTTTTGTCTTAGGGGAAGGTTTTTGCATACTCAGAAATGCGGATTTGTCACTTGCCATACATGTTTTGTTGCATACCACATAGCTGCAGTTGGAGGAGAAACTTTCTTGTAGCTCAATCAGAACTTTAAAAAATTACACAAATTCCCACCTGGAGCAAGATGACATGTTACTGTGATGGAGAAGGATCAAACTGCCACTGAAGCAGCTTCTGTTTTCAAAAACTGAGACACAAGGTATTGGCCTGCAGAAAACACTGCTTAGCTCAAGAGCAGTGGATCTGTTGGAAAGCTGTCAATGGAGCAATAACCACAGCTCTTGAACAGTTTATCCACTGAAGTAATTTTATGGTTGCTTAGCTTTCAGTGAGTTAAAATGACTAACAGACCTAACCTATGGAGGAAATCTGAGATCAACTGACCATGGTATTCTATAAAAGGTCTTGGCATACCTTGTAATTTGTCCTAAAAAGAAATAGATGTGCTTTTTGTACAGAAAAGCCTCTGCTGTGGCAATACATTTACAGGCTTACCATTGTCTTCGAAGGTATTTTAGTGTGGGCCACTTTGGTGTTTTGGCATTCTTCCCCATTTCATGTTTGAAATGTGTATCTGTCTGGAACAGAAAGTCAAAAGTTATCTGTCACTGAAGAGGTTTGGTGCAGTAAATGATTATGGAGGCCCAGATCTGCCTCTAGGCAAGTTATTATGGTTGAGGAAGACTCTCCAGTATGAAGAATCTCTAACTGAATAAATTTTATTGCCACAGCTCAAATTTGAGAGTGAAGATAGGATTCCCATGAAAAGTTTTTCCCTGCAGCACTTTTTCTGCCCGAGTAAATGCTATCTCCAATCCTCTCTATTTCTATTTGTGGCAAGGACATTCATGAAGATGGATATCTGAACCACATGCAGTATTCATCCATTCATATGGATGTCTAACTGAGGGAGAATGGACAGAACATGCTCTGCAGAGACGTGCAAATATTTACTTGAACTATTGATATGGTAGATTTTACTTTTTACTTTTATTTTACAAAATAAAGTCTCTATTTGTTGGACACCTGACTCACTAGCAGTAATGAATGCAATTTGCCTAAGGTGAAAACATCTTTGTAAAGTTGTGCTAATTTAATATTAATATATTGATGTTCTGAAAATATATTTTAATATATTGATTCATGGAGAAAAGGCTCTTTCTTCAGAGTCCTTCACTGAGCATCCAGAATAATCTGAGACTCAGATGCAGGTCTTAGGTTTAAGCTTGTCAATTTTGGTCTTCACACGGGGTATATACCTGCACTTTGGGTACTGATATTTGAGGTATATAGTTTATTTACCTGCTCATTTTCTCTTTGAAGCAGCAAGTAGCAGAGACAGGGCATCTACCTTTTCATCTAGTATTTCCTGTATTGGGTTGGTGTGGCCAGGCTTTGGTAGCAGGGGCTAAAGGAATGTCTTCTGTGAGAAGCTGCCAGAGGTTGCCTCCGTGTCCAGCACAGCCATTGCCAGCTGGCTCCAGGACAGACCTGCCACTGGACAAGGCCAAGGCAATCAGAAATTGTGGTAGTACTTCTGTGATAACATATTTAAGGGGAAAAAAAGTTATTGCACAGATATAATTGTGGAGAGACAAGAGCGAAGTGAGAACATGTGAGAGGAGCAGCCCTGCAGACACCCAGGTCAGTGCAGAAGGAGGGGCTGCAGCTGCTCCAGGCACTGGAGCTGAGATTCCCCTGCAGCCCCTGGTGCAGCAGCCCATGGAGAAGCAGCTGTGCCCCTGCTGCCCATGGAGGTCCATGGGGATGCAGAGATCCATCCATAGCCTGTGGAGGAGCCCCAGGCTGGAGCAGGGGGGTGCTCTAGGAGGCTGTGACCTCCTGGGAGGCCCGTGCTGGAACACAGGGGAACACCTCCTGGCAGGGGCCTGAAGATCTGTGGACAGAGGAGCCCAGGCTGGAACAGATCTCCTGGCAGGACTTGTGACCCTGTGGGGAACACTCAGGAGCAAGCTGTGCCTGAAGGACTGCACCCTGTGGGACAGTGACCCACGTTGGAACAATTTGTGGAGAACTGTTTCCATGGGATGGACTCACATTGGGAAAGTTTGTGGACAACAGTCTCCCATGGGAGGCACCCCACGCTGGAGCAGGGACTCTTCTCCCTGAGCAGCGTCAGGAACAACGTGTGAAGAACTGACCATAACCCCTACTTCCCATTTCTCTGTGCCACTGGGGGGGAGGAGGTAGAGCTCAGGAAGGAGGTAGGGGTGGGGGAAGGTATTTATAAAATTTATTTCAATTCTTATTATCCTGCTCTAATTTTGTTAGTGATAAATTTAATTAATATCCCAGGTTTCAATTTCACCCATGATGGTATTTAGTAGTGGTCTCTGTCTGTCCTTATCTCAATTCATGGCCTCTATTTTCTGTCTCGTGCCCACTTCTAGAGAAAAGTAATAGAGCAGCTTTGGTGGGTGTTTGACATCAACCAGGGTCCACCACTACACATGTATACCTTAATTTCTTCCCATTTTCCATCTATATGCAATGCTATGGACTTAAGGCTAATTTAAATTACCAGCCTCTTCTGAGAGGAAAAAGGGGAAGGTGAAAGAATTTGTAGTCCACGTAACATGCCAAGACTGTTCTATTCCTATGCCAGAGTTAACCAATGTTTTGATCTGGTCACAAAATTAGCATATAGTCCACTACTACAGCACTGTGCAGACCTTCCAAATTTTGTTCATCTTATTTGTCAGATTTCTGGATTTTAGTATTTGATTTTTAGGAACTGTTAACTTCCTATTTTTTTTAATTTTTTTTAGAATATGCAACTTAAATTATATTTGAGCACTGGTTTTATATCCAATATTACTTTATTTATTGTACCTCTCAAGTCAGTGACACAGCTTAGGCTAAGAAATGATTCAGCTGAAGGAAAAGGACAAGGAGTCTGCCTCAAAGTTTTTAGTTCTCTAAGGATACTAGACAATCACATTTCTTTCCCCAGCTGCTTAAGATACAGCCTGTGTAAGCCAGGAAAGAAAGGTTGGTGGATAGATTTTTGGACAGCCCTTGCCAGGTTGGCTGAATTCAAGATTCATTTGCTCTAAATCTTAAGTAATGTTTGTAGTTATTTATACCAAGAGTCATAAACCTCAAAATGTATGTGCCTTCTCAGTACTAGTGTTACATTTCACTTGTGATGAGGTTTGGCCTTCCTTCCACCTTATCCTGTTTATCAGTGTTGACTGGCGATGCAGATGCCTGTGTCTTGCTGCTTTTCACATTTCAGGAGTGCCCAGAGCAGCCTGTGGACTGCTTTGCTTCAGTGAGGTAACCGGGTACGGATTCTGTTATGTTAACAAAACAGTAGGGGTAGTTGCATCTGTCTTAGTTAATATGCTGTCTCACTCGCCTGTCTTCACAGGACTTACATTTGTAAATCTGCTTTCTCAAGGGGTATAAAACCACCACTTGCAACAGTAGGTGCGGACGTGCAAACCTTGTTGATGCTTAGTAAGGTGCCTTCATGGACAGCCACACTTGACAAGCCTTAAGTCCCCATTGGAGGCATTTATATACCTTGTATTCAAAATCTGTTCTGCACAATGCATAAATGTTGCTTTTTGTTTCTGCTGCTCTGCCAGTAAGAGTTTTCTAACATATAGGTTTATTTTGAAGTTTAAATGGATTTTCATCTGTCTTTTAGGGCTTCTGCTATAATTTTTTGTGATTCTGTTGGAAATAATTTATTTTCTTCAGGAAATACGTATTTTCCTGATGTTTTTGCTTAACCATAGTTAATTTTACACAACAGAGAGATTTTTCTAAATGAGAAATAAATTCTGAATCTTTCTCATCATTTATTCGCTGACAGAAGGGAATTGTAACTTGCCGAAACTGGTCTGAAAGAGATTATGCAGACGCCAACCTCTCTCCTGATTACTATCCCTGCTTATCAGGCACACATAGAATGTCTTAACCATCATGTAGCACCTCAGCCAACAATCTGACTATGATGATCTTGTTTCAAAGGGGAAAGTATTTCTGAATACTATTAACTTGGACTTCATATTTTAACAATCCAGGAAAAAGGAACAGAGCTATTTATCTGATAGTAAAATTGGAATTGAATGCCTTTAATTATATTGCTGTAAAACAAAGATGACCTGACAGGGATGTGAGTCTTCTGATATTCCCTTTGTATTTCTTTGAACTTTTCTGGTTTTGGCTGATAGCTCACTGCTCAGCTGCTAGACTTTCAACATGGAGATACATAAAATTGTACTAGATGGAAATTATGTTTCCATACGTTCTCTTTCATTTACTGAGCACATTAATTTTACATAGGCATGGAGACTGGAGTAGCTGAGTGTACCTAAAAAAATACATAATACTTCAAATGCATTCATAGCTGCAAACATGAGAACTGCAGGACTGTTTTCTGCTGATAAAACAAACAAAGCAAACAAGTTTGGCTTTCAGGAACTGTTACCTTGATGGCTGTACTTTGAATAGTAATGTATGGCTCTCAAGTAGTTCTGAACTCAGATATAAAGCAAACTTCCATAAATGGAACAAGTCTGAAACTATTTTTTAGTTAATTATCTAATAGTAAGTGGTTAGGGGGAGGAAAATGGGCTATAGACTTTTAGCTGATGGCAAACATTTTATCTAAAATGTTTTTTCTACATTTCTGGTGGTTTAGGTAGGCTCAGAGACAATCTGTGTAATTTAAAAGCTTTCAAGGTTGAAAACTCTTAATGTTTAAAAATTTCACAGGAAACTGTGCTAATCAAGCCCACTTGTTCCCTTTACCTTATACCTTGTTCTTAGGAGCAGCTGCTCAAAAAACAAAGGTAGTAAGTTTATATGAATGTGTATAAAGAAGAGAATCAGGTTTGTGTCACCTATAATTAATAAAGAAATGATTGTAAGAGACAGAGCTTCAATATGCTCTCAGGATGTCCTTCTGGAGAAACTCTGAATT
Source organism: Sturnus vulgaris (assembly GCF_052056855.1). Lineage (NCBI taxonomy): Eukaryota > Metazoa > Chordata > Aves > Passeriformes > Sturnidae > Sturnus > Sturnus vulgaris. Next base: position 38,673,324 of record NC_142283.1, on the reverse strand, counting down.
TACTCATCTGTCAGAGGAACTGAAAAATCCTCTTCCTAAGAAGCCGAGGTGTGCTGTGGACTGGAACCAGATTTCAGTGGAAAAGTGGTTGTGCTGCACTTGATAGGGGTAAAATGCTTCAGCTTACTGGAGCTGATTGCTAACTGCTTCCTGGGTTGCATTAATGGAATTAGGCACATCTCAGAGTTATTTTAGATCATTTTATGCCTCCGTTTATTGGCATTTTAAACTTATTGTAATTGAAGTGGGAAATAGTTACAGAATTTTTCAGTGTCTTCTTTTTCCGGTTTTCCTCACAGCTCCACTTGAGATATACGAGGCAGTTTAACATTGTTTGTTGTCCAGCTGGTTTGCTTTATGGTATTTTCTTACACTGCTCTGAAGTTTCTAGCTTAAAATAGTAAATTGTAACAAAAATATGGAGTTAGCTATCAATTTCTATCAATATGAAGTTCAAGTGTTAATGATCATTGTAGGTGCACAGAAAAAGTGTGAGGTTTTTGCATCTCAAAATACGACCAGTACTTGTTTTTCTTCAACAATGGGCAGTGAAATGTAGTTAGAAAACTCTGGTTCCATGAAAAATGCATATGCCAAATTTTAGGGTATTACCTTTGATTAAACCTACTTGATAATTTTACTGCACTATAATGAAGTTAACAGAATTATTAAAAGATAAGTAATCAAGTCGCAAAATACTTGTAAACAATTAGGGAGAACTAGGGAGAATGGGTGTCAATAGAAGCTGGAGGTTTCTGGCAGTTCTGTTTGCATTTATCACGCAGCTTCTACACTTGCCATGAATTTGTATTTTTCATTGAGAAATATTTTTTCACACTTCACACTTTTTTTTTACTGCAAAATTCACATCCAGTTGTCAAGATTTCCAGCATTACCACACACACCTGCCCCAAGATTCAAGGGCTAGACTTTAATGCACCATTAAAGATTCCATGAACCATTCTTGCTGCAGCAGCAAGATAGGAACATTCATGGCTGCACTTTAACTCTTAGTTGCAGGTTGATTGTGAATGCCCAGTGCACCATTTAGTAAGAAAAATAGCAGGATAAAAGTGTTTTCGTGAATCCATTTTCTCAAACTCTGTTACTTTGTAAACTTTTAAACTCTGCTGCTTTGGCAGCAAAACAGTGTATTGAATGGAAGATGGAACTTTTGAGTGAGCTGCATTTCCTAGCTGCAGCAGATTATGTAAACCTAGTCGTCCATTCAGTTGTGGAAGATGCTGATGCAGGAGTTGAAAGATTCTGATCTCCTTCAGACTCCCAACCATCAGCTTAGATTTTGTGATTCCATAACTAGGTCAGCATGAAAAAACATAGTATTGATTCTTCTCAGGTGGGCAGACTAATATGCGAACATTTGACTCAGGAAAGTCAAATGAAAACTTCTGTGCAAGGAAGACCTTTCTCGCAGAATAGTGGATATAGTTGTTGTGTCGTGGCTTTGACTTAAGATGCTGTAACTCCAAGAAGCCGAGTGGGCATTATGTTACTTCAGCAATCTGATCATGTTGAGGCATATCAATATTACGGGCAGTGCTGCTCTGGAAAGACATTGTTTAGGATAAGGAATTTAAATTTACTTATATTTCTATTCAGAATAGACAGAAAGGTCCTGCTGTTTTGTGGAATGGGACCTGTATGTTTATAATCAGAAATAGTGATGTGCATGCAAGTGGTGTACAGGAGAATGGTGGTGAGTTGTTCAGAGTACTACTGAAGATTCAAAGGCTTCTCTTCCCTGAACCACAGGTTTATGGTAAAGCATGTGTAAATTGGATGTGTTTCAAATAAAGCTAATAAAGCTAATAAAAAGTCTCTCCCTTGAAAAATGAAATATGTATTTCTGTATTTGCAGGGATAATGGTAAGTGATTAAAAAGTCAATGTGTGTTGTGCTGCAAGTCTTGAGGAAGACAACACTTGCAAACAATTAAAAAGAATGAATTGTCATTAGTCACATCTTATGTGAAGTGGAGCTGATAAACTTCTTGTGTCTCAGGTTTGCTATCTGCTTTTGAAATGCGTTCCCTTCTGCCCCTAGAAAAAACCATAAAATATTCATCACTAAAGAGGCAGTCTGATGGGAACAAGGAGGTATGATGAAAAGGTTCAACTGGTAGCACTATTACTGTGGGGAAGAAAATAAAAAGACCAGTATAAAGTGAGAACAGAGTTAATTCCCTTATCTTCTGAGGTGACAGCCTGCTGCAAAAGATGTTATTTTATTATATGAAATATTAAATAAGTCTGCTCTCCAGAAAGATCACAGTATTTGTGAAGAGGAGGGAGAGGTAGAAAGCTCTGATGATATGCTCTAAGAACTTGTTAATTGTTGTCTGATAAATCCTTCTGCAGGATTTCTGGGAAATCTCAGAGGTGAAGTTATACAGGAACATTTTTTTCTTTTGGGTAGTATCAAGTCTACCACAAAGGACAAACTTCAAAGAACAATCATGTAAACCAGTATTTTATATGCAGTTTAGCTATGCTAAATAAGTCTAGATTTTTCTTATTTTGTAAGAACATAGAGTTGTCTGAACTGTCTCTACTTATATTGTGTGTGATACAGCATTTATTAGTAATCTAAAAAATTTGCATCATTGACACTGATAACAGGGCTGAGAAGTGATTCATCGTCAGTACTGAGAAATATTGCTTCAATGGAAGACTGTCCATTTGGCAAGAGGGGAGGAAGGCTTGCCAGTTCTCAGTTTGCCCCTTCTTAGCAGGCACTGCCAATCAAATTAAAAATCTCAGCATATGATTTGTATCATCAGAAGCTACTTTCAGGGCTCAAAGTGAGATACACAAAATGTTTTCTCTGTTCCTTTCCTCCTTTCACCTTCCTGCTTGTAACACAAATGCAACTTCTTCTGCATTCAGTTCTACTGTGGCTATGTTCAATACTGCTGCTATAAAAAGAAAATTGGAGCTTGGTTTGGTTAACCTGGGTAGCTCTGCATGCTAATTCTTACTGCAGGCATCAGAAGCCAGGAGGGATTTCTGATATCATTTTACAGCTGGAGGAAAAGAGACAGGAAGGTTGAAATACCTTATTCATGGCCAAAAATGTGTCAGAGAAGAGATGAAACGCCCTAGAAGATCCTGTCCTCCTTAAAGGTAGATATAGAATTATTCTTGTTAGCCACAATCTGAAAAAACGTGCCTTTTTCCCTTCCATCATAGAGGAATTATGCTCTAAGACCTCAATTCGTAATGGCTGGGCTGAGAAGGATAGACATATCTGGGATAATGCAGACTCAGTTTGAATTCCTGCACCCTCTTTTGAGGCAAAATCCTGAATTCTCCATGCTGCTGATCTCTCCCTTTGTATTTCCTTTTTTCTTCTCAATTTTGTATAGAATTAGATCAGACTATTGGAATTTCTCACACTCAAACAACTGAGCCAGAGACTTAAGTTTATATCCCCGCTCTAGACGGATCTCCCTGAAATCACTTTCTAAGAGATTTCTCAGGTGAAAGGTTATTTTGAAGTGCAGCAACTGCCTGTGAAAATGTTGTGAAGGATTTCTTTTCTTCTGTGCTGAAGTGAGATTTTCAGCAGAATGAAGCTCTAGAAAATACTTCTGGGAGGAGCAGATGGACCACAAAATCCATCTGTTTCAGACTTCTAGTCTTCAAGTAACAATGCACTCCAATACTACATTTTTACAAGTATACTTTTTGAAATACAAAAGGCATTTTGAAAAAAACAAGCGAAAATGTGTCTATTGCTATTTTTTCTGGTCACAAAGTAAAAAACACAGAAAAAAAAAAAGAAAAAGAAGAAGCCAAGCTTATTGAATAGCAAATTTTTAGAAGCCAGTTGCCAGGCGCTGTTTTCATTAATTAACTTTTCATCCATTCTGTGTAACCAGCAGGATTTAAAATTGGCTACCTAAATGAGAAAGGGATGATGCAATTGAAAAGCCATTAATTCTGGCTGCAACCCCTGCAGAATGGATCTCGGGCTTGGCTGCTGCAGCCCAGATGCAGGATGCTGCAGTGCACAGCAATATGATGAACTTCCCAAGGTGCAGTCTCTATTTGCAATCATGGGTTGTCACAGCTTCCTCCTGGTTCCTAGGATTTTCTTTTAAAAGTGTGCTCGGCTAAATTGGATCAGCTGAGGATGTGGGCACATCTAGACTGTTGTTGACTAAGTCAGAGTGGAAACCATTAGCTCTTTGATGAAGTAGGAAATGCAACATCTGAGGAACCACTGAGATAATATTTCCATAACCTGTTTTCTGACCTGAAATCAGGAGGAGTTTGTGTTGAGTGCAAGCAATTTCTTGAAAGGCTGACAATATTTGCCAATAAGCCTTTTTTTTTTTTTTTTTTTTTTTTAAAAAAAGCAGTGGCTTCCTAGATGCTAAAAAAGGAGCTGATTACAGACTCACACTTTTTCAGATAATATTTCTGGTAAACTGATGTATTTTCATTCATCCTTGCTTTAATAAACTAAATTCTCAAGCAGTGCCTTATAGCAATAAACCAGATGGAAACAATAATTTGCATATCTCAGGAGAACAACATGCAGGCTATTCAGAGATAGAGGGGAAAACCACCAAATATTATACATAAATTACTCTATTTTAGCATTTACTAGACAATAATTGTTTCGTTTTATTTAGCTATTTGTTGTCTTCTATTGCAAACTACCTTAAAGTAAAATAACACCATTAAGTTTTCAGAACACATAATTATGATTATTGGCACTTAGTTCAACTGCTCATCTTTCCAAATGACACAATTATTCATAGAATCCTAGAATGATTTGCATTGGAAGGGACCTTGAAGATCATTTAGCTCCAACATCCCTGCCGAAATCTTCTGCTAGATCAGTTTTTCACAGTCCCATCCTGCCTGGCTTTGAACACTTCCAGGAATGCAGCATTCACAACTTCTCTGGGCAACCTGTTCACAGGAATGAATTTCTTCCTAATAATCTACTGTAAACATACATTCTTTGAGGGTTTGAAGCAATCCTTCCATGTCCTGTCACTACATGCCCTTTTAAAAGTTATCTCTCAGTCTTTTTGAAGGCTTTCTTCAGAAGGAAGGCTGCATTTAAGTCACTTCAAAGCCTTTTTTTTTCCTGGATCAACAACGCCAATTCTCTCAGCATTTTCTCATAGAGGAGGTGCTCCAACCCTCTAGACATCTTTCTTGCTTCTTCTGGAATTGTTCCAACAGGTCCACATCCTTCCTGTGCTGGGACCCCAGAGCTGGGTGCAGGGTTCCAGCTGGGGTCTCACCAGAGCAGAGCAGAGGGGCAGAATCCCCTCCCTCCCCTGCTGCCCACACGGCTTTGGATGCAGCCCAGGACACGTTTGGCTTTCTGGGCTGGGAGTGCCCATGGCTGGGTCATGTCCAGCCTCTCACCCACCAGCACCCCCAAATCCTTCTCACAGGGCAGCTCTCCATCTGTTCATCCTCAGCCTGTGCTGACACCATGGGTCTCCATAGCCCAATTGCAGCACCTTGCACTAGGTCTTGTTAAACCTCATGAGATTCCCATGGGTCCAGTTCTTGAACTTGTCCAGGTCCCTCTGGATGACATCTCATCCTTCAGGTGTGTCAATTGCACCACTCAGCTCGGTGCCATGTGCAAATTTGTTGAGGGTGCACTCAATCCCTTCATCTATGTCATTGATGAAGAAATTAAATATTAAATAACACTAGTTCCAGTATGGACACCACTTTTCACCACTTGATGTCTAGCTGGACATTTAGCCATGGACCCCTATCCTATGAATGCAAAATCTTCTGAGCTGGTGTATTTTGCAACTGAGAAATACATTCACCCACAGAAAGTGAATGTGATAAAACAATCTTAACAGGTATTAATAAGAGGCATTTTAACTCCAGATTTCACAAAATAGAATCTAAATTAGTCATAGCTGTAGTGTCTGACATTTATTTTCTTTAGACTTTAGATTTCACACCTTAGAAAAGTGATATTTCTCTCAGTCAGGAGTTTGATTTACGTTTAAAACGTACTTAGGGATAATGATTGTAATCTGACGACTAATTTCTAGGTTTTAGATGGTTTTGTCTAATTCAAATATAACCAAGACTGACAGCTACAGAAAATCTCAGTTAACTATCATGGACAGGCTTTTCTTCATTTTTATTTGTTTGTTTGGTTTGAGGATAGGTAGGGTTCTTGTTTTGTTATTGATTTGGGGTTTATCACATCTTCCCCCCCCCCCCCCCAGTATGAATCATCATAAAAGGCAATCTTAGTCTTACTTTACGCTGAAAGAAAATTTATACCATAATAGATAAGTGCTTGTGTCAGCACTTGGTTGTAAGGGGGTGGCCTAAAATCAAACTGAAACTCACCTTTCCCTCTCTGAGCGAGCTGTACTAGCACAGAAATGTTTCACTGTGTTCAAATAGTCATTTTTATGACAGCTGAAATGTATGTTCCAAGAGACTGCTGCAATGGTAAGGCTGTCTGGGGATATTCTGTGCATATTGGGTGGCTTTACATTTTGGACAGATGTATGTTCTAGCTCTATGACTGCTCTTGTAAGAGAAACCTTGGTTTTGGCAAATCAGTAATTTTGGGAAAGTCCTTGGGAGATTTCCAGCTGGTGCTGTTGGCCCTGACGCAGCATTTTCTACTCATACTGTATGATTTCCCTGACATTTGTCTGCAACCAAGAATTACTAGTGATTAGACAGTTCCATCAGTGTACTCTCTTTGAAATGAAGACTACGGGGAAGTGTTTGCATGGGTTAATACCACAAGGTTTTGACCCTTACGTTTGTCAGTAAGCAATGTACTTATACAAGGACTGGATGAAAGGAAGAAACTGCATGTAGAACAAGTTCTCAAACAAGTTCTGATGTTTGGACCTATTTCAGTCCATTTTGATAATTTTCTCTTATAAACCAGTGCTGAGTGGTTGTAAATTATACTGTATATCAATAGCTGCCATCGGGAGAACATGAATCACAGGAATTATCTTTTCTCTTGTCCCTGCACCACAGCACCCTGAAACTGCTGAGGGGAAGGGAGGGAATATATAGACAGGTGAGGTGTGCTTCTCCCTCACCTCTGCATCAGCAACCGGGAGTGATTGTGATAGCTGCATCTGGCTTAAGCTGGAGTTGTCAGACTCCGTTCTGGAGCACTGCACCCAGCTCTGGAGTCCCCAGCACAGACTGGACATTGACCAGTTGGAGCAAATCCAGAGATGCTCCTTGAGCAGAGGTACCTTTCAGGGCTACTCCTTGTAGCTGAGACTTTCCTTGCTGCAACAGATTTTTGGTAAGTAATAAATAGTGTGTTAAACTTTTAGATTTTAGCTAAGTGATATAAAACATTATATATATAATCCTTTAGATATAAAACATCAACCACATCTAGGACTAAGTCTGGATATACCATCACATAAACTGAAACAACTATTTAGAATGCAAAGGGGTCCTTCCTGAATCTCATGACTCAATTGGAAGGTCTCACTGAGAGTTTTGCCTGATCCTGTCCTCTATACAGCAAATGCCCAAGTGTGCCTTGCCATCAAATGTTAAATCACTGTTGCAGTTACTGTTGCACTTTGTTAAATCACTGTTTTATAGCAATAAACGTACTCCTCTTACAAGTGAAACTCTATCACTCATTCTGTCACAGTGGTAAAAGACTGGCCAACACATCTGTCTTTTCCTTTTTCCAGAGTTCTTGTCTAAGGAGTGCTTTCTAGGCTGAACTGAGAGAGGCTGTGATATGAATTCCTTTCAGTCCTTTATGTTGATCCAAAAGGCACAGAATTGAACACTTGGTACTGTATTCACTTGTTTGACTCTGATGTATACACATACTTATTTTCTACTTTTATAATTATATCTGATCTTCTAATGCCACAGTCTGTAATATGAATGATCATACATATATGATATTTATTTCTGTATCTTTTCACCAAGAGGTTTTCTTCTATATACACTTGTGGGACACATATTGAGAAAGTAAGAAAATTACAGCCTGAGAAATATTCCAGGCTGGAGCTTTTCAGCTCAGTTCCCAGCTGATAAGCTGGTCCAGTTCAAGGCTAGGGAGAATTTCTCCCAGGGTGATAATTTTGTCAAAATAAAAAGGAATTAATAACAAAGACAGGACACCTGTTGTGGTGCATGACCAGGCCCTGGGAATGGGGTGTCTTCTCTCTGAACCAATCACCTTTTCTCTACTCTTGGAATTGCGAGTCATGCTATAAAACCAAGTGTGTTTCTGAATAAACTTGTCTCTTTCTTCCTGTCATGAAAGACGACCATGTAGCTGTGCATCTTATTTCCACCGCACTTAAAGGGTTAAAACCCCTTTCTACTGCTACATACACTGTACTCTTTTGTGAAAGTAGAATTCAAAGGGCATGTGTCTCTTTGTTTCCCATTGTAGTAAAGTGGCATGAGCCAGACATTAACCTGAAACTTTATAGCCAGTTTTCACTGACCTACCTCAGTCAGTCAGCCAATTTTGCATTTGCAGAAGTAGAACATTACACAGGACTTTCTAGATGTTCAGTACGGCATTTTTCTCAGATGCATGTACTGTATGAGTTAAATCTCTCTCTTAGTACTCTTTAAATTCTCTTTAAATTGACCAGTGGGCTGGAAAGATATAAGGAAAATGTAAAGACCTAATTTTTTTTCCCCAGAAAGTAGCATGTATACAGGGTATGTGTCTATGTGAGAAAGGAAGACTGTATCTTTCAGGAAAAAAATAACAGATCACGCAGCAGAGTGATGCAAAGGTCCTCTTAGACAACCTCTCTTGCCTTGATATATTGGTGTTTTTGAATGCAAACTGCATGCTTTGGGATTTGGCTTATTTACACCAACTGGAAAAGACAGTTTCCATTTTGTTGCTAAACAGCCTAATACTGAACAGGGATTTGCAGCTGTATCTGTGAACAGAATGAATTAGGAGCAGTTTAAAGTTCTCTTAGATCACCTGTTCAGGCTTCTTGCCTGTTATACTAAGTATACTATTAAGAGAAAACTCACATGCTGTGGGAATAAGAGATGCACAGTCCCCAGTAGATCACAGCTGCTACAGTGCATTAAGTAAACAACATTTATTACAGTGATTTGTGAAATGTAGTCTATTATCTCATATTTGGTGCCTTGTGAATCTCCATTTCCACAGAATCACAGAACAGGTAATGTTACAAGAGACCACACTGGGCCATCTGGTCTAACTCTCCTGTTCAAGCAGGGTCACCCTAGACTGCTCTGCACAGGATTGCAACCAGGTGGCACTTGAATATGTCCAGGAAGACTATCCATTCTGGTCCTCACTCACCCGCACAGTAAAGAAATTACTATTAATTTTCAGATAGAATTTCCTGTGCATCAGTTTCTGCCCATTGCCTCTTGTCCTGCTCCTGGGCGTTACTGAGAAGTGCCTGTCTCCATCCTTTTGGCACCCTCTTTTCAGATGCTTGCAGATATTGATGAGATCTACTCATCTTTGCCCACCTCTCCAGCCTGTCGAAGTTCCTCTGAGGGCTGCACAGGCCTCTGGCTTATTGACCACTGCTCCCAGTTTTGCTGAGAAGGCACCTGCCCCTTCATCCAAGTTACTGATGAATAAGTAAAAGAACAGTGGACCCAGTATGGAACCTCTGGGGGCACCACCAGTGACAGACCTCCAAATACATCCTGTGCCACTCACAGACCCTCTGGAACTTTGCTGTCTACTCAGTTCCAAATTCAGCTGTTCACTCGTCCAGTTCCCACTTCCTGAGTTTGCCTACAAAGATGTTATGAGAGAGACAGTTGAAATCCTTGTGAAGTTGAGTTTTGCCAATCTTTTGGATGTGCAATGAAGAAATGGAACCTAAAAAGCTCAAGAAAATAAAATGTGCTGGAAAATGACATCTGGCTTTAAAAAAAAGAAGTTATATAAAATGTACTGACTTATCTTTTGCTCTTCTCACTTCCCTTACCCTGAGAAAAACAGTACCTAAGAGCTAAAGAAACTCTATACACATAATCTCCCTGTGGTAAAACAGCTTTCAGGTTTCTCTGAATGAGGAGTTAAACCTCTTACATTTTCTCCTTCCCACTGTATGTAACTACATGTGTAGTAGTTAGGCTTGTAAAACACTATACTTACAAAATGGGATGAATGAATTCAGGAATAGAAGACTTTGTGCGAGAAGTGTTCATGTGTTTTGGCTTTAGTTAGTACCTTAACATATTTTGTATATGATTAAAACCAAAACAGAAAAACAATAATCCTGTTGGAACTCTTCCTGCTGGGAGTATCCATCAGGCCTACTGCATGTGGCTCTTCTGAAAAACAGAAAAAAAACCCTTAAGGAACACTGCTGTTTCAAATGAGGCAAATAATGAGTAAGAGAAATAATATTGTGGACACAGTAAAGAAATAACTGGCTTGGTAAATTAAGTTCAACTGTCAAAATTCCCTCTTTGGTAATCTCTCTGTTGATATCACTAACAGCCAAATAGATTGCTTCTGTTTTATGGATGTTTCTTTTAGGATTAGCTGAAGTTGGGAAGGGGTCTGGAAATTAAGACGATTGTACTTCTGGGTCTGCTCCTGAAGAAATAATTTAACTGTTCTGGTTGTGGAGGCAGAGGTGGAAAAGTTCAAGCTGGAGTCAGTGAGACAAGACAGTGTTCACTGGTTATGCCTTGCTTAAGGGAGCTTGTTGAAATGTGTCATAATTTCTTTATTTTATTTTATTTTATTTTATTTTATTTTATTTTATTTTATTTTATTTTATTTTATTTTATCATCTAGTCTGGTTTAGTTTGGTTTGGTTTGGTTTGGTTCAGTTTGGTTCATTTAATAAATATGCCAGCAATCTGGAAGCTTGAACAAGTTGATTTTAGACAATGAACCAGAAAATATATGGGGTTTCTGGGGTTTCTGGTAACCTACCTTGGAAAATAAACTGCATTTGCTTCTTCAGAAAACACAGTTCTGAGGACTTTGTTTTGGTTTGGAACTCAATCACATCTTTAAACAGCTTTACCTGAGTACATGCATGCCAGTTGTATTGAATATTCATACTTAGAAAACAGCCCAAATCCATAGTAACTTGCAAAAAGGTGTTGTAACAGAGAAGTTTTAGTTGGTTGTCTAGATAAGAAACAGGTGAGTTCTGATTAATTGCACAGTTTATACTCTTGAGTTCACAGCAAGGCCTTTAGATGAAGGACAAGCCAAGTGCTCTATGAGATCTGCTTTTGTTCAGAAGGAGTTAACGGGTTTGGGATCAGGAGTTGTCTGCAAGGGGCACCTGTGAGTCTGTCACTTAGAGAATAGATTGCCATGGAAAAGAGGTTGAGGATGCAGGCTGGCCTGACTGAACTATATTCATAACAGAATTAGGAAATTGCTTGTGGCAAGACATACAGAATTTAGGACTGTTTTGCATTTCTTTGGGCAGGTTGGTCTGATTTTCCTCTTGTGTGTTTGAAACCTGGCTTACTGATACGAGAAAATTCTCTTGTTTGTGGAGTCACTTTGTGTCCTTCTTCTGGTCAGCGTGTCTGCAAGAGAGTGAGGAACAGCAACATGTGACACTTGGACACTGATGGTTTTGATGTGAATGTGTGCCCTGGTGATTCCAAACTCTAGAAATATCAGTAGAACTCGGTAGTAGCTCCACAAGGTAACTGAAGTAATTTAGGAGGAATATGCACTACTTTTATTGTTGCACTTAAATGAAGAGTGTTGCAAAGAGCACTAAAGATATGGATAAAAAAACCTAGTGAGTTTTGTGAACTGAAATCTCTCCCCTTGAGAATTAATGAGTTCTTTCAGAAATAAAGATTAACTCTAATGGCCAGTTCTGCGCTGTAATTTTAAGTCATTGGAAGCATTAAAAAAAAAGTGACAGCATTTACTTAAATAGTTGATATATCTAATAGTGGTGGGCAATAAACTTTGCACTTTAGAGGAGGACTGTTTTGCAGAAACCAGACAGCACTATTATACTTCTTTGCATAAACTGTGAAATAATCTTCCTTTAGAAGTGCTCATATTGTTGTCTTTTAAATCTGCTGTGGAGTGAAAGTTCACCAGCATTTTAACATACTTATTTAATTATGATCTAGTAAGGAAAAAAATAAGACTTCAAGCTCTATCAGAGCAAACCACATAAGGTAAGGAAAAGGTTTTTTGAACACAGGCTATATAACAGGAAAATTATTAAGGTAACTCCTGAGGCTAACCCATTATAAAATAATACTTCAGGACTCAATTGTCCCTGTTAACAAGTGTGATAAATGTGATTCGTGCTAATTAAATTGTAACGATATTAACAAAATTGTATTTAGAAGACAATTGTTACAGAGTGAGGGGGGAGATGGGTGAGACAGGGCAAAGGACATCTTCCAGATGTTGGGAGTCAAAGAAGGAGGTTGGAAGAAAGTCAAACAAGAATAGTAGAAGGACGTAGGTCTGATAAGCAGCATCTAGAAATAGAAAGTTTTGACCTTGAAATGGGCCAAAATGGGATGATTCCAAGCATGGGACTCAATTAAAGTCTTGTAATGGAAAACATCTGCTCAGTCACACAGGGCGCCTGCGCTACCTGCAGGTCACACCTCGGTCACTGAGGAAGATGATGAGCCTTCATCGGAAATAAGACCCTTAAAAGGATGAGAGGCCCCCTAACCCATTAGTAGAGCATGGGCCATACAACACAGTGACGTAGATTTTAGGAACAGAAACTAGGAGGAGTTTTCTGGAAACTTCTGTAGCCTGCAGTATATAAGTGGGATTGTTAGCCTGGATGCTTTGGTACGTGAGGAATGGCGAGCCACTCCCCGTATCCCCGGTCGGGGGGGGGGGGGGCCCTCCCCGGTCGGTTTTGCTTATGCTTTATACGAACCTCAATTATACTAAATTACTTACTGCCAAATTTTGTATGTTCTTAAATATATGCACTTTGATTGTTTCATCTCCAATACTTTAATTGTCATCTCCAATACTTTGATTGTATTCATTTTGTTACTATAAAAAATTTACTATTAAATTTAATCTTGTTGCTTGATAAATTGGAAAAATAGAACATCATTCATAACAACAAGTATCTGATAAAATTCTCCCTCTTGAATGACCAGATGGATGGATTTTTAGATTTTTCTCTGACACACATCCTCCTCCCTAAGACCCATCAAATTGAGATGAGGTAAATAGAGACTCTCATACTTAGTTTTAGGTGATGGGTCTTGCTTACCTTGTCTAGTTCTGTTTAATCACCCATCTCCAAAAAAACAGGAGGCTTCTAGGTGTAAATGAGTGACTATGCCTGGGCTAAACATGCCTCAGATGAAATCGACACTAGTTCTTTCCTAAAAGGACATATCATGACTTTCTGAAATCAAGCTTATACTTCATGAGAGCATTATCTGCTGTGAAATTTTAAAAATTCTCTTCCAATCTGCTGGTGCATGTCCAAAGAAGAGCAAAAACGTTGATGAAGGGTGTAGAGCACAAGTCCTGTAAGGAGTGTCTGAGGGAGCTGGGATTGTTCAGCCTGGAGCAGAGGAGTCTCAGGGGTGACTGAATCACTTTCTACAGCTGCCTGCAAGGAGGCTGCAGACAGATGGGAGTTGGCCTCTTCTCCCAGGTAACAAGAGACGGGACAAGAGGAAATGGCTTCAGGTTTCAGGAGGGAAGGTTCAGATTGGATAGAAAGGGTGGTCAAACATTTGAACAGATTTCCCTGTGAAATTTCCACCTGGGAAGCGGTGGAATTGCCATCCCTGGAAAGTAGATGGGGTGTTTAGGGACATGTTTTGGTGGCAGACCTTGCAGTGTTAAGTTAATGGCTGGGCTTCATTATCTTAGAAGTCTTTTCCAACTGTAGTAATTCCATGATTCAATAATCACTGGGAAATTATCACAAGAGTGTTTATTTCTGTCCTTTTGATGCTTTCTATTCCACTTTGAATTGAAAAAGGAGGAAAAAAAATGAATTAAAGGACTTCAATGCAATGACTACATAACTAGAAAGAGTCAGGATCTCCTCCATCTTCCAAAGTGATTTCTCTTTGAAAGATGTGAGCTGTGGCAGCCATGCTGACACATGGAAGATTGCATTTTTGAACACAAAGTATGGTCTGGTTTTTTATGGATTAAACCCAGTAGGCAGCTCAGGCCCACACAGCTGCTCACTCACTTCCTGCAGCAGAACAGGGGAGAGGTTCAGAAAGGCAGAAATAAGAAAACTTGTGATTGAGATAAAGACAGTTTAATAGGTCGAGAGGAGAAAGGAAACAAAACACGGCAAAATTCAAATGATGCAAGAGCAATCACATACCACCAACTGCGTGGTGTTCAACCAATCCCTGAACAAGGGTGACATTGGAAAACATCCTTTCAGTTTAATTGCTGAGCATGATGTTATATATAACTATGAGATATTATCCTTTGATGAGTTGGGATCAGCTGTCCTGTCTGTCCCCTACCACTCTCTTGCCTGCCCTCAGTCTACTTGCCTGGAGGCAAGAGAGAGAGAGAGTGGGAAACAGAGAAGGACTTGGCACTCCAAGGCACCCTAGCAATAGCTAGAAAAAAGATCTATTATCGATGCTGTTCAGAGTGCAGGGTCGCCTATGCAGGATCCAGCACCACAGGAGGTCATGTGAAGAAAACCAACTCCACCGCAGACAGACCCTGATTAAAAACTCCATGTCTTCCTTCAGATAGGGGATTTTTAGCTATTCAGTTGCTAATGTAAATTATTTAAGTATTTTCCTTTGCTCTGCTGTTTGTAGAAGATGTAACTAAATTCATTGCAGAGCTATAACTGAAGATGTCTTGACACAGCTCAGCTAGGACAGAAGATTACATTATAACAAAGACAAAAACTACCTCTTTCTGTGTATGGCAGCTGGTGCTAAGTTACTTGTTTTCAGAAGAATAGTTTGTTTTTCCTACTATTTCTTTTCACACTGATTCGGGGGAATTTTCTTGTTGGGACCTATGTACATTTTCAAAGCAGTCTCTATCCGATTTTCAGCAAAGACAAATCTACCACTCTGCTTAAAAATATTTGAATGACTAGCAATCTCCTACTGAAACCTGTGAGATACTGGTGTTTGGGTATCTCTGAAGATTTGAGCTTTGGAAGCTTAATAAGCAATTTTCAAGTACTCCTGAAATGAATAGGAGTTGTGTTACATTTCAGTGGGATTTGAACTTCCAGGTTCAGAAATTTCTTCAGAAGTAGAGCTGTGGGGCTTTTGAAAATGCTGTATTGGCTTTACTGAAAAGTAATTGAGCTGATCTAGCTCAACTGTAACACTGTTTGAGATTCTTGTCATTGTAGTTGATATTCTAGATTATATTAATTCATGGATTAAAAAAAATAAAAATTGTAAAAATTGTTCCCTAACCATGAAGGTTGAAGCCTAAAGAACTTTCTAATATACTAAGGTATATTATCTGCATTTATTTCCACAATTACCTATGCATACACTATCAAAAGTCAAATAGAGACCTATGTGTATCTCTGGGTGGTTAATTATCCTTATGTACTCTTTAATTTGGCTTAATGATGCAGTACCTGTAGCTTTACTTTCTCTATTTAAAAATGGTTTCTGATATTACTGCTGCATGACAGATATTTTTTGAGAAATCTCCACAAAATTAAAAGGCAGAATCTGCTTTTAAATTCTATGTATTACAGATGTTATGTTCCTTGTTTTCATTTTTGCTGCATAATCTGTAATTCAAGAAAAAAGAGATACCTAAAATAATGTGAGTACTGCTCTCTATAAGTATTGTCCTAAATTTCTCTAAAATGTGTTCAAATAAATGAGGAACAATTAAAGGTTTAAAATTATTCCACAAGGGTCACAGATGTTTTACACGGACCACAAAAAGGCCACTTTCTGAGCTCTGACAGACATTTCTGACTACAGTGCACAGATCTTCACATGTAATGACACAGAAATTTCATAGCTGGAAAGAATCATTGTTGCACACTATACCACTCATATAGATATTCCTAAGGATTAGAGCATTATCCTCTGCAAAAACATGTTTGTGCTTGTTTTAGGAGGATTAAATGGTCTGGTGCACTCAAGTCCAACCAGTAGAAGGATTCTAGAATTGAATCAGAAGCAAATCCATGGTAGGCAAACTTGATAAGTCTGGCTATTTTGGGGAGAAAAAAAAGCAAGAAAAAGAAGAAATCTCTCTATTTCTCAGTCTTTCCCCGCCTCTTTCTCTCCTCTCCCAGTGGGACAATATGCTTGTCATCCACCCCTTTCTTTCAGGGTCCTAGTCTACCTGCACCTCTGCAAAAAGGAAAAGGAATTAATTTAGAAATTATTTTGTTATAATAGAGTTGCACCATCTTAATGCCATGTACAGGACTTTGAAAGCTCTTGCACGTTAGAGATACCGAGAACCAAGGAGCTAAAAGACGATCCTGAAAATCAGCTTATTTTTTTTTTCAGATTTGTGCTTGGCACAGAAGTAGTATGTCAAAACCAGAACAACTCATTGCTTTCTCTGCTTTCCTGTTTCTGTTTGGTTCCAGATTATCTGGGATAGAAAGGTACACAATTTCTGATGTAATTTAAGAGTACCAGTGTGAAAGGATATGTGTAGAACTGAATATAATTTTTATATCTATAACACTCTGCAGTAAAACAGTGGATTGCAAAAGCACTTCTTACAGAGGAATCAACTCAAAAAGTCCCAAAAGATGGCAGTTTTTAGTGATGATTTGTACTGACATTACAAGCAATGGTCTTGTAAAAATTTCCTTCAGAAAAAAACCAAAGATGACACTGAGAACATGAAATTAAGATCTTAGTCACACAGAAATACTGAGAGGAACTTTTGTGAACTAAAGTGATTGTTACTGTATAAGTAGTATTCATTTTCAATTTTCAGCCAATATGCGTGGGAGTACAGAACATATGAACTTTTTAGTTTAGAAGCTTCCTTTGCCTTATTGCAAAACAAGAGAGAATGCACCTAAGTGTCAATTGCAAACCCAAAATAAGAAGTGACACTTGGACTATTGTGTCTGATTTTGAACTCCATGATGCAAGGGAAAATGACATTGAAAAAACAGAAGTGAGTCTCACAATGGCCCTCTAGATCAGGCACATGTCATATGAGAAGAGGGTGTCTGAGCTGGGTTTGTTCAGCCTAGATTAGAGAAGTGTAATGGGGAAATTCCATTGCAGTCTTCAGATACATAATGGAAAATATAGACAAGATGGAATGATACTTTCCTTCAAGGCCTGTAGCGGTAAAAGGAGAGTCAACAGACAAAATCTGCAAGAAGAGAATTCCTCATTCAACACACTTAAGCTTTTCTCTGTGAGGATGATAAAATGCTTGAAGAGGGGCCCAGAGGTTCTACATCCTTGGAAATATCCAGAGTGTAGCTGGTCACATCCCGTCTAACTGGTCTGAATGAGGTGTTTGAAATAGAGAACCTCCAGATATCCCTTCCAATGTATTCTGTTCTGTGACTCTGGTCACCTTAATGGATTTTTAAAATCTCACAGTTATTTCGGGTCTTTTGATTAAAATGGACAGTAGTTTCGTAATATGTGTATTTTTTATATTCTTCCATTCTGGTTTTGCTTTGGTCATATGTGTTTTGATGCAAATTCCTTGGAGGATAAGCTTGTAAATAGCCTAAAAATGATTGCTTACATATTCCCATTTCTTGTGCTCAGAAAAAAATTATCTTGTAAATGTCATAGATAATTCTTTTAAAATTATTTCTGTTATAATTTAGCTTTTTCTTTAGCTCAGTAAGTGTCTAGCAGCAGAACATAATTTCTTCAATTAATTTGCTATTATTCATTCAAAAATATTTGAGTATTCTTTCTACTGCCTGTGTTTTTGATAGTCAGGAGTGGGGTTTTAAATGTTCTTTACTGCAAATTCAAGTTACAAACTTGACAAACTATTGCACTGACCTTTAACAAGACTGATGGGAACTGGGAGTTGGAGAGCTGAAAGGGATGGGTGCTTCTTAGAAAGACTGGAAGTTACTGTTCCACTTGCAAAGGTTAAGATTTCAGCTCCTCATGTAACAGCCTGGACAGAATAGTAAACACATGCTGCTATGAGTGAGTCTCTGTGAAATTCAGGGACTGTGGAGGGTTGGCTTGACCTGTCATCTGTTTTCTTATTTCATGTTTCCCTATCTATGACTGTAACCTTTCTGCTGCACAAATAACATCCAGATCTTTGGAAAGCAGCTTGTGCTCATGTTGTGTGTGTTGTCTGTCTGACAGGCAAAGGCTAATCATTATCCTCTCCTGGCAAAGCCTGCAGAGGAGCAGTAAAGATAATAATTAATTGAAAATGTTATGTGACAAAAATTCTCCGGGGCTCATGAGTCTGTCTAAAGTAATTTAAAATAAATTTTTGTGAGAAAATGAATTAGTATTTCAAACGATAAAAATCATAATGAAGGGGTGCAGGTGGGGAGTTGCTTTTGCTTTTGGCTTGTGCAAGCGCCTGTGGATGAATCAAAGTAGCATTCATCTAAATCCATTGTAGTTTAAATAAAGCAGATCCACTGCTAAAGTCGCAATAGGACACTGTGAGAAACGTTTTGGAAAGTCCCATCTCCCATCTGTATTTTGATTTACACTGTTACATGCATTAAATATATACTCCCTTGCTAATTCTTCAGTGAAAAAACATAGCTACACTTGTGATTTAGTTCTCACCTGTGGAGAGGCCTTTCCATTCATCCTTGGCCTGCAGAGGACAATAGTATATGTTTACAAGAAGCAGGAATGATGAGAGACCAGAGAATCCCACTTCTGGGAGAACATAAAACAACCAGCATTCCTACTATATCTGAGAAGACTGATACAAAACTACTGTCAAGATACAGGAATGTTTATGGCGTAAAATCACAGTGTGAGGACAATAGTGGCCTTTACTTCTAGGAGTAGTAAGAGTGTGTGTCTACAGTAGCTCATATGGTTTCAATAGACATATCCTACCACTTACATAGCTTTAAACTGGACTAATTGTCATAAGCAAGCCAGTTTTAATTACGTAAGTTTTTGTATTTTTATAGTGGTTAGTGTGATAGGATTGATGTAGGCCTGCTGCTAAATGCAGAGGGGATCCTGTTAACAGGACACAGAGAAGGCAGAATTACTGAACACCTACTTTGGATTGGTCTTCACTGACAGGATCAGCCTTGAGAAATACTTGACTTGGTAGATCAGGATAAAGGAATGTTGGAAAGGACACTTTCTGTTTATCAGGGAGAGTTGAGTTTACCTTGAGAGAACATCTAGGCAAACTGGGCGCCTAAATATCCTTGGGCCCTAATGGATGCATCCAGAAGTGCTGAGGTGCTGCTCATGATCCTTTTTGAAAGGTGACTGAAGTCTGAAATTAAGAAATATCACTCCAATCTTCAACAAGGACAAGAAGGACCAGTTAGTCAGCCTCCTATAAATTCTCAGGAAGGATGGAGTGCTTCACTCTGGAGGCTGTCAATATCCACATGGATGGCAAGAATGTTGTCAGAAGCATGGATTCACCCACATAAATAATTCTTAACCAATCTGATTGCCTTCTAGAATGAAACAACTGCCTGGGTGGACAAGGGGATATTGCCTACCTTGACTTCAACACGGCTTTTGACACTGTCTCACCAACATCCTCATAGGCAAACTTTGGATTGGGTGAGTGGACAGTGAGGTGTAATAAGAATTGGCTGAATAGCAGCTCCCACAGTGTCATAATCAGTGGCAGAGTGTCTGTTTGGAGGCCTGTCACTGGTGGTGTCCTCCAAGGTTCCATACTGAGCCCAGTGTTGTTTATTGTATTCATCAATGACTTGGATGAAGGGGCAGATGCCTGCTCAGCAAGTTCACTGATGACACAGAGCTGGGAGCAGTGGCTGATAATCCAGACACTTCAGAGGGGCCTCAACAGGCTGGAGGGATGGACAGAGGAGAAACATCAATGTTTCTTCAAAGAAGAAATGCAACAAAGGTAAATGCAGGGTCCTGCACCTGGGCAGGAACAACCCCAGGCAGCAGCCCAGGCTGGGGGTGACCTGCTGGAAAGCAGCTGTGTGGAGAAGGAGCTGGGGGTCCTGGTGGACAACAAGCTGTCCATGAGCCAGCAGTGTGCCCTGGGGACCAAGAAGGTCAATGGGACCCTGGGGTGCATTAGGAAGAGCATTGCCTGCAGGTCAAGAATAGTGATCCTGCCCCTGTGCTCAGCCCTGGTGAGGCACATCTGGAGTGCTGTGTCCAGGTCTGGGCTCCTCCGGACAAGAGAGACGGGGAGCTCCTGGAGCAGGTCCAGTGGAGGGAAACAAAGATGATGAGGGGACTGAAGCACCTCTTCTACTTGGAAAGGCTGAGGGAGCTGGGCCTGTTCATCTTTGAGAAAAGACAACTGAGAGGGGACCTCGGCAATGTCTAAAAGGGACTTGTGAAGGGAAGATGTAAGGAGGACGGAACTAGGGTCTCCTCAGTCGTGCCAAGCAACAGGACAAGCAAAAATGTTTCACAGGAAATTTCACCTGAACGTGAGGAGGAACTTTACTGTATGAATGAATGAGCACTGGGACAGGCTGCTCAGAGATATGGAGTCTCCCTCACTGGAGATTTTCAAGAAACATCCAGACACAGCCCTGTGCCACGTGCTCCAGGATGACCCGGCTTGAGCAGATGATCCACTGTGGTCCCTTCCAACCTTTCATATTTTGTGACTGTGATTCTGTGGTATGGGGCCAGCCCAGGGGAAGGCCATATGCAAATATGGTTTTAAATGTTTTTCCAATAGGAAACCTCATTTTATATCTAGTATACAGAGCAGGTATTAACAGCTCAATTCTCTGTTGACAAAAAATATGAAACAAAACAAAACAAAACAAACCCCACAAAACAAACAAACAAACAAACAAAAAAAGGAACCTCTTTATTTTCTTGTTTTACTGCAGAAATGCAGTGATAAATCTGATACTACTTGCTGAAAAATTAAGCTAGTCTTGCCAAAACCAAAAACATTACCCCACTGCAAAACACTGAAAGAAAAAGAACCAAAAAACCCAAGGCAATTCAGTTTGCTTTAAAATTATTTCAAATAATCCATACTATACAAAACTTAATGGATCAAAAATTTTGTGAGCTACTTACAGAGATTTTTTTCAGAAATATTTAACCTAATTGTCAAAAGTTGATCTCTAAGTATGTAAATGTACAAATCATCTTGGAAGGAAACTGAAGGCAACAAAATCAAGTGTAGGAGAAGCCAAGAAGTCTGGCACAGGAAGTCATTGTGCAAGAAAACATTTGAAGAAGAACCTAAGACTCAACAAATCTCAAATACTTAGTTGGTTTGCATACATCAGACATGTTTAAGATTACATTTTTATAAATCAAACGAGTAGCAAATTCAATTTGATACGCTTGGAAGAATTTAATCTGCAAATAAAAACCCCCCATCTTGCAAATCCTTCAAGAATAAAATGCTTCAGGTCAGAACAAGTCGTATATGGCAAGCGTGTTGAAGATGTGTTTCTTTCAGTCTCTAGAGAGAAGCCTGTTGAGAGAGAGTTATCATCAGGAAATATACAGTGAAACAGAGAGAAACAAAGTTGCTTCAAAGATAATGCTTCTGCTTCAATAAGGGTTCTGATCTGCTGTTTGAAGGAAATTGTGATTTAAAGGTAATTTTGATTCTGCCACAGTTTGGGATGGGCCCCATGAAGAAGAGATGTAAAGGTTTATTTACTGCAGTTGGCCTCTCTTACCTTTCAGGAAAGGTAGCCAAAAAGCAAGATTTCCTCTTGATACCTTTTGCTGTTCCTGCCCTTCTTCACAAAGAACCATTTTTTTCATCACTCAGAGGGAAATTTTCTACACCAGAGAGAAATAATTCACTTCACCTTGAGAGAATCAAGCTGATGGCAACCTTTTAAAACTGTGAGACCAAGGAAAATTACATGGAAATCACATGGACTTCTCAATCATACCTTCTGTCTACTTTTCAAACTGAGTCTAAAATAATTTAAGCACAGGGCCATCACCTATGAAACATGTTTTGCTTAAACACAAATTTTATCTGTATTTTCCTACTGCTGTATTAATTCCTGTATGTATAAACTAAGTAAATAATGCTAAGAACTTACATAAAAGTTACAGCAACTCCTCTCTTTTTGCTATGTAAATGGACTAGCTTCATGCGTTGTGGTACTCACATCGAGGAGGAAGAAACATAGCATTCAAAGGCATAACTGTCTTTCTTAAAGCATCTGTGAAGTACTATGCAGAAAAATATTCTGGAGCAGAGAGGCTGGAGAGATTCAATAACTTTTTTCAAAGAAGAGATTTATGTTGTGTCCCAAGATTTTATACTATAACTAATGCGATTAGGTTGCACTCAGTTTGAAACCAAATGGCAGGAGCTTGCTGAATTTGAGTACATCTCAGTTTAGCATAAACCAGTAAAAGAAAAACTAAGGTTTGCAGATGGTTTTTTAATTGTATGTGATCCTAATTTTTTATTCTAGTGGTGTGTGATGTACAAATCTTTACCTTTATAAACTGCATTTGTAACACAGAAAAAAAAACCCTTGGAACTTTCCTTACATCAATTCTAAAGCACAATTTTGTCTTACAGCATTGCATCTGTCTAGCTTTAGAAAGCCCAGAGAAGTGGATGAATGACTATTCCTACCTCACACCAAAATTTTGCATGTGGAGAAAACAGGGAGGACTGAAGAAACCAGTTTGAGCACTGCATGCTCCATGTAGCATCTGGTTTGACAATATACTAAAGCTTTTGGCTGAAATTAATATATGCAAGAAAGGGAAGTTAAAAGAGTAGAAAGAAAAGAGAAAAAAATTATAATTGTTCTCCTTTGTTATTGCTCAACATTTAACAACTGTCTCTAATCCTTCCTTGAAACATTTTTGTATTATCAGAGACACAGAAATATGCTGCTCTTGCAGAAGCTCATGTGTGGGAAGAAACCTAATTTAAATTACCTCAAACAAATTTTCATTTTACTTACAGCAGCTAACACAACTAACACATCCTGCATCTCCTCAGCAGTACATCCTGACTATGTTCATTATGGCTTAAGAGTGAGAAAGTTCTGAGTGTACTATGTCAGTTCTGTGACTTTCACCAGGAATACTCTAAAAGTGATATGTGCAGGGAAAAGTCAATACTAGAAACAGGAGCAACAGGAAATGCAGCAGATCACAGAAGTAACAGTGAAAGGATGATCTGAACAATTTTCCCTTGCTATGCAGGAATCCTACCCTTTGCAAATGCCTGAGGTGTTCTCTCAAAAGTAGTGCTGAAGACAGTCCCAGGTAAAATGTATCCCAGGATAATTCTCTTTCTGAGCCATTCACAGCCATTCTGCTTAAGGGACTGTTCTGATACTCAGACTAACAGGATATCATAGCCGTAGCTGTGTCTTAATCTGCTGACTCTTAAAGCCAGAGAACTGCAGTACTAGGTGGAAAATAGCCATCTCAACAGATTGCCTTCACTAGCAGCCCAGGCTTTCCAACAATCATGAATTATTTCCTGGGTTATGGTTTTGTTCTGTTGAAAGAAAGAAACAGAAAGCCCGGTAGTCTGTGTAGTCTTTCAGCTGTGAAGAAGATTTTGCTTATATGATACCGTGATTTTAAGCACTTCTTCATTTTTCAGATCCATATATGATGGCCAGGTGTCTTGCACCAGGATTTCTATATTTTGTTTTGTTTTGGTTTTGTTTTTCTGGCTCTGAAATGAAAATACTGTTTTACAAAATAATTTGATGTTTTGATACTTAAGACCTCTGGATCAAACCTGTCTGTGAAAATAACTAAATCCTTAAAATAAATTGGATTATCTATTCCTTCAACAAAGAGACACGAAGATTCCTCTTTGCATCCCCCAAGTAATTCTGGAAGAGATGTACACTATGGTACCACCGCCTTACTGCTGATCAAATTAAAGTTCCAAAGCTGAATGTGGTGCCTTCAAAGCAGTCACTATACAACTCAGCCAAGTGAAGATTCATATTTTGCATTGATCAGGAAAATTCCACAGCATGTCAATGTACATAGTATTATGGTGGTTCCATTTATAATGCTGCACAAAATACTTGCTGCAATTGAAGGCAAAAGTGAGCAATGAGGGTTCTGAGTTCTAAGCTCAGTGCATCTCTACTTGGATGTATGATAACTTTCGGATATCCTGTTTTCCATTCCTTTTATACAGCCATCTAGAGATGCTCTGAAAACCAGGTTTCTCTTCACATGCCATGTTTGTTTCTGAGGAATAAGGAAGCACCTGATTTAAGGAAAATAAAAAGAGATCACATTATCTTATTTGACTATTTGTTGCTCTTCTTTTCCTATCTCAAATCCTACAAGTAAATATAATATATCACATAAAAGTCTGGTTTGGGATAAATGATAAGTTTTGGATATAACTGAGCAAAGAAGCAAGACAGAAAGCAAATCGATGAATATTTGCAAAAGCAACAAGAACAAGAATGTATAACAAAAATATGTAACTAAGGATAAAAAAAATAGATCGAGCAGCGAGCAAAATCCTGAGAAAAATATTTCAGAGGAAGTGATAAAAAAACCATCTGTAAATGGCATTTCACAGGTAAAATCTGAAAGACTAACTTGTCTGTTTTGTGGAGTGGATATGCACTATTCAGTACGTATTCACTGAATCTTCATGGTTAATCTAAAACTATCTGAATAAAATAGTAACTTTAAATGTGGAAAATGTAAATGTAATTTTAAATGTTAAAAAGGTAATTTTAAAAGCCTCTTATCTGACCTTTCAGCTGAACTGTTTTAGCCAGATTTCCCCTTTTTGCTTTCAGCTATAGCAGCTGTCATCAAGGTCACTAAGGAGACCTTACTGCTAGAATGAAGTCCTGCTTTCTGCATACTTCCCTTCAGATCTCCATTCTCTTTTTTCCTTCTCATAGGGTGTCCTTCACTTTTTACTCCCAGGGGTATTACCCTGCTAATTTCACCAACAGAACTGACAGCAAAGTCTTGCCTTGCTTTGTCCTCCTCCATTGATATTGTCCAGATGTCTTCATTTTTATCTTCCTTCAGCTGCTACATACTATAAATGCACTGCTTTGCAAGTAAGAGAGCAGTCTTCTGTCTGGAAAACTAATTAATTCCATTGTCCCCTTATTGGTTATATATAGACGTTGCCTGCATTATGGTTAATTAAGAAAAAATTAGCCATATTTTGTAACTCATAAGATGTTTTGAAAAGTTTTATTACTCTGTCTCTAACTGCACCTCTCTTCTGTTTCCCACCTCCTTCTTTCCTTCTTTCCTCCTCCCCAGACTCCTTTCTCCAGATGAGTTATGAGTTAATGACTCCTCACAACCCAAATATCTGTTTCATTTGCAATGTAAGGTTGTCTTTTTTTTGACCACTGTAACAACTATTATTATAGAAAATATCTATTTTTATGCAATTATAAAAGTACAATGAATTGTAATTGTAAATACAATGCAAACCATACTCTTTATTAAATACTTGTTTTATGGGAAATGAACACTGTGTCTTAACCTTTGATTTTTGAATATTTCCTTCAGTGATGTTTACATTATTTAAAAATAAACTGGTGATTTTTAGTGTTTGTTATTGTCCACGAGAAACACCTTCCAGTGCACAATGAGAGGTTCTTCTAGAAAAATGTAGTAAGTTCAATTATAGGAAGATGTGAAGGGTATTTTCAGGACCTGGTCTAAATGAAATTAAGAGGACTGTAACTCATCCAGTACACATCTAAACTAATATGGCACTGACAGTTTACACCATATAATTCTTCACTTCTAAACATTTTAAAAGGAGATGGTGACTCACAGGCAGCTCTGTCCTTCAAAGCATTGGTGAAAGAATTAATTAATAAAAAGATGACCTTATAATTGTTCAGCTGCTTAAAACTTTCCAAAGCAATGCTAACCCTACTTAATTAGTCCAACTATTATTTTTCAGGAAACCTGACATCTTCACTCCTTTGGAGCTGAGCATAAAAATAAACTGATGTAAAGCAGCATCCAAGGATATGAATTAAACATCTCAATACTTCAGCAACCTTTTCAGAAAGGTTAGATGTGATCCATATAGATGGAAGCCCTTTTAGAGTGTCATTTCCAGTCTTCTCCCGAGAAACGGTAATCCCAGATGTGTAATTTCCAATTTTTGATTTTACCCTGTTTCTCTTATCGATGTAGAAACACTATGTCTCTTCCTCTGCACAGGAAACACTCAACAACTTTGACATTAAAATTGCTCAACAAAAAATAAGCCAGAGACTACATGCAGAACTCATTTGACAGCTTATATGCATTTCGACAATCTAATTTATGCAATTAGAACGGCAATATTGTCAAATGAGAAGTGATGGAGTCTTGGACAGAAATTACTTACCGGAGTTTTTTTAAATTAATTTTTAAGTGGGCCAAAAAATTGCATATGAAAGTTTCCAATATGTGAGAAGTGGATTCTCACTGAAAATGATCAAAGAAATCAGATCTGACAGGCTTTGTCTGTATGGTATCTCTTTGTAAAATCAAATGGTGAGTTTTGAGGCTCACAGAAATTCTTGCTCCTTATTAAGAAAAAAAAAATTAAAAATCCTGCTGAACAACATATAGCTGCTGAGTTTTATTTACGTTATTTTTTTCTTTGCGTTTTGTTTTGGGGTTTTTGGGGGTATCTATATGTGCTTGATTTTTTTGTTGGTTTGTTTTGCTTGTTTGTTTTTTAATCATAGAATTATAAAATGTTTTGGATTGGAAGGAACCTTAACAACCATCTAGTTTCACTTCCCTGCCATGGGCAGGGGCACCTCTCACTAGACCAGAGCCCGATCAAACTTAGCCTTAAACACGTCCAGAGCTGGGGCATCCACATCTCTGGAAACTTGTTGCAGTGCCTCACCACCCTCTCAGTGAGGAAGGTGTTCCCAATATCTAATCTAAATCTACCCTCCCTCATTTTAAGGCCCCTCCCCCTTCTACTATTGCTCCATGCCTTTGTGAAAAATCCCTCTCCAGCTCTCCTGTAGACTCCCTTCTGGTACCAGAATGTGCTATAAGGGCTCCCTTCTGTAACAGAAATTACTTTAAGTTCAGGTTTTAATTTTTTTTTTAATTGGAAGTTTAAAAAGATGAATAATTATCACTTTCTTGTGCTAAAATAAAATCCTTTAAGTGGTACAGTTATTACTCCTCCTTGAGACATTTTTTCTCCATGTTTTTTTACCCAAATAATAGAAACATCCAGGCTAAACTATCAGTTCTTTTACTGGGCTTTAAAAGAAATGGCTAATCTTTATTCAGTTATGTTAACTGTTGGAAGAATTGGGAATTAAATTACTTAATTTAAAGAATAGTGCTGTATTTTAACAAAATATTTCAGCTAAATAGAGGAATGAGACAAGTTGTAAATGAGAAACTGAAATTATAGCTTTCTTGACAATCACCTTTGGATTTTGATGGGGTTATTGCATATGTAGCTATGATTTTTTGCATTACTGAAGAATTTTTGGTCATAGCACCCCCCACAATCTCCTTTTATGATGCCAGTATGAATAACAGAAACTGTTGCTTTTTTGCAATGGCGTAAATTTCCTGAGAACAGCTAATGTCATAAAAGTAGGATAGGAGTATTTTGATATTTCCCGACCTCTTTAAAAGTTCTTAATCCTCTTTTAGAACTTGTTACCAAAATATTCAGCTGTATTTAAACATCATTAACTCCATACCTGAAACTCAGTGGTTATCTGGCTCAGATGTTAAGCATAACTGTAGTCGAAACAGTCTGAAAAAACGCTGAATCTCCATGGAGTGCAAGTTATTCCTCTTTAATACCACAGCAGTCGAAATTCCCAAGATGTGAAAATTGCTACTGGCAATTTAACAAATGCCACCCCAGGTTTAAGGAAGAGCAGATGATATAATTATGCTACAGGCTCTAGGGGAGCAAGACAGAGAAAATCAAGGATGGAGAGAATATTGAGAGTTTTGGGGCCATCTGAATGGTCTGTGTGTCCAAGACAGGTCAAGCAATGCCACCCATCTAGTGCCTTCTGCTGCAGCCCGAGATGACTGTTGTAGGATCAGGCCAGAGGGCTGGAATTTTCCCATTTGTAAATTGTTTGCAGAAATCAACATTCCTCTTAAACTGTTGCAAATTTTGTTTTTATTTTCATATGACACCTTTCAGGGACTGCTTAGGACTTAGCAGGACTACTATTGCTTGGATCAGAAATTTAGAAGGCTGTGGGATGTGAGGACTATTTCATGTACTGTTTTATTATGTGATAGAAGCAGCTGCTTTAGAACAGGTTCACAAGAGTAACTTCTCGTAAAATTTGAATGCATAATTTTATTATTTTCTTAATGTAGCTGTCTAGTAGATTTACTATGCACTCTAGTAGGCTACTTAGGAGTAAAAATTAATAAAGATAAGGTCTGCTTTTTCCAAAGGCATAATCGAGCCCTTTGGACTCTCCTTTTAATAATATGTATATATTTCTTCCTCATTATAAGTATGCCTGGTGCCTCATAATTTCAGTCATTGTTCACAGAACTTCTATCCCTGCCTGTTCAAAATGTTATCTGTTCTTCTTTGGAGATATCTCTTTGGTATGGCAGAATTACAAGGTAAAAAGCAGGAATGACTGCAGGGTCATAACATAGAGTTTGAATGCCCAGGACCTGGAGGTGAGAGTGAACAGCATTCTCCAGGGGTGAGAAAATGGCATTGCAGATTCAAATGATAGGTCAGCAGTGAGACAATTCCTACAGCACAACAGAACAATGATTTCCATGACAACAGGCTGTGGGCAGGGAGGGTGACTCAGCGGCAGAGATAATCCCACAGGACTGGCAATTACTGTTGATTGCTCTTTTCACACTCCTGAAACCAGGTTCTGGTGTGATGGAGAAGAGGATGAGAAGCTTCTGTGGAAACTGAATCAGAAGGGGGAGAAGCCAATAATGGCCTGATTTTCTTCAGGCTGAGAAAATTAGTCACAGCATCAGAAAGTTCAGACTTTTCCACTAAGTAGCTGCAGTGCATTTCTGCTTTCCGCAACATAGTGCCATTAAAATTAGCCACCTTCTATCTGGAAAACCAAGCAATTATCATTGCTGGCTGTATGGTTAAATGAATGTATGGCTATTGTTCAAAGATATCTGGGCAGATGACTGGATAAAATGGAGTGAGTGGTGCACTTGGGTCAATCAGGCCATCTTTTTCATTGGTGCATTCATTGACCCTGATAGTCAGAAAGGGTTAGTTTTTGAATAAAGAAGACTAAGGCTGCTCCTGTATTTTCCATGTGGATAGCTACCTGATTGTTCCAGAAGTGAAGGATCAGTTTGTTATGTCCAGACTGATTCCCTGAAAATGAACAGTTTTTCTGATTAAGAGCTGAGATTTTGCATTTATCCTTTAAAAATGAATGCAACTAGTGAATTGGATAAAGAGAATAATTAAATGACTATGCATGCAGTCACCTAGACTGAAGACTCTCTAGAGACAGAAGAGCTGTGCATGTTTTTGTGCATGCATATTGAACATCTATGCTTGCCTGTTTCTTGTCACACAAAAAATTAAAGAGTGACAATGACAATAAAAGTGCAGATAACTGCAGATCCGTGGCAGATTGGATTGATAACTGGTGTTTTTTGCACGCCCTCTTAACTAGCTTGCATTTCCTTTTTACTCTAAACAATACTGTTAGGTGTGCAGGTTCATGGATATATTTGAATATGCAATTTCAAACCCATGTTTTGAAAAAAAACACAATAAAGGAAGTAAACATAAAATACTAACATTTTATGTCTGTCTCTAAATGACACAAATTGTGGTGTAGACAAATTGATTTTTCAGAAGCAAAGAGAACAATTTGAATGGGCTTTGTTGTCAGCATGACAAAAGAGAAAACATAACCTTTTAAAGTTTTAACCCTCACATACAAGTCAGAACTTTCTTGAAACCTCCTGTGCTGGTTTCAGCTGGAGTAGAGTTAATTTTCTTCACAGTGACTGATATGGAGCTGTTTTGGATTTCTGCTGAACACAGGGCTGATAATATAGAGATGTTTTTGTTATTGCTGAGCAGGGCTTGCACAGAGCCAAGACCTTTTCTTCTTTTTGCACTGCCACAATGGCAAGGAAGTTGGGGGTGCAAGGGAGGTTGGGAGGAGAGACAGCAGGGACAGGTGACCCAAACTGACCAAAGGGTCCAGACAATGTGGCATGGTCAGTACATAAAGTGGGAGAAAGAGGGAAGGAGGGCACATTTGGAGTGATGTCATTTGTGTTCCCAAGTAACTGTTATATGTGATGGGGCCCTGCTATCCTGGAGATGGCTGAATACCTGCCTGCCCATGGGAAGGGGTGAATTAAGTCCTGATTTTGATTTGCTTGTATACGTGGATTTTCCTATACCTATTAAACTGCCTTTATCTCAACCCACAAATTTTCTCCCTTTTACCCTTCCAATTCTGTCCCTGATCTCACTGGTCTGGAAGTGAGCAATTGGCTGCAAGGGGCTTGGTTGCTGACTGGGTTAAACCATAACAAATCTGCACTTCAACGACTGCACTAGGAGCCTGCACTAATTTTAGATTTTCCTTCCATTTAAAAGTTACATTTTCATGAGGGTAGCCACACTTATGCCAGATGTTAAAAAAATACTTGTGTATGATATAAATCTTGTTATGAATAAATTGAGCAGACCTTGGGAAGCTTTTGGGTATGTAATGAATTTTAAAAGAACATATTGATAAATGTTTTAGGACTGGTAAGCTTCTGAGCAGAGAAAGGCATCTCTAGAAGCCATTGCCCTCTCATACATACTATTTTTGTGCCAAATCAATCCTGCAAATCATAGAAAATTATATAATGACCTGGGCTAGAAGGCACCTTAAAGATCATTTAGTTCTAATCCCTCTGCTATTGGCAGGGACACCTTTCACTAGACCAGGTTAATCAGAGCCCCATCCAATCTGACCCTGAACACTTTGAAGAAAGTGGAATCCAGTTCCTCTGGACAACCTGTTCCAGTGTCTCTCCATCCTCACAGTAAAGATTTTCTTTCTATTACTTACTGTAAACTGACTGTCAGTTTATAATTATTACCCTTTTCCTATCACTACATATTCTTCTTCATGCTCCCTTGAAGTACTTTTTTCCAGAGAGAAGTAGCTGAACATCCCCAGTTCCGCTAGCCTTTCCTCATAGGAGAGGTGCTCCATCCCTCTGAACATCTTGGTGGCCTCCTCTGGACTCCCTCCAGCAGGTCCATGTCCTTCCTGTGCAGGGACCCCAGAGCTGGGTGCAGGGTTCCAGCTGGGGTCTCACCAGAGCAGAGCAGAGGGGCAGAATCCCCTCCCTCCCCTGCTGCCCACACGGCTTTGGATGCAGCCCAGGACACGTTTGGCTTTCTGGGCTGGGAGTGCCCATGGCTGGGTCATGTCCAGCCTCTCACCCACCAGCATCCCCAAATCCTTCTCACAGGGCTGCTCTCCATCTGCTCATCCCCAGCCTGTGCTGATACCAGAGGTTGCTCTGACCCAGGTGCAGTACCTTCCTTCCACTTGGTCTTAAACCAGAAGAGATTCCCATGGAATTTTAACAGCTTGTCCGGGTCCTTCTGAATGTGTGAACTGCATTTGGTAGGGATAGAAAACAACATGTTGGACCATTACTTTGCTAGGCACACACTTGTGATTCCAGTGGAAACTGCAAATTGCACATCAGGCAAAGGTGGCCACTTTCTTGTGGATTGTCAGCAGGGGAGATCTGGGGATGAGCTATTGAGTTTGGACAGAAAAGAAAGTAGCTGGAGGAAAAGCTTTAAATTATTAAAGCAGTAACATTCAGAACATCACACACAGTATGTAGTGAAGTGTTTCCTGGTCCTGTCTGAGAGCTGCATTCCAACCATGGTGCAGAAATATAGTACAGAAAATAGTATAGTATAGTATAGTACAGTATAGTATAGTACAGTATAGTATAGTATAGTATAGTATAGTATAGTATAGTATAGTATAGTATAGTATAGTATAGTATAGTATAGCTACAGAAAATGATGATGGGAGGAGTGCTTAGTGTACTGCTAGTGATTCGGGGCATGAGCTTGAGATCTACGAACGCTTGTCTGATGAAGTAATGCAATCATGTTTCTGAATTTCCAGCTCATCTAAAGATGTCAAATATAACATGGGTATTTTCTTAATATTGGTTTCCCATATAAGTAATTGTATAGAACTGTTGTAGGTTGCCAGTAAAAGGCAGGTGGTTGAAATTGTCAGTGAGGCAATTTATCTTAAAAATCTTGTGATGTCACAGACTTCTTAACTAGAGACATTCAGAAAATAAATTTTCCTCTCTGTTTTGCTTCAAGAGAAGAAGTAAATAGCAAATTTCCCTGGTATATGTAGCAGAGTTTCAAAGAATGTAACTTTTGTTGAGGAAAACAAAATAAAAAGCCCTGTGAAGAATAAACTATATGGGAAAAGTTACTCTCTCATTATGACACGAATGGCAAAAAACAGTCTTTCTCATTAGTATAAGTTCTTTCTTTCTAAGTTCTGAAAACACTTCAAGATTCATGCTATTGTTTGTGGAGGCCAGTAACAACATAGATAATTTTTTAGTGCAAATACTAATGAATTAATATTAATTTTCTAGAAGTATTTATCATTTTGTCAGAGTACTTCTGAGAGTGAAAACAATTGCATGAACAACTTCTAATGGAAGAAATAAAAAATATACTCTTAAAATTAAGAAGTCTCTAGGAGTTTTTCATTGGTTTGTTGTTTGGTTGGTTGTGGTTTTTTGGTGTTTTTTGGGAGATGGGTTGGTTGTCAGTTTTTGGGGGCTTTTTTGTTTTATTTTTTCACTTCAGTGCTTGAGTAGAAGAGATCAAACCCACTGTCTTAATGTACATGCATTTTCAGATTCAGTTAACTTATTTTTCTCACAGATTTTCTAGCTCATATAAATAAATAAATGAATAAATTAAAAAGTAAGTAAATAAATAAATATATAAATAAATAAATTCGGGTTACATGCTTACAGGAGACTAGAAGAATTCTGAGAATTCTGCAATATGTGGGGTTTACATGAAAGTGGTACAAAGTGAAGGTTTTTGCATAGGAACTTATTTTGTGTGAATTCTCAAATATTGTATTTAGTTTTTCAAAATTACATTCTTCAGAATTTGGTTTTGGTTTGTTCCTGTGTGTGTGAGAGACGGAGAGAGAGAGAGAGAGAGAGAGAGAAACATCAGAAGTTTTGCCTGTCTGTATTTGGATGAAGAATTACCTTATTGAGGACTAACTCATATAACATGTTAAATTCAAGTCAGAACACACTGTTCACATCAGAGGTCTTCTTTTGTTTAAATTCTTATTTTAACCTGGCCTTGGCACCTCCTGCCCCATCCAGATAATTTCTCTAGAGCTACCCTGCATATATATGTGATGCTCATAGAATGGCTTAAAGTCTGACTAGTCTATTTAAAGCAATCTATTTTTGACTGCATTCCTAGGTAATTTCTTCGAGCTTTTCTGACTCTGCTGCTGCCACTCAAATTTAACCTTGGACAACAGGATTTCTCAACCATAGCAGTACTCAACTCCCACTGCTAAAGTTGTCAAATAACTATTCATGCTGTTGAAACCCTGAAAGTGTTACCAGAGCCTTTTTGCTTTCAGACCATTGGCAGATAGATGAAAAATACCTGGAATTCTGAAAAAGGTGAAACTTTATTCTGTATTGATAAAGGCAAACAAATCACAGTAAATAAGCTACTCTAAGCAGTAAATTAAAAAATCCCTAAAAAGCAAGTATAATTCCCCTCTTCTCTTCTAGTGGCATAGATAGAGCTTAGTGGCTGCCAGGCCAGCCTTCCTACACTGGTGGTGGCATAGCTGAAAACCTTTTAAACTCTTTTCAATCAGTAGGCTGATGCTACTGCCAAACTTCAAATTCATAATTTGGGGACTTGCAAGTCCCTAATGCTTTACAAACATTCATAGTGAGTTTGCTAGATACTTTTCTTCCTGTGTGCAGGGACCAAAGATTGTAAGACTATTTCCAGTTAATGGAATTCTGTTTTTAGGATCCTGTTCTAGTTCTCTTATGCAACATATAAGGGATTGGTTTATACATCATTATCTTTAATAAATTTAATTTATTTTGGTTCACTGCACTTATTTATCTTATGATTTATACAATTTTTTAAAGCATTCTTCTTACTCAGTGTTCAAATAAAATCTCTTTTCTAAACCAGATCCTTTTAATACAGAAATAGTCATAATGACATGTTATTTTGTCTTTTGGACAGTTCATTACACAAGTCTTCTCTGGCACACAAATATCTGCAACGGAAACAGCAAAAGCCCTATGTAGTGTGGCTAATACTGTGTAATGCAAGAAGGCAGACAGCAGGTGCTAATGTCTCAGAACTGTTCTAATATTACACCTATTGCCTACTTTCCTCAGTCTCATGTTTAATACTTAGTGTAGGCTGGCACTGACTCTGCTGTAATTATATTTTTAGTTTCAACTCATAAGTTCTTTAGAACTCTAAGACACTGTCTTTCAAGTTCTGTGTGTTCACACAGCATTGTTAATACCTATTTTCATTGCATGTGACAGGTAGGATCCTGAAATGATAAAGGCATTTTGCACACATAGAATTAACTTTCATGTTCTGGGGTCCAGGGAGGCATCCAAAACCTGTAGCTATGTGACATAAGAAGACTTCAGGATGTGTTGCCAAGAAAGGGTATTCTTCCTGTTTCCATTTCCCTCTCCTTCCTCAGGAGCGAACTTTTTGCTGTGTGCCATGGCTAACGTTGTGTGACTTCGTGACCATATGGATCAGTGACCTGAACTGGCAGAAACTATCTCTTTAGAAAGGAGCCAAGACAAAATAACTGATCTGCCCTGACACTGAACCTAGTGAATCCTGGGGCTGGTATTAAAGAGAAGAAAAAGATGTTTGGGCCAAAACAGTGAGTAAGGTAAAAAACAGTAATCAGAAGCAGCTCATGAAAAACGACACTCTGAAATACTCTCTTCTCACTTTTGCAGACTGGATATCCTGGACAGGACAATTTCTGGATTAGTAATTCCACTCAGTTGTTACAGTTGTCTTGGCATAAAACTGACACCAGGTCAAACTAAGAGGCAAGAAGCATCACCAAAGAAGGAATTAAGCCAAGGAGTAGAGACCATCTCCCAAACTCTCAGGGAGATTTCTCATGCAGTGTTTTTGTCAGGCATTACTATAGCAACTGATAAGAATATTGATTACAGCAAAATTGCCTTTCTTCTTCCAAATGCTGGAGGCAATGATTAGTGTTTTGGTTTGGGGGTTGTTTTCTCCTCTCTTGAGGGCAGTGCTATATCACAAATAGTGCTGCCGATTGATGTTAAGAGAGACTGCTAACACTGTGCTCCTCTTCTGATTGTGAATGCTAGTCCATTTAGGACTTGCAGGAAATATGAAAAGGATATTGGTTGCTTTGTGAATCAGCCTAAGACAATTTATTTTAGCCAAGTAAACCATTAGAAAACATAATACATAGAAATTTTGTGATAGAGATGGTAGACCACTGCCTGTTCTTAAATATGCATGTTATATATATGCAATATTGTTATTTTGCCAAGGAAAAACTACTTATTTTTGTGGAGAAATAAGACGTTTATGGCAAGTTTATGTGTATGATGTAGTGAAATATGATCTATAAGCTTTTGTCTTTCTGATTGTTTTTGTGTGCATTTATTACAGGTATGATCATGTCTTTGTGGATTATTGATTTTGGTGTTCAGCATTTGTTGGTAATTGAACATGATTTCAAAAGTGGTGGATAATTTTGGAAGCTGTACTTGATAAATGGGAGACAGATAATTTCTTATCTGTGTACTTTTTTTCCCTTTTGATATATGTGCCTTTTACTAAGTATCAGATTTTGCTTCACATTTGAAGCACATTTGTTAACTCTCAGTTATGTACCTTTTTAATGCTCTCTGCTGCCAGATCTTTCCTGAATCCTTGGCTTTAATGGCTTTAATAGCAACAGGAAAAGCAGAATTACCAACCTGCTTCCCTGTGACTGGGGAAGCTGACATTGAAAGAGGTAATTTGAAATAGGAATATTGTCCATAGATTTCCCCTACCTTTTCCTTTCTGAACATGATTATCATTGTTTTTCCTTGCTGGCATTGACACACTCCTGTGGGTATCACTATTCTGATACTGTCCTGAATGTTCTGGATGCTGAGTGTGATGTGTTTGAGAAAAAAAAAGAATTCTGGCCATAATTAGGAGCACACTTGGATGTGGCTACCTGGGAAACATGCACACTGTGTCTCCTTTATGTTTTGAGCTGTCATAGATCTTGAATGAGACTAGGTGCTTTAGGAATTAACAGGTATTTTTACATCAGGGAAGAATATTTCTGTTTGAGCAGTATTGTATCAAAAAGGACAACAGACAGATGAGAAATATCACTTTAAAAATATGTAAAACTATTTAATGCCGTCTACTATCATCATTGAAGTTAGTTCATCTATTGCCTGGGGTAAAAAAAAAAGGCTGATAGGATAAATAAAGAACAGGAAACAAACTAACTACTATTTTTGATAGGGGAAAAAAAGTATAAGGGGTAGATTCAGGACTGTGCAGAGAAATTACTTTTTCTCATTAGTGTGTTGGTAGAACATACCAAACCCAAGGGACATTAAAAAAGAAAAAATGTTCTTACTGGAACAAAACTGTTATTATTCTTGAGTGAAAGTTAAAAATTTCCTTCTGATTTCTTGCTTTTCAATGGGATTTCTTTTTCCTCTCTCTATTCTGTTAGAAAATTTTTCACCAAGATGTTTAGCGACTTGATCCTTGCCTTCAGTAAAGCCCAAAACAATTGCTATGTTTTAGATGTTTCTGATATTTTTCTCAACAACCCCACTGCTACTGTGCTGAAATAGTTTGATCCCATACAGTAAAATATTAGTATGGTGTGGAAAATGTGGAATACGTACAGATGGAATTAAAGCTGAAAGGAAAGGTTGGCAGTTTGTGGCTTGCTTGTATCATAGGATCACTGTTAGCAGGTAGCAAAGGCTTTGCAGCTGTTTTCAGACAGAACAGTAATCGTATGTGAGTAAGCAGGCAACAGAAATCACTTGCTGATTGTTGTTGATGAGTATACCAGAAACAGCTCAGTAGAACAAGTTTTTAGGCAGTACTTTTTTCCCCCCTTCCCCCTGTCCCCAGAGGACCAATGTGTTATTTCTTGCTTTCAATCTATCCATGTCTCTCTCTAATTATCTTTAAAAGCTTAACAAATATCAGATTAAATTTTCAAAGATTAAAACAAACAAAGTATCAAGTTACTAAATTTACAGGTATTTTTATTTGGTTTTAGCCTGAAGCTAGATTAACAAGTATTGCAATCAGTAGATGGCCTAGTAGCAATCCTAGAGGATGAACTTGTATAATTTCAGTCTCTTCTTATGGAACTTGATTTGTTTGAAACAGAAGCAGTTCTTAAGATTTTTCAAATATATTTCAGGTGTAGCTATCATATATTTTACATCAGTCGTTGTTTTTCCCCAAGAGAACTGATTTAATAAATAATTTGTTTAAATAGTGAAAATTATAATCATGTTTGTACGGATGTATGGATCCATACAAATGTATGGATTATTGCATGTTAATTGTGTAAGTGGCTCTTTCAAGTTTTAAATCAGTTATTTTCTGTATTGTTCAATTTGATTTATAAAAGGCAACATTTAATGACATTCAAATAAATAGTAAAGTGCTATTACAGTATGAACGGTTGAATATACGCACTGCATATGAAAACAGATACCTGTTCATTTCTACAACTGCTAACTTGCTTCTGGTGACTTAATTTTAAATCTGATGTGCCTCCAACAGATGTAAGTAAAGGAGACTCAGATGAAAATCTAAGACCATATGAATAAATAAAAGTTTTGCTATTGATTTTAAATGGGGCAAGGACTAACTCTTAAGAATTTACTGCAGATAAATGAAAATTGAATTTGACCTAATAGATTATGTCAGCATGTCAAGTGGTGTGAAAATGCCTAGGAAGAGAAATTATGACAGTAGCATTAAAAGAAAGTTGAACCTCGAAAAATTAGATTTCGTTCTACCATCATTCTCTCATGATTGTAAGACATTTGCCTAAAGAATAAAGAAAAGATCTAATTTTTTTAAAAAATGAGATTGATTTATGTTCTTTAAATAGGCTACTAAACTTGTGATCTCATCTCCTAATCAGACATATCTTTGAAAATCTGGAAGCTGCCATTGAGTTTGTAAAATCTGTATGAACTAGAGGCTATTTGGAGTAGGTTCCTAAATCTGCAGCTGTGCTGAGTGATAAATAACCCCACTGCACTATTTGTATTACCACTACATTGTACAACAAAGCCCACCATCAAAGCCCGGCTTTGTTTCAGATGCAAACATCTCTTCAACATCATGTGTCCTTTTTGTCTCAGGTATTAGCATGCCTACATGATTATTCTAAAATATGTGAGTTTTGCTGCGTAATCTACTAAAATGAAACAAAAACACTGTAGGGCAATTAAGTTGTGTAAAATTTCTCCTACTATTTCCTGGATTTCATGAATGTTATTGGCATATTGACAAATATTATTCGCATGTACGCCCATGTGAGTGGGTAATAGTAGCTCTGTGGATGCTCCTCCTTCATTGTCAAAGTCTGCCTGTGAAGAAAAATGGTAGATAAAAAGGAATGTCAAAGTATTTGCTCTGCATATGTGACTTCAGCAGGTTCATAGCAGTTAGATCTGTAATCCATTGAACAAAACTACAGCTAGTGTCTAGAAATTACTCCTCTAGCATACAGTATGGATGTCAGGCTACTAGTGATTTTTCTCTGAAATCCATTCCTGTTGGGTCTTATTGCTTCTTATTGAGGCTTAAGCACAAGTGTTTTATCTTTTCTGGGAAACATAAAGAACTTGAACACAGCTTTGTCTTCTTGTTTTTCTAGAGGGAAGGCTTGGGTTTGAAATTAGAGCTGAACTATGCATCTGCTTCTGACTTTGGCAGGAAATTAGACTCCTAGAATCACTGGGTAGGGACCTTAACAACAACATAGTTCCACCCTCCCTGTCATGGTCAGGGACACCTCCCACAACAGGCTGCTCAGAGCCACATCTAACCTGGCCTTGAACACTCCCAGGGATGGGGGCATTCGCAGCTTCTGCAGGCAGAATTCAAATGCCTCACCACCCTCACAGTAAAAAAAAATTTCTTCCTAATAGCTAATTTAAATCTTCTCTTTGCCCATTTAAATATATTACCCCTTTTTCCTGTCACTTCACGCCCTGATAAATAGAGCCTCCTTATCTTTCCTGTAGTCCCCTCATGAATGCTGGGAAGCTGCTCTGAGGTCTCCCTGGAGCCTTCTCTCCTCCAGGCTGAACAACCCCAACACTTCCAGCTTGTTCTCAAATTTTAGGTGTTCGAATCTTATTCTTGGCCCTGCTCTGAACCCACTAGGGCAAGTGGGGATATATTTTTTGTGCTGGAAACCCCAGAGCTGGACACGTTGGTCCAGGTGGGTTTTCACCAGAACCCTGCTGGCCACACTGCTTTAGATGCAGCCCAGGACATGGTTTGTCTTCTGAGCTGCGAGTGCACATTACCAGCTGATATTTGTTTTTGAATCCACCAGCTATCTCAAATCCTTCTCCTCATAGCTGCTCTCAATTCATTCACTGCCCAGTCTGTATTTGTGATTGGGATTGCCCTGACTCAGGACCTTGCACTGACCTGGTTTAACTTCATAAGTTTCACACAGCCACACCTCTCCCTCCTGTCCAGGTCCCTCTGGATAGCATCCCTTCTCCCCAGCATGTCAACTGCACCATGCAGCTTGGTGTCATCTGCAGACTTGTTTAGGGAGCCCTCAATCCCCTGTCAATGAGAAAGATATTAAATAATATTGGTCCCAATACAGGCCTCTGAGGTTCACCAGTTAATCACGTTTCTCCACCTGGACACAGAACTATTGGCCACACCTCCATGGGTCAGATCAGTCATAGAGTGAGTGCTTGACCTGTCAAATCCATGTTGAGACAAGGATGTTGTGAAGGACTGTGTGTGAAATGCTTTGCACAGCTCAAGGCTGATGACATTGGTCACACTTCCCTCATCCACAAATGCTCTAAACCCACCGTAGAAGGCCACCACATTTTCCAGGCACATTTCTCCCTTTGTGAAGACATGTTGGCTGTTAGCAATGACAAAATTTCACTAGGACATTGTGTTGGTTTGAAAGTAAAACCAGTGCGAGACTCCAAGTCAGTAATACAATTTAATAGGAGAAAAGAGAAAAAAATAAAATACATGCAATAATATAAAAGAAACAACCACCAACACAGTCAGAAATACAACCTGACACCCTGTCAGTCAGGGTGTTGGTAGCAGTCCGTATAAATGGTGGCTGCAGTCCTCCTGGATGACAGATGTGGTTCTGTTGAAGCAGTGCTCCTGTAGAAGGTGCAGTTTTCCTCCGAAGATCCAGCAATGATGTGGAAAAAGGTCCGACTTTCCTCTGGGATCCAGTAGAAAGGTCTGCCCTCGGGTCCCAAACCCCAGTTTTTTATCTAGGTAGGAAAGGCTTGGCTCCTGCCCCTGGTTGGGGCATCTCCCAATGGGGTGATGTAATCTTATCAGTCACACAATAGGACTTAATGGCCCATTAACAGAATATATCTTCTGGAGGAGGGATGGGTTGTGAATAGATAACGATGATCATCCCCCCATCTTATCAGATGGCACATCAGCAGAGGATATCTCCCACAGAGATAAGGATCACCACCCCTCACACATTTTAACAGATGGTGATAGAATACACATTTTTGCATTGTACCCCAGGACATAATCCACCCCTTATTCTATTACCATCTACATCACACCCAAACCAATACCCTCTTACAGATATATAATACAAAATGAAACCTTACATACAGTTCTCACTAAAAATTAGGTCTCTTTGCGGTACACAACGGGTTTCCCCATCTTTCTGCATTACCCACCAAGTGCAACCAGGTCCTTGAGCAAAAACAATCCCACGGATTGGTTTGCCTTTGCCTGTGGTGGGATTAATCCAAACAGTCTTTCCTAAAATACCTTTCATGTGTACCACTGGGACCTTGTCCCCATCCACTGTGTGCAGGGGTTCAGAGTGGGCAGGACCGGCTCGATTGATGGACCCTCGGGTGTTAACCATCCAGGTGGCTTTGGCCAAGTTCATTTCCCAGTTTCTGAAGGTTCCACCACCAAGTGCTTTCAAAGTAGTCTTAAGGAGTCCATTACACCATTCAACTTTCCCGGCAGCTGGCGCATGGTAAGGAATATGATATATCCATTCAATGCCATGTTCTTTGGCCCACGTGTTGATAAGGCCGTTCTTGAAATGGGTTCCGTTGTCTGATTCAATTCTCTCAGGGGTACCATGCCTCCAAAGGACTTGTTTTTCTAGGCCCAAGATGGTGTTCCGGGCAGTGGCATGAGGCACAGGGTAGGTCTCTAACCATCCTGTAGTTGTTTCCACCATGGTCAGTACGTAGCGTTTGCCCTGGCGGGTTTGGGGAAGGGTGATGTAGTCAATTTGCCAGGCTTCCCCATACCTGTACTTTGACCATCGTCCACCATACCACAGAGGCTTCACCCGCTTGGCCTGTTTGATTGCGGCACAGGTCTCGCAGTCGTGGATGACCTGTGAGATACTGTCCATGGTAAGGTCCACCCCTCGGTCACGGGCCCATCGGTACGTCGCATCTCTCCCCTGATGACCAGAGGCATCATGGGCCCAACGAGCTAGGAATGATTCTCCCTTGTGCTGCCAGTCTAGATCCACCTGTGATACTTTCACTTTGGCAGCTCGGTCCACCTGCTCGTTGTTGTGATGTTCTTCATTAGCCCGGCTTTTGGGTACATGTGCATCCACGTGTCGAACCTTTATGGTCAGTTTCTCTATTCGGGCAGCAATGTCCTGCCAAATCTCAGCTGCCCATATGGGTTTCCCTCTGCGTTGCCAGTTGGCCTTTTTCCAGCGATCCAGCCAACCCCACAGAGCATTAGCTACCATCCATGAGTCAGTGTAGCGATAGAGCCTTGGCCACTTCTCTCGTTCAGCAATATCCAAAGCCAACTGGATGGCTTTTAGCTCTGCGACCTGACTCGATCCACCTTGTCCCTCGGTAGCTTGTGCAACTTGTCGTGTGGGGCTCCATACTGCAGCTTTCCATTTCCGGTTAGTGCCTACAATTCGGCAGGAACCATCAGTGAAGAGGGCATATCGTCTTTCAGTCTCTGGTAGCTCATTATATGGTGGGGCTTCCTCAGCACGTGCCACTTGCTCCTCTTCTTCTTCAGAAGACAATCCAAAAGTCTCACCTTCAGGCCAGTTTGTAATTATTTCCAGAATCCCAGGGCGATTTGGATTCCCAATACGGGCGCGCTGAGTGATGAGGGCAATCCACTTGCTCCATGTGGTGTCAGTGGCGTGATGTGTGGAAGGCACCTTTCCCTTGAACATCCAGCCCAGCACTGGTAGTCGGGGTGCCAGGAGGAGTTGTGTTTCTGTGCCAATCACCTCTGAGGCAGCTTGAACTCCTTCATAGGCGGCCAAGATCTCCTTCTCTGTGGGAGTGTAGTTGGCTTCAGATCCTTTGTAGCTTCTGCTCCAGAATCCCAGTGGTCGACCCCGAGTCTCACCAGGCACCTTCTGCCACAGGCTCCAAGACAAACCATGGTTCCCGGCTGCAGAGTAGAGCACGTTCTTCACATCTGGTCCCGTCCTGACTGGGCCAAGGGCTACTGCATGAGCAATCTCCTGCTTGATCTGGGCGAAGGCTTGCTGCTGCTCAGGGCCCCAGTGGAAATCGTTCTTCTTGCGGGTAACCAGGTAAAGAGGGCTCACGATCTGACTGTACTCAGGAATGTGCATTCTCCAAAAGCCTATGGCACCTAGGAAGGCTTGTGTTTCCTTCTTGTTGGTAGGTGGAGACATAGCAGTGATCTTATTAATTACCTCTGTTGGGATCTGACGACGTCCATCTTGCCACTTGACTCCTAGAAACTGAATTTCCTGAGCTGGTCCCTTAACTTTACTTCGCTTAATGGCAAAACCAGCTTTCAGCAGAATCTGGATAATCTTCTCTCCTTTCTCGAAGACTTCCCCTGCTGTGCTGCCCCATACAATGATGTCATCGATATACTGTAGATGTTCGGGGGCCTCACCCTTCTCCAGTGCAGCCTGGATCAGTCCATGACAGATGGTGGGACTGTGCTTCCACCCCTGGGGCAGACGATTCCAGGTGTACTGCACGCCCCTCCAGGTGAAAGCAAACTGAGGCCTGCATTCTGCTGCCAGAGGAATGGAGAAAAATGCATTGGCGATGTCAATGGTGGCGTACCACTTTGCTGCCTTGGACTCCAGCTCGTACTGCAGTTCCAGCATGTCTGGCACAGCAGCGCTCAGCGGTGGAGTCACCTCATTCAATGCACGATAGTCTACGGTCAATCTCCATTCTCCTTCAGATTTACGCACAGGCCAGATGGGGCTGT
Source organism: Sturnus vulgaris (assembly GCF_052056855.1). Classification (NCBI taxonomy): domain Eukaryota; kingdom Metazoa; phylum Chordata; class Aves; order Passeriformes; family Sturnidae; genus Sturnus; species Sturnus vulgaris. Next base: position 38,629,611 of record NC_142283.1, on the reverse strand, counting down.
TGAAGGGTGAGTGGGTTTTGCTGACCACCCCTTGGCTCTCCAGTTTACGGATCATTTCATGGATGGGAATCACTGAGTCTCTGTCAGTACGGTATTGCCGGCGGTGTACTGTTGTTCTGGCGATTGGTACCTGTTGCCCTTCAACTCTCAGTAGTCCCACAGCAGAGGGGTCATCTGCAAGACCAGGCAAGGTGCTCAGTTTTCTAATGCCGTCTGTCTCTACAGCAGCTATCCCGAAAGCCCAGCGATATCCTTTTGGGTCTTTGAAGTATCCATTTCTAAGATAGTCTATGCCAAGGATGCATGGGGCCTCTGGGCCAGTCACGATGGGGTGTTTCTGCCACCTGTTCCCAGTTAAACTCACTTCGGCCTCCACTACAGTCAGCTGCTGGGATCCTCCTGTTACCCCAGAAATAGAGATGGATTCTTCTCCTACATACTTTGATGGCATCAGAGTACACTGGGCGCCGGTGTCAACCAAAGCCTTATGTTTTTGTGGGTCGGATGTGCCAGGCCATCGGATCCACACAGTCCAATAGATCCGATTATCCCTCTCCTCTACCTGGCTAGAGGCAGGGCTCCTCTATTCCTGATCCTGGTACACGTTGCTCTCTCCCTGTAAATAGGTTCTTGAGGTTCCTTCAAGAGGATCAGTCATATCATCATTCTGATACTGTCTGGAGTTCTGTACACGAGAGACTGGAGCAGCATTGACTCTAGATGAACTTCTTGGGGTAGGCATCCCTCTTTTCAGCTCACGTACCCGGGCTGCTAAGGAGGAGGTGGGTTTTCCATCCCACTTCCTCATGTCTTCTCCATGCTCCTGAAGGAAAAACCAGAGGTTACCTCGTGGAGTGTGTCCTCTCTCCCTGCCTGAGGAACGCCGGCTCCTAATGGCAGAAACTCTTGTTGGTTCAGGAGAGATCTGGTAGTTGTTTTCCTTAAGTTCTTTTTTTAGTTTCTGATGGCCCTCTTCAATCAGGCTTCGGACTTGCTCCACCAGCCTTGTTTCCACGGATGAGACATGGGTACGAAATGGGGCTGTGACAGTGTCCTCATAAATCCTTAGTTTATTGGCCAAGACGCCTACCATGTCCTCACCTTCCCTCCACTGCAGCGTTGCCAGGTAACGGGAATACATCTCTGGTCCAAGTCGTGCAAATCTCAACCACATCTGTGACGTGCACCGGACACAGTCTGGGCTCTTAGGAAGTCTCTCATCTTCTGAGAAAATTATCTCCAGCACGGCCAATTCCCTCAGGCATCGGATACCTTGCTCTATTGTGCTCCATTTTCCTTGGTGCACCTGAAGATCTTCTTTACAAAGGTATCTGTCCTTCACACTTGTCAGCAGTCGCCGCCAGAGGCTGAGAGTTTCTTGGGTTCTCCCAATCCCCTGGTCAATGACCACATCCCGGGACAGAGATCCCAGTTGCCTGGCCTCACATCCATCCAGAATGGTGTCATTGGCTGCAGCGTCCCAGATGCGGAGCAGCCAGGTCAAGATGGACTCATTTGTCTGGCGGGTGAATTCCCTCCGCAGGTCACGCAGCTCACCCAGGGATAGAGAGCGAGTGATGATTTCTGGCTCTGTCACTTCTGCTGGGTGCGAAGGTCCTGCCACGTCCTCGTCAGTCACTATGCGAACTGATTTGCTCTTTGATTTCTTCTTCTGAACGGGCGCAACTGCTACTGGTCTAGGCTGTTCTGGCTCAGTGATGGTTTGTGTGGAGATGCTGATGGTGCTTCTGTCTTTTTTCTCCTCTGTGGCAGTCTGCGTAGACACGGACACTGTTGCTTTGCTTTTGGCTTTTTCCTCCTTTGTGGCAGTCTGCATAGACACGGGCACTGTTGCTTTTTGTTTGCTTCTTCTCCTCTTTGTGACATTCTGTGCAGTCGTGGACGAAGTTGATTTGTTTCTTTTTTCCTCTTCCTCAAGAATACGCATCAATACGCCATGTAGTGTTCTGTTTCTAAGCATGTTGTAGGCTGTAAAGGCTGTGCAGAGGAGACAAAGCAGAACTAACAACAATATTATGCTGTCCTTAGCATCCAGTGGGAACTCAACATTTCCAAAAACTACTGTATCAGGCCGGAAAGATTGGAAAAAAAATCATCCTTTACCCCTCCCCCCAAGGGCTGGGTGTGATTGTTAAAACCCCGGATGTAGCAACCTAGACTAGGACAAGCAAACAAAGTCAAGTATATATTCCGGATTATGTTCATTGCCTCAGAGGTTATCATGCAGTAGACATAATAGGCCAGTAAAGCAATTTTTATACCATATCCTGGTCTACACAGGAGCATTACAGCTGGCAGATAGTTCCCCATGTGTGGAAAAATATAGAGAGCAAGATATAAAACCCATGTAAGCATGTTGAGAATCATGGTGAAAACAAAATTGTAATACTGACTTTCCTCAGTACCCTTCGTGCCCCACGTTGGGCGCCAATTAATGTGTTGGTTTGAAAGTAAAACCAGTGCGAGACTCCAAGTCAGTAATACAATTTAATAGGAGAAAAGAGAAAAAAATAAAATACATGCAATAATATAAAAGAAACAACCACCAACACAGTCAGAAATACAACCTGACACCCTGTCAGTCAGGGTGTTGGTAGCAGTCCGTATAAATGGTGGCTGCAGTCCTCCTGGATGACAGATGTGGTTCTGTTGAAGCAGTGCTCCTGTAGAAGGTGCAGTTTTCCTCCGAAGATCCAGCAATGATGTGGAAAAAGGTCCGACTTTCCTCTGGGATCCAGTAGAAAGGTCTGCCCTCGGGTCCCAAACCCCAGTTTTTTATCTAGGTAGGAAAGGCTTGGCTCCTGCCCCTGGTTGGGGCATCTCCCAATGGGATGATGTAATCTTATCAGTCACACAATAGGACTTAATGGCCCATTAACAATATATCTTCTGGAGGAAGGATGGGTTGTGAATAGATAACGATGATCATCCCCCCATCTTATCAGATGGCACATCAGCAGAGGATATCTCCCACAGAGATAAGGATCACCACCCCTCCCACATTTTAACAGATGGTGATAGAATACACATTTTTGCATTGTACCCCAGGACAGACATGATCACTGCAGCCCAGACTACCTACAGTCTTGACATTTCACATAAGTTTTTTCGCATTAGTGAGCAAGAGATCCAGTAATGACTGTTCTTTGTAGGAGTCTCCATCATCCACTCTAGAAAGCTATCCTCAATTGAGCTCTTTCCTGGACTACTTGCAGTTTGTTGGGCCACTTTATTAAATGTTATAGTTGGTTTAAGTCCCCTACCAGGCTCAGGGGCTGCAAGCAGGATGATTCCCAAGATTGGCAAAGGGACTCCTCATCTCCCTCCTCTTCTTGATCAGGGCGCCTATAGTAGACACTAACAACAAAATTTCCTTTGTTGACTTGTCCTCTAATTTTCACCCATGAGCTCTCAATCCTGAAGTTCAAAGAGCTCCCTGAACTCATCATTGACACAGCAGGCAACTTTCCTACTTCTCCTTCCTTAGATTCTTTCTCATGAGGAAGACTTACAGTGATTTCTTTTGAAGAATAGAAGCTAATAGTGAAGGAGAACTAGGCTAGGTTGCTGCAGTTTTTAACCTACTTCCTAACCTTACATTCTCTCTTGTTTCACAAGTTACTAATTCTCCTAAAGCTATAGTAATACACTTCCTGCTCTTTTTAAATTAGTCTGATGGGACAAGAATGGATTCCACAAGATTCGACTCCACCAATGAGATATTATCACTTCTGTAACATCAAATTTTGCACTGACTGTCCTGTTTTTATTAAGCTTCAAAAAAAGGGAAAAATATATTCCTGATGTTTTAAAAATCTGTAATTTTTTTAGTTAATGAGTAGTCAATGTAATGTGTTTGTTTTCTATAGCCTCACTGATAAGACCATCTATACTTCCCTGCTTGTGCCCTTCAACCAGTCAACTGTATAAGGGAAGGAGAAACATGAAAAACATTTAAATGCACGAATAAGAAAATAATTTGCTAGTTTGCCCTTCATGAGATTTCATGGAACACTCTTCCATGAGGAATATTTTGCTTCCTTTTTCCTAAGGAAGAAAGGCTATGAGGTTTACTGTTTTACACCTGTTTTTATGCTATACCTTTTCCAATCCCAAATTAATCAAGCTTAAAGTCACTAGGAAGCTTATAACCAAGTTCACATCATACTTTCATGTCATGCTATTACAGCAGTAGTTTATTTTTGTGAAGAAACCCAAGGATAACGTAATCAAGAAGTGATTAGACAGCCTTTATGTCTAACAGCAGCATCTTCAACAAAGGAAGGGTAGCTCTACTGATAAATAACCTATTGCCAATTCTGTGAAAAAGCAGATGCTTGCACTTTTTGCAGGGAGTTGCATTCAAAGGATATAACAACATATTAAAATAAGAATCACAAGAATGTAAATACAGATTATTGAAAACTGAGGATCATTTTCCTTTTTTTACTTTTTCCTCCTCTATGCCATACAATATGTGTGAACATATAAAAGAAAATATAAATTATCACTGGGGAAATGAATGTTAAACCTTTGGAAGCTGTATTTCTAATGGAGCCATAAGTAACCATTAGAAGAGAGTCTTAAACATTGTCAGAGTATAGCTGAAGTTATTTGAAATATTCTGTGACCAGTGGTAAAGGTATTTTATCATTAGACAAGTTACTCTTCATTGTAATTTGCTCTTACTAGAAAAAAGTTGCTCTATTTTATTGAAAAAAATGCTTGCAATAGGAAATGCAGTTTAAAAAAGTTACTGCAACAGCTGGTGTAAAATTCCATTAATTAGCAAGACTCAAACTGCCCATGAGTAGTCATTGGGAGGATATTCCTCTGCGAAAAATGCTGGGCCTGAATAATGTCACTTGTACAATTTGCCCTTTCCCCCCATTTTCCAATAATGTGACATAGATGAACATAATTGTACATTCATCCATCAAGGTTTTTTTCTGCACAGGAAGTAATTTGTCTAGCAGTCATAAATTAGGTTCTTTCTAGTACCCAAATTGTATTTCCTTTCTCTCTTTTTACTTATAAACACTCCTTTAATGAAATGACTCCACTAGTTTTATTCCTGTTAGAACCTGTGCCTTTATTTTTTGTGCTTCTAGGATTCTGATAAAAGCTAAAAGTGCTGAAGTAGCTTTTTAGTAATATGTTTCCAGTCTTCAAGTACAAAAAAAGAGCCCTATTTGTCTGATTGCCTTAACAAAAGGCTAATTTCAAATCTCTGATCAGTTGTGGGGGTCTTTTCTCTCTCCCATTCTTCCCCAGATCAAAAGCCATTTAATAAGTGAGACATTTTTGTCCCATTTCAGTTTGAGTGCTTTGAGGTTGTGCACTGGCAGGAGCTATGAATCTATCAAGTTTTATTTCAGTATTTTGCATTGTTCATCACTGTGAATCCATATCGGTATTTCTAGCCTAGGGGTCTAAGAATCAATTCTCTTGTACTCCAGAAGCTTCCTAAGAAGATATACTTATTATTTTCTCCTTTCTCAGTCTACCTACCTGCACTGAGGTATGTTACTCCTACCTTTCTCTAAAAAGACATTTTTCCTGAAGATATATGGCTAAAAGGACAGCTAGTCAATACCTTGCTGGTTATTTACCACAATAGAGATTAATCAAAGAATCCACTAGGAATCAGTTTTCATAATGATATAGCTGCAATATGTTACTTAAGAGTTGTAGTTCCTTCTTATCATGTAACAGTTATTTGATTGTTGTTCATAGAAAACTGTTATTATATTAGTGTCCATACATAACCATCTTACCTACATGGACACCTTCTTCATTCTGTATGTTTCTGCAAGTGCCTTCCAAGTCATACAGGCAAGTATGTAATGTAAGCCCTCATTGTATCTGCTTAGACCCAAAGTATGTGCAAACAGGCCTGTGGGTCTGTACCTGGACAGGATGAGGTGACACATGAGCAAGCTGCAGGCTGTGTTGATTGTTATGGGTGTAGATTGTAGGCTGGAGGCCAGATATCCTTGACTTGGCTGCAGAGAAATGTCAACCCAATTTCTTCATCTAAATGCAGAGGACAAGAATTTCTAAGACTGTTCCATAAAGCTGTGACTGTTTAGCCTGGAGAAGAGAAAGTTTGTGGCAGGGGTTTTGAGTGTATATAAATCTCTGAAGAGAGGCTGAGAAGATGCAGCCAAACACTTTCTAGTGGTGCCCAATGACAAGATCCCAAGTGGGCACAAACTGATAGACTGAGGGTTCTATATGAACACTTTTTTATTGTCAGGGTTGCTAAACACTAGCACAGTTTGCCAAAGCGGTGTTGAAATTTGCATCCTTGAAGACACCCAGAAGCTGACTAGACACAGTCCTAGGTAGCCTACTCTAGGTGTTCCTCCTTTAGCAGGAGTTGGTTCTCCAGACATAAAATTTGGTTCTCTCTCAGCCTCAATCATTTTGTGAGTCTTTGATTTCATTTTACACTTAATGAATCAATAGGAAAATCTTTTGGGAGCTGCTCAACTTACACAATTATCTTTCAGTATAGAGATAATCATCAGTTTAGCTTATTTTGATTGTCTTTTAACAGACAAAAGACCCTTTTGGGGTCTTCACCCTGTCCTCCGGACTAGCTCAGATGTTAGGGTGAAGCCTCGGGATCTGCCACATGAACATAAATAAAAGATAACAAAAGAGGCTCTTTCCCCCTGGGAAGATTGCAGGGTTTATTTCTTGTAGTTCCCCAGGAGTGTAAAAAGGGAAAAGGAGAAAGAGAAAGAGAGGGCGAAAGAGAGCGAGGTCAGGGGGCACAAGTCTTTTCTAGGGTCTGAAAGGGGAGCGGGAAGAAATTGGATCTCGGCCAGCCAGGTATGGCCAGAGGGGAGAGGGACCAGAGCACAGGACATTGCAGGGGTCACGGGATCTACCATTTCCAATAAATCTAGGGAGATGCAACAGTGAACTATTAAGACACCAAAATTGCCTCTCTTGCTTCGTGACAGCTGATCTCCCAAATACTTCTGGAATACCAGCAACCCAGCTGGTGAACATATGTAGTAAGTTAGCTTTTACAGTGGTCACAAAGATTCTTTTGGGCTTTGAACAGAAGCCTCAGGGTTGAATAAAAAACATCTGTGGTAAGTCTGCCTTCAGCATCCCTTAGGATGTAACAGGGATGTTTTGAGAGAAGGACAGAATGGAAAGTGCTGTGCCATAATCTTAGATCACTCTATGTAACTGAGAGACTACTTCGGGCTGTTTACTCCACACCAATTTAAAACTCAAACAGTTTATGTATGATAAGATGAATAATCATTGGTAATACCCCTTGAGAACTTTCTGAGTAAATTTATCATTCCCTCATCCTTAACTTCGGTGACTGTATAATCATGTCTGTTTAATATCTATGGACTTGAAATAATGAAAATCATGAAAACCAGAAGTGACAGATACTCTTAGAAGTTTCCAAATAAAAAGAACAGGAGTCAGAATAGGAGTAGTAAGTTAAAGCATTTATTGCTAGAAGTTGAATTTATTCAAGACAATGAATAAATACCACATGCATTTGATTATAATTCTAGCTGAAAGGTTTGATACAAATCCAACATAAAAATGCACAGCAGATGCTGCTATTTATTTCTTTTGCCAGATCATTAAGTTCTTTGTCTCATGATAAATGCTTTGCAAAAACATATAGCACTAATACTATTGTGATATATCCTGAAATGTGAAAGTTGTCAAAACAAATTCATCTGGTTGGAGAAAGTATCAGTGTAAAAGAATAAATAAATTTATTTTCTGTCTTGAAACTGTCAGGAACCTTCTCTTTCTACTGGTCAAGTCAATTGATACAAATGTTCTGACAGGTTGACTTTAATTGCTTGTACCTAACCTCCTGATCAAATCTTATTTGCATGAAAGAACAAGGCTATAAGTAATTAAAAGTGAATGCACTTTAGGCATAAAGTGCAACATTTGAAGTTTAGGGTAGTACAGCTTAATTATTTTTGTTGCATGCAACTGGAAGTTCAAAGAATTTGAAACTCTTCTAAGATACCAAATCGGAAATTACATTACCCGCAACATGAAGAGTATGAGAAGAAAAACAGAGGTGATATTTCTATTCAGGTGAACAAAAGTGAATGGTTGTTTAAATAAAAACTGGTAATAAAGTCTGTATGCAAAAAACATAATATCTGAAACAAATACGTTATGTCACCTTCTTCCCTAGGTGTGAATAGCACCTTAGGGTCTGTATCTCCTGTATGTTTATCTGTCATGCTTTAGTTTTAATAGTTATGTAAACCCATTACTAACAGGAATTATGCCTGTTGGTCAGAAGAGTTGCAGAGAATAGCTGCTGCATGCAAGAATTCTTCTTGATATAATCTTACCATGCAAGTTAAACTGTAGTCTGGTTTGACGAGGGGCAATGAATTTAATATTTATATAAAGAAAGGATGCAAAAGACAGTGTCAGAAAAGAGAGATTTTTCCATTAGAGTTGATATCCTCTATCAACTTTCGTTACCAGGAGAAATTAATTTCTGTCAAATGAAACATATAGCAGCCAAATATTCTCAGTGGTTCTTGACCAACTTTTAAGTTAAACAAACCGTACATAGAAAATAAGTCATGTGCAGGTTTTTGTTGTTTGGGGTTTTTTTATCTCATGTATTTCCAAATGTTTAAGTAAAGAACTAGTGCAGTAATATGTAGCACAGCAGTGTATTTATTATATTACAGATAACAGCAATTTCATATGATTCTTTCATTTGCAAAAGATAATATAGTAATTGACCCAAATCCCCATCGATTGTTTATTGAATGTTGCTTTTTTCCAGAAAATTCTGAACTAGATCAAATTATTCGAATCTGCAATTGTCTTCTAAATACTTTTGGGAGCTATAAATGTATTTTAGGAAGATCTAAACTATATTGAATCCTGAGGCGACACAAATGTCTCAGGCAAGTACAGATAAAGATTCTGCGTCTGCAAAGCTGTTTAAAATGGATTTTAATTACATTGGAGATATTTAAATGTAACTGATAGCAGGTTTTTGTAGTGTGTCATTTGTTGTAGTAGAAAAGGGGGGCCACACACAAATACTGAGGACTTTTTAACCTCTTACGTGGTCCTTTTTTTTTTTTTCTAGATGTATGACTCTTCCTATTAAATTGTTAGTGGTATAAATAAAAGAAAAATACAGCAATTGTAATTCTAGCCAAATGATTCCACTGTCCTAAATTTCTGCTGTCATTTAGCTGTTTGAAGTCTCTGTTGGTGTTGGGGTTTTTTTTAATGTATAAATAATTTGCAGAAAAAATATTTTATATTAAGACAAGATTCCTATTCTGGCACATTCTAAATATAATACTAAATATAATACGTTTTTCATGTTCCTCATTTCTCTCATTCTTTTTACTTATCTGATTATGTAGTTTTTTGCTCAACTGTCATCCAATACATGGATTTTGGCAGTGTCATTTCTTATCTCTGCTGACAGTACTTAAATTTCTCCCCTTCTGAATTTCTTATTTCAGGATAGTTGCCCAAAAGACAATGATCTCTGGAGTAGGAATCTCATACTGAATTTGCTTCACCATAGGTGAGATGAGCCAAAAGAGGGGGAGGAGAAAACACTTAGTGCTAATGAAATTAAAGCAGTAAGAGGAAGATGGCTCAATAAGTCAGAAAATATACTTGCTCATTAGATTCTTTATCTCTCTTTGGCAGAATTTTTTGCAAAAATACAAACAAGAAAAGGTCAAACAGAAAGAAACAGGAAAACAAGAAAAAAGAGGAAAGTAGTGACAAAAAGCTCCCGGAGTAGATTACTGGGCAAATTACCTCTGGCAAAGTATTACCACAAGAAGTTATTCCAGGTCAGAGGATGGCCTTAGCAAGCTGAGCAGTTTGAACATATTGGGCATTATAGGCAGTGTTTGCTTTTTTTCTGCTCTGAAGGAAGGCACTGTTCTTTCTTCCCCCAGTGGCATGTGACTATCCATTACTGAGATCCACTTTGGAGAACTAGTTCTGAAGAGCATGCTGATTTTTGACTCAAGCTGTGACGTGGTTGACCTTTTTTGTCTGTTTGTAGTGGAATTTGGTCCTATGCAGGCCTTTGGCATTTGAAACCTGCGGGGGTTTGAAGAGGTGCCTAAAAATCACAGAAGAGGTGTTTCTCAAGTATCCAGCAATCTCTGCAGCTAACATTAGCCTAATTGTGACTCTTGTTATATTTCTGTATAGTTGGCAGGAATGAACAGCAATGAGTGTTTGAGACAGGAGCGGGAAATGGTTTGCCTAATTCTATTCAATATGTAACGTTTTCTTAAAAAAACCTTTTCACGCCAATTTGTACAATACACTATTGCTTTAAACTAGTCTCATCAAAGCAAACACGCCTTCACAGTTGGAGCCTGACACTGGATCTTCCCTAAACTGTTGCTTTCTGTAGTTTTTGTGAAGTTAAAAAAACAACAATTTATAGGTCAAGGATGGCAGGAAATACATAAAATGCAGAGCTCTCAGACTTGGCAGGAGGCAAGAAAGGTTAAATGATACAGGCTGGTCTCCTGTAGTAGCTATAGAGTGAATTGACAAGTGAAGCTTCTGGTCACTTGGTTCAGCTCTGAGATGGGCTGGTGTCACCTCACATGGAGATTTCCTTGGCTGCTCCTGTGCCAGGACCCCACTGCTAGGGGCTGACACTGCTCTTTTAGTGTATTTCTCTTTTCTTTCAAATGGTTTCTAAATCTAGAGAAACAGCATTTTGAGAAACAATATTTTCTGAGAAGGAAGGAAGGAAGGAAGGAAGGAAGGAAGGAAGGAAGGAAGGAAGGAAGGAAGGAAGGAAGGAAGGAAGGAAGGAAGGAAGGAAGGAAGGAAGGAAGGAAGGAAGGAAGGAAGGAAGGAAGGAAGGAAGGAAGGAAGGAAGGAAGGAAGGAAGGGGTAGTAAATTTTAAAATTTCTGGTTTTCTGGTAGAAGCTTGTGGTTATACATTGGTGCATGAGACAGAAAAATTGCAATGACCTGCCTTCTATCTGTTTAAACAGTAAAAAATAGCAAATGAAAAATAATAAATAAATAAATCATTGTGGCCTAATACTCCACCCACAATGTGTAGTCACACTGCAAATCAGTGATGGCAAGGCTTCACAAGTTCAGCAATCTGTGTCTGACCAAATAAGGGTGCAAATATTTCTTTCTGAATCTCTGTGCTCTAGCTACAGATCTTTCATGATGAGTGGTTTGCTTTTTCTGCAAGATACATATTTGTGCAGTGAGACAGATAGCAGCAAGAGAAGATATGAGAAGCAACTTCTCTGCTATACTCAGCCTTCTCAATTTATAGCACTGTGGTTCACAGAGCTAGTATGCAGAAACATGGCCAAATGAATTTGAAACAATTCAAAGAGAAAATCATATCTGCATTGGAACTCTAAAGTCAATTTTCCATGTGCTAACAGAGTTGCTTAGGGAAATTAATATCTATCTATCTACATCTACATCTACATCTATATCTATATCTATATCTATATATCTATATCTATATCTATATCTATATCTATATCTATATCTATATCTATATCTATATCTATATCTATATCTATATCTATATCATCTATATCTATATCTATATCTAATCTATATCTATATATCTATATCTATATCTATCTATATCTATCTATATCTATCTCACATGTACTATAAAAAACTCAGCTGCCGGTAGCATTTTCTTGGCTTATCACTGCTGTTACTAGGTTTTTTTGTTTATTTGATTTTAGTTTTTTGGGGTTTTTTTTGTTTTTTTGTTTGTTTGTTTGGCAGTCTTTTCAAATGGATTCATCACAAGACTGTTCAAATCAGACCCAGAGTCCTGTTTCAAGAATGCATTTTTGCTATTACCAAAATACCAAAAAAATTCTGTTCCACTTCATGTTCAAAATGACTCTATTTCTACTGGTTAAAGACATGCATAGATTCTGCACTGTCCTAGGACTAAAAATAAGTTGCAATAAGAAATTAAATTAAAGCAATTCAAAACAGTCAAAGTCTTGAAATACTTACAGAGGTGGACAACCAGGATGGTGAGAAGTCTTGAGGGCAAGATTTATGGGGAATGGCAGAGGCCATTTGTTTTGTTTAGCTTGACAAAGAGAAAACTGAGAGATGACCCCATGGAAGTTTACAGCTTCCTAAGAGGCAGAGGTGGAGGTAAGAGCAGGGGAGGGGAGAAATAGTTATCTCCTCTCTGTGGTGACCGAAGATAGAACATGAGGAAATGGAATGAAAATGTATCAGGGGAAGTTCAAAATTAATTTTAGGGAAAGGTTCACTGAGAGAGATGTTGGTCCATGGAGCAAGTTCCCCAGGAAGGTGATTGTGGCACCAACTTCATCAAAATGTCTTCAAGGAGCATCTGGATGATGTTCTTAGTCACATGATTTAGTTTGAGGTACAAGGAGACCGGCATCAGACTTGATGATCCGTATTGATTCCTGCCAATCTGAGATATTCTATGGTTCTATTTGTGGTAACTTCCACAGCTTATTTTGGAAGGGGGGGGAAACACCAAATGCTTTGTTATATCCCTGGTTCTCATTCACTCTTTTCTGTTCTGATTCATTAAAATGCACACTCCTTCTAATGCTGACTATTTCTACTAATAATTAAGTTATTCACCTACACTTACTTGATAGACGTTATATTTTTCTGTTACTCCCTTTTCAGCCTGTATATAGGTAGAAAACCAAGGTATGTATGGTGTACATATGGCATTAGCCAACCCTAGAAGAATAACTTGTACTGTGATTTTCATGCAGCCCATGTCAACTATGCTTTTTCTACAGGGCACCTGAGCTTGGACAAATAGAAAACACACCCCTTTGTCTAGATGCAACCTGATAGTTCATGTTTAACATCATGACTGAAATGTAAGACCGTGCTTTAAGAATGGTAAGTCCCAATATAATGCTCCCACCGGCACTCACTTCCACTCCCCGTAGTAGGAAGTTCTGAAGTCAAAGATCACATGCACAATCTACTGGAAACAGCAATGAGAGAAGAAAATAACAGCATCAATATTAATAACAAATTGTACAAAGTGAGGGTGTAAAGTGTTTACCAAGCCTGAGGCAATAAAAACAATGGTGGTCACACTTGTTTTTTGGCTTCAAGCCATGCACTTTAAGGTCTTTAAATCTATATAAGGCTTTCTCTTCATTCTTTTACTAATTTTTAATGACCCCTCAGATTTTTTCCAGTTTTTCAATATATATATTTTTAAAAAAAACCGCAACATCAAAAATCCCTGTGGGACTCCAAGCCTGACATCTTAATATCATATAAAGAAATAAAAAGCCTTCTGCTACTTCCATTTCCTGTACCTACTAATACATCAAAGCACTACATTTGCTTTTTTAGTCAAAACATTGCAAAGGAATCTTTGGTTTTGTGTTTCCCTTCATTCTAAATTATTTTTATTATATCTGTAACCTTACACTTTGTCATACCAAAAAACTTTTAATTTCGAATAGGCCACCTTGAAAAAAGAAATCATGCTCTGTCCTCATGCCCCCATAACAATGCATATAAGACTGCAGACATTTGTTGTGCCAGGCCATCCCCTTTCTTACATCCTCATTACTGACATGTCCCAAACACTTTTCTATTACTGGAGATATTATTTTCAATGATCCTATTGATCAGAATATTTTAGAAAACATTTGCAAAATGCAGTTTTTTGCCCACTTGCATGTTGACATAGAAAAAAACATTGCACAAAACATTAATTCTTCTCAGCATTTTCAGCATTTTGAATTCTCTCAACCCTCATTAGTCAGTAAGTCAAAGCCAATATCCCTTCTCCGAGTGCTGCAAATGTTTAACTATTTTTTGGAAACTGAGACTACCCAGAACAAAACATGAAACATAGCTACCAGTTGAAAGCTTTAAAGGGACTCTATGCTTCCAGACTTAAATGCAAGTTTACACTTAGTGAAAAAATTTAGTGTATGATTTTTTTCACTTTCTGATGTGCTACAGAAGGTAGTAGCAAATGTATTCCATGTCATGCCAGTTCTCTATACCCCTTATGAAAGCCTATGTTACTCCAGCATCAAAAGCCAATAACATTAAAATTCATTGCTATCTGAGTTTTTCCTTCTATGACTTTATGAGTTTTATTGCTGAAGAATACTGCTCCTTATTGTACAGATTTCAAATTCCTATTCTCCTGCACATATTTCTTATGTTCTATTTTCATTAAGAAAAAAAAACAAGCTGAAAACACAATGTTCTCAGCTAAGTATTTCACAGGAATATTGATCTACCTCAGGAGTCTGTAAATAAATGTAGTGCCAGTAATATGTTGAGTGCCCAATAACCAGCTACATATAGATTTAATTGAAAAACATCTCAGTGTCACAACAGATGCTCAGGTCAACACATTGAAGAGATTTAAAATTTTCTGGAAGAGTTCAGTAAGACCCCATTACCTGATCTCCCCATGAATGATTAATGAACAGTCCTCTGAATAAGACAAAATTTTGCTACACAGAGCGTAGCTAACAAAGAATAGGTGGTTGAACAGAAAAATGTGGATGGTGAGCAAATTTTTCAAGGGTTATCTTTGACAGAACAATTTGTCTGAGTACTTTATTTAAATCTGCCCTAACCTGTGCTTCTTTGCTAGTAAAGGAATTTGCCTTATAATATTCCTTAAGAGGTAAGCTCTAAATGGATACTCTTTTTACTTATAGCCATGGTATAATTAAGCTTTCATGTTCATTTTGGGTTTATGCATGCTTTATACATGAGTAGTTACATATTAAATAAGCATTCTCAAACTTGGAGTTATATCTATTCTCTTCATGTAGGCTCTGTAGTTTTCACTTGGCTGATCAGATATCTCTTTCTGCTTCTGTTTTTTTTTCTGCAGAAAAACCCCCAGTGATTTCCTTTGGCACAATGGACTTTCTATCCCTCATGAAGTGACATTGTGCCTTTTCAAGTCAGGGAATTAAAACATAAGACTGTGCTGTAGGTTCTTCATGATGGTCTGAGTTCAAGGGAATTAAAAGAGACAAATCCCCCCCTCAACAAACAACAACCCCTGTTTCCAGAATTTCAAGTATGTTTAAGCTCAGAGAACAGAGACACCAACTGAACAATGATGTAACAGTTTTCCTCTGACTTAAGGTTTGTATAATTTAGTACTTCCAAGGGTAGAAAATCATATTTATTCATTTTGCAAGGGAAAGATGAATTAATTTTCAGCTCTACCAGATTTTCCATGTGAATTGGCTTTAACAATACACATGCATACGATACCAAAAAACCACGTGCCAACATATTGGTTTTTTCTGCTGTTAAGTAATAATTGGATCGGACCAAATCAATACTTAGTATTTACCACAAACTCAGCTAAAGTAGCAGGAGGAGTCAGTGCCTTGTGTAGCTCTGAAGAGAAAAAGAATCTTTTCAATGCTGTTTGAACAGTCCTAACACAGTTCATTTTCCCTCTACTTTCCATCAAAGGTCACACTGAAAGACAGACCAGAAATACTTAGCACAGCCATTGCATCCTGCAGCACAAGTTTGTCACACTAATTAACTACAAACCCACTTGTAACTACTAACCCCCTACAAAATATCCTCTGTGCACCTTTCTTTATTTCATGAGGAAGTGATACTTTTCCCAGTGAAATGTTATACTTTGGAAGATGGTCCTTATCTCCAGTCTTTATCTCTTGGCTGACTTTTCCTATGCAATATGCAATATGAACCACCACTGCTGTACTCCCTCTCAAACACTCTCAGGCAGCTTTTAAAAGAAGACATTTCAAACAATTATGCTTATGTGGCCTGCCAGCACAATTCCAGCTGCACATGAAGCAGGGGCCAATCAACCTGACTAGTGTAATCTAGCTTTTGCCAGCTGAGAATCTATCCCAGCACACTTGAAATCCTCCTGTACCTTCCAATAAGCAGAAGGAGATTTTTATCAAATTGAAGGTTTTTCTGCTGCACCAGTAATAAAACCAAAAGAAGTGATACAATTTTGAGGGAAGAAGCATCTATGAAAAGCATGATAGATGGGGGAATCAATGGGACATTAACATACAAATACAGAGTTGTGTGTTTACTTGATGATTCATTATCGGCCGTATTTTTGGGGAAAAAAGACCAAGAAACAAACCAGTTTGATTTGTATTTTATTATTAGATTAAAATAATCCATGATAGTGCTCAGAATTTTCAGACTCCAGGTAATCTCCATATAATCTCTCCATGCACACACGTACATTCCTAAGAGCAATACACATTTATATGATGAAGCCACAATCTTTGGATTTGAATGTAACAAAGAAAGGTGGTCTGTCTGATGATTTTATACCCTCTGCTTGCTATCAAACTTCCTGCTTAGAACTGTTTTGACAACTGATTAACAATGTGAAGAACACAAAGAGGAGGTAACAAAAAATCTTATTAATATTATACTTTTCATATAACAGTTAGGTAATCTATAGTAAAAATAAATTCTGACACAAGGCACAGAATGCATAGCAATTTATCAAGTTATTAAAAAGAAAATACTAAATACTCATCTCCTAATGAAAAATTAATCTCACAGTCACTTAGATCAAGTACTATTTTCAGCATACTGACAAAGGCAGCATTTTTGAAGAGATAAAAAATAAAGTTAAAAGAAACCAAGAATACATGGGTTATTTACTAAGTATACATAAAGCTAGGTCACAGAACATACAGGAATATGTTAAATGAAAGCATCAGTCTGAAGGATTTTATTTCTGCTCCATTTTTATCTCATGCTCTTAACTGTTGTGCTTAGCTTGTCTTTTGTTAGATGGTTGTTGTGGTGGGATTTTCTCTACTTGTCATTCTTTTACTATATAAAATATGTAGCATATTTCATTAGAAGAGATACAATTTGAAAGGCAAAATAGCTGAACGACAGCTTCTTCTATTGTGCACCAAGGTGTAGCTGAAGCCTGGAAGCTTTCTTTAAAGTGAAGCGTTCTTTACAGTGAGAATGTTGTTGAACACCCCCTTGAAGAAAAGAAATAATGATGGCTTGTTCTGTTTCTGTTCCAATATCAGCATCTTTTTGATAACAGACTGTATTTTCATTCTTTTTGTCATGTCTTCATCATCATTAATAATGTAATACCTCAGAAAATCAGATGATATTTTAATCGGGAGAAAAATAAGTACAATTTGCATAGCTGCACAAGAAGATAAAGGTTCCAGTTCTTTGAGCAGAGGGCAGTGAAAGTCTGATCTCACAGAGACAAAAAGGCTGCAGAAACATATCTATAGTAGGATTAGGTTGGAACATGGTTAAAAGTGGGGTTTTTTTACGTTGCATCATGCCTCCATGAGTATCACTGACACTAATGGCATTTAATAGCGATGATAGAGTAACAGGTCATATAACTTTTATACGAGCTATTTGAATTGATTTGTAGAGAGTTTTCAGAAAAAGTTTAGGTTTTTTACAATGTGCTTGCAGAAATGACCAGGGCACTTGTGCTTATATAGGGAAGGGAAGGAGAGTAGAAGTCTTCAAGCAGTTTATTTTATGAAAATGTCCTACTGATATCAGATGTTAATATCAACAAAGAAAAGTAATGTTTGGCACTGAATTCTGTTCAGTTATACAGTGTTTAAATTTTTTTTTAAAGTGGATTTCAGAAAGGCACTGGCACATTCAAGGACTATTACCTTGAATATGGCTTTTGGGAGACAGACAAGTAAAAATAATGCCTTCAGGTATTGGATCCGTAGGACATCTTCAATAACAGTTTTTATTTTGAAAAATAATAATATCCACTCTTTGGAAACTTTTTCTCACCAGTCATATTTAACTTGTACTGGAGAGTCAGCACTGATAACATATAACTGAGTTAGTAAGAACTGTCCAAATGGAAGGAGACAGGGAACACTAAAACTAAATCTGAGTACAAAGATGTTCCCTTAGTGAAAGAATTTCTTCTTGAGCTTCTGCAAGAGTTATGCCAAAACTAGTTGTCTGACTGCTAAAAATCTCACTCTTTTATAGAGCCTTTGTTTCAGAATGGATAACATTCCCTCTGAAAGTTTTCTGGCTATTGATTAACCCTTTCGAATTCACAAAAAGACACAAGCTTGGAAAGAAAATATCTTTAGGTGCTGGCTAGCAACCTCCAAGGGAAGTAAAGAACATGCAAAGAACAGTTAATTTGTGGGAGAGAGAGACACCTGGTTTATTAAATTTCTAAACATGCAGTTATACTTCTTTTCCATAACCTGGAAGCCAGGTTTCCATGAACTGGAAGCCAGGGCCTGAAATAATCAGTGTCTGCCCTCCCAGCAGGAGTTAAGGATGATGAGTGAAGGGCAGGCAGGTGCCAGTTCTCCTTTGCCCTTTTAAGTTTCAGCTCTGCCACTGAGCTCACTGAGGTCCCACTTCATCTCTTCCCCTTGAAATCACCTTTCAGAAGATTTGTGCATGCACACTTTCCCTGCCAGACAAAGTTAAAATCATAGCTTCAGTGATCCACACAGAAAACACATTCTTTTTCATTTAAAAATCCTTCCTGACTAATGTGGTTTCAATTCCAAACATACAGCTGGTACCATTCCCAGTAGCATTGGATTGCTTTCAGCATTTGGAAGTGAAATGCACTTGGGAGGTCTAAGGAGAGTTTGTGAGATCTGATACCCAGACTTCAAGCTTTAGAAATTTTGATTGCCATTACCTCAGTAGTCAAGAACCTGTTTATTGTGACTACTGGATCTGCGACTTTCAGTCCTCAGTGAGTAAGTTATTAATTTCTATACTTGACAGGATGTTTTGGAATATTTCCATTTGCTTTCATCTATTCTAAAATACCAATTTAACATAATGTCTGTAAAGATGAGTGCATTGTCTTCTTAACTATACCCAGGTGTTAGCCTCCACAAAGCATTTAACTTCAATTGGTGCTAAAAATCAAATTGACCTAGAAGGATATATTAGGATTTCTAAAGGAATAAATGCTAAGTTACTTCAGGGAACTGAATTTGTAGCTCAGCTCAAACAGTAATTTTCTCTATTGGCAGTGGCATAAAGAGACATCCACTTCCTTTATAGCATATGCTCTTCTGGATGACCTTTGGCAAGTTTCACATGAAAGAAGATCATGTGAATGCTGCAAAAGACACTGACAGCCTCAAATAAGCAAACAAATCCCTGAAGGGATTTTATTTTGAAATTTTCTTTCTGCAGATTAATAGAGTTGGAGATCATGATACACACATTGAATAATCCTTAAATTTTATATCAGTGCCATGATTATTTACATGCAGGAATCTATCAGAATTTCAATTACTTCGTTGTGAATGACAAAAGAAAATACACCAATTATTTCTTGGTCAACCTGTGAGATATTTTTGGTGATCACTTCATTTTGCAGAGAAGCAATTTCACAAGCTGGTCTGTATTAATATTTGTATGGCTTCCAGACTATAGCAAAATATCAGCCTGCAGTTTAGCTGAACAGTTCTTGAAATTTCTGGATCATCTGTAATCCAAATGCAGAAGCAGCTAACAATCTGAAAGACAAGTACTGGTGGAAACCTCAAGAGCTATTTTGACCTTGCAATGATTTTTACTTTAATAAGTGATAAATACCATTCTAACTAATACTATATTTTATAAATGATGCTATGTTTTTATTTAAAAACCTGCTTTCATGGGGTAAAAATAAAGTGAAGCAAAACCATATTCAGAGTTTAATTTTGACTGAATTTAGCAACTTGTTCTGGAACAGATGAGAATATTTGAAATGACACTTCACAAAATCCCATGTCAAACTCTTACCATTTATAACTCTTTGTATGAATAGGTACAAATTTGGCTTGTAATTCTTGTAATTCTGTTACAGAAAGACTCTTTCAGTGTGTTTACAGATGTTTACAAATTTTATTACGGCGGACAGTACTGATCTTAATTTGGATTAGAGATTCAAATGGAGAACACAGAAATCTGTCATTTCTTTGGAAGACTAGCACAGGCTCAATATTGCACAGAAATGCTACAGGGCTGAAAAAACCTGACCAAACCTCATCCCTGTCCATTTACCTCTTGTAAGCAACAGAGCAAGATTTCTCTGTAGCTTTTGAAAGCATGTAGTGACAGGACAAGAGGGAATGGCTTTATAGTGGAAAAGGAGAGATTATATATTAGAAAGAAATTCATTACTGTGAGGGTGCTGAAGCACTGGTACAGGTTGTCTGGAGAAGTTGTGGATGCCCCCCCATCACTGGAAATGTTCAAGGACAGGCAGGACAGGTTTGAGTAACCTTGTCTAGTGGAAGGTGCCCCTGCCCAAGGCAGAAGAGTTGGGATGTAGTGCTCTTTAAGACTCCTTCCAACCCTGATCATTCTAGGATTCTAGGATTTTATGCTAATAACCATCTGCAGTTGCAGATTTGCAGCTGAGGAGATACAGTACCAGGCCTCAGCCACAGAGCAGATGTGCTACGTTCATAGCCAACACAGTGGTGCTTGCCCCTGTCCTTCCCTAAATGTCTTCTGTATGGGAAAATTCTGCACAATAGTATATTGATAACTTTCACTTGATCACAGTAAGTTCCAAAGTAAATAACTAAGCCATTTAGCATCTACCTTGTGCTCTCTGACTTCTCTCCCTCACAAGTAGTTTTCATCTCAATTTGTATCAACAAAAAGTCAACTATTTTTCTGCCAAGGAGAGATATGTGTTTCCTTTGTGGTCGTTTTAACTCAATTGGAAGAGTTTTTCTAGATACAATTTAGAGAAACATTATAAAGCTTCCTAAAATTATTTAATTGCCTAGGAGAGAAGTAAATATTAGAAGAGACGTAAATATAAGAATGTGTACTGGTCATTCCTATGTTAAAAAATAATTCTGTGATTCCTAGGAGTACTTACTTGTAAAACCTTTCTAAGTGCAATAAGCCATTCCAGGTCCCAAATTCTAAAGGGAGTTAACTGTCAGATTACTATGATTCCTATTCCCACCATTACCAGGAAACAGAAGAAAAGCTTAAAAAAAGAGAATGCTTTAGTAGAATATCAGCAGAATATCAGTGGAATATGTTCTGTGTTGTAAAGTTTGGCAAATCTGTAAAGCGGCTTATTTAATAATTTGACTGAAGCACAAAGGACAAACATGCATTTTATTTGGGATGCAAGTGAAATAATGGATTCCTTTCATTCCTAATATCTGTAGCCAACATTATATTCTGGTCTTCTTCACTACATCACTTGTACTAGGCAAAGATCTTGTGAAGATCTCTCGGAAGAGGTTTCAGATCAGATGCTGTTAAGGAGACCATGAAAAGCAGTTTCTTTTTTAATAACTCAAGAAAATTAACACTTTAGTGATGCAGGACCCCAGTGACATCTCTTTGCTAATTAACCCCAAATTTTCCCCTACCCCACAGATTGTTGCAGGGATATCAAAGGTCAGAGCAATGGAGATTTGTGCCTGTTTTGCAAGGGAAAAAGACTAGCTCTCGGCTTGCACAAGAAAATTCGTTGGTAGAATATCCCAAATGCCTTATTTCTCCTTATAAAGGTCTGTCATTTGGAAGTCTAATTCTGCTGTGATTTGCAAAAGTATAAGAACTTTGAGCCAGTGTCCACATATTCCACTTTTTCAACAGTGTGAAATCAGCACTCACTGAGAAAAAGTAGTAACTGCACCATATCATTTTAGGCTTTCTCTACATGTATAGTAGGTCAAAGGACTTTATTGTATGTTTTGTTGCTTTTTAAAAAAAAGTTTAGCTGCTGAGCAATCTTTGTTGATTTAGTGCACATTGAAAATATTTTCCAGTAATTTATTGAAGTGCCTAATTCTGTTTTATTGCAACAGTGTGTGAGAGAGTACAATAGAAACAGCAATGCTGTATTTTCAAGACAGGATAATTTTTTTGAGATGCATTAAAAGAATATCAACATTATGCTTGAAAAAACTATATAAAACCCACGTTAAATTTGCACAGCACTTTGTTTTCTGAACATGTTATGGACATTTTTGCATACTTTAAATTGAGAGACACAGGACTAATTTTTAATTTAAAGTGAGCTGCAGTCTTCAGATATCTCTGAAATATCCTTTATACCTAGAATCCTTCTGAAAGACTCTTATTTACATAGCCAGTACCATATGAATATGTGTATGGACTGCCACAGAAGAGAAAAAGTGAATCTAATACCAGCAAAAATCTAGGTGAAAGGTTTTTTTTTACTTCTGACTTGCTGATTGTAAATCAATATTAAGAAGGATATGAGGAAAAAGATAAAAGCAACCATAGGTTGTGGCAGGGTGTTCTCCCCTCAGTCTCAACCCCTGAAAACCTTTCTGCTGTGTCCATCAGCTGGTACATATGGGTGAGATAACCCAGGTCAGATAGGTGCCCAGTGGGGAGTTATCTCTGACACCAAGAGGACAAGATCCCCAGCAGAGAAATAAACATCTTTGGCTTGAGAATGTGATGCAGAGACAGAGATACTAGGAAATATTGACTGAAAAACACTACTTTTACATTATAAAAGCTACACATACTTTCATGGAGAAGTCTCCTACACAGCCCCTGGAAATGTGTAGGCCTCCTCTCCAAAACATTGGAAGCATCTTAGTGGTGACTTTTCCAGAAAAGTGGAGTCACCATCCCTGGAGGTGTTTAAAAAAAGATTGGATGTGGCACTCCATCCCATGGTTTAGTTCAGGTGTTAGGGCATGGGTTGGAATCGATGATCTTGGTCTCTTCCAACCTAATGATTCTGTGATTCTGTGAAATTGAAAGCACAGGATTTTTGATGTGTGCCCCATCAGAAATTGGATGGTAAGACATATGGAATCTTAATCTATACTATTTTTCATTAGCTGTAATATAAGTACCTTATTATAGTGCATTGAATTGGTTACTAGTAGTGTTTCTTTTATTTATCCTGCATAGTAAGTAATCTTTTAGTCTTATGCCTCTTAAATTTGCTTCTATTAAATAAATAATTCATTTTGTAATAGACCTAATTGGCCATTATTAAGAACTTGCAAACAAGAGAGGGCTTGGGGGTGCTAGCCACCTCAATAAACTACTGTCTACTGTCAGAGGCCTGGGCAGAGGCAAAACTTGCTTGAACTCCCCTCTCTATTCATAACAAGGCTTAGAGAGATTTTTCTGATAGGATTTGTAAATATAATTTAGTTCTTGAAAAATTTACATCATGATACATTTAACATTTCAAATTTATTTTGCTACACATAGCCATGCAGTTAAGGGATATTCTTTTTGAGACATGAAAGATTAAGAGTAATGACTTGTGAAAATGCTGATTTAATAAAAACAATAAGTTCCTTTTTTAAAATAGTTTCATTGCTTTTAACTTGCGTTTTTCTTTGCTATATCTATACATCAATATTCCTGCTAAATAAAGGGGCCTATGTCTGTAATACTTTGTGGTTTCCTCAATTCCAGCTGTCTTTGAAAACACTGGAGCACTTTTCACTTGCTAAAAAACATGCATACAGAAATAACCTAAGGAAGAAAATCAGAGTTAACATAGATTTCATGTATGGCAGCCAAAAAATACAGGAAGATCAAACATGTGGAGGAAAATTATGAGTGGGAGGAAGGGAGGGAGACAGCGCATTAAATACTTCAGTTTTCATATGCTGCTACAAAAGGTAAACAAGCAAGCAAATGCGCTCTTGTATCTGTAGAGAGATGTGTTACAGCTGGAGCACTCATCATCAGAATGTTTGTATGCTGAATGGTTTTGCCTCTGTGCATGTGAAGCGTCATTATGCAGTGGAGGTATTGAGGATCTGGAATATTAATTCAGGCATCCAGAGAGGAAAAAAGACATTAGAAATTCTATTAACTGACTAATGACTTTAATTTTGAAGAGAAATAAAGGCTACTGAAAAGCACTGCAAAGAAAAGCTGTACTGAGCCTTGATCCTGCACAGGAAAAAACACCCAACATATTTCTGAAACAAAGATAGTTTGGAACTCCTGACCCACCTTTGTCCCTAAGAAAGGTCATGGAGAGAAGAATGATATTATGTCTTGCTTACTTTCTGCCCCACTCCAATTACAATTTCTGCTTTTGTATTTCCTCATGGTCCTGCAGGATTAAGACATATTGCTAGAAAATGAGCTGTCTGTTCAAGTACTCATAGAGTGACAAGGATCCCTGTAATCTTGATAAGATAGTTTGACCAAGTCAGATACATACAAATATCCATCCAACCTGTATTTTTTTTCCAATAATATGCCTTAGGAAGACGGCAAGGACAGGTTAAACATACCAGAGTATTTCACACTGTCATCCATTGCTGTAAAGAGGTAGTCAGGACAAGTCACTGGCTCTACTTTGAGCTTGAATTCAGCACATATGTTATACAAGACTTGAGTTACTTGAGGATCTGAGGAGCTCAGTCTGCCTTCCACACAAAACCAAATCTCGGGCACCACCCTGGTCACAGGAGAACAAGTAGCACAGACTACATGCTGATCTGCCACAGAAATTTCCTCTGCAGAACTGACCTACTAATTGGCTTTAAAATGCTCACAAGGACCAGCAATCTTTCACAGAAGATGTTTGAAATGTCCTCTTGAACCTAATGCTGATTTAGATTATGCTGACTTAGATAATCTGTCTGCCTGTCTTAAGGCAAGACTGAAAATGTCACTTAGAAATGTATTACCTATGCTGATCTAATACATTCAGAATTTAGACAAGTGGGATTTCAGCTCTGCTTGTGTCCCTAGAAATTCCTGATGAATAACTGCAATAGCTCCATGATGTATGCAGCTCACTCCAGAGCAGCTCTGGGGCAGCTCTATTATATCCAGGGCTGAGATGCTGAATTCATCTCAGTACTAGAGTGCTGACCCTGGGCATCCCTAACCAGTTTATAAACAATCAGAATGGCAAGCAATATTTCTCTACTTACCAGCCAGTCTACCACCACTTTCCAGCAGTGATTGCTTCCTCCAGCTGCACCACATATTTGGGGCACTCCAAAAACCTGAACCTGGGAATCAGTTGGGCAGTTTGGTAGCATACATATCTTCTAGGGGTTCATTTTAAAGGGAATGGGAGGAGTAATATGTCTTCATCTTTTTTTTAGGTTAATCATGAGATAAAGAAACCCTGCCAAAACCTATCCCCTTCCACCTACACGGCATAATCCAACCCTATCCCCTATCTGAACAAGGCACCAGGCAGAGATAGGAGTCAGCTGTGGAGCTTAAACATTATGCTTTGGTCTTCCTCCAAACCTGTGCACGATTTACTGCTCTAGATGGATCCCTATAATTTTGGGAGGGTTAATGAGGTTAATGCAAGGGTAAAGAGCTGGCTGATGTCATCATGAGAACTCTTCCAGTGCATTTTCAAAGTTTTGGGGAATCTAGAGGGGTCCTTGCCAGCTACAAGTTGGTGAATGTGATAATTTTCAAGACGGGCAAGAAGGATGACCTTGGTAATGGCCATGTCTTTAAATCACACGAGTTCAGGAAAGTGGCCTAACTCAGGTCATATATTCCACAAAACTCTCTAATTTTACTAGCATGTAACTTTAGCTAACAATCATTACAAAATAAATTTTACAATTGCAATATTTTTATACCTTTTGAATGTATACTGAGTCCATAGCATACATGAATCTTTGAATATATTTGAAGGATAGAGATTTTGATCAAGAGAACACCATGGGAACTGAAATACTTACCATGCTTTTGGAAATGCATCTTTTTTTGTTTGGACTGCATAGAATTCATGCATGAAACTCTGGGATGCACCACCACTGGGATTTCAATGTCAAATACAGCTCTCATTAGCTGTGGGATGGCATTAGAAATTAGGCAGGGGACCACTGGCACAAGATAGGATGTAATAGTTTACTAGCACCTTGATGAGGGCTTTTTAGGGATATCAGTGGCATTTGAAAAAATGGCAGTGGCAAATAGGAACATTTTGCACTCACTAACTGCAGCTCAGATGCATTGCTGGGTTGAGACACAGTTTAATGCAGCAGACAATGGGCATAACAGAAAAGTCCATTAAAAGAATTAAAGCTGACTTCTTTCAGGATGTAGCTGATATTTACTTATCATCAGAACAGTTTAGAGTGGGTTCTGGTTTGTTGTCATGGAGTTAGCCAGAGAGGAAGAGCTATGGTGCATAGCCCTTACCCACATTCTCACAAATGTGAACCATGTCCCATAAGTGTAAGGTAAATTCTGTTTACATCAAGAATACCAGGTGTCTAGGTGACAAACAGATATTTTCAGACATTTTATTATTACTTTTTCGCTGAGGATTACAAAGTTGCAAAGGTGAGAGCAATCAAGAACCCGTCTACAGGTGTTCAAATATGAGTTATGAATAGCTGTGTTTACCAGGGTCAAGGAAAGGACTGTGTTGGGCACTCAGTGCCTGACGTACTAAGGCTGCAGATACTCTTGCAGTACAGAACACTGCAGTACAGAATGTGGCATGCTTAGAAGCAAGTGGCTTAATAGATTTTGCTGTGTGTATCAAGGGGAAATTGACCAGTAGCCTGGATGACACATCCCTGGAGCTCTAGTGCTTAGCTACCCGACTGAACAACAGAAACGTGAAAATGGTGGTGTCCCTGGCAACAAACATAACAGTGTGTTTGCCTGAAAACCTACCTCTAGGTTCATGGCCCAGGCATATCACTACTAATGGTGAACATTTCACTTTAATGTATCTGACATTCAGTGCTTTCTTTTAATAAGCAGCAGCCTCATAGTGATGGAAGATGATGAAGGCTCAGAATTCTGCAATAAACTGAAATAATAAGAGATCTACTGTAAAGTTCTAGAGACAGAATTGAAGCTTTAAGTATTTAAGGCCAGGTGATATGGGGGTCTGATCTAGCAGAAGGGGAGTTGCAATGAGAAGAGCTTTAAGGTCCAGTCCATTCTATGATTCTGATTCTTTGAACGCCTTTCTTCATTGATAAGAAATAAATACAGACACATTATTAATGTCACTGGAAAGCTCAGATCTTTACTCAAACACATAGTTAGCATTACATTAGTTTTATTTATTGAAGAACTTTGTTCATACTTCTAGTAGTTCTGTTTCTTTTCTTATCCAAAGGATATGATTGTCCTTCAGCTTCCTGTCTGAAGCTGAGGTTTCTCTGACTTTTTTGAATGTTACTGTGGTGTAATGATAACTAAGAGTAGTCGAGGCAGCTGGTGCATTGCTAACTTACAATATGTACTTTGCCTCCTATCCTAGCTTAATCCATCCTATCAACTTTTTTAACTAGCAAGCTTAAAGCAGCTAGAGTTTAAAAAACAGCAGTGAAGTGATTTATGCTACATCTCAGGAGGCTGGATCGCAGAAGTCATTAGTGACGATCCCTATTTTAATACATTCCAAGTGCTGCTGCAATATCTTTCTTCCAGACACCAACACATGTCCAAACTATCTGACAAGCTGTTGACAGACATCCAAACGCCACATTCAGGTGAATTAAGATGTTAATTTCCACCACCTCTCGTTTTTGCTCTCTGCAGTCTATTGTTCTTCTAGTCTGGTCTAGAAGAAACACTGCAGGCAGAAAGCTTTGACAGGTATTTAATAGGAGATTGTCTTTTTTTCTGCTCCTTCTATATCTTCAGTGACTTCTCTGTTTCTTGCAACTGTTTTTTCTCCTAGTGCCCTGGCCAAATCACCAGAGATGACTGCACTGTATAAACAGTGTGAGGCACACAGCAAAAAGAAGGCATTTACATTTTAAAGACGTCAAAAATGTTCCCAATGACAGTCCTCAGAGCAAGATGTGCTGTACAGCAGCATCCTACCATTGGTGCAAACCGCAGTGAGTTTGCATAAACTGAGGTATAAAACTAAGCACAGTTAACAAAATCAAACACAAAACAAAATCAAGTGTTTGCAGACATTTAGGATGACCTATTTGCAGAACAACAGAATATAAGCACACTATGAAACAGGCAGATTGTACAATATTATATATTAATAGAAGGGCATTCAAATCTACTTGGTTTCTGCATAACCTGTATGCAACATAAATATGTGATAGATGAAAGCTATTCAATAATTGCAAGTAATTAGCACAATTACCTTCCCTGCAGACTGCAACTGCCTGCTTGAGGAAATATTTACAAATCAGTTTGGCCTATTTAAAAAAAAATAGATTCTTTCTTCTTTTTCTTCGTTTTTTTGTTTTCCATAGGAAAATGTCTTTCTATTTATCTCTTTCCCTTTGGGTTTATTTGATAAGTTTGTCAATACAAGTGCACACAGCTGTAGTTGAAGAGCAGTTGAGAGGCATGTCTGTGCCAGTGCATGAAAAGGCGAATTAAATACATTCTGAAAAGGCGAAGTCATTGAAGCTGCCAAAGCTTTGACTATACAAGCTTTGATTTTCAGCTCATAGTAGCAGACTAAACTGACAGGATCAGAGCACTTCTCAAGTTTGCATTTGGGGGGGGGCGCGGGGGAAAGCAGGGAGGAGAAGAGATCAAGCAATGCAGATTGGAGCTAAATGGCAAGTTTTTAAGAATAAAATGCACATCTACCACCAAACTATTTAAATAATGGATTGTAAGAGCCTTTCAAATCATCTAGAATAGCAAATGGTCTCCTAAAGGTTACATCATAATTACAGCTGAAAATTTCCATTGTCACCTTCAATGCAAATTTCTTTCTACTACTGTGTGTAGTTCAGTGTGAGCCACTCTCTCTTCTCTATGTATGCAGGATAAATTAAGAGGCACTGAACTGCAGAGATCTTAGATTTCCAAAGCATGTTTCCTCAACTGTAAAACTGAATTACAGTACTTACCTGCCTACAAAAAGACAGCTCTTCTGTGGAGTCTTCCAGACAAGGTGCGATGACTGCATGGCACTGCATGCAACACTGAACTGCTAAATCTTGAAAGTTCTTAGCTGGCACAGAGCATGAACTGGATGTTATTTATAACCTTCCATACTCTTGAGTAATCATTTTTCATGTGAGACCATTCCCTCTCCAGTCAAACCCATCTATTTATTTAAGCTGATTTCATAGGGGTTGCATGCTGCAGATGGAAAAGACTTTCACTGTTTCAGAGGGTTTCTTTCTGCCTAAATTAGGTGTTGCAATTAGAAGAGAGAATCTTTCTTAAACACCAAATAATTTTAAACACACTCACCAAAGTGTGCTCCTCCTAGAAACTGATGTCTTTCTGGTCTGTAAATTCCTTTCCCAGCAGCACTGTCAGTGGAATTATATGCTTATTAGTTATTGCATGAGCTTCCTTATCTGAAAGCAACTTAAAAATGTTCCAGCAGCTGAGCAAATTTGAAAGTGGGCTTTTACAAGTTCTGCATATGGAATACAGCACTTCATCAAGAACTTAGTAAATAGACAAGTTCAAGAAGCCCCAAAAATGTGGTTATTACTCATTGCCCAGATCAAAAGCTACCGAAATTATTCATTTATTGTTACTTTTCATATTCCATTGGCAGTAACCATAGGTCATGAGTATGACTTCAAAAGAAAGTGGTGGTTAGAGAAACATTGCTCAATTATTTGTTAAAAGTATAACCTAACACATGATTGAGAGAATCACTATACTATCTCCTCCCCGTAAGGAAATGTCAGGTTAAACCTAAGTTTTTATTATTCCCCAAATCATCCTTGCAATCCTGACCCAAACCCTTTTCTTTTCAAGTCTCCTGGAATAAAGGTCCTGGAACAAAAGTCCAGAATTGTGCAAAGTACATTCCAGAATTTAAAGTAAATGATGTAATGCCCACAGTGTGGCATTGAACTCTGCTATCACTGCTACAGTCCATAAGTCTCTGCTTTTGCTACTCTGCATAAAAGAATTCAGGTATACAAGAATGCATATTTTTGGGTCTGATCTCCCCCTGAATCTTTGCTGGAAACCCTCCCTAAAGATTTCCACCCTTGACCAAACAGTCCTCTATCACCAGAACAAGCAGAGCTGAGGGAGCTTCTAAAAAGTCAGTGACATATATATATATATATATATATATATATATATAGGTAGTTAGGTAAGTAGCTATATAGCAGAGACTTCAAAGCAATTGCTCAAATATTAACTACATTTTTCTACAGCTTCAGTTGGTGAAAAAAATCCCCACCTCTTTTGTCTTACAACAGTATTTGTAGGTATTATTTTCCTGCTATGACTAATGCCTATAGTGAAAAGTAGTTTGCAGACTATATATAGTACAGATCAGGTTAATTTTTTTACCTTAACCTTATTACTGAATTTGATAATATAATTTTGATTTAAAGGGCTTTTTTTCTTCTTTTTCTTTTCTCTTTATAGAGCTTCAAAGATTTTTGCAGTTATTTAACCTTTTTTTAGAGTATAAGATGTCCAAGTAACTTGTTATCCTAAACTTATGTATTCAAAAAGAATTAATATGAAAATAAAGTACTAAATGATCATATTGATCATACCTCATTATACCATTGGGTTAAATGCTCATGGCTTCTGGTTTTGAATTTTTTTTAATACCGATTAAGATTCCTGGCTTAAATAAGGAGATAGATGGTAGTTACAGAGATCCCTAATTTAATGTAAGTTATCTCAAAGGTTTCCTGATATTGTCAAGACTTATTTCCTCTGTCTATTTCTGTATTTGCTAGTCAGATATGTTTTTACCTATCTATGTTTATTGCCTATATAATAATTCCAATCCTGCCTTCCATTTCCTAGAAAATTCCATTCTCTTCTCTTTACCATACGATTATCAAAATATGATAGCCTTGGCGTTGGACTCACATAATTTCAATCAGTTAAACTGATTAAGGAAGTGAAGTCCAAACAGGTTTACTAGTTTAAAAAATGCCCTGAAAATATTTAAATTTGAATTCTGATAAAGATTTAGAGCTTACCAGACTCATTAAAGGCTGAAACATGCACCATTCCTTTTATAATTAGCAAGGATCTGGCCTAAATATATGTTTGTAAATTTCCAGATAAATTAAATGTAATTATTGTCATGAAAATAAATAAACAAGGGAAAGCAGGAAATGGGTAAAGATTGGCTTGTGTAGAGATCCACAGTCAAACTGTTAAAGCTGTACTAAACCTCTTAAAAATGGAAGATTAATTTTATCTGCACAATAATAATTATGACATTTATTTTATCTGCCAATATAAAGAATTCTTTAAATAAAAATCAGCTAATTTTCTTTAGTACTATATAATAATTCTGTGTATATGTCAGTATTTAAATAAAATAATACCTTTAAACAATTTCCTAATAATATTAGATTTTGACAAGTTTTTTCTTTTGCTTCTTTCAAAATCATAGGTGATTACTTAAATTCTTGCAGTTTAGTCACTCAGTCCTTCCCTTCCCTTCCCTTCCCTTCCCTTCCCTTCCCTTCCCTTCCCTTCCCTTCCCTTCCCTTCCCTTCCCTTCCCTTCCCTCTTCAGCTTGAATGTGTTGCAAGCTTCCAGTTCACCTTTCCATGAACTTTGCTTTCTAAAATAATTTTTAAAAGCACCAGTTGCCCATAAAGTGGCTTTGTAAACACTAGTAACTCAATAATCCATAGAAGCAGAAAAATGTTTTGTCATCCTAGATTGATTCAGGGAAGGCAGAAATGAGCAATATTTCTGTACCGTGTTACATTCCGTCTTAGTGAGGAATCAACCCCTTACATATATCTGCTATGCAGCTGCTCGTGGGGTACATAAGATAGACTATCCAGCACATATCCCACTCAGGAATTTAGATGCACACGGGATGTGTCTACATTGTCTTCTCCTGCCAGCACTCACAGGTCTGTGATTGAAGTTACTGCAAGCCAAATTTATTCTCAAATTAGAATATAACCAAATTTCACCGAAGTTTGGGTCAAGATGAAACTTTCAACCTTAACATCACCAAACAATTTTTATGTCCAGATATTGCTAAAAAGTGATGCAGAAAAAAAAAATCTGTTTCTGACTACTTTCTTCACCTAATTAAAACTGATAGCTCTTATATCCCTTTAACCCCACATAGGACTTGATGCCTTAAATCTTTTATTAATAGGATTATTAACAAGATTATAAAAGTTCTTAGTTTTATGTGCATAATTGTAAAACATGTTAGAAACACTGTTTCTCACTACACTTTTTCCAAAATAATTCTTTCCAGTGCTATGTATTTTTTTAAAATATAGCAGTGCAGAATATTTTGCCTGAATGCAAGTTAATCCAAAGATTATAAACCTTTTCAATATGCCAAAGTGGTTCCTTAAGTATGAAGTCCCATAAGAAACTAATATAAGAAAAAGAGAACATATTTTGTGCTATTTATCAGGAAGAAATTTTGTGAGGAATATCTGATATCTTGCTAGATGTTCTGCTTATTATTAGTAAGGGAAATTATCAAAACAGATCACCGCAGATGATGCAGTCAACAAAAATCATTGTTCATTGGTGATTTGCCATTTGGGTTAAATTCACCAAACATAGTGCTTCACTAGAATATTAAAAAAGCCAAAGAGACTTGGCTCTAGACTCGGAGCTTAAAAGCAGAAATAAAGGCTACAAGATACATTGTGCATCCCAAAGTTAAAACCACATGACCACGGCCATAGTTCAAGAAGTAAGATATAGGAGTTTCAGCTTTTGAAAGAATATGCAGCCATTTTGACTGTGTACACCAACAAGACCATTGGGAAGGGATAAACAACAGATGCAAGATTATCTTCTAAAAACAGGTTAAATGAAGCTCAAGATTTCAGTAAGAAAGGTCCCCAGGGAATTCAGACCTGAAAGCATGATACTGCAAGAAAGTTATTGGTGGTGTTATCCTAAAAAAGTCATCAAAATTGTACTTTTCTGTGTTACAATACAATTGAAAATTTGATGTCTGTACTCTTGAATAGCGGGAAAGAGAGGGAGGTAGTCTGTAGCTGCAGAGAGAAGAGTTTTGTTTGCTTGCTTTCTTTTTGCTTTTGACATAAGACAAGATTAGCCAAAATAAACATCTATCTTCAATGCTAATCAGCACCCGTATCCAAAAATAAGGTGGTAAAACCATCAGAATTACAAAATCAATTAACAGTTGAGTTCAAACAAATTTTTATAGTATTTGATAAACTCTTAAGAAAGGTGGAGAAAGTTCCTGAATTTTCACAAAAACAAGCAGAGGAGTATATAGGCAAATAGCCTGTGAATTATCAAGGGATGTCAGAGACATTGCTAAAGATGGGCATGATTAAAAGTCACTGGAATTCGGTATGTGACAAAAAAGCATATGCCCACACTCAACAACCAGTGAAGAGTGGGTGCTCTCAACCAAGAGGAGATCTTCTTGAAAGATACCAGCGTGGCAGTTCCTCAGCTTGACATGAAAGAAACATTTTTTAATGCACATGAAAATCATCTATGCTCCAAACATTTAATAACTAAATATTTTTTTCCCTAGATTCAAATGGATAGAGGCACTGAAAAATGCATACAACCAAAAATAAACCAGGCAAGTAAAAGAGATGATATTCCCAACACTGTTAAAAATAGCCCTTGGAGGAGGAAGCAGTTTACTGTTGCCAGAAAAAAAAAATCTATTAACTTCCCTGAGATAGTCTTACCAAACATGAGAAAATAGGAGATTATGCGTATCAAGTGTTTCAGTTTTAGATCAAATATCTGTTATGAAATCACCTTGAAGACACATTTCACAACAAAAAATAGGAGAAATCCTACTTCTCATTATTCCCATGCAAAATGTCTTAGTGGAAAATAGCAGGAAAAAAATAAAATACCTCCTACCAAAACAATGCAGACCGGCTTTGATGCTTATTCAGCTATGTTTAAAAGCAGAACAGCACTGGGGAAATACAGCTTATCACCACTGACATTTTAAGACCTGCAGTAGAAATTAGCATGAGGATGGATATCTGCTGACCTGCTGGTGCGTATTGACAAAGAAGGCCAAACAATATACTCTAAATAAGAAGTTCCAGGAATTACCAATATTTTTTGAAAACCAGATGGTATCCACCTCTGGTGAGAAACAGCTGTCACTAACAGCAGAGGCAGGCAGTAGTCAGAAACAAATGGGCGCCAACGGCACCTAAGTGATGTCTGCAGATCCCAGCAGGTGGAGAATTTAGCTGTTGAGATGTTTGCTCAAGAAATCCTCACAGACACAATTATTACATTAGGCTGTAATAAAGAAGCCCCAGAACAAACCACAGCTAAAAGCAATAGATTAAACAAAGCTAAACAATGTGCTGAGATCCACAGAGCACTTCATACAAAAGCACTTGCTCGCTGGCAAATAAATTTATCAAATTTATTATACATCGTTGATGTTTATTAGCTGTTTGTTACATTTGGCTGGGAGGAAGGCAACAAGGAATGGTAATTTTTAAGAGCCTGCAGCCTAAGCCATATTGATTAACAAAAACTCTTGATCAGCAAGATAGCTAATGATCCAAATGTGCTTTGAATTCCAAGATTTAGAGTGGCTTTTCATGCTGAGACAACTTTTACACTGTAAAGACATGTAAAGACTTTCCCAAACTTTCTCTTTTCATCCAGAAAAGTACACAAATATCAGTGGTTTTGGTACCACTACAGGGAAATCAGAAGGTCTGCCCCTTCTCGACTTCACTGCTTTCAAATAAACGGTTGAAGGGATGGGGAGAAGAAGGCAATAAAGTGAAGAAATGTGTACCTCACTGTCTTGAGTCCAATGCCAGTGCAAGTTCATCAAAAGGCACACAGTGAAAGACTCCTTGGTTGTAGCCAGAACATACTGTACAAAATACATATAGGTTTCATGCCATATATGCCTTATTTATATTTTGACACTGGGCTTCAGCCAGAGTCCTCTCAGAATACTATATTATCAGCCCACAACATAATGGTGAGTTTCATGGCTTTTTTTAACACAGTAACACAAGACTTGTCGGATTTGGTGAAGCATCTGACCAACTGTTCCCATAACTCTGCTCTGTCTTCATGTTCTTAGAGTAAGATTATTCTCTGCTTTTGCATGGTTCCCTGTCAGAGCCCTTCATTGCTCTGATAGCAACTTGCCTGTGCCAGAATAAGTGGAGACAACTGAAACCAAACTTAATTGTCATAAGAGATTTCTCTCAATGCTATTTTCTACTGCACATCACAAGCTCCACTATGGACAAATGAATAAGAATAACAAGGGCAGAACCTACAATACCACAGCATTCAGGGTTTTCTGCAGGTGAAACTAATCACTAATATATTTCCTGTTGCCCTTAAAAAAAGAAGTAAATAAAAAAGGATTGTGACCTATGAGATTTTCATGTCTCTTCAGTAGCATTTTATACACCATGGTACGCTATAGTTCTGCTTTCATTATTGGAAGATTAATAAAGCCATAGAGCATCTGAAGGGCTCTCACAAAATTATTGCACTGCACACTTACCTTCCTGACTTGTCTTCTACATGGTACTCTGATTCCATGTCATGTTAGAAACACTGCTGTACAAAGGTGTGATAAGGGTAAAAGGAATTGATTTAAGATGATTGATATTAGATCGGACCAGAGGAAAATTTTCTTCAAAAAAAGAATTACCAAACACCAGCATAGCCAGGTTGACAAGGGATGTAGATGACTCTACCAACCCTGGAGATATTTAAAAGACCTGTAGATATGGTGCTTAAGGATGCCATAATGGTGGATGGTTTAGTGATGGACTTGAAACTACTCCATGTTGGTAAGCTCTTTCAGAGCATAACCAAATTTATTTAATCTTCTCCCGACCTTTTTTCCTGGACAAAATTCCTTTCAAATCACTCCCACAGATTAATCCGGTACAGGATCATGCATTTTGTATTTAGAACAGTAAGATGGTTGTGAGATATGACAAGAAAGAAAAAATTGTGTTGTAGAATAATAATTTGAAGGATCATATCAACAAAAAGCCCCTCATGGTCATGCACCATCTCTTTTAGTACTTCAAGGAGTAAATCTGATGTCGTCCTCTTGCTTTACTTTTAGGCTCACTGACTCAATGCATATTTGAGGAAGAGGAAACTCTCTACATTTTCTAGATAATACATTTTAGCTACATAGGCTGCTGGAGATTTTTTCTTTCTTTTTCTCTTCACAGCAAACTCCACTCCCACTATGTAATGGGCTTCCTGTATTGTGAGGGCTGGCAAAAGGAACATGTTCTTTCTGAAGGGAAAGTAGAGCAGACTTTCCTAAAGCAGGAGGAAGAGACTGCAGATCATGCCAACCTCCTCTATCCAGATTTTGCCTTTCCTTAGATGATCTGCACCATGTTGCCTGTAGCTCACTTTGAAACTTCTCACTGTCCTACCCATGAAACAGCTCAGTTTTCCAATGAAACAAATACAGCTGTTTTCTGTATGTCCCTTTGAAAAATATGTGGCCAGAGAGATGAATGAGACACAATAAAATAAGAGGTCTGAAGCAGCAAAGCCATCTGGGTATTAGCCCATGGAATAGGTATAGCAAGTGTACAGTAGTAAGTGTTATCCCACTAAGATAAAAATCCACTCTGGAAGCACTTAAAAATCCAATTCACATTTCACACAGAGCGTCAGACCTTAACAGTGCTGACCAGCCCCACTTTTGGGCATCCACTCCACCCCAGGGCATGGCCATTATAAGCTCAAACTGGTTTTCTCTGGATGGATGTTGAATCTATGCCATGGGATGCTGATCTTCAAACCCATCTCTTGGACCCCTATCTCAGGCCCAACTCCTGCTTTGCCATTGCATAACAATGCTGCAAATACTGCAGACCCCAGCTCTGACCCCTGCTAAGACCCATAAGGGTGGACATGACCTGTGTGGGGCAGCCTATGTCTCACCTCCTTATGCGGAGGTCTCACTGCTCCCTAATGCTGACTTTCCACCCAAGGATTCCTGGCATTAATACCAGGGATTCAATTCTAAGGATGGCTTGGGATTCATAGAAACATTTTAAATTTTTAGCCAGTACTCCAAATTTCGAATTATAATATGTCCAATGGCAATAATTAACTTTTTATAAATGCATAATTAAAGTTGAGCCTCTAGGTGGTTCTTCATTGCCTCAAGCCTTTTATGTTTTCCCTAACACTACAGTAGTTCCTAGAATCTTTCCTGGTTGATGACAATGCGGTTATTATTACCATTGTAATCCTTCTTGAAAATACCTTTTTAACTAAAAAATATCTTAACACTGATGTATTTTTTTGCATCCTCACAAACATTAAGGGTTCCCTTTAATCATTTTGCTTACTTGTCTCAAAAATTGAGAGAATCTTTAGTAATAACCTTTAGTACTTTGATTGCTCAGCAAAAGATATATTTAGATCTAGTGAGCACTGTATGTAGCTAATCCCATAAGAAAAAAATGTTGGCAATATGAAATGGTTAGTTCCTCCCTTTGGGTGCATAAGTAATAAACATATAGTTGTAGTTAATGGCAACACTGAAACTTCATTTGGCAGGGGCACAAACACAGGAAAAAAAATGGCAATGAGCCAATATATTTGTATTGAAAACAGTGATATCCCAAACCTGGATTCAGGAAATAAATAATGAAATCATTGAATTAAAATAAATGCATTTATGACAAAGAAATTTATGATCAAATGACTGCATTAATTTTCAGTCTCATGTAGGATTTCTAGTGATCTGCAAGAAAGCCATTTTATGTTGAGACCTCCTATGTACAAAGACAAGATTATGCTCTTCTAGTTAAATTTAAGTCAACCCATCAATAGACAAAGAAAGCCTACATAGAACTTATGAGTTCCCAACTGTAGTCTGCCTTACAGTGAGCTGCTCCTGGCACATGTGATCTAAATGTCAAATCAGAGGCCAACAAGATGCCTTAGAAATCATTAGGCTTTCTTTTGAGATAAGGAGACAGTTTTCATTGTGTCAGTAGAGAGAAGCGTTGGGCACTATAAATAGTTAATTTGAATTTACTGGCTTCATAGACTCATTCTATTAAAAATTTCTGCTAGACATTTTCAGGCAGCTCATGTTTCTGCTTTCTTCCTGTGGTTACACTTTCACACTATTTAAAAGTACTTCTGTTCCACAAATCTCTGTAACTTCATCATTTCTGAATTATTAAAGACAGTTCATTTATCTGAGATACTGACATGTATAAACATTTTGGTTTTCCCCACAATTGTTTAGATTATATATTCTGACATGTAGCAATTTTATGCAACAAAGCCCCAAAGAGAATAATTAATATCAAAACATGAAAATAATATATTTTCAAAAAAAATTTACATTTTACTATACAATGCATATCCAACACTGCTTTCTAGGAAGGGAAAGTGTTTCCTTATGAACTATGCAAATCGTAGTCTGCCTTTCTTTCAAGAAGAGTACAGCTTTCTATTTCTATGACTAAATCATCTTTTTCTGTTTTTTGATTAAGTTCATTGCTCATATGAATGGCTCTGATAGAAGAGCATAACTGCAGTGATTGCACTACAGTGTGATTTTCTGAATAGGTACAGAACAAGTGTTTGTTATCACATTTTTGTACCCATGTTTCCCAAACCCGGTGATATTGCAGGACATCAAGTCCATATGAGATAGGAAATAAATGGTGCCAATAGAATATGGGTGTTCGCTAAGTTATTTACAATTAAAAATATCTGTAGTTAAGTTGAGTTCTACCTGTTGGCAAGTACCCAATGCCACCTTAATCGTCTGCTCTGCTGCAGGGTGACAGCGGGGGGACCCCTGTCTGCAGAGATAACAGTGCTGACTTTTGGCAAACTGGCATGACCAGCTGCACAAACGGCTGTGCAGTGCCAAGCTGCCTGGAGACTCCACCTGCACTCAGTACTTCTACAACTGGATCCTGGTCCAGATGGGCCTGAGCGCAGCACCAGCACCTACTAAACCCTAATGCCAGCCAGCACCTCGACACCCATGCAGTTGCCAGGTATAAGACCAACCCTGTCCATTTCCACATGAGAAATCACTGCAATTCTTTAATCTGCTGCAGGAACTCCTGCAGTGCCTAAGGGGAAAAATGTCTTGAGCAGCAGGATGGATCAGCTACAGTGCAGGCTGCAATGTGGACTAGAACCCTTTCCTTCTGGGGCAATGCATGCTGATCCAAAAGTAGCCTTAGTGACAAAACCTGCTCTGTCCTGCCCAGGTTCCTCTCCGCATCCATGTAAATGCTGATATTGACTTAGTTGTTCTGACGAAGTTGCCTGTTTTCACAGCTAACCATGTTTGCAGTCCTTCTCAGTCTCCTGACAGTTTTTAGGTGTCATTTTGCATGACAGATCTGCATGTAACCATGCACTATATATTTTAGCAAATAATTCCTTTGAAAAGGTATGAGTTTTCATGTTTCACATGAAATAGATCATGAATGGATGGGAGAAAAAGCAAAAAGCATTTTAGCTTTACAGTTACAGCACCTCATATTTACTCATGCTAAAATTTGTAGAGATATTCTTCCAAAGAATCATATTGTTGCATGAGATGCATATGCTATTAGCAGTCTTAAACCACTCTAGTAAAAAGTACGTTGTTATGTGAAATACAGAAAAAAATATCCTCTGATCGTTTCACTAGGAAAAGCCTCAAAACCTTATGCCAGGTACTCTGTACATTTCCACTAACTTTATCTCACTGCCTTCAGTTCTGCACTTTGTTACAGTCCTTGTAGAGAATCTCTCAAGTGTCAGAGATTTTAATCTCAAAAAGCTCTTTACACCAGATGTGTGTACATTTACCCGTGAAAAGGAGAGAAGAATAAGACTTGAAGACTCCTGAAAGAACTAAAGAGTTACAAGATCTTGAATTTTCTAACACTTGGAAAAAGTATCTGTTAAACTGCTGGTTTAAATTGAATCATAAAAACATGAATGGAGAATAATCTAAAGACATAGAAAACAGGAAACCAAGTAAATATAGTTAATTTCACTTGTTTGTTCAATTGTACTTAATCCATGCTTAAATATAGAGACCTGTCTCAAGAAAGACTAATTTTTATTTGCTTTTAGAATTTGATTCATTTTATTAGCACTGCATCCGAATGCAAAACCTTCCTGTAAATTTACATGATGAGTCTTCCACTATGTTTGGTGTTGTTCCTGTTGTGGGGAAGATGTGACCACAGAGGTCAGAGGCACAAGAGGCCTACAGCCATTTGAAAACATTTCTTATACCACAAAGTTTTAGACACAATATAATCCTCAAAAAAATTCAGCCAGTTCTAGAATAATGTAATCAGCTATTTTTATGAATGATTATGACTTTACATCACTGCAACATTGTTTCCCAGCCTAAATTACCTTTGTCCTTTTCTCTGTTTTGAAATAGCCATTTTATGCCATTTTTGACAGATAATAACATTTTCCATAGTTCTGGCATGTGTATTCTTCATTCCTGTGCTTAACTTTTCACCACATATGAACAATTCAGCAATGACCAGATTTACCTTGCTCTGGGTGGTCCAAAAACAGCCACACATTTTGTTCTCTAAACCTAAGAGCTGAAATACAATCTGTCCTGCAATTATAGCTGAAAAATTCTCAGGAGAAAATCAAATCTCTTTGGATTTTTTCACTAAATCTTCTGACCAAAAGTGTATGCTACTTTTATTGAAGACAATATTTTGAATTGCTTTATCATTGACTGGGACACAGAAGAGAGAAAAAGCTGTCATAAAACATGGAAAAGCACGGTGCTGGGGCTTTTCAGCCTCCACAGAAAGGTGGTCGTGGAAGTGGTGAATCAAAGGTAAAAAGACCAGAGAATCGGCATGAACACCCACGGCAGAGCAATTTTTCAGTGTGCCTCCACTCCCTGACAGCACACAGAGCTTTTTGTAAACCACACATACTGCAGAATCCCTCCTCCACACTACACAGACAAACTGTACAATTCATCCAAGCCGACCAGGACAAATGTTATTTTTTCCATGAATAGAGTCTGTATTCAAAAATCTTTCTGGATGAATTCACCTAGTTTTGGAAACCTTATTCCAGTCTAGCAAACACCTCTTTCATAAAGTCCCTTTATAAGTCTTGGCTAAAATTATGTAATAATGAGTTTAGGTCCAGCAGCAAAAAGGATTAATTTTAACAATGAGGTCAGTAAGAGGGAGAAGATGATGACGTAGGGCTTGGTGGCTCAAATCCAGTCTAAATAGTCAGTAAAGTAAAGTAAATACTTCTAGTCTGGTTTTGGTCTGCTCTTCCTTTGGTCTGCACCTGCTGAAAGACTTATTGATATATGGTATATGAAATTATTATGTCCTGTGTGCATTATTAACATGCTCTGCAGTCACAAACAGCCATAAGATTGCAACATTTTAAAATGTTTATTAAGAAACTAACCACCTATTCTTGTTTCAGGAGATATTTAGGATTTGTTTCCACTGTGGAGGTCGCACTGATCAAAAATGAGGGACAGGCACAGATTGGTGATGCAAAAAATAAAGAGGATTTATAAATGCAAAAAATAAAGAGGATTTATAAATACAAAAATAACAAACAGGATGAAGGCGAGCACAATATAAAGGGGTGCATCAAAAAGGCCAAGGGCAAGGGTAAACACATCTTATAAAAGGTAGGATAGAGTTGGAGGGTGAGGGTCCAATAGGAAATAGGGATTAGGAATATGCAAAATATTGCAGCACTTTTAAAGCAATAATTTTACAAAGAACAGAGAACTTTCTGGAGGTGATTAACACATACACAGAGGGGATGCTGGGAGTGATTCAGTCTCTTCACCTGAAGTGGGTTTTCCCATGCTTTTCTGCTTCCTTGACAAGTCTATTTCACCCCAACAATGTGGTGTCATCTTTTCTTTCTAGTCCATCTGTTCACTGCCATAAGTGAAGGTGAGAACAGTCAATACAGGGATTTGAGATATGCAGGGTTGTGAGAAATCCATATTAGCACTTCATGTTTTTATTGGCAGGAAAGAAGTCTGTGTTAAGTACCTTGATTTCTCTGTTACCGTGTATTAAGTGAAAAATCACTTAAGGATGTGGCTAATGGAAAGGGACACTTGTTCCTGCCTTTAGACTCCAACCTCAGACGTTTCCCCACTACTTACCCTTGAAAGTGAACCACTCTTTAATCAGCTTGGATGTGTTTAGGGAGAGATGAAGAGCAAGGATGCTCTTAGGGAAACTGTCTTTGAAAAAGACGTGTGCTGTGTTGCTATCCTTGAACAATCTCATTTCAGTAAAGCCAAAAAGACAAAGAAAGAAGAGAGCGAGATCCTGCCTCAAGTGTCTGAAGAAATCGATTACAACATTGCTGCTAATTTAAAAAACTTGCTTGGACCTTCAAAGAACAAACCAGAAAAGACTGTGGTCTTTTCCAATACCCTGATGTTGGAAAAATCCCAGCTCTACAGAGACAGGGCAACTGAGAGGTGTTTTAAAAGATTTATTCCATTATCAATCTCATTGAAGGGTGAAACATAAGAGATGCAAAACTCTACGCCATTCTATCAGAAGCTGACTTATTTCCTGGTTACAATACCTTAAAAATATTTTTCAGCCTATTAGCTTTTGCCTTACAATGGTGTGTTGTGGGGCATGTTTATTTTATTCAGTTTATTGTTATAATGGTTTGTTCCTATGTATCCCTATATTTTCTCCAGTTGGTTTGTCCCCAAGTTGTATCCACCCCTGAAACTACCTTGTTTGGCACTCCCCGCCCCTTGTCCATCATTGTAACCCTGCCCCATCTTCAGCCCCCTCCTTGCCCATCACTGTAACCCTGCCCCTTGTTCCAGCACCTTCCTTGTCAGTCTTACCCTGGGCCAATCCCTAGTTGTTCCACCCCTTTGGAAATCCCCTATTACTCGGTGGCCCATTGGCCCATGTGACCCTTTCTCCTCCCCCTGCTTCCCTCACTGGTTGAGGCTCTATAAGACCCTGCCCTCCACTCCTCCCCTAAGGATCCTTTATTAGTTAATTCTTTGTACCCACCCCCTGATCTTCCCCTGTATTTAATCCCAAGCACAGGGGCTCTTTAGTCTTGAACCTATTGGCTTCAGTCAGTGTTTTGAGGTCCGGAAGTAGAAAGCCTTTCTCATTTCTTTTGCCTGGTTCTAGACATTGGCTACACTGAAGAGCAACTAGCTCCAAAGGTTCTGCCTCCAGGGAATTTTACTCTGGGGCAGTTCCCCACACCTGGCATGGTGCTGGTGTGCCTCTAAGAGCTAGGCCGGGCTCTGGTGGGCTGTGTCAAGGGTGCTAATACTTATGACACCAATTATCTATTATTTTACCCCACATGGTCTTGCATAATGTATCTTTTTAAATACTAATTGTTTTTCTAATAGTGGATTCAGAAACTTTTTCTAAGAACGTGTTAGGTTTTTGTTACTTACTGCAACACTGAGCAAAGCATAAGAATGCCAGAAGGAAAATGCAGGCAAACCAATAAACATTTTACTCTTTAGAAGTGCGTCATTTTTGTTCTTTGAGGAAGTTGCCAGACAGCATTAGCTTTAAAAGCCTTTTAAAGATCTAACAGGCAAGCGTATTGGCAAACCCCCTTAGGCAGTGTTTCTGAGCTGGGGCTGATGGTCTCTGGTTCTGGGCAGCCACGGAAAGGCTCTAGTCCTGACTGTTCCAGCCAGGCTGGGGCATTGGAGCTTTGGCTCATCCCTGGGGGCTGTAAAGTGAACGTCAGGCCAGAGCAGTGCCCTCAGCTCTCCATGAGCCCACGGGCTGTGCCGAGGCTGATGGGGACACCGCCGCAGCCCAGGGGCACGCGGGTGCTTTGCATGCTAGCCATGCCCAGAGCAGCATAGCTGTCACACTCCCAGGTGGTTCGGGTCACTGCCAGGCCCGAGCAGCACCTGTGGGTGCCCTGGGCAGTGCAGGAGCAGCACAGGATCAGTTGTCAGGGCTTGGGGAAGCACAGGGGTCAGTCTGTGTGCAGTGACACAGCATGCATGCTGCAAGGGACGGAGCCAATGGCACCGGGCATGAGCACCTCTGTGGGGCTCTTAGCTTGCACTGTCGGCCCCAAGGGCTGCTCTGTCCCTGCTTGCCTGCCTTCCTTGATGGGCAGGGCTGCAGGCCCTGGAGAGGAGCGGCCATTGAAGGCACGGGTCCCCTGGCCTAGCTGGCCCCCACTTGGGCAGGAAGGAATCTCCCAACCCCTTCAGCGATCCCTTCAGGGATCAGCTTTGATGCTTACACAGAATAGCAGATTTTTTTTATTTACACATGGCTTCCCTGGAATCTAAATACTCATATTCTTTTATGTGGAGTGTCTGAGGAACAAATGTATCAAATTTTGCTATTAAACTGTTATGATTGAACAAAGGAATACCTGACTGGTTTTTAAGAGTTTAACACACTTCCAAAATTTACTAAGGTTGCTCTCTTTAATGTCGAAACATTTAGTAGATTTTCTCACAGTGTTTCCTCTGATATAGTGGAGGTTACTGTGGAAACTAAGATTCAGTATCTTTTCAGTCTTCCCTCTCATGCTCTTTGTATTTTGACAGACTTTTGTTTTCTTTTCAAATGTATGGTTTTTCTCTGTAGTTTTTACATTAGGGTTTTGTAGTGTTTTGCTATCTTGTGAGGCCACTGTCTTGATGAACTGGAGACGACCAAGCAGTGCTGCTCTGTTGGAGGTCCCAGCCGTGGCTCCTGCTGGTGGCCCTGGGGCAGGAGCGGCCCCGGTGGTGCTATGGCAGGGTTTCCCTCAGGTGTTGGCACTGCCAGCTCGGCTCTGCCAGAGGGCTCTGCTTGGCAGCTCTGGCATTGCAGCCTCAGCCAGTACCCAGATCTGTGTGCTGCAGCCCAGCAGTGGCTGCATGCTTCTCCCCGAGCCCGAGAGCACCTGTACAGCTCCCAACAGCGCAGTGGGAAGGCGGAGAGGGAAGAGCGCGAGCTCAGTTCTTGGCAGGAATCCTCCTGGGCCTTGGTGCTCTTGGGG
Organism: Sturnus vulgaris; assembly: GCF_052056855.1. NCBI lineage: Eukaryota > Metazoa > Chordata > Aves > Passeriformes > Sturnidae > Sturnus > Sturnus vulgaris. The sequence continues at coordinate 38,584,619 of NC_142283.1, read as the reverse complement.
TGCCCAGTGTGGGGCCCAGAGGAGAGGCAGGATCTGCTCAGCCATGCTGGGGCTTGGAAGCTTCCTCCTCCCCAAGTGGGACTCAGCTGGGCCAGGGATCAGCTGTCGGATACCCGTGCCCGCAATGGCCCCTGCCCTCCAAGGCCTGCAGCCCTATCCATCAGACAGGCAGGCAGTGACAAAGCAGCTCTTGGGGCTGATGGCTGCAGGCTAAAAGCCCCATAGAGGTGCTCATGCCCAGTGCCATTGCTCTGTCCTGTGCAGCATGCATGCTGTGTCACCACACAGAGGCTGACCTGGACATCTACATGACAAACCTGGGCTCTGTGCCCACGTGTTCTACTTGGTGAGTGGCTCCGGGCACTCTCTCCAGCATTGCAATGGGCAGTCTATGCTATTCTGTCCTCATCCACTCCTCCCTTTTTCTGTGGTATTTTGCCACTTTACTTGCTCGGCAAGAAAGTGAACATGTTGTATTCATGGGATTTCTCACTATCTATGCACCTTGCCGTCAGACGGGCAGAACAGAAAGTGAGAGTCTGAAGAAAGAGCAGGGAGATTTGTGCTAGGCGAGGTTTGCCTGAGCTTAACCCAGACACCAGGAGAGAAAGACCAGTTCTTCCAGTCATCTATGGGACAAAGCCTCATTTCCAGGAGCTCCACAGAGGCTCCAGGCAGCTCTGTGGGCTGAGACCAGCAGCTGTCACATTCTGTGCCCTGCCCACAGCCATGGGGCTGCCTGAGGAGGCCCCAAGGCTGCCGCTGGTTGGGCTGCTTGGCTCTTCCCAGCATTGCTGTGTCTGCAGCCAGAGTGGGGCCACCATCTTGTGCTGTGAGGAAAACTGTGGCAGGTGGTTCCACCTGCCCTGTGCTGTGGAGGGTGGCTGTGTCATGCAGTGTCTTCCAAATTACAGGTATCTTTCTCTCTCTTCTGGCCACCCCTGGGGAAAGATCCAACATTTTCATTTTGCTCATCCTTTTTCCCCCAGCTCCTACTGCTCTGAGCACCATCCAGAGCAGGACGTGCAGGTGACTCCAGGCAACAAATGCTCCATCTGTATGAAGCCTGCGGAGGACAGAATGTGCTACAGAACAATGGTGTGTCTGGAGTGCAAAAGGGCCTGGTTCCACTGGGATGGCATCCAGGTAGGAGCCATGCCCTCAGCCCTGGGGTACAGCAGGTGCTCAGCAGCACCAGGGCCTTGCTCACATTGCTTCTGTTTGTGTTACGGGGACGGGCTAGGCGCGCTGGTCTTTTATGTCTCCACTGCCCCTTCTGCTGGGGCATTAAAGAATTTTTAGCACGAATGTTCATCATGGGGATCCGAATCTCCTTCAGGTTGGTGTCGTTCTGCATAGCCCACAAGACAGGAGGCTGCAAGTGCTGTGCTGCACCAGCAGTCCTGGCCCTGGCCTGTCCCATGCATCTGGCTTCAGGTTCACAGATGACTTGGAAAAGCACTGGAGGGAAGAGCAGGGACACTGTATTTTTGTGAGGGCAGAGCAGCAGACTCTCATCATCGTTTCATTTTTCCATCAGACACTCAACATGGGAGGACAGCAACGCTTTTGCAGATTGAGAGAAAAAGCACAGCTGGTGCAATGCCAGGGAATGCCTTTACCCAAGAGGCAGGCAGGCAGGAGGCAGAGAAAGTGGTGTAAGTTGGGAAGCTCCACTCGGAGCTCCACAGAGAACCAGCGGAATGTCTTGGCGCAAGGGCTCTATGCAAAGAGAACCAGAGCTTGGCCACGGACAGTCCTGTGTTGTGGACACTTGGTCTCCAGAGCCATGAACTCATTTGCTTCCTCAGGCCCTGGGAAATGCTCCTATGCTCGTCCTATGCTCCTGAGGGCACCCACAGGTGCTGCTCTGTCCTAAGAAACTGCATAGACAGCTAGGAGCATGACAACTATGCTGGTCTTGGCACGCTTATGAGGCAAAGGACCTGGGTGGCCCTGGGCTGGGGGTGGTGCCCAGGCTGGGCTTGGCAGAGCCTGTCTACTCCCTGGAGGGCTGGGGGCACAGCTCTGGCCTGGCATGTCCTGCCTTGGGCTAGAAGGGCTTCCGACATTTCTGCATGCCCTTATAGCCTCTAGGGATGAGTCGGAGCTCAATGGCACCACCCTGACCAGTAAGTCAGGATTGGAGCTTTCTTATGGCTCCCCAGAATCAAAGGCCATCGGCCCCAGGAGACCAGCAAGTGTTGCAGCCTCCAACATGGAGCTGCACAGCAGTTGCTGCCAGAGACCAGCAGCTCGAGCATATCAAGATTAACATACAGCAGCTCCCCAGAGCCAGAAGACAATGTCCATTCCAGATGTGCTGGGCCTGACCACAGGCAAAACCGCTCTTGCCAGCAAGGTCAGACTTCAAACAGCAGCACTTAGTGCAGCCACTTGGGGTCCGGTCAGGATGGACAGACTCTGGTGATGTGCACACGTCTTAAATAATAAAAAGCTGAAAGTAGAATCTCTTAAGTGTCATGACAGAAGTATGCAGAAAAAGATTGCAACATTTACCTGTATTGAACTATAGCCTTATTATACTTCAAGTTTCTAAAGAGAGAAAGAGAGGATAAGGAAAGAGAACTAATGTTCTCACTGAGTCTCACTGAATTTCATATATCTTTAGTGCTATAGTCAAATCGTTCAGTTCCTGGTCCTTAAAAAAACTTCAGGAAGCTGCTATTTTGAAGCAGTCTTTCCTGAAAATATAATAAATAACCCAAACAAATACACAGTGGGTATTAAAACTTCAAGTCTCATCTTTTAAGTTTAGGAGATAAAACTATGCTGTTTGCATTGAGTAGTTCGATTCATAACTTAACTTTTCTAAACACAGTGAAGCTGATGGGCAGATAACATCAGGGCACCATGGAAGAAAAAGGACTTAATTACAAGTAGAGCTAAAATTCCAGAATAGGACCCATAGTCAGAGATTATTTTGCATCCTAAAAATAAATTAGAAGAGTTGGTTTCCTTCTAAAATATCTTTATGATCACTTCAATAAAGTTGTGGATACACCTTTGGCTATACTTAAATATGCTCTGTCATGCAATGAAATAAACATAATCCAGAAATACTGCTTTTGCAGTAGTCTGTATGTAAGGAAAGAGCATTGTCTTTTCCAGTGAAGTTGTTCCACTAACATCATAATTTGGGTGCATCTTTCCCATCATACAAAGTGATTGCAAGGTTGTAAGAGGTAGGGAAGAACTTAGACATTTCTCCAAGTCTACTGCAAATTCCAGTTCTGCAAAGAAGCACTGGAAGGTCGTCATCTTAGACTTCTCTACATGTTCTGATTGATGCCTGCTATGACAGGACTACTGACTTTACATCGCCAGACATTCCTTTTGAAGTGAGAAAGTGTGGAGAGTGGTCAAATACCCCTTTGAAATGTTTGGGGTTAATGTTCATAAAGGGTGAAAAAAGTGATTCTAAAAGAAAACAACAATTTTAAGGTTCTATTTGAAATTATTCTCAACATATAAGGACTGTGGTACTTCCCACTAAATTCAGTGCTGGGAGTCAGTTGCTGCCTGTGCACTTCTGTGATTAATGTCTCATAACTAATAAAATGGGCCTTGAGGGGCCATGAAATTTTCGGTAACTAAGGTGACCTGGATACTGGAGAAATGTCAAGATACTTGCAGTGCAATTCCCTATAGCAATAACTGTGTTACACATAAGGTTAGGCAGGAGTTATTCTCTTAAAGAGTCTGTTATAAAAGAGGAAAACTCTTCAATATCTCTCAGTAGATCATTCCCTGTAGGCTACACCTGTAACTTCAATATATAGCAGAGTTGCTGGGTTATTTCCCTCCACATTACAGTGGACTAAGAGCTGCATAGTTCCTGTGTAAAAAGTGACCGATCTCTTGGCTTCCATGCTGTAACCAAGAGTTCTGCTAAGTTTTATTTAGGTATTATGAAGCAGGGACCAAAGATGCTGTACCAGCTGACTCCATAGTTACATAGTTATTAACAGGAAAGTGCTCATCATGTCTTCAATCTCTAGCTACAAACATTTATTTTGAATGCAATTTCATAAGTCATTGTCGTGAATGATCAGTGTTTTTCAAAACTACTGCATTCCTTAACAGAGCTGTTCTTTAGTCACTACACAGCAGTTTTGTCCTTGTAAGTTTAAATGCAAATGCAGCTAAAGACCTCAGTTGTTCCAACATGAATGAAATCGAGCCATTATGTGATTCCCTATCTGACCAGACAAGAGAATGAGAATGCAGTTATTGATAGTTTATATTTAATTTTAAGATGTTTGGGTTAATCTCTTTCTATTTGCAATTTGCTACACTACCTAGCTGCACTACCTAGCACCACGGACTTGGTCCAAACAAAGATTCCCAGGTATAGTATATTTTAGCATGGAATAGATACTTTTTCCTAGTATTGTTTGCTTCCAATACCTTACTGAATAGCAAGCTTTAGAGGTAGCAATAGAAAAAAAACCCACAAAACTTTTATGCAAGTTTTGTTGGGATTTGTAGTAAATTAGAAAATGAGGCCTGTCTTAAGAGAAACTGGTCTTTATATTACTTTATGTCATCTGGATAGCTTCTCAGGATCCAGAAATGCTTAGTTACAAAACTTTGCCTGTTGTGAAATAAAGCCCACTATTGGGACAATTGCAATAGAAAGATAAGAATGAAATTGGTTACACAGTGTTTACTCTATAAGTCAGACTGATCATCACAATAAGTTTTTAGTCATACAGTGTTGATTCTGACAAACAAGACATGACCCCAACAAAAAAAAAATTCCTGTGAAAGAGCAAAACAAGGCCATTCAGGCATTCCACCACCCAAGTAAATCAATCAAAAGTTGAACAACTGACAAATTCAGAAGCTGCAGTGGACCTGCACCCATGCGGCACTAGCAAATGTATCAGTCTTCCTTCTTAACAAAGCAAGTTATATTTACATCTAATTTTTACAAGCAAATAACTCTATTAGCATCTGGAGACAAACATCACCACTGAGGTGATATGGGTCTTGGAAGATTATTTTTGACTCACGAAGTTATCAATCTCTCGAGTACAGTGATCTCCAAAATGAACAGTCACTGCACTAAATCTCATAAGTTCACTAGACAAGAATGAAAAACAGACGCTACTGGACATTCCACAGAGTAAGTCTGATAAATTCCAAGATACCTGGTTTGGAAAGGCATCTTAAAATAGCTTTTTAGCTTAGCATCCTCTTTCATTTGCACTGTTAGGCCAAAAAAAATGACTAGAATGAATAAATAGATGAAGTCTCACACAGATGTGGGTCCACAGGCCCCAAGGGACTTCAGCTATCTTAGGGTGTACTAAAAAGAGAATACAAGCAGTACATAAGCAATCCAGATGGTTCATGGAGGACATCAGTGTCAAATTCCTGAGCCATCTGTAAAGAAACTAACCATGACAGGTGCAGGGCTGGATCTCATATCCAAAACCAGGGAGGGCCTCTTGAGGAATATGAAGGTTGAAGGCAGCCTTGGCTGCAGGGACCATGACATGGGAAGGTTCAGAACCAAGAGACAAGAGAAAGAATGGTACAGAAGATAAGATCACACCTCTGAACTGCAGCAGAGCAGAATGTGACCTCCTAAAAAGTGTGCTTAGAAGAGTATAAGTCCAGGAATTCTGGTCAGTGTTCAAGGATCATAAGGTCCAACCTCAAGAGTAAGCCAGTAAGCCCTCCAAAGAGCAGGTGTACAGACAGAAAAATGTCAGAAGCAATTTGTGAATGTATGATATGCTCCAGGTCCATGAAGAAAGACAGGGTGATGAGAAGTTTTCAGCATGGATTGTCCAAGGAAGAATCTTGCTTGACCAACCTGACAACCTTCTATAAGCCTCTGTCTCATGAGGAAAGCCTGGAGCAGGCAGGGCTTGGGGAAATCTTACCAGTGTGTTTATACACCCAGGGAGGATACAAAGAGCATGGAGCCAGGCTCTATCCAGTGGTGTCCTGTGACATGACAAGGGCAGTGGCCACTGAGAGACAGGAAGTTCTGTAGCACAATTGAGAAACCCATTTGAACTGAGAGGATGACTGAGCACTGATGCAGGTTGCCCAGAGACATGATGGAGTCTTTCTTCCTGGAGATCTTCAAAAGCCATCTGGCCATGATCCTGTGTGAGCAATTCTAGGTCCATCTGGGTCAACACTCCTACTCAGCTCACACAAATTGGACCAAGTGAGCTCCAGAATTGTCCTTTAATCGTAGCCCTTCTGAGTTAGTGCACACATGTGGGTCTTAGAAATGGGCTTCTGTAGATATTACGATAAAGGTAATAGGTAGGAATATATTGGATTCTGATGAAATCACATAATTTTTTCGCAGATCAGGTGTTCAATAGGAGGGTGTGCAGATGTCCATTGACACTTTTTCTAAATATGTTATCTCCACAGTTTCTTGTTCCTGCATATTAGGACTCTACATGGGTTTTTCTGGCTATCCCCATGCTCAAGGGTGAATATGTAGCAAAATAGGCTGAACACAGATTAGGTGAGTAGAACATGTGAACATCAGGAAACCCTTCTACTGTTAGCACTTCCACAAGCAAGTAATATTTGAAAATGATGGTATCCTTGCAAGGCAATATTTTTAAAATTGATTCTGTTTACCAGTGGAAAAATGAAAATCACCAATAAAGCAAAAAAATAGGCAAGAAAAAACCAGGATGGAAAAAAAAAATCTTCTGAAGTTTTATGTGACTGGAAGTAAAATCTAAAACCTTTCAGATGACAGCTCACAGCTGGAATGGAGAAAGCACAAGTTCTCTTCTCTTTTCAGCACCATATATATTAATAAGCAAAACAAAAGAAGCATTGTTAAACTGTCTGATGATGTCAGAAATTGACCGTCTTGGAGGCAGCAGAGCATTCTTTTGGTGATTTCTACTGTGCTAGTGAAAAATACCTTTACCTAAGGCTGCATATTAAGCTACCCCAACACAGAAAAGGGGTAGGAAATGGGAAAGGGATCTTTTGTCATTTCTCTGATAGAGATTCTCTTCCATAACCTCACTTCCTTTGAATACTGCAAGTGCTGGTGCAGAATGGCACCCAATGCTCCTCAAGGTTGGGAGCAACAGTGTTTAGAAGTAAGAGAGGGAACTCTTCTTCAAACCATTCCACCTTTCCTCACAATTCTGTTTTCATGACGTAGATAACATTGCAAACTCTAATGAGTCTGTAGGAGTGGTAATGCTTCATGGGTCTTTTTAATTTTAGGGCTATGATACATGATTTCAAAGCAAGCCCTGGCACCTCTGACCTCTGAAAAATACAATATTCCAATTTTCTGTGTCATCAAACTAACTCTCAGGAACAGTAAATTAACCTAGAGAAGGCAGAGTGAAAAATCAGCTTTGAATAATAATGACTTTTTCTTATTCACATTGGTCTAGCCTTCTCAATTTGCAATATGTTTTTCAAAAATCCAGCCATAGTTATCAGTGATACAGTGTTTTCTAAACCCATGTAGATCTTTTTTCCCCTACTGTAGTCTATCAGTGTATTTTCCCTTTCCTGTTAACAGAGTAAGATACAAAAAAAAATTGTTTTCTACAAGGAGAAAATGCAGCATATTATACAGAAAATGTAGAACCCAGATAACAGTTCTTTAAATAAAGAATAAAATGAGTAATTTAAGTACCAAGGTGTTCGGTATTATGGGTAAAATTGTTGCAATTTCCAGGATGAAAAGAAAGATTGCTAAGAAAAATACCTAATACTAAGGAAATACTTACAGCTGTTAGAAAGAACTTGTGCTTAGTGTTCCAGTCCCCTTCTCCAATAAGTGAATTTTTTTCAATGTATGCAAAATTCTCTCCCATATGTCTTTTAATTACCACTTTTGTCTCTTGCACTAATATGAAGTGACAAAGGTGTGTTAATGCAGAATCCCTCTGCCATTCATTTAGAAAAGGCTTTTTTGGTGGTTTTTAAATGAAGGAATTTTTGAAGGAAAGCTTTTTTCCCCTCTTTGCTCTCCAGAGAAGCATGCAAAGTACCCTGATGGTGTCCTCTTTTAGAAGTGCCATACACTGTTTTTAACCACCGTCAGTTCTGCACTTGTGCAGAAAAGGACAGGAATATTTATAAGAACTAATGCCATAATTATAGCAACTACCATGCAGAAACAGGAGTATGAATGAAGATACACAGAGAGGGAGCAGGTCCTTTTGACTTAGTTAACTATTTCTTTGCCATTCTTGCACTCAATTTGCAACAGGGAATGTTTAGACTGGGCCTCTGTTTATTTAGATGGGGTAAAGAGATAGAAGGAAAACTGGAGACATGATCTTTGTGCTTCTGTTCTTAAGTTCCTCAAAAACTAATTTTAAATCCAACATTTGAAATAAGGTCACTATGGAGTTTGCAGTAGAGATACAGAAAAATGGATAGAAGCTGTGATCTTTGACTTAGAATGTGAACACTGAGTTTTATTTGGACTACTTGTATTAAGTCTCTTACTCACATATTCTCCATTTGCTATAAACAAAGGAACACTTGGTATTAAATAAGTTGCCTTTTATTCTTACTCAGAATACATTTTTGGTCTGCATGTATTCATATTGTTTAGTGCACTAACCATTTCCACATTTCACCAATTAAAATCTGAGTTTATCCTTTTAGTTTTTACCACTATATTGTAATCTCTAGAATAGGACACATAATTAAATAAAATACCATGGTTTGTTGCTTGGGAGTTTTGACAGGGTATTTCAGGATGTATAATAAGGATACTCTTATTATAAATCACTTCATTTTTTCTATCTTAATACTTACTCGTTATTACCTCTAATAGGAATAAGAGCATAATACAGATGGCCAGACAGATAAGGAAATAGAAACTGGAATAAAAGGCTGTTTCACCTGCTTGTGAGCAGTCTGGCTGATGTTTCCCAAGGGCCCAACATTCTGAGCATCATTTTATTGTTAAACTTTATAAAGAGAAAATGTTGTTGTTATTGCTGCAAAACTTTTTCTTTGGGTTTAAGAGTAGAGTCATAATACGTTAAAGAAAGTTTTCCTCATATTGGTGGTGTGTATTTTGTTAGAGGCATTGATTATATATAACTAAACGAAGAGCTATGTTAGGTAAGGTGAAAACTCATAAAATTTGAATGTCATGTTAAAAAAAAGTTCTAGACTTTGTAGGCAGAAGATATATCAGAACTGAACACAATCCAGGAATGGGCCTCACCTTATTCCTTTATTGTTCTCATACTTATAAGTAGCTTTTGGAACTCCTTTTCTATAACTTCCAAAATAAAGTCATAATACATACTATTAAACAATTTTATTTTTTTTTCCTGTAAAATAGTCTGCCTGGAAAAGTGACTTGCATTTCAGTTTTTAGGTGTGAATCTTCAATTATGTTATAGCATATGCTGTTCAAATTATAGTGGGCTACCCAAGACATCTGGATCCTACTTTAAAATAACCTGTTTTAATAATTACTTCATTATTTCTTTGTAAGCTACACATCCAGTCCAGCTGAACTAGTGACTTGAATGTGTAATAAAAAATGTCTAGAAGAAACTTCATTGAGAATCTTGCAAATGAACATCCATCTATAGAATTTTTTTTTCAGGAAATAATTCTAATAATGACATATATTATGAAAGTTATAAACAATCACCAGGGAAACAGAAATAGAGGCTAAATGTCACAGTAGAAATTATTTACTGGAAATATGTGATACTCAGTAAGTGCAGTGTAACTGCAGGAATAATTAAAATCAGATACATATTTATCAACCCTCACTGATACTTCGTGTGCAGGCATGTTCTCCTATCAAGCTGCACTGTGCTTGTTTGAAAACAACCAGCAAAATCTTTCATTCCATTCCTTTTAAACCATAGGACTACACTGGTAAATGTTTGGGTGAACAATTTTTGGAGTTTACAGTGAGTCCTTATAATTAGAATGGTTTCTGCTGACAGCAGATACTGCTGACAGCATCATATCTGTTCTTTGTCAAAGAGATTCCACTAATCTCTGAAATAAATAGATTAAATAAAATTGTTAGATACAAGCATATGTCAGGGAAGATATTTATCTGTCCTGAAATGCATGACTATATGTTCTAGTAATTTAGTTCCATGGCCCTATTAATTTTATTGCAGCCAGTTAGATATTGTAACTCGTGGAGGTGATTCCTTCAGATTTCTCTTTATAATCGTAATGGACTAACTGAGAGTTAATTAACCCTGAGAGTTAATTTCTAGAATTAAATCAATCCAGGAAAACAGTCCTTTCTGGCTGTAACAGGAGTAAAGTGGTGAAATGGTGCAGGCTGAAGCCTAAATTATGTAGGAATAGAAGAATTAAAGCTGTTCTGCTTGGTTTTTTCAGCGAAATAATCTTTTTAAAATGTTCCTTGTTTCTGACTTACTGACACAATAACCAGCAAGTGATTTAGCAATCTACAATGATTCATTATTTTGTAACAGATCTTCCTGATAGCAGACAAAAATCTCCTTTAGGTCACATATTACTAAGAATGGACCTTAAAGATATTGACACCAATGTAGCTGTGAAAGCTCTTAAGAGCTGTGCATCTACAGAAAAAACTTACATCCACATTTCTTTTCCATTCACCTGGGTTAACTTAGTACTAAAAAAATTCTCAGGAAAATTTATTAAATTATTTCCTGGGAATGTACAACAAGAGAATTTTTTATGAAGCATTCAACTCAGGTCATACCTCTTTTGTTGATTTTAAGACTGCAGAAGTAATTAACCTTTCTTATGATCAATTCAGATGAATTCTTTGGAAACTTCTAAGATAATTCATGCACATTTCAGTATATATGTAAATAAAATTTGTATGAATCAACAAATCAAATGAGTAAGATGTGAGTGACGGCAATTCTGGGAAATTTCAATTGGTTCTTGATTTCAGTCAAGAACTGATTGAAATAAATATCTCTGTCTCTGTCATCATCTTTGTTAGTGTTTGGTTATTTGGATTTTTTCCTATTATGCTTTATAATATAACACTTAAATATTTTCTGTGGCACAGTGTCATTACATTTTCTTTGGGAGATTTTAGTCTACTCTTAATTGAATTTAAGTAGGTGAATTTGAGACAAGCAATGGTGCTTTTGGAGAGCTGCAGGTGTGATGGCTTGGATCCAGCATCCTTTGAAGGAAATGGAAACACTTCAACTGATTTAATGGGTCTTGGACTTGATCCAAGGTGCACTTTGACGTAATTGGACTATTCCTGGGAGTAAGTGCAGTATCTACTTGATAACTCATATACAATGGACATTTGTGAGATCTAATTCTTAGAAGTGAGCATCTGAGAGGCAAGAAGTGTCATTCTCATGATAAAAATAGTTAAAAACCAAAAGAAATGAGAATAAGAATATACTTTTTCATGAGCTACTACAAGCTCCCAAGGGATTATAAAAAATAGGCACAGAACTGGGTCGTTTGATGTTGTTGCTAAAGACAGTAATCGATCTTATCATCAGGGTATATAAAACAGGAAAATGTGCCTTTGTAGTGTTATACACTATTAATCTGAAGGTGTCTCTGCAAAATCATGACATAATGCTTTTCCCAATGCCCTATCTACTGCAAATGTGAAATGCTCTCAAAGGGATTCATTATGAGCCGTCTCCATTTGGTCTTGAAATAAGTAACATTTAAAGAGTTTGGCAACCTCTGTACGAATTTCATATACATACATATGTGTATATATATATATACACACACATACAAACACACACATGTATTTCTATTTATACATATATATATTGTATATATATGTATCCATTTTTTTAGTTTTGAAACAATGGTGTTCTGCCCTCAGATCTTAACTTGGTTTCAGACACACACATTAAAAAAAACCAAACCGAAAAGCCCCAAAAACCAACAAAACCACAAAAGTAACTGAAACCAAAAAAGCCCCCAAAACAACCAACGAAAATCCCCCCAACAAGACTGTAATGTATTCATAGTTTGTAAGATAACCAGGTTTCTGTTTTCTCCTTCAAGGAGAAAATTAATTAGTGTTTTTGAAAGTTCTGAAAGTGCCACATTCTGTTCCGTGACACAACAAGGAAATTCAGTTCCTGTCACAGCGGGCCCTAGGGCAGTGGTGGAGTGCCACAACCTTCTGGAGAAGCATCCTGGGGAGGACGTTCCTGAGGCACTGGCACATCCTCTGGTTCTGGAGTGATTTCAGCTCTTTTAGCTCTCTCTGCTTTGGCTGGCACAAGGAGGGAAAAACGGGAGCTGCATGTGATATTCCAAGGCGCAAAGTTTATTCTTCTGTCGTCGAAGGGGTCCAGAGACGAACTGGCTCCCAGAGTATGAGTGAGCAGGGCAGATATAGGATAGGCAGAGGGGACCCTCATGTGCACTCATGCCCTGTCCAGCTGCCTGGCTGGGAGCTGGTTCATGGACAGACAGCTCTGTTCCATGGTGTGATCCTCACATGCACTCATGCGCTGTCCAGCTGCTCTGCCCCAGTAACTCAGTCACCTCTGCTCAACTCTGTGCTGCTGCTGCTAGCTTACCAGGAGAGGGGCAGCTGTCACACACCAGCCATGCAGGCGTAGAAGTTGTAACCAATTATGAACTCCCCAAAGGGCGTCACTTTCAAAAACACACTGAATAATAAAACCTGGCTGCCTTGGGTTTGCATGGCAAGGTTTTGGTAGTGGGAGTCTTAGAGTGGTGACTTCTGTGAGAAGCTGCTAGGAACTTCCCCCATGTCCAACACAGCCATTCCATGTCAACTCCAAGACAGACCCAACACCAGCCAAGGCTGAGGCCATTGGTCACAGTGGTAGCACCTCTGGAATACCATATTCGAGAAGGAAAATAGTTACTGCACAGGAGTATTTGCAGCCAGGTAACAAAGGAGTGAGAACACATAAAAAACAAGAGGCCTGCAAACACCAAGGGCAGTGAAGAAGGGGCAGGAAGTGCTCCACGTGCCGGAGCAGAGGTTCCCCTGCAGACTGTGTTGAAGACTATGGCTAGGCAGCTCTGTCCTTGCAGCCTGTGGTGGTGCACAGTGGAGGAGAGATCCATCTGCAGCCCACAGAGGACCCCATGCTGGAGAAAGTGGATGTCTGAAGGTCTGAAGGAGGTTTTGAGCCTGCAAGCAGTTGATGGTGAAGCAAGCTTTTGTCAGGAACTGTGAAACTGTGGAGAGGAGCTTGCACTGGTGCAGGTTTAATGGCAGAACTTGTGACCTCACAGATGACACATGCTAGAACAGTCTGTTCTGAAGGACTGTGTCCCTTGGGAGGGACCCACACTGGAGGAGTTCATGGAGCACTGCAGTCCAAGGGAAAAACACATGTTAGAAAAGTTAATGTAGGCCTGCAGCTCATGGGCAGGACTCCATGCTGGAAAGGGGAAGGGTTGAGGAGTCCTGTCTCTCAGTAGGAAAGAGCAGCAGAGATAATGTGTGATAGACTGATAGCAGTTTCCATTCCCTATCCTGTCCTTATCTCAACCCTGGAGTCTTTAATGATATTTTTTTCTTCCCTGTGCAGTTGAAGAGGTGAGTAGCTTTGGTGGCCACTTGGCTTTCAGAGAGGGTCAGCTCACCAAATCTGTACAAACCAGAGGTCTCTAGAAAGCCACCACTTAAAAGCCATCCTCCTCTGTGACGAACTCTTACAACATGACTGTACCAGGTTGGTATGTAAAAATCTGCTGCATGAGGCATCTGCTGGCTCCAGATACATTCAGCCAATGTCCTGGCAAGTTACACATAACACATTAATTTCATCAAAACAGCAGAATTAACAGTGCAAATGTATGTGTTGGAACAAAAAAAAAACGGGGGGTGGGGAGGGAAGGGAAGTTTCAGAAAGAGAAATTGCATGTTTGAACTGCAAAGAAAGAAATTCAGAGCAAAATTACTTTTCTGTTTTTCTTGTCTTTCCCTGCCTAAATCCTTCTTCAATATGGCCTGTCTTTCCTTTAGTCTTTGTAGTGCTTCCCAATTTGAAAGGGTCTCCCAATTCTCTTTAGTAATGCTACTTTATATGTGTAAGTATTTTTCATAGTCTGTTTGTGGCTCTCCGTTTTTTTACTTTGTCTATTCTATCAGTTTGGACTTTGGAAAAAGTATGGTAAAATAAATCACTGAAGAGGTATGTTAAGTTGCTATTATCAAGTAACTCATCTCTGTGCATCATTGAACCAAAGTAGTTAGGTTAGGAGAAATCTGCATGTATTAGCTAAACAGCCAGTCATCCCTGCAGCACCCCCTGGCTCCAAATCTGCTATACAAGCTGTGATGGTATTTGGTATGTTATGGGTACATTTCCTCCCATATATGCAAATTCAAGAGGAAAACTTTTCTGACCAAAATCAAAATTACAATGTAATCTAACAATGTTTTTCCATCCCTTTTCAAGACATGCAGTCATACAAGTCATATAGTAAAAAATTAATTGGTGTTCAGCCATCCTCTGCCAAAGATGCCAGTATCAAAGCAGTTACTATTTATACATCTTGGCAAACGAATTAACACTCATTGTCTCCATAGTTCCCTTATTCTAACAGTTAAATAATTCCCTTCCTTAAGGTAATTAGTACACTTGCCAAGTCTTTCTCTTTTCAGTTGGTGGGTTTGTTGAGTCAGTGCTTGTGAGTCAGTGGTCATGATCTCCCCTTGATAGAATTATCTTTACCCGTTTGGAGCTGATTTCAGCACAGTTGCTGAGTCGGCTTTCCTTGTGGTGTGTGAATTCTGCATTCCTTTGTGTCTGTTATCAGTAATCCATTCTTCCCCCCAAGCTTTGTTAATCTCCCCCTAAGTCTGAGATAACACCTGGACAATAGTACCACCTTTATCTTATCTCAAGTTCAAGGTGTGGTGTCTTACTTTAGCGTCCAAGTTCCAGGTATCCATAGAAGCATATCTGGGGGAGGGGCGAGGGAGAGGGGAGCTTTGGTGGTCACAGATGGTCACAAAGGGCATCTGTCCCATAAGTTGGGGTGATCTTTGTTTGACCAATGGTATGTCTGTGTGTGAGCAGCTGCTTCTTTACACATCTCACCGAAGTGGAAATTTTTGTCCACATGAATTACCCAGGAGGTACTAACCGGATCCAACCTCGACCAGGCCTGGAGATAGCACCATCCTGTCACTCCCTACTGTGCTTATCTCATGGCAAAGTTCTTCTGTGGCCTTCGAGAGAAGCAGCTGTGCTCTTTACGTCCTTACACGGCCCTGATGCACAAAATAGTAGGTAAAGAGTTAAATATAGGACAAAATCACTGAGCTCCTTAATCACTGAGCTACATGTCTTTTAAAGCAATACGGTTATATACATAACAGGCTGAGCACTAGCACTGTTATCTCTGTAGTTCTTTGTGTGTCTAGAGAATAGATGTTAGATGGTTGTATAGCAGCAACCAGCCATTTAAGTTTTCTACCCACAATTTACATGTTGACCTTGCACACATTAAGAATGCTGGCATTAAAAAAAAAAATCCCTTGCACAAGATTATTTAATACATCTGGAAGCCTTGCTTCTGCTCTTATTCTTTTTGCTATAGAAAGAAATAAATGAAATTGATGAAATTTTAAGTTTGGGAATGTATAAAATCCGCAATCTCTTCCCTGCTGTAGAAGTGTCACATGAAAATGAGTACTACAGCTATGGCCATAAAGCTTACAGACTAGAAGTCTGATGAGACCACCAGGCTCGGGCTCCTGGATAGATCAGGCGAATAAACCTGCCCAGACAGAGTAATTCTGTTATGCTACAGCGCTGTGCTGTAGCATAGCAAGCAGTATATGCATATATGTATGCATATATCTTAAGTGATGTGGTGACTTAAAAATGCTAGTTGGAAGGAAATAACTGGTAATACCAAGTTTCAGAAATGCATAGCTAATGTCAATGTCTGTCCCCACAAGACTGGCAGCTGAGCTTCACTCAGAGCTGTAAAGGGAGCAAAACTCCTTAAAGTCTGTCACTCTACACAGAAAGTAAGGTGTTCCACAACTGGAACACATCTACCAGCTTTACTCAAACAAGACAAACAGCGATGTAGTTATAAAAGCAAGGTGCCTCCAGTGCCGCTAATTTCCTCTTTTAGTTCCGTAGCAAATACACATCATTAATTTGCTATATGCAAATCTTTAAGTAAGCAACCTACAGAATTTATTTAAGCATCAAAATTGAGTAAGAAAAACACATGCAGGTTCTGCAGCTCTGGAGCAAGATTACTGCTTCTTTTTGGACCCTCATAAATATATTGCTGGCCCATGCATCACCTAAAAAGAAAGTGATCTGGAGCATATTCAGGTCCACCACAAAGGCACAAGAGAACAGTGGTGTTATTTAGTCCCATCATTTCCCCAGCAACCATGATTTTTCTGTGGACACAGAGTAAACTAGTTCTTAAAATGCTGAATTGAATTACTCAAAGGAATTGCAAGTCAGTTCAACTATCTTACCTTCTAATTAAACTTGTCTAATTTCTCTGTTGAATTTGATTAAGCTCTAGAATTTTGAGTTGTCACATGATAGACAATGGAAATAGCCCTCACCATTCTTTTCCATACCCAAGGATATTTGGCTGTTACAAGCATTTGTACCAGCTTGTAATAAAATTCTGTACAGTATGTCCATGTATCATCAGCATCTAGTAATTGCTGATACTTAAGCTCTGATCTTTTAAATAGTTATGTCTATTAAGATAGTGGTGTAAATTTTAGAAATACCAAGCATATGTAATTAAATTATATTATCCATATGACTGATTACAGAATTGGCATGTCAGCAACAGAAAGCCAATACAGCAAAACTGCATTAAGGAAAATTCATAATTCCTAAGTCCCTGATAGAACAATCTGTCTTTAGCAAACAAGATTTTCCTTTTATATTCCTTGGAGTTTATATGGGTAAGTTTGAGCAGAGGATCACCTTATCTTCTGAAGTACTGTGTTGGCAGTGATAT
This sequence comes from Sturnus vulgaris, assembly GCF_052056855.1. Classification (NCBI taxonomy): domain Eukaryota; kingdom Metazoa; phylum Chordata; class Aves; order Passeriformes; family Sturnidae; genus Sturnus; species Sturnus vulgaris. The sequence continues at coordinate 38,567,639 of NC_142283.1, read as the reverse complement.
CTTGTCGCGCATATTTTTGTGATAAAAATAAAATCTTGAGTGAGCTAGATGAACAATTAACTGAATTAGTTTGAAAAGGTATACAGAATTTTCCATAACATGGTAAAACACTAATTTATGAGAAAGACATTTTCTATTCCAACAGTTGAACAAACAGCCTGATTAAAGGCTCACTTATACTTTGTTCTTGGTATGAAAAAAGTGAATCAATTTTTTATTTTTTTAAGAACTGGAAAAAGGTAAATAAATTCTTTCAGACAAGGTGATTAATCATTCAGAATACTAGGGAAAATGTGTCATTATCAGACAAGACTGGATAGTCTACTTCTAAGAAAATAGTACTTTTCTAAGAAAAATTAATTAAAAGCAGTCCAAAGACAATGTAAACCATTAAACTTGTATCCTGGGCTGCATCTAAGAAGGTGTGGACCAGGTAGGTCTTGGGAGGTGATTCTCCTCCTCTAGTCTGCCCTCACAGATTCCTTCTGGACTATTCCACAAAGCTCTGAGGTCTTGGCACAAGAAAATTTTGCACCTACTAGGGTGTGTCCGAAAGAGGCCATAAAGGCAATCGGAGGTCTGCAGCCCCCCTGCTGTGATGGCAGGCTGAGACATTTTGGGTTCTTCAGCCTGGTGTATGAAGGCTCATGGGAGACCTTAGCACAAACCTGTATCTGAATAGGGCTTACAGAAAAAAGCAAGAGCGAAATTTTTCATGGAAACTGTTAAGCTTGAGGGAAACATTTTAAACTAAAAAAGGAGAGATTTAGATTAGATGTTAGGAAGAAATTCTTTCCTCATGGCATGGTGAGGCACTGGAACAGATTGCCAGAGAATCTGTGGACACCCCGTCACTGGAAGTGTTCAAGGCCAGATTGGATGAGGGCCATGGGCAACTTGGTGTACTGAGAGGTGTCCTTGCCATGAAGAGGAGCTGGAACTGGGTGATCTTTAAAGCCCCTTCCAACCCAAGGCTGAATATGCAAGAAAGAAGCAGTAGAAACATCTTAAAAGATGCACAGTATTTAGTCTGAGCTAATGCAGTCTGAAGTCTACACTGAACTCTGTAGTTTTTTTGGTTTTTTTTCTTTTGTTTCTTTTTTTTTTTCTCTTAGGTGGCAATTTGTATTCACTACACAAGGCTTTGTAAGAGCAGCTCACTGTTACTAGTTTCTGCACTGGTCAATGATGTTCTTTAATTTCAGCTCTTTCTTTATTACTTGTATCTGTCCAGCTCTATTTTATAAAGACAGCAGTCTTCTTATGGTTCTTCTGTGGTTAAAGACATAGCACTCACACTAAACCTCTCAACTATTTTGAGAAGAGAAATCAATTTGGCAATTTACACATCCATTTTTCCTTACCTGACCAAGACAGGCTGCAATCTTATAGTTTACTAGATACAGTGAAATCTGGCTTAAGCTTGTGTACATAAAGTGGTGACTGCTACATATAGAGGTCAGATGTTAAATTTTTTTAGACTTTTTACAGTAGAAGGCTTATCTTAGCATTTTATTCTGGAGTTAAGAATACTTGAACAACTGAAACACGAGAAGAGCTAATTTAAGGCAATTCCTTAAGTGGAGTTCTAACCTTGATAATGTATTTCATTCTTTGTGCTTTAAATCCTCAGAGGTGAATTATGTCAAACTTACTGGAATAGCTTGTTTTACCCTGCCATTCAGCTGCTGTCACTTTCAACAATGGACTTGAAATTTATCAAGTCTTCAGAGATTCAACATTCATTTAAAGACAAACAAACAACCAAGAAATTCTCTCCAAACCCCGCAAAAGCACACAATAAACTGCACCTTTGTTCCTTAACACAGGCAGTAGTTGAATTTATTTCAGCAACCCTTTTGCTTTTACTACATTTCAGCATTTACTTTATTAATATTCTTTTTTTTTTCCTGGCAGGAAGCCATGATGTCACTACTTTATATTTCTAGTCAATGTTAACTCAACTGTAAAATAAATTATGTGAGCTATTTGAGAAACACTGAAGTGGCAAAATGTTACAGTAGAAAATGTAGTAAAATGCCCCCTTTTTAATCATCCAAATCAGCCTTGCCAGAAAATGTAGCTGGAGCAAAATTACTGCTGCATATAAAATCCATTTTCAGGAACAGAAGAGACAATATTTGGATTCTGAAGTGCTAAATAAGCTATAAAACTTTATTACTCTTTATTTAAACTTTTTATTCTCTCTAAGCAAATGTACTTGCTCTCTGAAAGAACAGAAAAACCTCTAAGACGAACAAGTTTCTGTAAGAGAAAGGCAATTACAGTTCACCAAAACTTTACAGAATACAAAAGATAATGTTCCTTTTTCCTGTTGTCCTTCCCTACTCTCTGTTTCCAAGACAGAAAAATACTGCCTCTGAAATAAATCAAGGAACATCCCTGTAATAGATTCAAATCTCAAACCTGCATTTTGCAATAAGGTATTACCAAGTAACATACAGCCTGGCATAGTGGAAAAATTGTTTTCTTTCTGGAACTTCCATCTACATCATGCAGCAAACCCTGTAAAAAGACAGTAAGATACAAGCGAGCTTTATTGCCATTGCCATGGTGAATTCAAAACTATTACTTTCCAGCTATCTGAATCACATATCACAGGTAAAGTGAAATAGAAAAACACAACCAAAGAAGTCGCTACTTCATTCATTGTCATTATGTGTATTTATTCTAAAGTAATATACGAGCAGAATTTACTCTGTAAACATAAAGCTCAGTAAAGACAGTGACAATTTCAAGAGTAATTCTAAAGTACAAAATTCCAATAGTCATGTATATCACCTTACCTGTGTTCTGCAGAAAATTGACAGAATAAGAAAGACTTTCTCCCCAGACGATAAAAATTTTTATAGTGGCAAAAAAAAAAAAGAATTTCACAGCTTAAAAAATATCCACTCATGTATCCTCGGATTCGCTACCTGTTTAAAAGAGTCTAAACAAACATACACCCAACAAGCATTTTAATAGCTCTCTTTAAAATTTGCTATTACATTTCATAAACTAATGATTTTGCTCCATCTTTATCAGAGGGTGAAGTGGCTTAAGAAAAGAACACTGGAAAACAGAAGACCAGATTGCTCATTCAACACAAAGGAATGCTCTGATTGTTGATTTATCATCTAGCAGTGTGCATTAAGTATCTTACTGCACCCCTGTTTACGAGAGATCAAGGAAAGTAGACATCTTCCCCTCCTTTTCTAACTGCTAAAAAAAAAACAAAGAAAGTAAAGCAGACTTTGATATTGTGCCTGGCAACAGAACAACAATAGATATCTAACACTCCTTTTCTAGGGAAAGCTCTTTCATTTCTACTAGTTGCCAGCAAGAAGCATATCTGTGACTGTTCTCTTGCACATATGCTGTTAGTTCTGCTTGTTTGTATATTGACTAGGATGAATGACACACCTGAATGTCCTCATGAGCACATTCAGAGAGTTGGTGCCATGAGAAATTATACGCTTGGCTAGAAAAGAAATGTACAAAATCCACTGCAGTGATAGGAGATCCTATGCTTCTATTCATAGTACGCTCATCTGTGTGCTGAGCAATTTATATTTCTGTAACTGGTGTGACATTCCAGCTGACTCAAAAGTCTGAATTTATTACTTCACTAGGCTAGCAAACTACAACAATAAATTAGAAAAAATTTTCACTTATTTAGTCATTCCATAAAGGACAATACTGCAGCATAAAAATTTATGTTCTAGGGAAAGCAGATAGAAACATTCCACTATTTTGAGTCAAAGTCTCAAGGTAATTTAGAAAACACATTGCAATATTATGTTGAAGAAGCATAAAAATTCCACAGGGAGGCATTGTATAGTCTAATACATTTTTCACTCTAAGACAAAATATTATACAGGAACAACAGACTGGCAGGCCTGAAAACTAGTCCAGAAACTGAAACAAAATTATATTTAAGTCTTGTGAAAGGAAAAAGCAAAGGTGACATTTTTCATACAGATTTTGTAGCTTTGAATAAGGGCAGAAACACAGCTCTGCCTTTGCTTGATTTGATCCTTGATTTACAATGAAGATTACAATTTTAGTATTGTAGTAGTAACCTACTGGAATGGAGAAGAAGTTCTCTTTAACATTTAGTAACTTAATTCCTAGGGTAGGTTTAGTAAAACATACTGAAGGAACAACTAAAGCTACCTTGGAGAGGCCAGCATCCACACATGGAAACACAAGAGAACACAAAAAATCCTCTGAGATTAAATTTCTGTCAAAGTACTTCTAGTGTTTCACATGCAAAATAAAATCTCAGGCCTAAATGAGGATCTTGCTTGGCCTGTTGTACTGCAGACCTGTTTGCAGGTTTCCACCTCTGCCAGAACACTCGGGTAAGCTGCATTACCTTTCAGACATTAGCAGTGTAGGCTGCTTTGTAACACTTGTGTCCCACTCTGGGAAGCTCTTGGGAACCAAGCCTACAGTGCATTTGATCAACAGTCTAGTTCTTTCAAAATGATAAATGTCTGATTGTCTTATCTTCAGATGCAGCTAAATCTTATCCCCACAGTCACCTTTGCAGAACTAAAACTCTGGATTCTAGATTATTTACCTTTGTGAAGCAGAACACAAGCATAATCTCAGGATTTACCAGCAGCCCCTCTTGACTTTGACCTAAACTTAGCTGTAATAATGTCTGCACATTTCAGTCGTAGTTTTGCTGTCCTTTCCAATCCATATCTTATATTGGCTTACTCACATTTATTGACTTACTCTCCTACCACAAGATGCTTCAACCATTATCATCATAGAAGGTACACATAGAGGATACAGTTTCTGTCCAGAGGCATTTCTGTAAACTGTTTAATCTAAAACCAGTATATTCTGTTTATCTGAACCCTAACTCCATCATAAATTTTATTATTAATTGCAAACAAATGGCTTAGATATATAACAAGGCTATTTTTTTAGGCTTTGTTTAAACTAACAGCTTCTTCAGAGTGCGGCTGTCCTATAACTAACAGAAGATCCTAAACCAAAGCCGTCACCTCAGCATAAGGCCAGGCATCTCTGTGGTCCTAGCCTGATATTTATATTTCACAGACATATAAATAAGGGGATAATCTTTGTAGCATAATCTGTAAAAAAAAAAAAAAAAAAAAAAGCCTTGCTTAGGTTTAGTTAGAACTTAATTTAGAGCCAGATTTAACCTTTCTCACTTACTCCTTACTGGACTATAGACAGGTCATTTACATCTGTGTCTTCTTTTTTAAATTTGGTATCAACAGAAATAGACTGTTGTAGATGAGCTGAGATCCAGCTTGTTAGCTATGCAACTGATTTTCTGTAAGCACTGTGGAATAAAAAGAAGTTTTAAAGAAAATACAGGAAAATAATTGCTCCTATTATAGGATGCCTGGGTTTGTTGCACAGAACAGTTAAAGAATGGAGCTATTTTCTATTTGGCTTTAATTAAGTGATACAGTGCCTAGAAAAAAGGCACATGAACTGAAATTGTCTTAAATAAAACTGGAGGGGGAGATTCATGTACAACTTTCTCTCTTTGACTTTATGTGTGTAGATCTCTCCTTGGGATGTAAGCTACCCTTCTAAGGACTCAACTGCCCCAGTTGTGTAGTACCAGAAGCATACCTATTGTACATAAGATTTGGATATGACTGCATTAAATGTCACACACTTTTGCTTTTTTTCATGGTAAGATTTTAATTCCTTAATGCTAAGTACTTAAAGATGAGCTGTGTTGTGCATAATGACAAACCATGTACAGCTGATATATCTTTAAAAGACTATGATCAAATATTGCAATAGCTGTGGAGGACTGTGGTGGGTTGACCTTGGCTGGATTTCAGGTACCCACCAAGCCACTTTATCACTCCACCATCTCAGCTGGACAGGACAGAGAAAATAAGATGGAAAACAAGTCGTAAGTTGAGATATTGCAGTTTACTAAAGCAAAATCAAAAGGTTACACATGCACAAGGAATGGGAAAAGAAATTATTCTCTATTTCTCACCATCATGCAATGTCCAGCCACTTCCTGGAAAGCAGGGCTTCAGTATGGGTAGTGGTTGCTTCAGAATGACAGTGTTGGATATAATGAATGCCACTCCTTCCTTCTTCTTTTCTTAGCCTTTACAACCAAGTCAACATCATCTGCTATGGAGCACCCGTTTGTCAGTTTAGGCCAGCTGTCCTGGTTGTTTCCCCTCCCAAGGTCTTGCCCAACCCCAAACCACTGATTGGGGTAGAATCTTGGAGAGACAGCACTTAAGCTGTGCCAGCAGTTTTCAGCAGTTGTGAAAGCACTGGTGCATTATCAATTCCCTTCTAGCTACCAGTGAAAAACCCACCACTGTGAGGATGACCATGCAAAAAATTAACTCAATTCCAGCTAGACTCAGTACGACTACAAAAATACTTCCCTGGACTGAACATAAAAAAGGATATTTGTGCAAATAAAATGTGTTTATTGAATTTGCTGGATTTCTGAGACCATTCAGAAGGTGAAAATAGGACTGCAGTATCTCAGCAGCTGTTGTAGCAGTGTTATTGCTGGAATAGCAGTAAGGAGGCTCCTCTGGCATATGAACTACAGGCAGGAATTTTTCCCTACTTCCGATCAAATCTGTATGTGTGCACTGGAAAAATTCTGTCCAAGTTACAGTTAGGCAACTCTTCTGACTTACTTATTCTAGACACTTGTCATCCAATGAGTCTACTCAAATGTCTGGCCAGCAGCTGGCAAACATGGTCCACTTGTTATACTTCACTGGGGTTCAGCGAGGGGAACACTGGAAGGATGTTCCTACATCCAGTTTTTCAGTTATCCTCAGTCTATTCTACATGTATTGGTTGTATCCCTCCATGTAGTGGAGTGCCCAAGTTAATGAGAACTGTAGGAAGCAAAGTGACACAGAGTCTCCAGGCAGAGGGAGAGCTGCTTTAATGCAAAAACCAGCCCTTTTGAAGCAGTTAGCTGGTTATCAGTTTACATAATTTCAAAGCACAACAAGCCCAAGTCAACCAGCCACCATACACCACGATATGGACACGGGGCAGTCTCTCACGTCTCTCTACCCCTATTGCAGTGAGTCACTCGCCCATAGTTCCCTTCTACTTAGCCTAAGTAGCAGGCCTGAGCCATGATTTTACCAGAGAACAAGGCCCTTATTTTATAAGGCTTTACCTGTGTGCAACAGAGAACCATCCTTCTTCCTGTTACAACAAATAACATTTAAGAAAATGTTTGTCAGGATGTAGTGGTCTTTTGTACAATCCCAAATACCTGATCATTTTTTTACATCCCTTGAGTAGACCATAGTGGAAGGCACCCTACTAAACTCCAAAGAGTTCTGTAAATTTCAACAGCAGTTATAAGATATAGGAAAAATCAAAATTTTGTTTGGATATGTTAACTGCATTCAAAGCCTCATATTGCAAAATGATATATATTTGGAGTGATTTCAGAGATAATGGTACAACAGCAAAGCTGTAGACATTTTTCTAATCTATGCAAAAGACAATAACGTAGGTTTTTTGGAAAGAACTGAGAAGAATATAGCTAATATTTTTCCACCTGGCTAATAGGCTTAACTCTTTCTATTTTCTTTCATATATTGTTATTACACAGCCTTTTGAGTAGCTGCTATTTGGAAAAAGAACACAGCACTATTTCTTGCATTCAGATAAAAGGTGATGTACCAGGTTCTCCAAAATGGAAAAGCACAGCTAAAAACCCCTGCCATTTAATTTCCCCATCTTTACAGAATCCTTCTGCCTCCCTGCCCCCATCCTCCAGATCATCTGACTTCTCAGCAGTTTGGCTTCTGGAAGCTGTGGGTACTTTGCTGATACCTTCTGCATCTGATAGTTTCTTCCTGACTTCTTTAATCAATCAAAGTCAAACCTGAAAGCACAACAATGTGTGCTCTCTCTTTGGGCATCCAATCAGTCTGAAATGGTACGTTTGTGAAACAAGCAAATCTCTTCAGCGTGAGACTTGGGAAGATAGGTACATGTACTGGGTGTCATCAATCAATGAATTTTCCTGCAGGTCATTTGTCAGATCATCCATTTTCCTGAAAGCAGTTCCAGAGTTTAAACCAAACGCATTCTGAAAACAAGATGACTTAGTGACAGTTTGTCTCTCTAGTATGATACTCATATTTAAGATCTGCATCACTGTTTCAATAGAATAAATTGACGGAATTCTGTCTACAAAGTGGGGAAAAGGCTACACAGCCAAGCTACCCAAAGGCCTGTTTTATTTCCAGAGTCTCACAGTATGTATCAATGAAGAGAAAAGCTAATATCATTGCAACTTTTAAGAAGTCTTTTCCATTGTACATACAATTTGTCAAAGATCTGCTGATTCTAGGAGAGTCTCAGTTATGAAGAAAATCCTGACCATTTAAGAGATCCTCACTGCATAAATTCTTGCTACTATTCATGTCTTCTTCAACTTACTTTGGGAGAAAACACACATGGATTGAAGGAAAGGCATTCAGCAGTGATCTGCATTGTCTGGCAATCTCTGACTCAGAATCATTCCAGTGAGTGCATGCACTCCAGTGAGCTCGTGTGTAAATAGAAAGAATAAATTCTTTTATGACATTTTTCTAGCATTCATTTTTCTAGCAAAATGTCACTGAGATCTGTTCAACTAAAAAGAAAATTAAGAACTCCTACTCTTTTACACAAAGGACCAATATTTTTTCTTACGAGACTTTCCTAGCTCCTCTTTTTCATCCTCTGTGTGAGAAGTGAAGCACAGATTTTCCTTCTTGACTGCCCACAGAACTACTCTGAAGTAGCATAACAACAAGAGAAAAGCAATTAGATCATGTCTACACAAAAACTTTTAATTTAACTGAAACTGGGTCAAAAAAAAATAGCTACACTCTGCAGCAGTCCTCCTGTTTCAAAGCTGAATTTGCAAATTGGGGTTTTCTGTTACTCTGAGGCTGCAAAATCAAATTTTGAAAAAATTGCATGTGTTATGAGGTTAACTTGTGCACTCAAGAAACACTATATAGTGAATGCCATAGGTCAGCTGAGGAGGAAAAGACAATTTATCTATTTAATGTGTGCATTTCTGAATTTCAAAATCAGAGGTAATGAGAAGAAAAAAAAGAAGGCTTTTTCCTTGGGGAACTGCAGCATTTGGGGCTTGGCCTGGGACCTGGATACAGCAGACAGACTTTTTTTCAGATCCCATGTTTTGCTTTAACCACAAGATTAAGATTGCTTTACTGCAGAAGTTTATAGGTTTAGTTTTGGCTCCAAATACATCTGATCAACAGCAATCTCTTTCTACAGCCTGGTGTGCTGGCAGTGATAAGCCTGTTCAGGCTCTCACTGAGATGCTCCCTCAAAACCCTAGCTCAGGCAACCCCACTCTGCTTTATTTATCACCAGAGGTCTTCTGTATTGATTTTGCTTTCATTTTTAGTTAAATGTATTTATTTTCTACATTAAAACACATGGATCAATGTGGACAAAATTCTAGTGGAATATTTCAGATGTCCAGGAACAGGCCCTGACCACAAGTCAGGTTGCTCTCTGTCACAACAGTAATTAGGAAAAGGCTTTATTCAGGGCTGATTAGGACCAAACCTTAATGCCAGTAGAATTATTGTCCTCTTTTGAGGATTAAACAAGAAGAAACTGCTTTTAGATCAAGTGTGAGAACGTCCTCAATGGGTTTTTAGCTGGGCCCATAGGCTTTGGTGTTGGGGGCCTGGGATAACCAGAGACAATCTGGTTTTCTAAAGGGACAACCTTTTTTTGTTGTTTATTCCTTGTAAAATATCAAAGGTGTATTGAGTCCTGTCAGCTTGAAAAATAAATTCTAACATGTAGAAATGATTGAAATGTAAAACTGCTCTAAATTGGAGGCATTATGAAGTGATAAATGCAGCATTGCTTCAGGTTTTTTATTTTCTGTCACTTGCGTAAGCATCTAATTTTGGTCCTCTGTTCATTAGTACCACAATGCTCATCCTTTCAGGCTCAGCTTCCTGCCCTCCATACAAAACCAGAGTAAGGAAGAGCAGTGTCTTAGCACATCATGACATTTGGCATCTCCACTGCTGTCCTTGAAGTAGTTTCTCAGATAGTCAGCAAGAAAATAACAGCATTTTAGGCATATTAAAGAAGATAAGGACTATGCTTTAATTAGGTTGAATGTTTATGAATTTAACTCATTCATTAATGACTCACTACGCCTTATTCAATGTGGCTCTGATTCTTTAGTTATTTCTCTGAGGCAAAGGTTTTTCACAGGCTTGAACCTTATCAGAGCTGGCTCTGAACTCACCCTTGGGAAGCTTTCCCTCTGTGTATGGATGATGCCCCCACACAGGGGCAGTACAAGTCCCTTGCAGTACCAGGCACTTGAAGCCCTAGCTTTCTTTCACTAGTTCTTGGAAGATGCTTCATTTTGCACTGTTACCTAGTTTTTAAAGAGACTGGATTGCCACTACTTGTGGCAATATTGCCAAGACCAGAACGCCACATTTCTTCTGCCTACTTGTGGATGTGCCTGGAAAATTCTTCCCACATAGCGTTGCTGAAAAGAAAACTTCCTTTCTAGTCCCCAGGATAGATCATTCCCTCTATTGCATCTCAGAGAGGGAAATAAAATAATTTCATCTAGACATGGAAGAGACTACAGTTTGGAAATACACCTTGCACTGCCCTTTCTACCACACACCATATACTGGGATGAGGGATTGCCACAGGCCTGTCCATGCAAAGGCAAACCACTAAAGAGGTCAATAGCTGTGTTCTTGGCAGTGTAAAAACACCTTTCTCATCTTATTACCAAGGACTCAGTGATCATATTACAATGAAAACCAAAAAGAATGGTACCTGAAAAACATGGCTTTTTTTCTCAAGTTCCTTTCTGCCATATCTAGTGGTATGGTTCAGAAAAATGAAGATAAACAGAAAAGCTACAGTAAACATTCCTGTACAGATTTCATTCACCTCACCCATACACAGAAAATACGTGACCCTTTTTTCTGACCTAGTTTACCACGTGCCACTGACTACTTTTTTTCTGAATCTGTTGGTCCTGTGCTTTTGTACTCTCCACTCCCAAATATTGCCAGGTCAGGATAATTGGAGAACCACAAGTCTCAGCCATCCACAGTATTATACTACTCTCTAACAGAGAAAAGCAGGAACTAGTCAGGTATTCCAACTCCCATACAGACACAGAGATTTATTTTAACATACCCTGTTGACTGTGGTACTATACAGTTAGAGGCTGGAATACTCTTTTAAAAATGGATCTTCTTAGGCACAACTGCTGATATTTTCAGGCCCATCAAATTCCAATACAAGCTTACTTGCACACCAAAGGAACCTGGATGACGCACTGTCTTTAGCTTGACAAGAATACAAGGTTCAAGAACAATGCATCCCAATGCACAAGAAATCAGGCAAAGGGATCAAGGGACCTTCATGGATGAAAAAAAGTCCTATCGTTATGCTAGCATAAGGAGGAGATACACAAGAGATGAAAGTAGAGTCAGGCCACTTGGAATGGATCTAGAGAGGTTTTCAGAGCAAGTATAAATGAGGCAAGTGTTGGGAGGTTGAATTGTTCCCTTTTCTTTCTGTGGAATTTCTCCCACTGTTGTGCTAAGCAGTTGTGTCTACACCTTAAAACAATAGATAATGTTCTCTCGTAGGGGGGTGGCTGGAGGGGGAGGGGGGGAACCGGAAAAGGAAAGGTGGGACGGGGGGTCTGGAGCGGGGCTCTCGCTCTCGCTTGGCTCGTGGAGTGGGAAGACAACCTGGGCTCTGCTCTGGCATCTCCCCCTGCCATCCCAGCACTGAGATCCACGCTCCCTGCCTTTGGACATCGCTCTGCTGCTCTCCCATCTCACCCTACTATCTCCGGACACTCTGCTGAGCACCACGACCGACACCGTGAGGGGGGAGTCACTTTCCCCATCCCTCTCACCCCTGGGCCGCGGCCGCCATCACCCAGCCCTCTTCAACTGCGCGGGACCTGCCCTGCCCCCACAGCACCGGGAACTGAGCGCAGGGAGAGAGGGCCTTGGCCAAAGGGACTGGAACTGAGCTACACTGTTCTGTTCTGTTGTCAATTTTTATAGCTGTTGTTGTTTTCTGCCTTGTTAGATATCAGTAAAGAACTGTTATCCTTATCCCCACATCTCCTGCCTGAAGGCCTCTGATTTAAAACTAAAATAATTAAAAGGGAGGGGCTTGCATTCTGCATCTCAGGAAGGGGGCTCTTGCCTTTCCTTAGCGAATACCTGTCTTTCAAACCAAGACAGCAAGGAAGACCAAGGCCCATCTGGAATTAAATCTGTCCAAAGATGTCAAGGACAATGAGAAAGGCTTCTTCAAATATATCAATAACAAAAGGAAAAGAAAAGAAAATATTACTAGACAGAGGGGGATCCCTGGTAATAGGATGCAGAGAAGGCACAGTTACTGAATGCCTTTTTTGCACTGGTCTTAATTGACAGGATCAGCCCTCAGGAATCTCTGACAGAGGAGACAAGTTAATAAAACATTAGAAGGAAAAATTTCCCTTTCCTCAAGCCCAAGGAAGATTGGTCTAGGGAGCACCTAGGCAAACCTGACATCCATAAGTCCATGGGCCTTAGTGTGATGCATTCATGAGAAAGCCTGTGAACATCATGTCAGGGTTGCCCTAATCATCCCTGAAAGGTCATGGCAATTCAGAGAGGTTCCTGAAGACTGGAAGAAAGAAAATGTCACTCCAGTCTTCAACAAGGACAAGAAGAATAATCCAGGGAACTACCAGCCATTCAGCCTTATCCCAGTCCTTGGAAAGGATGGAGAGCCTCTGTCTGTTGATGGAGGCCATTAATTACCACATGCTGACAAGGAGGTGATCTGGAGCAATCAGCATGGATTCACCAAAAGTAAATCTTGCTTCACCAACCTGATTGGCTTCTAAAGGAAACAACTACCTGGGTGGACAAGGGGAGAGCACTGAAGTCTACCTTGACTTCAACAAGTATTTCAACAGCGTCTCACCAACCATCCTCATAGGCAAACTCGGGAAGTTTGGACTGGATGAGTGGACAGTGAGGTGAATGAAGACCTGGCTGAACACCCACTCCCTGAGGGTCAGAGTCAGTAGCATAGGGTCAAGCTGAAGGCCTGTCACTAGCAATGTACCACAAGGTTCCATACTGGGCCCAGTTTGTTTAACTTGTACAAAGAGGCAGATGCCTCCTCAACAAGTGTCAGCAGTGCCCATGTGGCCAAGACAGCCAAAGGTATCCTGGGGTGCTTTAGGAAGAGCTTTGCCAGCAGATCAAAGGAGGTGATCCTGCCCCTCTACTCAGCCCTGGTAAGGCACATCTGGAGTACTCTGTCCACTTCTATTGTCCTCAGTGCAAGAAAGACATGGAGTTCCTGGAGCAGGTCCAGTGGAGAGCAACAAAGATGATGAGGGGATTTAGGAGGAAACGTTGAGGGAGCCAGGCTTGTTCAGCCTTGAGAAGAGACAAATGAGAGGGGACTTCAGCAATGTCTGTCGATATCTGAAGGGAGGGTGTCAGAAGATAGAGCCAGGCTCTGGGTGGTGCCCAGCAACAGGACAAGATGCAGTGGGCAGAAGCTGATGCATGGGAAGCTCCACCTTAACACACAGAAGAACATTACTGTGTGGGTTATCAAACACTGGAACAGGTTGCCCAGAGAGGGTGTGGAGTGTCTCTCACTCAGGATATTAAAGAACTACCCAGTCACAATCCTTCACTGTGTACTCTAGGATGGCCCTGCTTGAGCAGGGAGGTGACCAGATGACACACTGTCAGGTGCCTTAGAACCTGACCTGTTCTGTGATTCTCTGAAAATGTGACTTGGAAATGGCTACAGCAATGCTCGTGCTCCAACTCCCAGAGTACCAATCATTGTAACATCTAAGCACTGGTATTAAAAAGGCACAAAGAGATAAATCTCTTGTTTATCTGGCATATGTAATTTGTTACTCTGATAGAACAATAACTATATAGAAATTTATTGTAGCTTTTTGTTTACTCTTAACTCACCTGCCAATCAGGTTTGCACTTTGACTGTTATTTGTTTTATTAAAATAAAGTTGGATTGCTATGATTCAGTTTTTGCAGTACTTAAAAGACAGTTTCTAAGAAACAGTGAAAACAAAATACTGCATGTGACAGAAAAAAATACAGCAACATTTGAAAAAATTCTGGCTAGATAAGAAAGTAAATGTAGTGTAAATGAAACTGAAGACCTTGTTGCCTAGTTACAATTATCTCACCAAAACCTACATGGCTTTTGTTTATAAAACGAATTTTCTGTCAAGTTCAGAAGGAGAATAGTGAACATTTTGATGTTTCAAGCTACAAACTCTACACTCTTGGATATATTGCTGAGCACAATATGGTTGTATAGGGCTCAACAATACATATCCAAGAGTAAAGTAATTCCTCTCCTTCAAAATATTTGTAATATTAATGCATTTAATGAATACATAGATGCTTGAACCATTTTTACAGTACCAGGAATAACTGATTTTGGACATATTTTTTAAATACAGCATTCCAATGCTAACTTTCTTGCTGATTTCATTTACTCAGTTTTGCAGCACAGACTTCTGACTTGGAACATGCATTAGCATCTGCAAATTTGTTCTGAACTCTAGCTGTGGGTTTACTTGTTATTCTATTAATACTGGTTGCCCTAAAAAGTTACTTCATTAATTAAATACGTTGCATCATTTTTAGCTGCAGAGATGTCAGGGTAGTGACAGTCTGATTTTCTTAAGCAGCACTGATGTGGTGATTCACTGAGTGACAAGAATAAATGAACTAGGTGAACAAATGTCACACAGAAGTTAGGAGGAATATTATTTTATGCAAAACCAGAAATTTCAGTTCATAATTATGCTGTTTTATTTTTACCAGTTACTGGCACTTTCAAGCTTATCCGTTTTAATGTAGCCTCCTTTTTTGAAGGGTTTTTGAAGGGCACTGCAGTACACATGGCATTTAATCTAAAATTTGTTTTCTCTATGTGACTCAAAAACTGCAGGGGATTCAGATGTATCTCTGAACAAAGATTGTTGCTGGATTTTGTCATAATGATAATGGCATTGACAGGAGGTAAATATTAGCCAGGTAATGAAGAAATTGAGCTTGTAAGAACTTAAAGCTTGCCTTCTGAGGAAGCATGTACATTGCCTCTAAAAAAGACTGATATCTGTCCATGGCTAAAAACTCTGTCCTGAAAATAAAAGTACCACAGTAAAGGCTTTTAGCACTCTGAAAAGAGTAAAGGGCTACTATTAGAGAAAGAAATAGAAAAGCAAATGGAAATACAGCAAAGCAACAACAGAGAAAAAGAGTCTGGAAAAGGGATGGAAATATAGATATAGACACACCACAAATAGTGATGCAGCTTTGGGAAGAGGACATTGAAACACTGGGAAGTGAGCAGATGTGCAAGGATTAAAATTATGGTATGGAAAGAAATAAAGAGCGGTGATGGAGAAAATAAAGAGAACAATGGAGAAAGTGAGGAAAATACGCCCAGTAGTAAACAATTCTATCCTAGAGATGTATCAGTTATCGCATGGCAAATCCTTAACAATTTTGTAGATTTTACTTATCTATTAAAAGACCATGACCTACAAGTAGGCAAAGATAAAAAGACTTGAAAGAGCCAATTTAATATCAAACTTAAATTGATTATTATCTCACATAACCTGAAACTCAATGCAAGCACATCTTCTTGGAAACTTGAATCAGAAAGAATCTTTCTACTCACAAATATAATAATATTTTTATTACTCTATAAGAATTGCCTTAGTTTATCTTCCTAGATATCTTATCTTCCTGTCTTCCTAGAATCTTCCTAGAATATTTAGGTTTCATAAAGTTCCTCTGAATGGAGGTGGTCTGTGCTTCACAGATTTTTGAATTATCAAACCTAGCAATGGAATGCAGACATACTTCGACTTCTATTTCTTCCATTTCTTAGGGGAGAATGGGATAAGCAGTTACCAATTCTTTAAAATTTTAGGCAAACTACCAATATCCAAGAGATCAAGTTGAAAAGATGACAACCTGGTATCCAGATTTTTTCCTACAACAAAACTAAGTGCCATATTTATAAAATGATACTTGGAGCCTTCCAGAAAATAGGTAGAAACTGGCCACTAGTTTTCCTGTAGGACATTGTCTGAATTACTTCAACTGGATTTATTTTTTCATTCATTCTCAGTCATTCATTCATTCATTAGTAAGTCAATTATTTGTTAGAGGTCCTGTTTTCTGGTGATTGTCTTCCCTACTACCTGTTTGTGTTTCCTTAACATTTCCTTATTAAGGCAAGAAAAGAGACATTAATTCATTTTAAGTGCACAGCCCTGCCATATGACTATAAAAAGTGTATGAAGAAAGCCATAGCAAATGCAATCCTTTTTTTGTACATGAATCAAAATGGATTCTATTAGTCTCAAAAACAAGCAGTTGCCTAAAGAAAGTCAGAAGCTAATTATTTACCTTACTGGACATTGAAGAAATTATAAGAGCCGAAGGAGAAAGAATACTGGTTAGTTGCTTTCATAATCAACAATACGATCACAAGAGCGCAATAAAGGACTTACAACTGTTGTTCATATTTGTAGGAATTTTATGTAGTCTTCTAAGGGAATAAAAAAATGCTCTTAAAGTCCTACTAAATACATTTTTAAACTTGCCAATAAACTCTTAAATTTCAGTTGTGACAGATTATTTTCAGAAGTGAGCTCTGCTCCAGGATGCATCAAAATTTTGGGCACCAAAAATAAGACATAATAAAAGATGTTATTCTTTTAAATAAGGATGTTAAACACACTTCTATGTAAGAGACAGAACTTTTAAAGTAATTAATCTTCTTTGAAAATTATGGTCTATACAAAATTAAATATTAGATGTGTCTAAAAACAGTTAAATGTATCCTCAGAAAAGAGATTGGTAATGTCATAAAAGGTGGCTTTCTGTGCTGATAAAATGTGAAGGAGATAGTAAAAGTAAATGATTTTTCCTAAACTATGACTTGAGTCTTCTGGAAATTTTGAATTTGAGTAATAATCAAAAGGGGTTTTAACATGTTGAGCAACAAAGAGTGAAGTGAAGAAGGCTCTTGTTTCTATTTCATGGTAGTTCTGTGTCATCACATAAATCTACAGATAAAAAACCCAAGGTGACACATATGATCTACAAGATTTGGTTCACTTCTTTGAAAAAACCATTGGATTCTCTATAATTTCTAATTTTTTGATCCTGTTTACAAAAAGGAGCTAAGTGACCAATGCAATTCTAGAATAGAAGGAGAGGAACACCTTATTATAAGGAGCTAAAACCTTTGAGAGACAATCATACACAATCATTATGCCTGGGATTAATTTATCACAATTTGATTGATTAACCACTGAATTAATTCCTTAGAATCAGCAATGCAATAAATTCTTATCAATGAAACATGCCTGTATTCACAGCCTGAAAAGCAGAAGTCTAAAAACCATTCTAACTAGACCCAATCTTGATGCACTGTGACTCATTGCTGTGGTAGGGGAGCTCCAGCTGTGCAGCAGAGCTGCAATATCTGATAACAGAAAGCCAACATATACCAAAATATCTCTAACATTCATTGGCTGAGGGGACCTCAACAGAAAATTTTGTAGTACGTGTGTGTCTCTGTGTTCACATGTATGAATAAATATTATTAAATATTTTATGAAACAAAAATAGCATAGGCTGTCCATTTTCAAGACAGCAAGGTGAGAAATGTTAGTTGTCATATGTAGGCAGTTAAAAACTTCCTTTGCCTTACAAAGATCTTTGGAGATGCCTCTACACATTTTTTCATGTCAGTCCTTATTGCTATGTATCCACACCTGAGCATGGGAATAGCCAGCAATTCCCATGTAGAGGGCTATTATGCAGGGACCAAATAAACTTGGAGACAATAATATACACAAATACTAAGTAGAAAAGTTACCAGTGAACACTTGCCTACTTCCATATGGAGCCCTTGACCTTACATAAAATAATTTAATTTCATCAGAACCCATTACAGAACATATTCCTACCTATCATCTTTGTCTTACTATCTACGTACATTGTATCTACATCTTATCAGTCAAAGATTTGACTCGATCATCTTAGAGGCCTTTTTCAACATAAATGACTCTGTGATTCTGTGAACCTATTTCCTAAATTAATGTGTTTGCATAAACTCAGAAAGGCTACTATTAAAGGACAATTTTGGAGCTCACTTGGTCCAATTTGTGTGAGCTGAGCATAGGTGTTTAATCAGATGGACCTAGAATTGCTCACACAGGATCATGGCCAGATGGCTTTTGAAGATCTCCAGGAAGGAAGACTCCATCATGTCTCTGGGCAACCTGCATCAGTGCTCAGTCATCCTCTCAGTTCAAATGGGTTTCTCAGTTGTTCTACAGAACTTCCTGTCTCTCAGTGCCCATTGCCCTTGTCCTGTCACAGGACACCACTGGATAGAGCCTGGCTCCATGCTCTTTGTATCCTCCCTGGGTGTATAAACACACTGGTAAGATTTCCCCAAGCCCTGCCTGCTCCAGGCTTTCCTCATGAGACAGAGGCTTATAGAAGGTTGTCAGGTTGGTCAAGCAAGATTCCTCCTTGGAGAATCCATGCTGAAAACTCCTTATCACCCTCTCTTCCTTCATGGACCTGGAAATTGGCACTCTTCCAAGGACATTTCTGATGAGGTCAAATTCTGCTTTGCTGCAGTACAGGGTTGTGATCTTACTTTTTGTACTGTTCCTTCTCTTGTCTGCTGCTTCTGAACCCCACCATGTCATGGTCACATTCTCAGTGAGATCCTCCCAATTTCTGAGTACGAGATACAGTCCTGCACCTGTTTTGGTTGGTTTCTCTACAGGTGGGTCAAGAAATTGTCATGAATGCTTTCCATGGCAATCCTCTTTGTTTACTTACGTCCTACTAGTTTTTCTTTCTAGTAGACCTAAAGGTAGCTGAAGCCTCCAGTGAGGATCAGATCCTGAGAATATGACTGTTTTCTGTCTGTATAGGCTTCATGTTATTTTTCTTCCTCAGCAGGTGGCCTACAGCAGAGGCACTCTACAATGTCCCTCTTACCTGCCTTCTCTTTAATTTTCATCCACAAATTCTGCTCTCTGCTGAACTTCAGGCAGTGTTCCATTCACCCCAGATGCCTTCTCACATAAAGGGTAGCTCTCCCTCCTTATCCTGCTGGTCTGTCTTTCTTGTAAAGCGTGTGACCTAGTGCTGGCCAGGGGTTTTACGCACAGAAGCACGAACAGGACGGGACTGCTGTGGAACACGTCTCGAGCTGCTTTATTGTTATTTTTTCCTCCCCAGCATCAGTCTTATTTCAAGGTTGGGACAGTGGGAAGATGCCAGCAGCTCACGTCCTCAGAAACAGCTGGAGAACGTGATGTTATAACACACTTTGAAAGTTTTTTGATCAATCACAAAAGCAAAAACATATTGACAGTAGTTCTATCCAACCACTATAAGTACATGTACCTTTAGTTAAAATGATGCTTGCTTATTTCGAATACAATACCCACTTGTAAGCCTTAAAATACAATGCACAGAGCTCCATTATTAAGCTTAGACCTTCCTAATATCTTGCTAGATATACTTTTCTGCAGCTTAGAGAGTTATTCTAGCCAAGCGTTAATGCACAGACCATTGTTCTCTTTGTCCTTCCTTTCTACATCTCATAAGTTTTCTGCTGACATGCCTTATGCTTTCCACTTAGCTCCAATTGCAGTTTGCTGTCTCTGAGGCCTGCTTTTTTGCAGCTTTCCCAAAACTCTCTGATTTTAAGGATTCCCACATAACCCTCCATTGAAACATTTCACTCCAGGAAGTCATCCCATCTCTGTGATCCCAGCAAGATCAAAGCCCTGCAAACGTCCACAGATCTGCAGCTCATTTAGTTATTATTACCCTTGCTCCATGCTTGAGTATACAGGTACTTCAGAGAGGCATCCTAGCATACTGATTTCCCAGAATTTTTAAAGATTTCTTCATAATGGTATCTTGTAGGCATTTCCTTGTAGGCATTTCCTTGCTTACTAGCAAAGTGGTGGAAGTGATCCTGCTTAATTCCCTTTTTTTTGATTTTGTGATTATTTCCTATCACATCAGTCTGTGATCCTTACTCATTAAGCCTGTCCATCATTTGTTCTCAGGGTTGTTAGTAACTCTTTTACATCACTATCATTCATAGTTTAAAGCCCTCCTTGTCTGCTCAGGCATCCTGCTGGCAAAGATAATACTGATCTTAGTGTGGTGAAGTCCATTTCTCTCAAGGTGATGGCCTGTGTAAAGTGCCCAGTGCTTGTAGAACCTAAAGCCCTGTCATCAGCAATTGATCCACAGTCAGTTATCGACTTATCAGTACCCTCCTCTGAATTACTTTCCCTCACTGTCAGGATTGAGGACAGTGACACTTGGGCCCTAGGCCCTTAACTACCACCTCCACAACTCTGAAATAACTTTTCATACTGTCCAGGTTCTTCCTGGCAGCATCAGCAGTACTCACATTGAAAAAATCAGGGGAGAGTATTTTGAGGGTCAGAAAATATTTGTCAGTCCCTCCAGAACAACTCAGATCTGGGTTCCCAGCAAGGAGTGAACCTGTAGATGTTAAGTTAGTGTGGCAGATTGGTGGCTTTGTCCCCTGCAGCATGAAATCAGCCATTTCAGTGGTTTGCTACTTTTTCATGATGGTCATGCATATTTTAAAGCCCTTAGGTAGGGCAAGAGCCTTCCTCTTTGTGCCTGAAGTCACCAAGTTCATCCTTCACCTTCCCCCAGTGTTTACACTTATGCTAGAGATGGACATTGCCTGTACCTCAACAGCAGATTGATCCTTTTACAAGTCTATCTCCTTTTCACCTTCTGTGATGCTGCACAGGCTGCTCACTGTCCTCTACAGCTCCTCCAGTTGGAGGCACAGTTCCTGCAACTGATGGCACACCTCCCACAGAACAAGAGGAATCTTTTCTGGTGTCAGAGAGGGCCCAGGCACTCCCTGGGGCATGAGGCTTGAAGGAATGCGTCCACCATCTGCAGATCTGCCTGCTGCACCTAAGTCTCTGCCCTAACAGGGCCAGATTCTCCAATGTTTGCATGCCCTGTAGCATGTAACCTCTCTTTACACAGGTACAAATTCCTGAGGGCTGAAGTTCCCTACTTTATGACTCTGTGCAAACTGCTGCATCAGTTGGCTGTCTTCATCTTCCATGTTCTAGGGCTGATTCCAATATAGGCTTCTCCTCATCTTTGGCTAAAAGTTTCTTGACCCTCCCTAATCAGGGGCTCATGTAACAAAGGCTATAGGGGGCCTGGCTCAAAGCCAACTGACTGCATTCAGTAAAATCTGGTAGAACTGCTTCAGTCCCACACCTAAGTGTTTGATAGGAGTTTGGGGGACAAAATTATGGGCCTGGTGAAGAGTGAGATTCCCATTAACTTCCTAGAGATCAAAAATTTAAAGCTTTGTAGCATTCTTCAAAGGGTCATGGGAAAGTGAGCATTGTATAATTTCTCTTTTGTGGGAACTGATGCTCCTCAGGCACCTTGGCTTGAAGCAATAAATAGGGATATCAATACTTGAAGAATGGCAGGACAATCCATGCTATCTCTTTGTTAAGAATTCCCAGCATGTTTATCAGATTTCTTAGGAAGAAGTACATGGGAGATGCAGAGAAGTGAAGTTCATCCAGTTGAGTGATTTCTAAATTTCCCAGTGCAGAGCAAAGCCTGACCCAGACTAAGACATACCAGTCATGGTTGCTTGGAGTTAATGGCAAATACAGTGAAAATATGTCTAACTGTAGATCCTTAGGTCTATGGACCACACATAAATAACTCCCTTGTTAGGGAGAAAATAACTCCCTTGCTTGTAGAGGAGAAAATCTAATGGTAGGGAGAAACCTCTGAATATGTTTGAAGAAATATCTCCATTCTGTAGAACTCTCTCTTTAGCTGGTTCTGTATTTATTTATAACATCCAAACATAGGCGGTCCCAGTGAAAAGGCTGAATAAAAGTCTCTTTATAGAAAAGTGACACTTTACCATTTATAGGCCAGCTGCAGAAATTCATCACACTAGTTATTCTATATAAAATGGAGTGAAACTATTGAGGGAAAAGTCTGTACTGTGAGGAGCATTATTAAAGCTAGAACATCCATGATAATTTCAGGCAGACTAAGGAATACTTCCATGAAGGTCATTGATTTCCTTTTTTGCTTTGCATTCTTTCAGTTATAGCTTCAAGCTGATGTAAAAGAAAAGAAAACATTCTTTTTAGAAATCAAAATATCTGTACTACGTGAGGTGTATTAAGAAGAGGACACACAAGACATTAGAATATATAAATTTGAATGATAACATAATGCGGAATTATATGCTGTGCTAACAGCCTTTAAATGGTGCAAATCATCTTGTTACTATACAGAAAAAAATATGATTAGTTTACAGAGTATTCACTAATTTGGCCTGATTAGGAGGCTTTGCACTCTGCTGAATGCAAAGCAATTAGTAAAAACATTCCATACACTGCTTGTTTTCTACAACCAACACGGAAATTGATGTTATTAATACTTTCAAATATAACTGTATTTATTACAAACAAATTCTAGTTTTTAAAGGAATCTATTGCATTTTCATATATACTCATGTCTTGCATACTACTATCCATATCCATTTTTGACAGCTAATTTTTTCTTGAACTGGAGTTCTGTAATGTATTGCATGTCTTCATAGAGGAGATGTTATTTTCTCATAACATTTCAGATACTCAAATACTGCCTTTAATTCAGAAAAAAAAGCAAAAACCCATATTTTATGTTTACTTAATTCCTTGTTCAAGTGCAAGAAACAACAGTGTAAAATACAGTGAAAACATCTGTATATTTTGAGGAGTAGCTCCTTACAAGGGCTGTCCACCTAAAAATATTAGTTAAGACAGATCATTTCAATATAGAAGAGGACCAATGGAGGAATTATTTTGGCTGGTGTTTAATCTAAGACTGACTGTGAATGCTAACATCAACACAGTCTTATGCTATGTTAATTTAAAGTTTCATCAGCTTTAAAACAAGTTGCACATTTTGGTTTTTAAGCTTGAAATTTAATATTAATTAATATAATCCAAAATTGTTCTGTGGCATGCATTATGTAATATTTAAAATTAATCAGTTTTGTTAAGTATGCTAGAATTTCTTGAGAAATATAGTTTTGATTCATATATGCAGTAAAGGAGAATGTAGATTAGCAGTAAAGCAATGAGGTAAGCGGTGAAGATCTAAAGTGCTGTAAAATGTGTGTAAATAACTGGATACTCACAGGTAAATAGCTGAGATTAAGCTAAATGCTCCTTTTAGACTTGCTATTTGAACCCCAGGTTAAAAGGGCAACCCCTTCCTCCCCAGAGGATGCTCTTCTTTTAAGCCCTTGCTGCTGGGAAACATTGCATTTACAAAAAAATTTTTGCTGACTGCATTTCAGATTTTCTTTCTGAGAGTAGTGAAAAATATATTTAGTCCAATAAGATCAAATTTATTAAGTTGTGTAAATTGGTGCCATTCCTATCTTTAACTATAAAGAAAATAGGGGAATTTACACAACAGAAGAATCTTTTCACTGAGCTGTAAGACTATCTCCAGTTCTTTAATTCACCATATCTCTAAAGTGTATCTTCAGGCATACACAAAATATATTCCCAAACCTGTTAGTCTGCTAACTTAAATTTAAAAACCCGTCTAAAATGTTTCTCTGAATAATATAAACAGCAAATTTTTGGATTGTCAATGAAGCCTTTATTAATATTTGTGAAGAAACTTTCATGTAAGAAGTAGAAACTTAGCTTGAAGTCATACTCGGATGATCAAAATTGTTATCTACTATTCAAAGAGGATGTTAATTATGGACTGTGTCTCCAAGTAGAGACTCTGGGTTGACTCTGGGTTAATTGCTGCCCACTTGCTAAAACTTCACCACAAAATAATAAGAAAATATGGTCAGTTTATCTACAATATTTTCCCATTTCTTAGTCTTCAATTTTAGCTCTAACAAAGTTAAAGTTAGATTGTCTCCCCCACTTAAATACTTGATACCTACAGTCAGTAGCAAACCTCACTGAATCAATATTCCCTTTGCAAGACAGCACAGTTTGATCTCCCATAGATAAATTTCTTCCCAGTCTGGTGAAGTAAGAAGGTTGGTGTTAAGAAAAAACTGTTAAGTGGAAGATGGAAATTTACAACTCTGTAATGCCAGTAGGATGATTTAGCAAAATCCAGTGACCTTACCTCTGGAATGAAAACAGCTTCTTTGAAAGAGAGAGCTATAAACACACCCACCCACCATGTATTTATTGGGAAGTATGTCTTTCAACCAACTTGCATTTTGACACACTACGGAATTGCCCACTAATGTGGAAATAAGTGCTTGTACCACATACATTTTGAAAACTACATTTTGCTGCATGAAATATATTTTCAACTTTATACACCATCTTTCTTTTAAGCACAAACTTATCTTTCAATTCTTCAATATGAGGAGGCTCTTTAAGATAAAGAAGTTGGGGTTTTCAATATTAGACATTCTTAAAATGACAGATACGGATTTCTGCACTTGTTGTCTAGTATATTAGAGACATTAACTCAAATATTTATATAACAGGAAAGCAATACACACCTATGTCATTCATGTTATTTTTTGATGCTAATTTGGTCAATATATGTTGCAATATCAGATAATTATTCATGTGGATCCATACTTGCTTGAAGTATTTAGGTAGGTAGGTAGTAGTTAGGTGTATGAAATTTTCATATAGTTAGTAGTATAATACCTAATAATGCTTCTAAAATAAAGCATACTGGAAAATAGGGTGAAAACATCCAAGGTAATTTGCTGAAGGCATTGTGATGTTTTGAGATGCTTCCATTGCTTTTATCATCTTTTTTTTAAAATTATCTTCCCTTTAGAAAAAGTTATTCCAACCATAAATATGTAACAATTGCTTCTAAGCTGTCTATCATCACTCTATGAATTGAAAAGTATCTGGATCTAGAGGTCAGTGAAAACATCTACTTATTTCATTGTAGTAACCAAAGATAAATGGCAAGAATTGAGAGGAAAAGACCAGAGAGCAAAATAATTCTAATACTGTACACTTTCCCCATACATTTGCATTTTAAATTCTGCATGTGGATCTGACTGTTTGGTATCAAAAGGATACAAATACAATAAAATGAAAAGGTACAAAGACTAATGAGAGTTGTAGAAAAATTTCCATATAACTAAACAGACAAAGGCTTCTTATCCTAAGAAGAAGCAGTTGGGGAAGATTTTGACAGGCACGTACAAATTCCTGAAAGAGGGAAGAAAGAATGATTGAAGTTCTTCTTCAGAAACAGCATATTGTAATCTTGTGAACTCACTGTTGCAAGATGCTTGAGATACCAGAATATAAGAAGGCTAATCATCAGCTGGTGAGTGAATGGTAGAAAAACACAAAGATATTGAATTGTTTGAGTGTTGCTCCAACTCCCAGCTCATGGAGAGCTAAAAAACTGCTGGAAACTAGAATTTCACTCTAGAAATACTGTGATGCATCTCGTTTTACAGTTTTTTGTCTGTGACCTGTGAGAAGCATAACTTTCAGGTACTGATGTTTCTGTGGATTGACCTCACATAGAGCTAGTTTGGCTATGTTAATGACAAACAACCAAACTCCTTTGATAAATCTGCTCCTCAGAGTATAACTGCTATGCCATGTGTCTATAATAAACTAATAAATATAGGACCATCTTGTGTTAGAGAGTAGTTTTGTTCAGCAGTGCTTTAATCACTTTACCAGTATCCTAAACCTTGCTTTTTTTTCATAGTGAAATCAAGGTAAAAAAGAAAATTACTGGAGTTTGATCAGTCTCCGTGAGAACAGAACACAGAAAAAAATCTCGGGTCCCAAATAGAGAAATATTATCTATATTCTTGTCAACAATTTAGAAAATTACTTAGAAAATAAATATTGTCAGTTTATGCTGGTTGCTCAAAATTCAAGAAAAAAAAGAATTAAATCTGTAGAGAAGGTTCCTAATGTCTTCATAAGCAGTCAAAACCTGTTACAAGGTCCAATAGAAATCTCAAGTGTTACTTGCAACATTCACAATGGTGAATGATACACCATCATGCTAGACTCAGAAGCTTGTTTTTCAGGTCAGCCACGTAACTACCAGTCTCATAACGACAAGAAGTTACAAAATGATATATCATAGAATAGAATCAGAGTATTCTGAGTTGGAAGGGAGCCACTAGGATAATCAAGTCCAACCCTGTGCCTGAGAGCATTGTCCAAACACTCTTGAATATAGGTTTGGTGCTGTGACCACTTCCCTGGGGAGCCTGTTCCAGTGCCCAGCCACTCTCTGGATGAAAAACCTTTTTCTAATATCCAACCTAAACCTTTGCTCACTCAGCTTTGTGCCATTTCCTTGAATCCTCCTGCAGACGGAACAGACCAAGTAACCTCAGCCACTCCTAATAAGACTTCCCCA
Source organism: Sturnus vulgaris (assembly GCF_052056855.1). Lineage (NCBI taxonomy): Eukaryota > Metazoa > Chordata > Aves > Passeriformes > Sturnidae > Sturnus > Sturnus vulgaris. The sequence goes on along the minus strand of NC_142283.1, from coordinate 38,541,012 downwards.
CCAGACCCTTCACCATCCTTGTAGGTCCCTTTGGACACTAACCAAGAATCTATTGTCTATTTTATGTTGTGGTGCTCAACACTACACACATTGCTCAGGTTCAGGCCACACCAGTGCAGAGCAGAGCAGAGAAGGGCAATCACTTCCTTTGACTATCTGGTGATGTATGAAAACATTTAGCTGGGAAAACGAAGGTTATTATTTTACCTCCTTGTAGAAAACCTCACATAGAATTAAATTCTTTCTTGTCTTATCATAGCTGTCCAAAAATGTAGAGAGAAGAAAACAGGAAGACTCTTGAATATTGTTTTCTTCTGCAGGTAAGTTCTTCAATGACAAATGACATGTCAGATGAGATTGGTTGAGATATCATTTTTGCAGTGATTGCTTCAATCCTCTGAGAGTCCAAAGTTCTTATTAACAAACTGACTACATCCTGGAAATTAATAAGGGGTTGCAAAGCAGTTAGATAATTATAGCTATTTTAGCTCTCTGACTCATAGGAAGATCAAGCAGCAAACTGGCACTTCTTATATTATGCCTTTACAAAATGGCAGGTAGACTGGATAATAAGCAACATGCAGGAACTCTAGAGCTGTCCCTTATTTTCATGTCATTTGAAAATCAGAATGAAGAGTGTGACTTCAGAGAAGCTGTTTCTGTGCAACTGAAAGTGAAAATGAAATTTTAAAAGACTGGCCAGCAGAAACAAAAAGAAACCCAAAAAGGGGTGTGGGGGAAGCTGCCACAAAAGAAATAAACTGCAGGGCAAGCCTGTATGCCCATATGCCCTGTCTTTACCTATGGAAATCTTTTGTAACTTGCTCTGCTTGGTTCCCACCCCCAGCCTCTGCAGTCTTCTTATGTTCTTTCAGATTCATCTTGACCATCACTCCTTTGTGTGTTATTACTTGAAACCAAATCAAAATCTACAGTCTCTAGCTCTAAAGCCCCTGTCTCTGCAAAACTCCTGCCTCACTTCGGTACTCTATAAAGCACTACTTTTCCTAGCAAAAAAAAACCAAAAAACCAAAACCCAAAAATGCTTAGACCAGAGAAACAACTCTATTTATTGCAATGATCCCAAATGTCCAGCAACTGCAGAACTTTTCAGCTCTTTGAGTTGATTGGAAAGAAAGGCAGTTACACTGCAGTATGAGAAACCTCATAGACTTGGGCAATGCCTGTGCCCAAGTGACAAAGAATTATTTAAGAGTATATTTTAGAACTAAAGTTCTGAACTATTTTTATAGCAACTAGGAACTAGGCTTATAAATCTCATATTCTAATGTTACTTTTTTCTCTTTTCTAAAGGAAAGGCCAGCCAGCCTGTTCACACTACTCTCAGCAGAAAAAAAGGCTTATTTCTTACCACATCAAATACCTTTCTGAGAAAGTGCATGCACAATTCACCATCCACTCCAAAGGTGCTGATATTATGCATCATTTGGGCATAACTAATTAATTTCTCTGCTGTACTTCTCTGTCTGAATTATTTTTAGTCTCCCAAGCATTTATAATTTGTGATTTCACACTTTAAAAAAATTAAATCCTGTGGCCGTTTAGATCTTATAATTTGTCTTAATGTTCTAACATCCAGAGCAGTGAGACAGGATTTGGCAGGCAAAGCTCAGCAGAGGAATTCACATACTCCAGTGGTACTCGTATCTGGTAGATAAAACACTTATGTATCAGCTCTCCTGCCCTAACCTGCTTAGGTCAGAGGCAGTTCACCACACTCATTTGAAAAATAGTGTTTCAGTATTTGATAATATCCCACTTGCTAAATCTTTCCTAGTTTCCAATCCACATTTCCATCCATGTAGCAATCCACATTTTTAGCCTTCAGGTGTGGAAAAACTTCACTTCTGACAAGAAGACAATGTCATACAAGTTGTTTTTGTCTGAAGGGGCTTTTCAACAACTTAGTACTGTCAGATCCATTAAGGATTTTGAATGAGAATCTTGATTCTCTAATTTTCTGTTATTTAGACTTCATGGTATGTGAAGACTTAAATGATTATAACAAGTAACAGCAAAGAAGTAATTTGCTGTGCCATATTCAATTAAGATTATTAGATTAAAAGACCTAAGATTTTAAATTTTTTAAAACTTTTCTGATCATCTGGAGGAAATCTACTTTCCTGTGGCTTATCCAAGAAGTGTTATCTTTCTGTGTGTTTTTTTAATCTGAACTTGTGAAATAATACATATGGGGGTCTAACAGCCCCTGCTTTGGGGCCACACTGGATTGATAGTTGATGGGTGAAGATATACAGGATGTGAGTTGACTACATTTTCTGAACTTATTTCTACTTTTTCATCATTTTAGTTTTATTTGAGGCTAACAGTGGGCAATAGCTGTTCAAATGAATACCTTGATGGGAAGCTGAAATGAAGACAGAAAGTCCATTAGTGTCACATGTTTCATTTCGCCTCAAATATGATCAGACAAGGACTTAGAAATCGAAGATGCAGGTGTATTTTCTTTCTTTGCAAAGACAACAGGGGGCTGTAATGTCCAAGACGGCAGTTTAAGTGGAGCAAATGGAAAGCTTTTAGAGGTTATGGCAGTTTCTGATCTTTAACCAGATATTAACATTTCACATGATCTGCGCATTAATTTGAAGTTGAGAGTTGGTTTTAATTTTCTTTTATTTCTGGTTTGTTTTGTTTGTTTGCTTGGTTTTCTGCTGAAAAACAACTTTTACTGAGCTTTGCAGAGCAAAGTCGGCCAGGTTGCAACCACTTCCAAAGTACTTGGACTTCTGTAAGAATCTGGAGAAAGATTTCTACTTTTAACCCCTAGCTCTTCCTTCTCCTGCTGCTCAAATTCCACACAAAAGGAGAAGTTTTAAATTTTTTTTTTCCAATCTGGGATGTGAATTCACTTCTGTCTGTATCACCACAGAACATTCTGTGTAACCTCTACATCCTGTTTGAGCTCATTAAAATTTGAGAGGCTCCGAATAACTCTTTTTTAAATTTGGTCTTGTAGTTCAGCTTATCAATTTCATTATATGCACATTCCAGATGAAGAAAGGATAGCAATCTCTGCAATTTGTGCTTTGTAACATTTACTGCTTTTTCTTGTATAGGTACTTACGTTGTTATTGACTGTTTAGTTAGTATTGATACTGTTTACACATTTCTTTATCATAATTTTTAAATTCAAAATACGAACGAATATTTTTTAAATGTACATAAGAAATGAAGGCATTCTTTTAAAAGTATTACACTTAGTTTTAAAAAAGACATCCAAAAATATTTTAATATCTGGTTAAATACCCAAATGCAGTGGAAATTTTTATTCTGATCCCAAAACAACCTAACTGCTGACAAGCTCAGAGTAAGCATTACTTTTGTAGATACATTAAGGAACAGACAATGAAAGTAATTTCCGAACTGCTCACTGTTTCATTAATATTCTGTTTTTCATCTGATCTACTACAATTGTTTTAAGTTTTTAAAACCACATTCAGATAGATGGATAGGAAAATTCCTATTGAAACATAAGATCTTTAAATAAATGCAGAAAGAGTTTAAAGTCTATCTATTTTAGGAATAAATTCAATAGTTAAATTAAGCAACACAAAAATTTAATTACTATTAGTAAAATGGTTGGAAAAGCATAACATAAATCGAAAACTAACCAACCATAGCTATTATAATTATCTTAAAGTGAATTGTAATCATTTGGACATTTGATGTTTTTATGATTCATATAATTTGCATTGCCTGTTTTGCCAATTTTTATCTTTAAAAATTACCACAGCACTGACCTCTGTCCTTTTTTAATGAGAAAAAGGAGATTCTCATGCAAATTGCTACCACATACATAAAATTATGAAGTCTCCTGGCTTGAGACATATGGTTATCTGACTATTTGAAATAATAGTAAGAGTCATCTGTTTATAATAATAAGCAACTGTTGCTACTTACGTTGCATTGAGTGGTAATCAAAATTCTCCTATTGCTCCATCAATGTCAACTAATTAAATGCCAGGCTCCCTTCTGAGGAAGCACTACTTGATACATTGGTAACAGGCCTGCTCAGAAAACAGTTTAAAGATACTAAACAAATACAACTTCTGGTAGATGCAGAACACACCCTCATGTACATCCTGATTAGGCTGCACCCTTCAGCTAGGATAGCAGATGGAGCATTAGGACTTGATGAGCCTCACAAAAATTTATGTCCAATGTAAATGTATGCCCTAAAATAAAACAGATCATGGTAGTTATTTTGGTGAGTATAGGTTATCCCTTCCTACCTAGAAACCATGATTATTCAAATGAAGGATAAAATCTTCCCTAACATACTAGAAGAACAAGAGCTTTGAGAAGAAAACTGAAAGAAACTGTAAGGATCAGAATTTCTAGGGTGGAGAACCTATTTGTTTTAAGAGAATCTGGGATCAGATCCCATATATCAGTCTTTTCTGCTGTTACAAATAAGACAGGTTTATATACATTTATTACTGTAATGGTATTTGTTGACTTTATGATGTTTGTCAAGGAAACTAGAACGTTTCTTTGACATCACATTCAGGTAGCACTGTCCCACAGAAGTGCAGGTTAATTAGCTGGATGGAACTCCCACATCAGCATTTGAAGGAAAAATCAATTTTGCATAAATGTGAAAGAGATAGGTTAAACCAGAAATCTTTAAGTGGGAATTACTAAAACCAAATTTGAGACTCTGAGAACGATTTCCCTCCTTTGTATGCAATAGCAGTTCAGCAATGCAGAATGAAAATGCAGAGGCTTCCATATCACAAAGAGATCCGTCCAACAAAAAGTGGTTATGTTTTTGTATCTGATTTTTCAGGGTTTATTTGAAATACCAATAAATATTAAATGATGAGAATTTTTGAGAGTATGCATGCAGGTACGAAAGCTGAAATAAAACTAAATGTTACTTCCAACTGAGGCACTAGGCTGCTTTGCTGAAGATTAAAGTTTAATAAGCTTACTGAAAATTAATTACTTTAATATATTAGGTACAGTCTTTAACATATCATACAAATTTGGGGATAAAGCACTGAAAAAAGCCTACTGCCAAGACATGGTCGGGGCCCCAAGACTCCCTGTACTCAAGAAGCATTTGTACAGTGGACTTAGGTGTGACGATTAGCTTGTAGATTGCCTTGCACAGAGTCAGTTGGAGTCAGTGATCTTCAAAAGTCCCTTCCATTTCAGGACATTCTGTGATTCTATGTGGAAGTTTTCTGCTTTTTAGCATAAAATACAGCTGTTTATATTCAAGTTTTATTTATTAAAAAACATAAACATTTATTAAAACATAAATGACTCTTTTTTCTCTCTCTGTGACTTTTAATTTTTATTAATTACAATAGATGATACTTCCTTGAATGTATTCTTTAAACTACTTTGTGAACTTGTGTTTAACATGTTTAGATAAATTTTGAAAATAAAGATGATTATAAATAAAACGCTATGATATTTAAAAGCAAATTATCCTAGAAGTCAGACTTGCCCAGTATTGGCTGCATTTATTTCCCAGAGGTATTTAATAGCAAAGTAGATTAGAAAAGTCTCCTTTGGTACCTCTTAATATATTTAATAGGGAAACAACTAAGCTTGCACTTTAAAAGCTGTGATGAATGGATGTTTATAGAAACAGACATATAATAGAGATGTTATACCTCGGGAAATTCAAGTTTCCCTGAATTTCTTCTGACATCAGTAAGAACTAGTTATTTCTCTAGTCGTCAGCAAGCACCTGCCAAGTGTTAGCAAATGAGATGCTGACAACAGAAGAAGAAGCTGTGGGAATGGATCTCTCCTTTTATTGGATTATTCATATCTCAGTTAAGCTTCCTGTAAAGTAATTAAACAGTAAGGCATTCATCTAGAGGATAAATCATTCCTGCAAAATAGAAAGATGAGAGCAGAAGGAGAGAAAGGAGGGGGTGAATACTGGATAAATTGTTTGAATTTTTTTTTATTATGCATTAGGTGTTAAAAAGGATTATGGAAATGAGATGGAATAGAGATGAATGCTTTGTTCTTATGTTGAATGACTTTCAGGACAGGACTTTCAGCAGTTAATGGATCTGTTTATCACATCGGAAGGTCACATGAAACATGGCTTTCAGAAGACTTCAGAATAAAATCACTACAAATGCTAAAAATAAAAACAGACCTCCACCTTCATTTATGTTTTTAAAATTCTAATGTTGTCATTTAATGTCAAAGGAGAAATAACCATCATGATCATGGTAGCACTACTGAAATCAGAAAGTCATTCAATATCTGCCACATTTCTCTGCAACATAATGAGATTTTTTATACAAAATAGTCTCGCGATAAAAATTAGATCAAGGAATTTTGCGGCGGGAGAAGAACCTATGGCAAAATAACAGTATATTTCAAGTAAATTTTCAAGATTATTTTTGCACTCTTACAACTAATATTAGCAGTACTTATTCCAAAGCATTCACCATAAGACTTCTACACACACGAAGATGGACTATTTGGTAACATGTGAGACAGATCAAAGTGGAATTCCTCTGTTGTTGCCATGAGCACGCAACAAGCTGTTCAAGCTTTCGTGGCTTCTCTATCCTGCACAACTATAATTTCCCTGCTGAGTCAGATTTAAAGGTTAGACCTTGTGCCCATTCTGATTTCAGTGCTGAAGCTTCCAACAGGGACAGCCCTGAAGCAGACAGGCTCTTACTGATAGGGTTCACCTGGTCAGGAGTAACAGGGCAAAATCCATTTCACGCATCACCAAAAGTAGTTTTGCACTGTGTGAATCATGCTGTACAACAATACAACTGAGATCCTAGAAACTTGATGGAAGGATGGTAGGGTCTTGCACCAAGTGCACTGAGCTGATTACCAGCTCCCAAGGTACAAGGCTGTCAGTAAAAGAGGGATGCCCTTTTATTTTTTCACCATTTTCTTAATGCTCTGCCAATGGCTGCCAGTGCCAATGCCATGGCAAATATCTTGCAGGCAAGACATGCTGATTAATAAAAAGAAATAATTACCTTAGGGTTTTGCCTTTCCCTCATCTTACTAATTTCTAACTGTAGTGTCTGCAGGTAAATTGTGTAAATTAAGGTTTTCTGCAGTTTTCTCTGGGATTGACAATTCTGAGAGAAACTTGGAGTGGGATTTGTTGGAAAGGAAATATTTTGACAAACATCCCAGGCTGAACAGTTTCTCTTGGGAAGAAAAAATGTTTCCAGTGAATATCAAACTGTAAGTGCTTCTTCTCTCTCACTGAATCATTTAGTCAGTCTTTTGTCAGAGAATCAGAACTATCCTTTTTTTTACTGACTTCTACACACATAAACACACATAAACAGTTTTGCACAAATACTGTGCATTTCTAAAATAAGGTCTTTTTGCAGTTAAGGTGATTTTATTTCAAAATAAATCAAGTAAGTTTTGACATGCATTAAAACCTAAGACTTCTTTCCTAAGAAAATTTCAATTTGTAGTTTAAAAAAACTCAAAACTGATTGCTTTGATTTTTCCTGGTGTACTTTCTGTTGAATGTACATGAAATTTGGTAGCTCTTTTTTGAAGACCTAAAGTTATTGAACTAAAGGATGATAACATTCTGTTGTACCTGACTTAGTCCTTTTTTCAGGAAGTTGTATTTCACTGAGCTTGTCCTTGGATGCTGTTTCCTAGAAATGTTTTATTTTTTATTATTATTATATTAAGTAGCTCTTGCAATGTTCTTAATTTTCGTAACATAACAATGTTTAGCTACCTTCTCCACTCTGCAGGGGTTTACCAAAGAGCAGGCAATATCATGAGCTGAGAAGTCAGCACACTGTTTGATGAGTGTTTATGAATTTAGGGACAATATTTGCCCTGGTGTTACCCGACCATCAAGCTAGCAAATTAAAAGTCAGAAGAAGTCACAAAATTCTGGTTGTGTCCACAAGCCTCAGCAAATGAACCTTTTGCCTGCTGTAGACAAGTACTGACATGTTTCAAATGCAGTTCCCTGTTAAAGACCTAATTAACAAAAAAGGAAAAAAAGCAAAGCAAAAAAAAAAACAAGCAGAAAAAGAGCAATTAACCCCTTGGGCCTTTACTAACTTCTTCACCTCTGTTTTTTAGCTGATATATTATCCTTTTCTAACTATTAAATGATAGACCCTTATGCCGCTCAACCAATTCCTTGGAGAAAGGTTAAGAGAATGAGACACAGTCAGTATAATGGGTCAGGAGAGAAAACTTCCACCTTCAAAGCCAGCATACAACGTTTACCACTTCCTCATCTTTGGGCTGATCAGCAACAAAATTTAGTTCTGTTGTCCAGCTGCAAGCTTAAATATATTTCCATAAATGGTCTTCTTTAAGATATTTTAATTTTTCTGCTGTAAACAGTAACTTGCCCTCTTTCTGTGTATCCAGCTGTCTTAGGTACTGCTCAAGTCAGCCTCCATCAGACAGCATTTCTTTTAATTATTATTTCTTTATAATATAGTCACTACTTTAAATCTAGCCAACACAGTGAAAAGTAGCTTCTCTTGGTTGAAGACATTAGACTCTCTATTTAAAAGAAGAGCCCAGGGAGGATGTGGTTTTAACTACTTTTAAGTGCTGATGAGAAGTAAAAATTCATCTCAACTGGAAATAATCTATTCTTATTTTAGTAACATCAACTTCTGTGTGCATCTGCCACAGTTTGAAGTAAATACCTTCCTTTCTAGGAAATTCCACAATACTTCTAAGTGTAAGAAAACAATTGAAAACACGCTACATTGATACAGAGCTCAGGTGACTTATTTCAAGACTGCATTCCCACCTATAAAAACTGGCCTTTGAACACCAGACTGTTATGCTGGGGCTATGTCAGAGTAGGTGTGACACTTAAATTTTAGCACAGGAAAGACTAGGCCCTCCTTTAAGGTGTAGTAACATCTATCTCCTTTTCCAGAAGGCCCTATGCCCATGCAAAAAACCTCTGATACAACACATGGAATTTTCACAGTGAAAGGACAAGAGATATTCATGTTTTCATGGGATTTCCTGTTTTGAGGGGACTGTTTCCCAGAGGAACATCTTCGGAAATTCCATACATAGTTTAGGGTACATGCAACATTATCTAACATTGAATGACTTGAAACACTAAAGAAAAATTATTCATATATTTCATAATGAGCTTCATAGAATAATAGAATGATTTGTGTTGAAAGGGACCTTAAAATCATCTAGTTCCAATTCTCCTATGATGGGCAGGATGTGTCCCATTAGACCATGTTGCTCAAAGCCCCATCCAACTTGGCCTTTAACAGTTCCAGGAAGAGGGCATCCACAACTCCTCTGGGAAACTTCTTCCCACGTCTCACCACCTTAAAGTAAAGAATTTCCTCCTAAGATCCAATCTAAATCTCCCCTCTTTTAGTTTAAAACCTTCACTCTGCTGTTGTATCACTTCGCTTTTTTTTTTTTTTTAGAGCCCCTTTTTAGTACTGGAAGGCCTCAGTGAGGTTTCCCTAGAGTCCTCTCTTCTTCAGGCAGAATAATTCCAATTGTCTCAACCTATCTTTACAGGATAGGAGCTCCAACCCTTGGATCATCTTCGTGGCCCTCCTCTGGACTCATTCCAACAGGTTCATGTCGCTGTTGGGGCGGGTGTGACGTACAAGTAGACACACAACATTTCAGAAGGCTGACATCCCGTTTATTATGACAGCTGGCTGTCTTTTATGCACTCTACAAAGTTTACACTTTGTTCAGTGGTTATAATAGATCAACATAACATTGATTGGTGTAAAACCATCTCCACCTCTGTTTTTCACAAAACCTTTCTAAAAATACTTTTCCCTGCTGCAGGTTTTCTTTCCTGCTTATCTCCTTCTTCTCTTCTTGGTCTCCAGGCCAATGGCCTTGATAAGATTCCTTTCAGAAATAACCCTTATTCATTAACCCTCTCTGGCTCACAGGCCAGCTGTAAACCTTTCCACAGATACACAGCCTTCTTGTGCTGGGAACCCCAAAGCTGGATACAGTGCTAGAGAGGCAGAAATTACTCTCTCACCCTGCTGGTCTTTTGATGCAGCTCAGGATATGGTTGGTTTTCTGGCCTGTGAGCACAGACTTTTAGGAAAAAGGAATTCCTTCCTGTCACTCCTGTTACAGATATCCCCCAGCTTATATTTCATACAATAAAATTGTAATTCCTTTTTAGTTTTTAACTGGTACCATTGTATTAAGAATTTCATTGGGAAATTTTTTTCCTTTGTTGCACAAAAATGCATTTCTGTGATGTTGCTATATTCTACTGATTGAGCAATTACCTCTTAATCATAAAAATTGGGGGAAATCAAAGGCAGAAACCTCAGAGGATTAAATCATACAAGAAAATATTGGTATGGTAATGCTTTAGAGCCAAGTACTGTGCACCCACTTAACACCTCTGGAAACCTTCCCAGGCTTTGTTGACCTCAGTTTGATTCCTGCCTTTTGCTTCCATCTGCAGCATAACTGTCTCAGCTATGCAGCTTGGACAGCTTTGCGTCTGACGCTGAGCCAGCTGTGCTACAAGCAGCCTCAGAGCTTCTCAAGAACCGAGAGGTTTGGGATCTGAACCTGCCAAAACACCCTCAGCATTTCCTCTCCATAGTGAAAAATCCAGGGTAGCTGCAGTGACCCGATTCTGCAACCCCTGACTGAAATGAAAGCATAATATGCTGAACTAGATATGGAGCAGTCGGTACTCGGAGGACTTGTTGTGCCTGTGCTGGTGCTGTATCAGGGCCATGACAAGATGGCTTTGCTAACAACGTTTCTTCACAGTAAATACCTAAAATTTATAAGTCACTTCCACCACAACAGATCCCAATCTCTGTCAGAATTACAAGTGTCTTATGACAGCCTAGCACCTTCAAGCTATAATAGCTGACTGGAAAGGACATGATCTGTGGTAGTTTCCACATTTCTCACAGAGGCCGAGCAAGGCCAGACGTCCGTCTGAAACTCCATTATGTGCACAGTTTAATTTAACAAGTAGCAGTATTTCTGCTGTGTGTTTTCTGACCCTCATTGCTATGTTGTTGTTTCCAGGTTGAATTGTTTTTATTGATTTTGTGTTGTTTTGTCTAATGAATTTCCTTATAAACCCCACTGAATATGCTTTATCGCTCTTATTCCTCTGCCGTAAATTCAGTTGCAGGATACTTACTCTACCAATAGATCAATTATTTTAAACATTAAGGAAAAGGATCTTCTCAGCAAATTTGTCCATCACACCTTAGAGGTGTCCTCTGCCTTTTTTTCCTCCTGTCACTGTCTATTCAATACCTTTATGTCTTGCTGTGCACACACTCCCCTTTGGAACATAATTTTTAGAAATGGACTTTGAGGATAAGATATGTCGGGGGAATCTACTTCTTCTAGCATTTACTGCTAGACACAGTTCTACTGACACAGTTCACTACAATTATATATATATATATATATATATATATAGTTATAGTTATATATATATATAGCCCCGAGAGTTTCAAAAGTCATCTGTAGATGGTTTAAGCCATTACACTTCAGAAAGTGTTGTCAATCTCGTTTGATTTACGTTTGATTTTATCTACATACCTAGAAACAAAGGAACAACCAAAACACTGGCAAAGCTATGGTTTGAACTGTCATCTCCCTCATGAACCCATTAAACTCAGGCTGCAATACAGTTTGCATTGTTTCTGTTATCTAAAACTACCAAGATTTTAAATAGTCTTGAAATCAGCAGTCAAGTAATTCATCCTTTCATCTGCTGTTCCCAAGTTTTAGAGCTAAAAGTAATCTTTGTTGAAGGCAAAAAGATTTTTGTGGCTTTAGTCCAGGGAGGCTCTCATTTGTGACTTACATGTTACAGCAAGGAAAAGAATGCTGATGTTTCCTGGTAATGACATATGACTGCATAAAACAAACCTTATGACACACTAAAACTAATTTTCCCTCCCCCTTTTATATCAGCAAGCCCTAAGAAGAAAATATAACATAAGGCAGGAAAAAAAGGCTTTTTTTTAGTGTAATCACCGAGTCTAAGCTGATTTTTGGTCTAAAACCTCTGCTAGGAATAAAATACCACATTTAAGTCAGATTACATAATATAACCAGGTATTTCTGTTATTCATCTTCAAAGAGCGTGTATTAAAAATTTACAGTCAGTAAAAACATTAACCACAAGATTAATCAAGACTTACCTATTTTAACGGTACAAGTCATAGTGGAGGTAAAAGAGGTTTTCAGAATGTATCAAACAAAGACAGGTAAATCTTATTTCCCATTATTTTGATGAAGCAAGGGTGTTTAAGGAACACTAGATAAAAAGTATCATACTAAAATAGCCTGACTTGACAAGACTTGCCTGCAAGATGCTGCCGTTTTCTGTAAATCTTTAGCACTGACTATTGCCTCAGTTTTTCACTCTTTATACCTGAGAACCAAATAAAGACAATGGACTCAGAAGCATGTAAGCAGTAATTTCCACTGCATCCAACTGACACAATTTCTGCTTGCAAAATTTATTTTGTCAGTCAGTTTTGTATGCTGCCTGGCATATGTTCCAGAAGCAGATGTGGACATAGTAATGAATTTACTTTATTTCTTTGGCTTGTATATGGATGGATTTCTTGTCCTCTGTCCAATGACTTTGTTTCAAGTGGCTGGTGCAGAGCACAGTGGCTGGGATGTGCCCTTGCCATGTGTACTCAGGTATCTTTCTTTCTGAAACAGGCACAACATAACACTGCCCTTGGGCTCCTCAGGAAGGACAACATAGACAACACCAAGGAGCCCACTGAACCATAGCCTGATATATCATTTATAATTACATGAAAACTTTGCTTCCACTCGGCTATAGAAGAATAAAGTATTTTGCTTGCAATTGGGTTTCAGTGGTTAATTAGTTCAGATATATATTTTAGCTATGTTTTCTGCTTCATATTGACATACTCTGACACATACCATGTGGTTCATTTTCACAGGAATACTTTAACTATTTTTCGTATTTTTTCAGGTCTTAACTACAAAACTGTTATTTTGCTTTACTCTATCTGCTGATAGATAACTTCACACTGTCCCAACAAGAAAAGAAATAATAAAAGAAAAAAAATAGAGAAAAGTCTGGTGTTTAACTCCCGAGCATACACTATACAGTGAATGGTCCATTCACAAGAAGTACCCAATTGTTCAACACCTCCTATGTACAGTTCTATAGCATAGCTTCACAGCCACCTTGTCCAAAGAAATTTTTTGCTGATACAAAATTATTTCATGTGAGAATAGATGAAGAAGAAATAAAAATGCATTCAAGATCCTCCATTCATCGCATTTAGGCAAAATATCATGTGGTTTTGCTCAGGACATAATCTAATCATTGTCTCAGCAATGTTATATCAAGCCATAGTCTATAGAGAAAGGAATATGCTTCACAGATTGACAATATATATTGTGTTTTCTGTGTTCTTAAGGAAAAGAGGGCTTAATGCTAATATATGACCTAATTAACCCTAGAAGTGTTAATAAAACTTTATCTCTGTAATTTTAAAGAATTATTTCACGTCTCAAATCCAAAAGATTGGATAAACTCCTCATAATCTCCCTGAACTAATTGAAGAGTCTTATCTCTCATTCAAAATCCAAACACAGAGGAAGAATTTTGCTCACATCATGTTCCTTTCTGCAATACTCAGTGATGATGGTTAAAAAAATACAATAGCATTGGTTGCATTACAGTAGTAATGTCTCTAGAAGATCAATTATTCTTGAATCATTTATCCATCACTTGGGTCAAATAAAAACATGCCTTCAAGGGTAGGGAAGCAAAGGTCTTTTCCCAACTATGCCCTTGCCTTCTTTGCATAATGTTTCTGTGTGCATGGCAGATGGAGGCGTGTACCTGGTCCTTTTGAAGAACTGATGCACTGTTTTGCAAGATACTTTCCCCTAGAATCTGTCCAGAGTAGGCAAGAGTGTCTGCCTGCTGGTCTCTGTCTTACAACGACCTCACCTCACTATTTATATCAGGCTTCACCAAAAGATTCTACGGAGCAGTTTGACTGGGGAGGTGCTTGCATGTAACAGCAGAAGTGCACTAAAGCTGTGTCCCCAGGAGAGCAAGACCTACAGAAACCACCACTATAGACATTGGCAGAAGACACGTACCCTGAAAAGTGCATTAGCCTATCCCTAATTCTGGCCACACACCTCTACCACCAGGCTCACACAGCAGCTCTAGGAGAATACCACACAGCCGTGCAACCCTCACCACAGGCAGATTTCACATTTTTGGCAGGCTGCAGCCTGAGAATCACAGAAACTCCAACTCTAAAATTTGGCATCTCATTTGCACAGAGATTCAAGCTATTAGAATGTTATCCACCAACACCTGATACATCAAGAAGATTTATAAATTGAGTAATCTTACATGAGGTAGATCTTCAGCATGACAGGAGACTGATTCAAGAAGCAAATAAGAAAAAAAAACTTGTTTTGAGAACCAAGAACTTTTATTTCCAAAATAATAAGGCTGTGAAATCCCTGAGCATTAACAACTACTAAAAGGAAACCCTTTCTCTTTAGAGACCATATCTTTCTAACCCACAGTAACACGAAAACAAATTAACACTACAAAGTTGACATGTTTATAATAGAAGAATTATCACCTCACCTGCAACTATGATTCCCTACAGTATTCCAGTACAATGGTTATTAAAGTTTTGCTATGTGATACATCAGTTTTAAACGTTAATCTGCTAATACCCTTGAAGCATTCCAATCTCTGCTGAGTATAGTATGACCAGATCAGGAGACACAGCATGGTTCATTGCAAGATTACAAGCACTTCTAATTCAGTCATGCTGACTTTCCAGCAATGAGCTTAAAAACAGCTGAAAAATTAACTTTTCAGTGACCAGATTGCAATTGAGATTTAATTGTCTCTGGTTTTTATGTGACTAAGAACCTCGCCTTGTCAATGCACTGGTTTTGGTAGCACCAATAAACAGAATACTTTTTCAGCTTTGACAGTTACACCTGAGAGCAAGGATTGAAAACAAACTAGTTAAAAGAACCAAATACATCAGCTTCTTTTTTGAAAAAGAGAACTATTTGATATTTCTTACACAGATGTATCTTCCAGGATGTGCAGTTTATTTGCTTCCAGTACTTTTAGGATATTGAAAATACACTAACTAATTAATGAGCTGAACTAGCATTAAATTTGCATTAAATTCTCCTGTTGCCTTGCCCCCCAGAAAATCAATAACTGTTGATGAACACTTTTCTGCACTGACACACATTGCTTAGTTCTTCAGTCTAACACATATTGGCACTTCAAAAATCAGGTGAAGTTAAATTATCAAATTATTAATTCAATTAATCCCATGAAAAAAATTTGAAGTCAGTAACACACTCACTTCATCTTTAAGAATAAAGCTAGAAAACCAGAGAGAGCATCCCTGTAAAAAGTACTTTGGGAAGATGCACTACACATGTTATGTTCTTTTGCTTTTTCATGTTAAAGCAAAAATTCTGTCTTAAATTGTGCTAATCGTTCATTTTAATTCTAGTTAATAACTTAAGGCCAACATTATAAAATATAATTTCATGACTTCCTGACAACGACACGTAGGAAAAGAAGGGTAGGTAGTTTTAGAAAACTAATTCAAATGAGAGATATGGCATTTTATGATCGTGTCACACGTGAACTGCACAAAGAACAAATGTCAAGCTAGAGACTGTCAATTTAATGAGATTCAAGTATGGTGAGTCTCTCTTATGACTTACAAAGTGTTGGAACAGGCCTGAAAGTACTGAAAATACTTCTATATCAGAAAGGATCTCTAAGCTAGAAGAACTTGCTGACTAATGCTCAATGAATGAGGAGAGGATGAAGGTGAACTCCTAGAGCACATGGAAAGAGAACCCTGAAAAGAGGGCCATGCCTCCTGCTAGATTCACTTTGTCCAGCAGAAAAACGAGTAGAATTTTAATGGAAGGAGATGTGAGGGAGAAAACAATTCTTTCTGCAGAAGGAATTAAAAGAGACAGGTTTTCCTCACAATTTCTGTTCCCACACCCTCCCAGACAGTTTGTGTCCTATTCCAGCTAAATTAGCTTGTTTGGAACTCAGAAAAATATAATTAGCATTATAAGTATTTCTGGGATTCTTCACAGTGTTGCAGATAATCCCTTTGTCCTTACATACAGAAGCAATTTTGGGACACCTGGAAAGCTGAGTTTGTTTTCTACTATTGCAGGTAAATTAGTGGAAATGCAGGCTATAATGGATACAACAGGAAAGTTCCTGAACCTAGATGTGTTTCGTACACAAATATTCTGAATTAATAGTCATCTATGGACTCTTATCTAATTTCAATTCTTATCTAAGTTCAACAGAACAGTAGCTTCTTCTATAATTTAAAATAAGAAAAATATCATGAACTGATTTCTAAGACTAACTCTCATTAAGGAAACTCAGACAGAAAACAACCCACATTTTTACAAAGTCCAACCTACATCTCCAAAACTACCAGTGAAGTATAGAGAAATGCACACTATTGAAGTAAAACCATATATCCTTTCTAACATGTGTATCTAAAGCTGAGAAGAAAACGAGAGAACTAGAAAGGCAGTCTGACTTCCTTTAGGAGTCTACCAGAAGAAGCTCCAAACAGGCAGAAGACTTTTATAAAATGAAGGAAAAATTAATACCAGTAGAGACCAGATAATGAATGTTATGAGTTTCACCAGCTTCTAGTCAAAGCATTCCTGTGAAACATCCTTCTTTCTGTTCCCAGCCTTGGTAGATGATGTAGAGGTATCCAAGTGCCAGTGCCTGAACAACTTGTATCCTTGATAGCTGAATTCACTGTTTTTTTGTTTCTTTTTTTCTTAAAAATAAAAAAGAAGGTCAAGTTATACTGCTGTTATCACATGTCACGTGAGGCTCAGATCTTGTAGCAAGAGCTCCTGACCTCTGTAGTTTTGTTGGCTCCCCATCAATTACAGCACAGTGCAAAATGGAGAGTGAAGACATCAGGTAGAATGGTTTTCTCCTCTTTCATACAGACCCTAAAAATAGTCTGTAGAGCCTTTACTTTATGCCCCTCAGGTGTCTATTAAGTAGACCCAAAGCTCTCTGGAGTAATAAACTTTCTAAGACATCATCTCATTTATATAATAGAAACGTATAACCTACATTTTCAACAGTGCTTATCTAATGGAGAAAAGCACCCAGAGCCATTGCTATTTTAGGTGACATCACCTGAACAAGCTAAGCCAGAAATCCCCAACTCTAGCAGAAATACAGCAGAGAGTAACAGGAAAACTTTCTAAATCACTGATAAACACATCACTCAGACAAACCCATTAATTATTTTCCCAATGTAAGATGTGTCTCTCCAAATTTTCCATTCATAATTGCATTTCCTTAGGAGCATGGCTTTAGCCCGGAAAAAAAAAAATGGCCTTCTGATCTATAGTATGGAGCAACATAAACTAAAGCAATGTGAAATGGGGATTATACAATTTTACAAAGACATGTTGATAATTTCACTGAGATAAAAAAATAAATTCGTTATTGCCTAAAATGTATTTATATTTTTTCCAGAGTTATACCAGATTTGACATTTGAAATTATAAAATCATAATAATTTGTCTTAAAAAAACTCAAACATGAAGTAACGGAATTCAATTAAGTCACAAAACTGCTAATGCTTTGTCTTTTCATATCCCAAACCTAATCCAAACCTTCCAATGTTATTAGCATAAGCCAGTCTGGAGAGGGGCTTACTTATCAAGTAAACCCAAGAGTATGGAGTATGAGATAAGAATTATTAATAAAAGCTCAGAATTTCAGTTTGTCCATCCTTCTTCATACAAAAACACTGACTTAAGATCACATTTCACTCAGAAAAATTCCAGATTTGGGCCCAAGTTAATGGTGCTATTCGTAAAGCAATTGCCATTATTTTGCAGTCAGTCACTAAAACCAAAACTGCGTTTTGTAAAACAAACTGTGTTTGTACCATGTTTGAGCACGCAGTGCCCACCTCCACCAGCAACACAGCACCTGCCATGCTGCAAGCACTCCCAGAGATCAGGTTCTGTCACCCAAGAACCTCTGTTCTCTTCAAATCACAAGAGATGCAGGCTGGGCTGTAACGATTGGCTTTGCATGTATTGAAAGCTACCTCTTGCTGCCCCTTGGCACTTCAGCCATGCATCTGACAGGTCACGAATAGTTTTTGTGAGAACACACAGTCATCCAGATCAATAAAGTGAATACTATGCCTTAAAAAAAAGGAAAAAGAAAAATTTGTGTGACTTTTCACATTATCAGTCTGCTGTATTCTAATTTAACCAGCTCGTCATACACATTTCTAACTAGTAAGACAAAAACAAAAAAAATTCTTTGTCATGGCTCCTGAGTCTCACTTATATTTTAATTTTCAACACACTGATTTTATAAAACCACATAATAGAACATCTAACAATAATATGAATTCTAATTAAACAAAATGCCTTTTATGCTGTAATGCATAAAATGAGATTGTTTGGGATTAAAGCAACTTTACTTATAGAATATTAGAATTTAACTGTGTAGTTTTAAGTTTAATTGAAAGCTCAGCATCACCTCAAAGGTTGGCACAGGTGAACTAATAAATGAACTCTGTTAGCATGAATGGCTGAGCAGGGGAGTAAACAAAGGTAAACAAAGGTTTCAGATAAGGCTTGAGACCCTGGAGGGCCCAAAGCCTGTCCCAAAATGAAAGATAAGAACAATTAATGGCATGCCCATGTGACATGGAGGAAGAATCCAGTGAGGTGTTAGCAGATCATTGATCTGGCCCAAGGACCAGAGGTGCATGCAGGATGTGTAGAGCATGGGAGAACCAGGAACCCCAGAAACTGCAGGGGTGTAAAGGCCCAGGGAATTCCTTGTTCAGGGTCCCCCTCAGGAGGCACCCACATCAAGCTGAAATAAAACTGACTCTGCTTCAGAATTTAGGTCCCAGAATCGTCTTTAGCAAATTTCAGTAATTAAGAGCAATTGTCCCTATTTGGCATACACAGACAATGTCTTTATACACAGAGAATCATTGGTCAGCATATCTTATATTTGAAAAACCAAAAGAACAAAAGAATATGGTTAAAAATGGTAAGAAATGTTTCTTAAATGCAAAACAAATCTTGCATAAAATCAGAAATTTATACAAAATAAAAACCATAAAGACGCATTTTTACTGCAAATTGTGTCAAGGAAACTATAACGTAGAGAGCATCAGAGGAACAATCCTTACATTTTCTACATATAAACTTTGGCATGCATCTGCTTGAGAAAACAAACTGAAGAGGATGAACACAAATTCTCAATTTTACTCTGATGCTCTGAATGCTGACTATATTTTGCTGACAGTGTAGATGTGTCAGGTCTCTGATCTACAGTGGATTGTTTTTTACTTTGTTTTAAGAAAGCGTTTTACTTTTTTAAGTGTTTTACTTTGTTTTAACTTCCACAAGGAAATGTTAAATCAATTTATCTTATTTTCATGATATATTGCATAGTTGGCCCAAATCAGAATTCATTTCTTCCTGATGCTTAGTTTTTATTAAATTGTATTCATTTTCTATGTAAATGGCCAAAGGATAATTTTAAATCTGTAACCTGGGGAACCCAGATAAAACAAATTGAGTGGTTAAAAAATTATGTTTTCCATAAAATTAATCATCTTAAAATGAAAACTAAGCTGTGCCATATTTATTGCCTTTGAGGACAGTTCAGGGACACCATTAAAATAATTTTTATATCTAGGACTATAATCATTAAACTATCTATTCCCTTATTTTTCATATCTATTAAATACATAGAGTTGGTAGTAAAGAAGTTTAAAAAACTCCCCTGCTTTTTAAAGTGTATATATATATATATATATATATATAATATATGCACATCAATATCACCTGGTAGAACAATTAACATATCCTAATCAAATTCCTCTTGGTTTAAATATGATTACTGTTGAAGATAGCAGAAGACAAAAGAAAGAAAAAGAAAAGACAAAGACAAGAAAATAAAGACAAAGAAAAGACAAAACCCAAACAACAGACAGCAAAGCAAAATTTAAAAGATGATGATCGTCTCTGTCAATAAAACAGTGTTTTTGATACAATTTTGCCTTATTGTGAATATTTCCCACTCACCTCCATATGCAGATATGTACAACACCCGCTATGTAAAATAAATAAAACTTGATGCTGAATTTTATTTCTTATTGAGAATATAAAAGAATTGTTATCTCCATACAACCACCAGCTTGATCTAAATTTACATATTATTTTCACTTAAAATGGTTTTATTAACTCTTTTCTCTTTTCTTTTCTTTTCCTTTCTTTTCTTTTCTTTTCTTTTCTTTTCTTTCCTTTTCTTTTCTTTTCTTTTCTTTTCTTTTCTTTTCTTTTCTTTTCTTTTCTTTTCTTTTCTTTTCTTTTCTTTTCTTTTCTTTTCTTTTCTTTTCTTTTCTTTTCTTTTCTTTTCTTTTCTTTTCTTTTTTCTCTATTTTGTCCTATTTTTTTTTCAGTTTCAAGAGATGTGATCCATTCTTCCATACAAATATTTTGGGTAAGTTTGCAAAATTTGAATAGATATAGTTTTCAGCTTCAGAGCTTGGTCCTTGCTGCTGTTACTCACTTCAGAAATTGACACTTTTGTAATTAATTTTTTTAGGCCAAAAACAGGTGTAAAAGGGAGGTAATATCAGAGTGAAGATTTCTTAAAAACATGATTGCAGGCTTAGTTCTCTCACCTGAGAACTACAGCCTACAGTGTCATCCATGGATTTGCTTTTTCATGTTTATCAAGACACCATTTTAATACTATTTCAGTGTATTAACTTGAGGGATGTGTTCTCTGCTTGGTGCTATCACAAGTTGGTAGTGATGCATACAAGTCTGGATTACCTGTGCTTAAACCCCTTGCAGAGTAGAGTGTGCCACTTCCACTTATGCCAAATGCGGGATGAGAGATTTATTTGCTGCATCATGACCACAGGGACAAACAAGGCCAAAATTAAACAGAATGGCAAAAGCCCTTTGTGCCAGGAGTCTGTCTCATGTCCTTTAAACTAAAAAAAAATACATAAAACCAGTTGGTTTTTGCTACAATCCTGATATCTTCATTCTCTTTTGACATCTCTCTAATGAAATGAAGCTCCACTGCATCACTTGCTGGAATATGTCTTAACTGAAATAATGGACAACTTTCCCAATAAGTGTTCCCTTCAACTTAAGTGGGAAGCAGGTCTCAGAAGTGTAGCTCATAGCAGAACATAAATGTGTGGGCACACATTTAGGTAAACACTGTAGAAAGATTAATCTTGATGATTAAGTACTTGCTTCAGCTTTAAATTAAGATGTTCAGAGTTGAATCCTAAGCACCTACCTTTCAGAAAAGCTAGTTTTATCAGAGACAACAACCAAATAGACTTTGTCTGGAGGAAGTGATATCACTGGTCACAAATCCTTGATGATGTAAGAGATGCTTTTTCCACCTGTCTCACAAGCAGCAACAAGTGAAAAAAAACCACATACCGTATTTTGGGGTTGGGCATTTTGTATCATGAAAGAGAAGATTAAATTTGTTCCTTGCTGTTTTCCCATATCACTGCAACAGAATGGGCAGATTTTGCTCGTGCTGTGCAGAAAGCACCCACAATATAATTTATTATATCTCCTAGCTGTCTGGAGCTAGCAATGTGAAGATTCAGTATAATTCTCACATCTCTGTTTTTCAAAAAAGGATGTCATTGCTTATTCCATTTAAGAGTTTCCTTGTTCCAAATGAGGCATTCTGATTGTATTCTGGCCTTCTGTTCTTTTGCTATTTCATTGGAAAAAGAACTCTTTGCACTAGAAAAATACACAGGATGGAAATTGGAAAAATACAAAGGATTGGTAATACTCTAATTCTCCTTAAAATCCAAGGTGTCTTAGCATTCAGGATATTATGTTGCTACTAAGCTGTTAGATTTAGGCCAATGTGCTATTCCTTTTAATATTATATAACCATTCTGACCTGGATTTTGATAATACAGGGATTTTCCAGAGTGGTTCCTGGAGCTGGCAAGCTGAAATGTGTTAGCATGAACATACCTCAAAGCTTTGCTTTTAGATATTAGATGGAGTTTGGGGAAGTTATGAGAAAATTATTCACAACGTGCTTTTAAGCAGTATACTGTCATCCTCAGCATACAAAGTGGTTTAGCCTAGGTGCTTCCTATAGGAATGGGAAGACAAAATGTCTCCAGCAATTACCTATTTGAGTCTCTTCTACTATATGTATATACAAATATGAAGAAATTTAATATAGTAACTAGGAGAAAATAGATGTCATATTATTTTAGATTAGATGCTTAACTGGTCAAGACATCAGTACTATCATATACACAACAGCTATTCTTTTACTTCACGTAGACCCCAAACTGTGCTAAAATTCTTTCTTAAGTAGAAGAAAATACTTGGTCTTGGGTTTTGACCAGCTCCACAGAGCCAGGAGAGAATCTGCTTTCCTATATTATGGTGTAGAAGTTATAATACATAAAGATTTATGAGCCAAAAGTGACAATAAGAAAGAGAGGACAAAGTTATCAGGGTTATTTGCTAGATAAGGAAGACTGCATCAGTTTATGCATCTATGTTTACCAAATATGAGCTGAATATTAGAGTAAGATCTTGCTCTAATAATATGTTGCTTACGGAACATTGAACACATGACTTAGGAAGAAGCAGAAAGAAAAATGGTGCAACATCCTGCACTAAGGAAGACAGGAAAAGAAAAAAAACCCTTCACATATGTTCGTTTTTCTCATTTCGCTGGGAGTGGGAAAATTTCACTGAAAACTGATGTTTGATACAGTAAAACATCTGACTCGGTATTAGAAGGCAGGATTGTCAAACCTAGAATTTTCTGTATATTTGTGGTTCTTTTTGTTGGCTGCAAACTTAAGCTCTTATTTATCCATTGACAAGACTCTTGTCTTCATGAATCCATGAATGGCAGCTGAAGGAAGAAAACCCATCAAATGCCATGAAACTAACAATGAATTGGCACAGGCTAGCATAACTCTAGGAGGCTCAAAACAATAGCTGTAAGAATTTACATACTTAAAAGTTTGAAGATTTTCACTAGGAAGTCAGGCAAGGGCTATACACTGCATTTGTATATATTTTACATACACTTAGTGAAATTACAGAAAGGAACTGCTACTGCATTTGGGTACCGAAATATTTATGAAACTGTACATAATTAATCTGCACTATTTTGTTGTCTATATCAATGTTAAGATTAGATCTGAAGAATCTGTTCCATTTTTACAACTAAAGAGTTTTTTCACTGGAGAGATGGCATCTGCCTAAAACTTTTTCACAGTTAAATTTTATTTATTCATATGTAACACTAACCACAGCACTTCAGGCAATTTTGCCTTATTTCTAGCTTGATAGATTCCAGTATCTCTGCTACCAGACTGTAATACAGCCAAGTCTAACAGCAGGTATGGAAAATTACCTGATTTCATGTGCAGAAAACAATTTCTTTTTTAACAGTGTGAAATTATGATGCTTACACTAGATGATAAGATTCTTGAGAATGAGTGCACTGCCTGCCTGGGTATATTCGTGTCCCCTTGCAAAACCATACTGACAGCAGGGTGAAAACTGCTTGTTTCAGAGCATTATTGCCAAATGGGCACCAAGCTGTTATATATGAGAGGGAGCTCATCACATGACAGAACACAGGATATAAACTGGATTTCTAAAGGGTTAGAGTCAAAAAATGTATACTGAATGCACCCTCAGCACATCTTTTATTTCCACTAGGCACTGCCTTTAAAATGCTCAGGGTGCAGTCATGCCGAGTCTCCCATTGCAGGTGCCCCGAATACTTGGAGGGTGTAAAGGAGTAAAATATATGTTAACTTAGTGTGACATTCCTTTGGAGAGAAGAATGACAGTTGCCTGGGGACTCAACTTTACTCTAAGTGGTATCCATATGCAGTGCATGATTTTGGCATAAAAAGTAACAGTGAAACAGAAATTGAGTGTTTTGTCAAAGAAATGCTTTAAAAATAGTTTCAGAGTGTAAAGGGTTTTGGTAGTAGTGTTTGGAGGTTTTATCTGTTATTTATGTATGGCAAAGGCTTTTTTTCTTTTTTCATTTTCTAGGACTGTTTGTTGCAAAATAGGAATGAAATATCAAAATGTCAGAGGGTACACCACAGACATAGCAAACAGTAATTATTTTATTTATTTTCACTATACTCTTGCTCTAATTTATTAAGAAGTTATATCTTTCTAGATATAATACAGCCTGTCCTATACTTTAAAGAATTCTAAATATATCATTCCCTCTGTAACTGCTGCATTTGAAGAGCCATTTCACCATTTCCTTTGCAGAACAAGCACTTAGGTGTTGTATTAAGGACTCTAATGTGGTCACACAGCTTTTTTTTTCCAGGTCAGAAAAAATTTTCCCTTAATCACACTTTATAAGCCTGCACTGCAGTGGACCATGTCTTCATTTGCTGTATGGCACTCAATCTGTACAATTTTAGTACAAATCTGTATTGCAGAACATTGCAGGCATGGTATTGTGTTCAAAACACCAATAACTTCCATAGACATCATTAGCACTCAAACATGCTTACAAAGGTTCTTTTTTTTAAATTTAATTCCATGGTTTTACTCTGTGACTAATAAAATTATGCAAAATCACTGTACATCAAAAGATGCAATTACCTTAAATGAAGTACTCTACCATAATACAGAAAAAAGCCCCAGCCAGACAATGTTTCACATCAAAGCTACTTCAGAAATAAATGTGACATTTTAGGAAAGGAATTTGTAAACTAACAGCTTGGAAGCCACAGAGGAAAATGGCCTTTCCAAATAAAAATCCTTGAAATCTCATATTTTTGGCATCCAAAGAAATTACTACAGCTATGAAAGACATTCTTCTCATATGCTCTTCATTACATACAATGTATAGACTGGTTTATGTTTTGCTGTGCTTTCTAAATTAACTGCCTTTGTTTTTTCTTTTGCAGAAAAGATGAAGTATTCACAGGGATAATTCTAGTCTCTCACCTCATTTTTGACAAAATGAAGAGATCAAGTAGGGCTCTCCCTGTACACCCTTATTCTCGATAGAGGGGGAAATATGAGTTGATGATAAAGCACCTTTCCTTCTTTTGATTGAGTAGATAATACTGAATTTCTCATTTCAGTATTTGACTTAAAATCGTTCTGGAAATATTGTAAATAGAAATACATTAAGTGTTTTGTCGCCCTGTACTCCTGACAACCATGACTTTAAGGGAAAAGCCTGAAAGAATATGAGTTGATGGAGATTAACATCTCTAACATTTGGAAAATTACAAATGTACCTGACACTTGATGCTTATCATGGCTGTCTTCCTTTACTTTGCCTAAGTGCTATTCCAAATGCTCCTGTACTCCGCCCTCCACAGCCTGATGACTAAAGGTTTTGTCCTAGGTTTATAGGACCCATAGATGTATACACACCTCATTATTCTTAATTTTTCTCTTCTTTCCCAGGAAAGCACCGTGCTCCTTTCATCCTTTTAACCAACTTTGCAACTGGTCCTG
Organism: Sturnus vulgaris; assembly: GCF_052056855.1. NCBI lineage: Eukaryota > Metazoa > Chordata > Aves > Passeriformes > Sturnidae > Sturnus > Sturnus vulgaris. Next base: position 38,515,347 of record NC_142283.1, on the reverse strand, counting down.
AAAGAACTGTTCATAATGGACGTATGTTTCTTTTCTTAAAGCTAACAAGTAGAGTACCTTATGAAGTGAAGATAAGGTTAGCTTTTCTTCAGTGCGTTTCTTTGCATTTATGGATACTGAATGAGATTTACCCTCTCATTTACGGTCATGCAGCATAAACCAAATTCTCTTTAGCCCTTCCTGGGAACCTTAAATGCAGCTATTTGGATACTTCTGTACTATGTCCAAAGAACCAGTGTAGAAAGTAACTAGTTGTGTTTCCATAATCTCAAGTTTCTCTACACAGGCAAAATCCTAGACCCTGTCAGGGACTGAATTTGATCAAGAAACCATATTATATTTTAAGGGAATAAAAGACCTGAAAATGATACCTCTGAGGAATTTGTAAGTCTAGGTCTGTTCTGTTCCTACTTATGCTGAAATTATGGTAGTTTTGTCTCTTAATTCACATTTTCATTTCAAAGGCATGTCTTGTGTCTTTTGTATCATAAAACTTACTCTTATATTTTTAATTTTCTTTAAAGCTTTATTCATAGCAAGTTCCTGTTAGATACATAAATTTTATAAACATTTGTTAACAAATACGTTTTGTATTTGTTAACAAATGGTTATGAAATTTATGTGATGTTTGCATTAGCTTCCAATCTTCTGGATAAAAAGAATTGATAGATGAAGGATTTTCGTAAATCTCAAGGAACTTCTACAGAAGTCACTGGAAAAATCACTCTTACTTTCATTTTTTTTACTGTCTAGGCTTTTTCATGTGTTTGTTATTCTTCAGACAGTCATGGTATATTTCCATTCCTGCAAAAAGGAAGGACATTACTCAGGAAAAATCAGAGACAGGAGTTAGATAAATCAGCAGTCTGACTGCTGCTTCAGGTAAATCACTTCATACAAAGTTGCTGTTCCTGTTTCTATTAATGTCCTAATAATTTTTCTCCCTAATTTTTCTAGCAGATTTTCTGTAGAATAAGAATTTTAGTCATAATATGTTCAAGTGTTTTCATATGCAGCCACTTTTCCGATTTAGGTACATTATCCACGTAAGCAGCTTTGTCAGAAGCTAGAAGATGTATAAACCCTTCTATGTGGCTCTCAGTTCCCACGCTTAAGTGGGGGATTGGAGCAGATGATCTCCAGAGGTTCCTTCCAACCTCAGACATTCTGTCATTCTGTAACGTGTGTGTTTTAAGGGAAAAAAATATAGCTATAACAAATATACGTACTTATCAGGTTTAGTTTTCCCTGAAGGCTATCAAGCAGGCACAGTTACTTCACTTAGGTTTTATTGAATATCTTCTACACAGACACAAGAAGGATTAACTAATTTACATGAAGCAACTTACAGGACTTTCAAAGCATCCTTTGGAATAATGCCAATAAGTAAAATCTGAGAGCCTTGGCTTAGACAAAATTAAAAACAAAACAATTTTAAATTTGTTTCACTACTTTTCCAGTAATTAGGGAGCATTGTGTGGGAAGCTCTTAGAGTTTATCTGAGAAATCATCCTGGGCTCTCTGCAGTGGCTGCACATCAGTGCAGGTAGAATGAGGAACAGCAGAAGCAATTGGAGATCTGTGTGCCACAGCAGGGCTACAGTCTTGCTTGGATCACAGAAACTCGGTGGAAAAACTCACATGGCTGGGGTGCTGCGATGGATGGACACATGCCCTTTGCAAAGGACAGGCTGGCACAGAGAGGGGACTCTCGTGCATGGGAAGCAGCAGCAGGGACACACAGAGCTCTGCCTAGGACAAGTAGCCAGCTGTCTGTGAGTTTATGGGTCAGAATTAGAGGAAAAACCAGCGTGGGTAGCATTGTGGTGGATGTCTGCTGCAAACCCTCGGACCAGAGAGAAGCAGATAAGGCTTCTTCAGGCAGCTGGAAGAAAAGTCACACTTGGAGGCCCTGGTCCTCATGGGGGACTGGAAAGCCCAGATGATCTGCTGCAGGAAGAGCACAGCAGAACACAAGCAGTCATAGAGGCATCTGAAGTTGATGGACTTCCTAAGACAGGTGACTGAGGAGGGGATGATGAGGTAAGGTGCTCTGCTGGATCTGATTATTTCAAACAGGGACATCGGGCAATAGGGACTGAAGCAGCCAAGGGAGCCTGGAGTTCAAGAACCTGAGAGAAGGAAACATTGTAAATATGAGGATCACAACCCCTCACAACAAGATTACAATTTTGGACCTGCTCAGGGACTGGCTTGGAAGAATCCCTTGGGAGCTGGTCATAGCAAACGGAGTTCTGAAGAACTAGTTGACTTTAAAGTACATTTCAGGCTCAAGGAAATCAAGCAAGAGTGACAGGATGAATAAATTCCTGACTAGAATCAAACAAAACAAGGAAGCATACTGGAGCTAGAAGCAGGGACAGGCGACCCAGAAGATGTATCTAGACATTGTCCAAGAATGTAGGGATGGTGCCAGAAAAAATAAAACCAAAGCCAAACGTGCTGATCCTACTTTAAGTGGGCAGTTGCTCTAAATAATCTCAAAAGATTCCTTTCAGCTTCAGCCACACTGTTTTTTATATGATGGCTGTTTTCAAGCAGTCACTTTTGCATCATCATTTTCACTTCATTTGAGTATTTTAATAAGAACAATGTCAAGAGCTATCCTCAAGTAGAGCACATAATGCAAGAAATTTTAATAAAGACACAGACAGTGCACATAGCAGCCCCTTGACAGAAGAAGAAAACACATATGACAGAATCCATTATAGTCTTATAACAAAGACTGAACCACAGAACGTGACTTCATGCAATTTTAAACATAATCTGAAAAGAAAAGAAAAGAAACAGCTCATTATGGACAGTTTTCTATATTTTAAGTAAATCACAATGCATGTCCTCAGTCCTAGGAGTCTGTTGCTGTTCCAGTTTCTGCTTATTAGAGGTGTAAACACCACTGTCACATCACAATTAAAACCATAACTACATTGATCCTGTTCATCTTTTACAGGTGACAGTAGCAGTTATTGTTCTTTGTTACACTGTAAAATGTATTGCCATAAGGCCAACAGCCTACTAAAGAGTAGGTCTTCTTAAAAAAAAAAAGAAAAAGAAAAAGAAAAAGAAAAAGAAAAATATGCATTTATTGTTCTTTTGGGCAGATTGCACTAAAGCAGATGACAGCAACAAAGGCTTAAGATATAATTCCATTCTAGCTGTGCCTTTTCATTTATTTTGTCATTTTGTTTTAATGCCTTCATGAATACCTGCCTGTGGGACCCACATTTTCTATACTTGGTCTCTGTTTAAAACATGAATGTTTTTCTACAGTATGAGCAAACATAGTTGGTTTCTAAGTATATAACAGTGAAAATATTTCTCTTCTTGTATATTCCAAACAGAAATGCCATGTTTCAGACAAACGTATAACTCAGAATCTGGAAAATGCAATGAAAGCAAAAGTTACTTATTTCATGGAGACAACCTATCAAGGATATAGAATTTTCAGCATAACAATTGTTTAAATTATTTGCTTCACCATTGACAAAAGTTTTCTTCTGTGATTCAAGCCATTTTCAGGTCTAATGCTCACTGTTTGGGGAAGCAGGATGTGATCAGCCTCATGGAGCAAAACAAACCTAACAAAACACATCTGAAAATCCATAATTTTATTGGAAGTGAAAAGATGTAAGTCTACCAAGGCCTGGAAGCCTCTAGCTTTTATAAATTCTTCCAGCAGAACTGTGAAATCAACAAGCTATCAGCAAACAGAAGGATTATTGAAAAAAACTCCACAAATGAATTTCAAAACAAGCCATAGCAAAATAATTTCCTCACACATTATTTGTATTCCTCTCCACTTAATTTTAAAAACCTCTAAAATGTAGATCTCAGGAAGAATTCAAATATTACTAGTCTGCAGCAATGCAAAGCAGTAGCTGCTACTACAGTTTTCAGGAAATTTGTTTTGGAAAAGTAGAGTGATGAGGTAGGTAAAACAAATTAATTACTGTGAGGTCAGATCTTTGGCTTCCAAAGCACTGTAGAGAAAGAAAAACCTCCAAAGCTCCAACACAAAAAATGGAATAATATTTAGTGAAGGAACAGTCAGACCAGTAACTTGTAGCCAGCTTCTATAGCCTCAGAATTAAGGTGGGGTAGCCATAGAGGAGGGACATTTTTGCATATCGTTCTCTGAGCAGGCTTAATCCAAATTTTGAAATTGTTTGAAGGACTAAATGGAAAGAGAGAGGGGGTATTTTCTTCCTCTCTCTTGAGCTAGATCTGTTCAGCCAAGACTTTCAGCTGGAGAAGGATTCCTTCCTTGTATAGTGCCTAGTGAATGTACAAGAAAATGTACAAGAACGTTCTGAAGAAATGTCAAAATGTGATTTATGATTTTTAATGCTCCAATTTCCTTGCTTGGCCTGACTTTTAGTTTATTATTAGTTCATACGTCCTTATCTGAGTTCATACCTCCCAGGTGCATGAGATGTTTTCAGATATGTTTTCTGACACACATATGAAAAACCTGTGTGATTATCTGTCATGCAGAATTAGCAACGACAATTGGAAAGGTTAGATTTGTTTCTTAAAGAGCAAAATACCAATGTGACATCAAGGGAAGGAAATGATTGGCTACAAAGAAAACCAGGGCCAAACAACTAACTATCAGACGCACTGGGTCTTAGGGGACTCAGTGGAATTTCTGAAAAGATTCTGTTAGTTAAAAAAAAAAAAATTGAAATGCCTTTTTTAACATTTTGGAAGTGATTTTGATTAAAAGCAGACTGCATAGTCCTTGGCTCTTTGCATTAATAGTTTTTCAGCCAGCCTTTCTTGTTTGATGAAGGACTGCAAAATGTGGCTGAGAGCAATTCAAAGGAATAATTATATCACTGCATCAATTAAATCTCACCACTGCTATTCCCAGCAAATTTGTGAAGCAGAGAAAGCAAGGGGAGCTGCACCGAATTTCCAATGAAAGCCTGTGTTTACTTTTGGAGCAGATATTTTCAGCACATTTGGTTTAACTCATTGTCACAGCCCAAAAAACCCAGGCTGACAGCAACAAGAAGTGGACTAAAAGCTAACAAAAAATACCAAGATGATTCAAGACATTGTTCAAAGAAAACATAAGTATTCAGTGGTTATGCAGGATTTAGTTGCGTTTTAAGCCTTCTGCCATATATGAGGTTGTAAAAACCAAAACTCATTCGGGTTCTAATTTACATATTTCAGAATATTTTAAGGTGATAATCCAAGCAGAGCATGTTGAAATCAAATATGTTAGTGGGCAAACCTTTAGGTGATATTCATAGCTACAGCTGAGTCACTAAGGCAGCTCAACCACTCAGTGAAATTAAATATAATAAATCAAAGGTACATGTATTAGCTGTGTGTATTTATCACTCTTTTGCTTTTCACTGCATTTGAATATGCTCACGGTTGATTTAATAAAATCTCCTTTGGCAGAAATTCTCTCTTCTCTTTCCTTTACTTTCCTGTAAAAAGGATCTTTGTAAGCATAAAAAACCCCAGATTACAACTAGTATTAAATGAACAATAGACACAAAATGGTTGTTTGGGGATCTTCGAGTCTCCGTACTATTTGTTTTCTTTATTCTATAGGGGTCTCAGAGGATAAGAAACTGATCATTATGACCTGAACTGAGTTTCTGTATGCCTTCTCACACATTTGAGGCAATAACCTTCTTTTTATTTTTACTTCCCTGGTAGAAGTTGGCAATAAAAACAAATATGTACTATTAAAGGCTATCTTTCCCTTAAGCTGACATTTTTTAATGTCAGTAACCTGCTAAAATCTGCCATCAGTGCCATGATTACCATGGCATTAAAAGTGCTCCTCTTCCATTTACTTCTGTCAGGCACACCTGTTACCAGTGCAACCAATGCTCCCTTGCACTGCCCACTTATCTCCTAAGTGGTGAGGTAAATCTTGGCGTATTAACTGGTTGTTGATGCTGCAAGAGCCCAGGAAAAAAAGGTACTCTTTTGCACCATTAGCATCTTCACAACTGTGGGTGATCAAGTGCAACTCCAGCCATCCTGCCATCACAGGATTGGCTTTGCCACAATACTCCTCTCCATCCGCTCTTTCCCAGCCAACACCATCCATTCAGAAGCAAACTTGGATACAGACTGAAGTCCCCAGAATGACCAGTTCCAGAGATGCCCCACCATCACTTGTGCCGTCCTGGCAGTGCTCTGTTGGTTTGAAAAATAGGGCAGACAAAGGACTGGCAATGCAATATTCGTCTACTATGACATATTTACTGCAGGGAGGAAAGCTTCCTTTAGAATTCAGGTTTGCAAGGAACTGTTTTGAACTGCAGTGGACACCAGCTAACAGACCTGTGTGTAGTGAGGTGGTGTGGACTCCTTCCCAGCAGCTCAGCTACTTCCTCAGTTGTAAGAGATGGTGAAGGGAAAGTACTCAGGCTCTAAGAGCATTTCATGTCATGATGAGCATGCCTCTGAAAATAGACACAGCTGTAACAGGGTGGTGTAAAGATAAAAAAAAACAAAAACAAAAAACCCCCAAAAAACTCCCCCCAACCCCCCCCCCCCCCCCCAAACCTCCCAGCAATAAACAAATAAATAAATAATCCAAATGAATGCCCTCCCAATTTTTTTTTGTGCCTGCATTCTCATAGGTTTCAGGTTGTTCTGTGGCAACTCTCGAAGGAACTCAAAATACAAGGACTGAAAAACTGTTTATTGTTTATTCCTATGCTGTGTAGCAGGGAGGTGGATGCTTCAATTCCTTGATGAAGAAGCATAACTTGAGAGGACTTCATTACTCAGCATTATAAGGACAGGGCAGGACATTGAAACTTTCACCACTAATGGAAGTTAAGGGGCAACAGCACCATATCCTCGTCTCTGCACATCCTTGGTTGTGAACAAGAAGTATAGAGCCTCCTCTTTCTCACCAGTTTTTAGCAGGAATGCTAAAGCACATTATTTTTTCCATATTACCCTGCTGGATGCCCCAAAAGGCATAACCTCTCTGCTGCAAAGCTCAAGGTTTTATACAGCCTGCTATGAGTACAAAATCTACCATGCTCCTTCTTGCTAATGCTGCTCAGCACTGCAGTAGTTCTTTGCATTTCAAGGAGAAAACTTTACCTCATTAACATTGGGCTAATTGCTCCAAACAACCTTAACACTCTTCAGAAAGAAAGGAAGCTCTTGCTACTTATAAAATAGATTGAACTGATACCAAAGTGAATCAATCAACACATTAAAAGCATGCAGAAAGTAAAAGGCACAGATCTAACAGATTTAAAAATCCCTTTATAAATAAGAAGGACCTTAATTATCTCAACTTATTGGAATACCAAATGTTACTAAAACCACATTTTTTCTGACAGATTCACATTATTTCTTCAGTATGTGAAGAAATAACTATTTGAAAAGCAATTAGCTATATTTTTTTTAAATATGCAATTCAAGAAATTAAGACCCTATCTTCTTTTATATGAGGTGGGGGAAACAGGATGAATTCTTTTGCTTTCTATTCAAATTGAACTGCAGATGTCCCCAAAATTTCTGAGAACCATGGTACATCGCAACAAAACTGAAACTTTAAAAAAAAAGAGGCAAAATGAAATTTTTAAAGGCAATAATATAATTTCATATATCACAAATTTATTACAAGATTATTCTTAACCCTACAGTCCAGCAACATCTTTAAAGTGGTCAGCTTAACATAGATTGGTGTAACCTGCTCTCTAACTCAGCTGGTACTGAGTGCCTAAACCAGCTGGTACAAGCCAGGTTAAATGCTGAGGCTCTCTCTGAAAGTTATCTCAACCTGGCAACACTGGATTTGCTCATGGGAAAACAAGGGAAACACAGCACAGAACCTTCTAAAGAATTAGAGTGCTCACCTGTCCAAGTACTGGAGTTGTAGACCTGGAAATAAGTAATCAGTTTTCTTTTCAGAACAGATGAATCTACCAAGTGGGGGAAACAGGCTTCTATGACAGGAATAGGTGGCTCACTCCAACACTTTCATCCCGATTTTCTAGATATTTTTCTTAGACTTATTATATTAATTTACATTTTTTTTGCCTCTTTCTATTTTTGCGCATACAGATTTCTCCTGCCACCTTCTGCTTCTTTTTAAGTAGAAAAGGTGAAAGGATATGCTTAAAAAATTACTGAAAATACATGGAGAAATATGGAAGGAAAAGTCAGATAAAAATGGCAGGAAGACAGCATTTCAAAGAAAGGCAGGATTGCTGAATCAATTGTATTTCCAGCTGCAATTCTGATGGTTCATAATTTCAAAGAGATTGATTTAGCAGCCTTTCCAGTATTTGGAAATATAATGACTCAATGTTACATTTCTTATGTTGCCTTTAGGCCATTGCACTGGATGCAAAATGCTCCCTGGGCACTCCTGGCTGACCATCAGATTGGGTCCTGCACAAATGTGCCCTGATGTGTTTCTCTTGGAAGGATAACCACATAGCTTCAGGCCCCTGAGCTGCCAGAGAGACTGAAACCTTGAATTATCAATGACTTTCCTCTCTCTCTTTCTCCCCCCGGTCTTCCATTCTTCAGGAGCTGCTCAGTCGACCTGACAAGATATTTCCCTTTAATTCCAAAGGAAAGAGGATCTGTTTTATATTCTTCTGAATCTGCCAGGCCCAATTCATTTGGTTACTATAGCACAAGTAAATTGGTGCAGTTGCTTCAAAGGAAGACATTAAGCTCTTAATGCCTTAAATATGTTACTTAAGTAACATATTTCCCCTAAGGGGACAAAAGAGATGTAGAGAAAAAGCCCTCTACCCTGTCCTCTGGCAGAAGGCTTGGCTGCAGACAGGGGAGATCATGTTAGGTTTGGGGCAGGGTCTAGATCTGCATGAGCACTTTTCCAATTCACTTGATCCTAAGCTGGGCCAAAGCACTCAGGTCTCCTCTTCACATGGGACCATGCCTAGACCCGAAGAGGGTGATTCCAGATCTAATGGCAGATCAAAGTTATCTCAATACATCAAAGTTATTGCAAAGTTACTGAAAAGAGCCTCTTCTCATAAACCAGCTGCTATGATAACCTGTTGAAGTAAACGTATTAAAGAAATTTTTTAAAGTTTTCTGCCATCTTCACTCCCTCATTCAGTGGCAACGTGCAATAAATCTTCTCCGTATCAATTCCAGACTTGCATTTCAGACATTCCAGATTTGTATTTCAGATGTGGAATTCACATATATCATAATATAATATATAAATATAATATATTTATACTTTCAAATATTTGGGGATGATATAGAAGGAAAATGTAGAAAATGGTGGAAAACAGATTTGGGGAAAGATAGACTGCAAAGGGGATTATTTTAGGGAAAATCTTATACTAGAAAGTCTTTATTTCAGTTGATGCATATACTATGAACCATACAGTCAGTAAATTTGAGGAAAATTACTCTGGCAAAAATAGCTATCATGTCTTTGAAACATGAACAGTTTTGAATAAGCCTACATCTGCTGTAATTAAAAAGAAAAAGGTGGGGTTAACTGGCAGGGATGGAAGAGAGTGAGTATTTGTAAAGAGCAAAGAGAAATATTTTTTTCTTTTTTTTTACCCAACACTCTTAGTATGTACCTAAATGCTTATTCCTTATTTCAGGAGATGATGATGTCTCCACTCTCTAAGGATAATATACCAAATGTTCATACTAAAAACTCCAAAAGCTATGGAAATTGCTTTTTTGTATATCAAAAGCTACTACAACAACATATGAAAAAATAGTGTTTTGTCACTTGGTGCCGAGGACTGACCTGTTAATGTGAATAATAAGGGATAATTTTGATACATACGTTGTAACTCCACTTTGGTTCCACATTCTACATAAGTATTCTCATTGGATTTTGTTTTTCATATGGGCACAGTTCTTTTGAGATGCCACCAGCCTTTCAGAAGTTGATATTTAAGGATCTTGTCCTCCAAGTTCAAAAATGGTCCATCACATCAAGCAGGAAATTAGGCAAAGGTGGCAGGAGGTCTACATGGATGAGCAAAGAGCTTGTGATTGAAGTTGGACATAAAAATGGTGCAGGGGAGCTGGTATAAAGAACACAAAATATGCCAGCATATTAATCTGTGACTCGGTCTTTATCAGTAAGAAATGCCTTCAGCAAACCCAGGCCCCTCAGACCACAGGCAAAGTCTGGAGCAAGGAAAACGTATCCTTCACAGAAGAAGACTAAGTTGGAGAGAGCTTAAAAAACACTGGACCTACATAATTTCTGAGGGCCTGAGGGAGCTGCCTGATTTCAGTGCAAGGCCATTCTTGATAGTATTTAAATAATCATGGTGTTGAGGAACATACTCAATGCAGGTGGCTCAGGGTGCAGTTGCAATGGGAGCTGCAGGTTGAGCTCTGGGTAGGAGCCTGAGGCAAGAGGTCAGGAAGTGCCAACCCTTGGCACAGCAAAGGGCATGGGGACTGGACACTGAGGCACTGCAGAAACCCATGAACCCCAGACTTTCCCACTGTCACACTATAAGTATATAAAAACTCAGGGTTTCCATATTCAAAGTGCCTCCTCAGAGGGCAGGTTGAGCTGTTATTGTGTTATTTAGTTACTGCACCAATCTGATTGTTTTAAGAACTGGGACATCAGAGACTGCCACTGGGAACATGAGGTCAAGCCAGTGAGGAAACCTGATCTGACTGTGTGAGTGTAGGGTGTGTGCAAAGGGGCTCCAGTGCCAGCTCCGGTGGTGCAAGTCTGGAACTGGTTCCTGAGTGGTTGGACAGGGAAGTTTCCTTAACACTGGTATTGGTGATCAAGGACTGGAATAAAGAAAATGTCACGTCCAGCTTTAAAAATATTTCATTTTGTCCACATTCAATAATATTAACTGTCAGTATCACTTATACCAAACAAAATAAATTTGAGATCTTAAATCATTAATAAAGGATATTAAACTGATATTAAATTCTCACATTATAAGAAAAAAATTGAAATAAATTGTGATAAAAGATATATCAAATTAAGGCAGGAATATCTTTTTCTCCATAAAATGAATACGAGTTTGGCTTTTCATTTCAACACCAACCATATGGGTATAGCGATAGTGAATTATGTTAAACACTGCCAAAATCTTCATGGAACATACAAAGATGCTCCTTCAAAATAGACTAGCATCCTTTCTGTGAATTTTATTTCTTGACTTTCTAAAATTGAAGTGTTGATCTGCTTGGGGGTTGTTGCAATTTTTTTGTTTGTTTGTTTAGTTTATATGGATCATTGCTTTAGCAGCAGCAGCTCTACTTGTAGCAATTAGGAAGGTCATATTTTTCCTCTTTGAAAAAAATTCCAGCTGAGAGTGTAGAAAGACATTATAAAAGAAATTTAATTAAAGGCACTGAAGAGTTCCCAACATCATAGTTTTCAAGATTTCATTTACGTTCTCACTGAATAAGAGAGATCAGGATGACATTCATTTTTGAGCTTAGCATGCAATTTTGAGAAGAAAATACCATGACCACATGAGGAACCATACGGACCACAAGGTATTCTTTCTTGCCTTGGAGATCATCTGCTGTATACCAGAAGAAAACCTTGGTTTTGTTCATACTTGCTTTTATCCTGATGTGCTACTTACCCAGAGGCAGGTGAGTGACAAAAAAGCTTAAAGTTTAGGCAACTAAATGACCTCCTAACATCTATGCTACATTCTGCATTCTTTCTCTTCTTGTGGCCTTACTCTAGATTAGTAAAGTAACTGGGCAAAGAAATTTTAAAAAATCTACATTTTAAAAGAGTGTTCTGAAATTTTTCTAGGAATACCTTACATGCCTATCCCAATTTTGCAAGGTAAATTACATCATCAACAGTTTTATCCTCTGAGGAGGCAGGTAATGACAGAAGAGGTTTATAGCTCCTTCTCTTGACCCATCCTGCACCTTGATAAAACAAGCACTAGTAGCGACCTGTAAGGCCAACCTGGATGGTGATTCTCCACCTCCTCTTCCTCAGTGAAATGGACAGACAATATATCACTTCCACAAGAACATCACTGGTCAGAGGCAGAGCACAATGGCACAGACATTAGCATGTTTCTTGCAAATCCAGTTCAAAATATTCCTGATCAATTACAGGAGCATTTTTCACTGATTCTAGGCATGAAGCTAAGCCATGCCAGCTTTATCAGCTAAACTAAAAGAGGAATATATTTTTAAAGGAAGGATAAAGACACTAGGCATCTGGGTGGCCTTTAGAGGAATTACTATGGTAATCTTAAATACCGTTCAAAGGCTCAGGATCAGATGTTTTTAACTAGCTGCATATTTAAGCCACTTCTGCTAGCATACAGGGTATACCTCTCTAGCAGTCTAAGTGCAATTTCTTCTTTTCAGCCAGCATGTAGCATATTTAAGTCTATTATATATCCTGTGGTAGCCCAAAGTTATATACAGGATTATTTGTGAAATCCTGATTTGCTGCTCAGTATCTCTTTCTGGCACATCAAGTATTAAAACAAGATAGCTGTTGACTGCCTGTCTTTTGAGAAGGATATTACCAAAAGAAATATGTTGAGTGAATAAACTTGAGTTTACTGCATTAGAATGTAGAGAGTTTCACTACATTTCTACTTTTTCCCTTTCTGTTCCAGCAACTGGGACATAAAAAGTGAAATTAATTCTGGGTAGTTTTTCATGTAGTTATGGCAGCATTTTGCAGGAGGAAAGAAAGGAATAGTGAAGAAGTTAGGTCTCACTGTTACAAGTGGATAGAAATATTTCCTTTGCAATAGAACAGAAAGTCAGTGGCTGGAGGCCAAATCATTGTCTGCAAAAAAGACAGAGGAGGGAGGAAGGAAGAAACACATTCATTTAAATGTTTTTTTCTATTAAAGAAGTTGTTATTATTGTTATAGAAAAAATTCAGCTAGATGACAAAATGTAATTAATTCTTTGCAACTTTGTATTTTAGGATCTTTCCAAAGAGCATAATTTTAGTCAGGATAATTTGGCTCAGAGTCTCCTTCTCTGGAGACATTCAAAACCAACCTGGTCACAGTCCTGTTCACCCTGCTCTATGTGAATCTGTTTTATCAGGGAGTTTGGATTAGATGATCTCCACAATCCCAATTATCCCGTGATTCTGTGAATCCATGTGAACTAAAATATCTAGCAGCTGAGTTCAGTTCCTTTATATATCATTATGGTAATTAAAGATTAAAGGGAGAGATACCGAATAAATTTGTACTATCAAAATATTATGCCTTGATTCCAGTCATGACTGGGTTATTTTTTGCAGAAATCAGGAGGGAGAATATCTAGGACCCAGACATTTTAATATATCACCTCACCTCATTGCTGGGGGCAAGAGGAAAGGAGTCTGTTCTGGAGAGAAGAGGGTCCTGCTGGTTGACTAAACGCAGTGAAAGGAGTGTTTGAGTGATGCTGGCTCTCAGTAACCGTGTGAATTGTTCCCCTCTCTTGAGCTTTTATTATTAATATTGCTGCTGTTACTGTACACTATCTTATCTCATTGCTGTTTCCCAGCAAAGTGTTATTTTGTCAACCCGTGTTTTTCGCCTTTGGTGCCTCTCCAGCCACCTTCAGGAGCAGAAGGGAGGAGGATGGGAAGGGAGGGGAGCAAGCAAGTGGCACACAGTTTGGAGAGTCTCAGTGGGAGCACTTAATTGGGAGTACCTTTTCTAAACCACAAGATATTAGTACAAGTTCAGATTTTCATTAACAATTCCATGTCATACATTTCTGTACATAACATCCTCTAGAGACCTCCTCCTCGCTATGACCTTCCTGCTACACCCCACGAGGTCTCAGTCATTAGTTAAGCCCTGGCCACTGCATTCTTAATGGAAACCATAGAAGCATAGCCCAGAGTATACCTCAGCTATGAATTTCAGTGTACTGAAATTCAGTGCCAACTTCAGGAATACCATAGAAGTCAACAACCATTTCCCCTGTGGCAGTAACCATGGGTTTTCCCTTCATTAGAGAAGAGATGTTATATTAGTGAGGGCCACAAGGTGACATTTTCCTCCCTAGTGGGAGCTTCAGTCTGCCCTAAATTTTGTAAAAGTACCTGGAGCTCTGAAGAATGATGTGAAGATAGACACTATGGCATCATTTCTGTATTTCTTCTGAAGGTTTTTTATCATAACATGGCATTTTATTAAATATTAGGTGAATGAATACTGTGAATACTGGCATGTTGTTCTTTTATACTTAATGAGCAACTATAGCATCTTTCCTCTGTTTCACTTTATCTTAACAGTGAGTTTGCCTCTGTAAATTCATTCCTTTTATATTTAATTTTCTGAATTGTTTCTTGGGATCATCCTTGCCTAACAAAGAGCATTAGGAACTATTCGTGGCTCAAAAGTCGGGACTGTGAACGTTCACAGGATGCTGACTTCAGCTGGATTTTAGCTCTTTTGCAACTCAAGAGTCTTTAAGCTGATAATGTCCACAAAATGAGACTACAGGGGTAATGAGGATTTCGACATTGAACTGGTGTGAAACCACCAAAAGTTGTGGCTGATTTGTCTTATTTCAGTCTGTTGATATCATACATAGTGGATTTTGCTTCTGACACTTCTTAAAAGGTATAATTGACATTTTACCTAAGGACACTTAGGAAAGTTTGGGATTCTTTGCATATGGTCTTTGCAGTTGGTCTAAGCTTTAATATTAGACTGATTTACCTTACTGTATCCCTACAGGAGAGAACATTACAAGCAAAGAGTTCCTAAACACCTAGGCCAACATTTTCTTACTATATGAATCTCTTCCAGTAATTTTTATTCTCTCTCTTCCTTATTAATGCACATTATAGGAAACCAAGACTATGGAACTAATTAATTTACCTACAAATCCTGTGACAGATCTCTGGCAAGAGCAGCTGCAAAAAACTTAAAATTTATTCATCCCAGATTGGAATAAATTTTAACAGATTTTGAGAGGTTGTGAATATAATATCATCAATCATATTATCATGAGAATATCATATGATCAGTGGTACTTACAAACAACCTCTTATGTATACCCAGAAAAATATGTGACTGAATTTGCTGAGGTGCTGTATGCAGAAGCATGGAATACTTCTCCTCCAGTATTTGCTGCCCATCCTCATGGGACTCTTTGATTTGAATAACAAACCTTACAGAGCATTGGGTTTACACAAGGCCTTAAGCCACTTATGGTCCCAAGAAATACTCCCGAAGAGTAACTGGAAACACCACTCTGCAGAGATCTGGCAGATATTTGAATAATCGCTTTTCTGGCACACTTCTCACACTGAGGAGCTAAAACTAAGAGATATTACAGAATTCTTACTGTCCTACTTTTATGTGTATTCAGTGCCTTTCATAAGCTTGTCTTTATAAATCAGTAGATTATTCAGTTCCTTTGCCATTTAACTGAATTATTTAAAGTGAGGAAGAAAAATGCTTTAAAGCATAGCAAATTACAATTTTAAAAAAACTCATATGAAAAGTTACATTATCTTTTCCATTATTCAAAGGAAGTACAGGGTCTGAAATAAGCCACTTGTCAACAATTTAGCCTAAATATTTCATTATGAAGATTCCCCTGGAATTGAATATTACTCTTTCTCCCCACTTTCACAGTGGTCATTTCGCAGCTATTGAAGTACAGAAACTGTCTACTGATACCTGTCTACTTGCTGCAGCAGCAAGTGATGGAGTGCTTCATGGCAGAGAAATCTAGACACTGCACAGCTTTATCTTACTGAACGTTGTTTGTGAATGGGAATTCAGGGTATGTAAGAGAATAATAAAATATTTCAGAGTTTTCATAACAAATAGAAAGGGCTAACACCAACAAAAGGTCTTTAAAAGTAGATATTTTTGTTGCTGTTGCAATATTCAAATGATGATTCTTCTAGCACAAATGGTTAGGATGAATGGGTGACTTCTCACTCTTTCAAAAAAAAGGATTGAAGAAAATCAGCAGCTGTCTAGAAATACCTTTGTTTTTTTACTTTCTGTGTAGTTAAAGTAGAGATGTTTTCCCTTCAATGATTTTGAAGATTCAAGCTGGTCTTTCACAAACATAAAGCTTTAAAGCTTGTCTGCAGACTTGACAAATGTTATTTATAAAGCAATACACAATTTAATCATAGGAAGTTATGCAATCTTTGGGCAGTGAAATTAACTGCAAATTACAATAAATGTCTACTTTTTTATAGTATTCTGCTTTGGGATTATGATGGTGAGTCCTAACTATAAAGATAGAGTCAATAACCGAGGCATAGCTTTTACATACGAGTTTATACTGGATAGAGAACCCAAATAATCAAAAGTTACAGTTCTAAAATCATTGTCATCACATTATTGTCACAATTTTATGTAGTTCATCTTTTATTTGTGGCTTTTATTTGCTATATTTCATTATCATTTTTTCCAAAACTTAACTTTAAAATAGTTTTTATATGATATATTGTATTCTAGTATTTGCAAATGAGTTTGGCTCTTTAATCCATTAGCCCATGATAACTACAAAGGAAAAACAGAGGAAACATTGCTTCAGATTGAACTTTCTTCTGAAGTGAGAGCATGTGTTGGCAAACACTTTCTTCTTTTTTTCCACTTCGGTTCATGTTAATATCTATTTTTTTGTTTTAAAGGACAATAAAATCTGCATGCAAGGAAAACCAATCTTAAAGAAAAATCAGTAATCAGGCAATGCATTTCTGGGCAAATATAACAAGCCTGTAGTGGCAGTGAAAGGCAGGGAAGCATAAGAGAAATGGCTCAGGAATGTGCTGCTGCAGAGCCTCAGGAAATGACTTTGTACATACAAAGATGTGCAGCAGTCAGACTTGCCTGTGAGCTCAGGCGATCTTGTAGATGTGATTATGATGATGATGATTTCATCATCAGCCCAGTGCAAAAGCTTCATGCCTATCACACACCTCATGCCTATCACACACCTCATGCCTATCACACACTTTACTGTGTCTCCCTACACACAAAGTAATTTTCAACCAAGCAATGTAAAGAATTAAGAAAAAGGACAGGAAAGACCATTTCCACAAAAGAATGTCATCAAAGAGTTTTGCCATGAAGGCAAGCACAAATTAGTGCCACCCTGGTGCTGGGACCCCAACTACTCCTGTGCTGAGAAACCCAAATCTGGAATAGCCCATAATTAATCTGTGGCTGGTGAGAGTTTGTGTATGAAAATCCACCATGAAAATTTACTCTTTTGCTCTGGGCTAAACAGTGAAAACCTGTGCTTCTGAAGTTTATTTGAAGTTTAAGTTAAGCATTCTTCTTTGTAATGTCTACATGTTCTGGGAAATCAGGATCTGTTATTTGCCAAACAATGATTTTAGTATCTTCCTACCTGAAACATTGTATGGAAGTTATTTTACAGGATAAGTATGAAGACCTTAGATCTTGCACTTGTTTCCATTTGATATAACAGATGTGATGCATGAGAAGGATCACACACTTTTTTCTCAATGCAAAAGCATGAATATACGTTTCTCCTGAGTAATCTTAGTTCACTGAGAAAGAAATGTGTTCATCTGTGGTTTCTACAGTCATGTTAATTTTTCCTTGAATCTGCAATAGAAATGTAAGTAGTTTCAAACGATACAAACATATCTGTAAAGTTGCTTCCTTTTATTAGTCCTTTTTATCAGTCTACTGGTGAATATTAGTGATAAAAGTAATTTAGGATCATCTCAGCTCCTGATATAGGATGTAGTTACAGGATGTTCTGTTTGCAGGTGGTTTTTGCAATGAATTATATTCACTTTCTGGTGCTGATTCTAAATAATTTATTTCAGTCTGTGGGAGCTATGCCAGTTTTCATATCTATGATTTCAGAGAAATTAAGATAATTAAATATAGCATCACAAAAAGAAGTGTCCTGATGAGTGGCTAAACCTCTTCAAGCTATTGTTCTTAAAATGGAGTGTGGATTCTAGTAACATGGGCAACTCTGGAAGCACAAGTTTCTGTCATCCTTTGTACTTCCCACTTTAAGCTGTATGTTTTTATCCTTTGTGTGGAAATCCTGCATTTTTGCCAGACCCTCGTGTATGTGCTGACTGTCAAGCATATTGCTCCATGACAAAACAATTACTCAGGCTTCTGAACAGCATTCCTGTCAAAGAAGAGGAGAGCAGGGATATATCAGTCTGGTTTGCAAATGAGTGATCTTGACACATGTTGTTGTGTTCTTTTTAAGTAGAAAATTGTAGATGGGAAAGCTCTAATCTAACTACATTTCGATTTCTAAAATGGAAAAAAGGTGACTTTTAATTTGTCAGATTGTAAGAAATTGTCAGGAATTGTCAGGAATAGTTTCAGGAAGAAAATTATATCTCTATTTTTCCTATAGATCCCATTTCAAGGACTTCTGAGCTCTCTCATCAAGTGGGTTAATCAAGGTGCCGTACTGGAAATGCTACATGCCTGACTCATGGAAATTTCTGTTCACCTTGTAAGCAAAATATGTTACAGCATTACCCCCTAGGACCAGCACCAGCACAAATAAATTCAGAATTAGCTACAAAGGGGTCACAGAAAAAGTGTGCTGAAGGTTTCCCTTGCTCCCTTGCCTTTCCAAGGGCCTATCTTGCAAGTACACCCGATTCTATCAGGCACTGCCAGCCAACTGACACTGTGATCTTGTAACTACTTTGCTTTTCAGAACTCACTTCTTGTAGATACAGAGGCTGCCATATTGAAGGGGAATATGCAAAGACTAAAAATGTCAGCACTAACTACTCTAGCAACTCTGAAAATTCTGATGAGCTGGTCCCCACAAGGGACACTCTCAGACTGACCTATGGTTCCCTCCAGTCACTGGTAGGTGGGGGTGAAAGGAGAATGACTGTATGAATCTTGTTTGCACTGAGTTCTGGGAGAGGACTTGAATGTCTTCCAAGAGCCTAGAAATGCACCAAAGCCCCAGGGTATAAACTGTGTGAGAATGAAATGTAAAATAAATATTCTTTAATAGAAATTAGCTCTGGTTCACCTGGTCTAGATACCCCATTCAAGTCTCAAAACTATAGGTTAAGCTTTGAGACAGAATCCTCCCAAAATAAAATGTGTCTTTAATAGGGTTGAAGTATACACATGTCTCAACAGAGACAGAGAAAATAAATGAGTTACAAGAAAAGAGTTTTCTTATTTTTATGTAGTCAGGTACTGCTCAATGAACAGCTAAATTCAGTCCTAAAATGGTGGGAGAGTTTTTTGTCTTTTTGGTTGAAAGTAACAGCAATCAAAGCAACTATATTTTTACTGCTTTCAGAAGTCCCAGCAAGACCAGTGAGAAAGCTAGGGGGAAGTTACTGGTTCATGGGACGAAAGAAAGGCACTGTATCCATCACTTTTCATAATGGAAACCCATTAGAGTTTGTGTTTGCTTACAGACTCAGAACTACAACATAACAATGATATGCTATGCTGCCTTGTAGGTGCAATCTCTTCACAGCATAAGGAAAATGTGTGGAAGGTAAGACAAAGTTGGGACTTACAACAGAGCAGGGTGCTCCTTAACAGGCTTTGCCTTCCCTCTCTCAGTCTGTCAGCTCATCTCAAATTATGGAAATGCTTTCAATATGCGTTTCTGCATTAGCCTGTCATTAGTTTTACACTTGGTTCTTTCATGAATGGCTCTTAATTACTGCAATTCTTTCTGTGGTCTTTGATAAACACACACAGACTCCCTTTTTCATTCTTTCATCCTATTGAATTGAAGGCAATGATTCCAGCAGTTGCAAATGAAGTTAATGCAGGACAAAAATAACCCACCACACAGATGACTAGGCAACCATCATGGATCCCACTTTTGTAAAGTTGTTTCAGGAGATAAGGCTTTGATATGAGTTAAACAAAGGTAAAAGTCTAGCACAGAATCACAGAGTATGCTGAGCTGGAAGGGACCCACAAGGATTATCGAGTCTAACTCATAGCTTGTGTAGGACACATCAAGAATCAGTAAGTGTGGAGGAAAAGGAGAACAAAACAGACTTCAGTGCATTTTATTTGATGTCAGCTGTGGCTTCAATCCAGTTTTCTGGACACTTCTCTGCTGCCTGAGTAGGTTATCAGATTCCATGCCTACTTGCCAGCATGAATGGAATAACTGCAGCTGTGTCACACTTACAGAGGAGACAAGGGGTAATACATTTTGCGAATTCTCAATGGACAAAGCCAAAATGCTGAACAGAGTTACAAACACAAATATTGTTCTGAGGATAACTTCCATTTGACAGCTTCAGAACGAGTAAATTCAAAGGCAGAGTGACTCTAAAGACAATCCCCATAGCACAACTGTATTTCAAGGGTTTGGTTTTTTCTTTGGGGTTTTTTGTTTGTGGTTTCGTTGTTGTTGTGTTTTGTTGGGGCTTTTTTAAACTCATCCATGAAGATAAATTCCCTCTGCTGGCGTGATTTCTCTGCCTTCTATTCCAGGCAGAAGTCATGAAAGTCAAAAGCATGCAAAGATTTTATATGACTAAATTAATTGCACTTTTAAGCCTGTCAGAAGGACACTTAAAGTGTGAGATCTACAGAGTGGTAGGGGTAAACCTCTCTAAGTATACACAGGGAACAGTTTTCTGGAATATATACATATTTTGCTACTAAATTCTCAGCTGCAAGTGCCTAGACCTAGAACCATTCAATTGCACTTTAAATTGCAAGGGGACTGAGCTGCAGAACTCATTGATCTCACTGTGAATTGCATGGCAGGAAAGGATATACCTCTTTACAAATGTGTATGTGGTTGTCCAGTCTTTTCCTTTTTGTTTTTTTTAATATTTCTACTTCTTGAAGTATTTTTATGGAAATTGAAACAATTGGAAGTTTCTATAGAAGAAATTTTGCCAATGTTAATATTCCTATTATTAAGGTTTCCATTACTTGCCAGAGATTGGATGCTATCATACTACAGATAAAAACATTATCTCTGCAAACCTGGCCTCCCGAGATCCTGAATTAGAATTAAATTCTATTGAAGGGTGAAACACAAATACAATATAAGAAAAAAAAACCACAGCTTTTTTTTCACTAGGGTTCACTGAAACCCACAAACAGACTTGGCAGCCTATTGTACATGATGTAAACACAGTCTGAGAAGTAGAAGACATCTTGGAGACCTACTACCCATGTGCCAACTAAGAGAAAGGAATAAAAGGAGGTGAAATAGACAGCAATGACAAGCAGAATCCACTCACAACTGTATAAGATTCTTGTTAAAAATTTAACAGTAGAGTTTTGCAGTAGTATCTTACATTGATGATGACAAAGGTGTGATGTGTAAGGGGGCAAGGTCAGCTCCAGAAGAGCAGAGAAGCAGTATTCACATTAGGAAATACAGAAAACTGGTGGCTAGCATGGTGCTGAATTCCTTACTTTTGTTTACTGGAAGCACATGATTAAAACATAAAAAGAAAACTCTGCTTTGCATTTGCCTAGGTTTTTAATGGCTGTCATCTGCACTCTGACTTCTACCATGGCTTTCACTTAATCCAATAAATTTCTTAGGTCAAAAATAAGGACATTCCCAAATTTTACCTCACATATTAGATATAATCGCCTTTTTCAAAATGTGCACTTCATATGAGTTACAATCTTGGATAAAACTTTAGGAAACTGTATTATACATAGTGGAGCATGTTCTACAATCAATATTCAAATTTAAAGATTACTCAAGACAGACAGGCACCTTCCATAAACTTTTACTGTTAATTGAAACTGATATTGTTGAAACTGGAAGGATTTCTGAAGGGTCAATGAATGGTGATCATAATATTTAATGGCATCCTGTTTAAAAGAAGGGCATCTTGATCCCATAGGTTTTAGTAAGTTGTCAAATTGCATTGCTTTGATTAAACTTTGAGTTGCAAACCAATTGTCCCCATGATCAAAAATATGCTAGTTGACAAAGCAAGCCATGTTTGATTCCTTTGATGTTTGTCAAAAAGCAAATCCTGTGACTGGAAACATTTTGCACCAGCTTCTGCCAGCAAGGTGCTCTGAACCATTAGGACTCTGACAGCATGGGCTTCCTCCAACAGTTCCCTAGCTTCAGTGACATTTTTATCCTCACCTTTTCTCATTAACATGTTGATAATATATTTTCCAGGGTAAGTAGTAAATTTCTTCCTGATTTTTATTACTTATCTGCATAACCATAGCATGCAGTAGGTCTAGGCATAGACCCCATAGAGGTCATTACACTTCTCTACTTTTTTTGTCTGTGACCTTTGGCCATATCAAAAACTATTTTTTCTTCTCTAGGTAAAGGAAGATGAATATAATCTTTAAAACAGTAATTTCTCTCTATCACCCTGTCTTTCTTACAGCACTCCCGTATTTCTTGCTAGGCTTGGAAGCACAACTTACCTATTTGCAAATGTAGTGCCATAGTTTGCCTGTGGGGTATCAAACAGCACCAGAAGTGACTGTCAGGTAATCTCCTGTGACCCAAAGCTGGCATAAATTAGAGCTAGCTCCTATGTAATCACCAGCTGTGTGGGACTAGCATAGCAATTCTCTTGTCAGTGTCTCCGTAGGGTTTTGCTAGCTCCATGCCATTCAGAAGAAGTAAAGACATACCCCAACAACCTCTCACAGCCCCACTGTGGCCTGTTAGCAGCCATCGTTCCTATTCTCTTGCATTCTTGCATTCTCTTGCTCTACAGGCACTGTAGAAGCAAGGCACTGTCAATCTTGCTGCCTTCTCTGAGCCTTTTAGATGCAGATTGTAGTCCCAGTAATAAAGCTTACCTAAGTGGGTAGTTCCCAGTCCTCCTCTTACAAGGGCTGCAGAAATCCTACTGTCTGTAAACCTGTCCAGTTTAAGCAGCCTGCCATCCTTCCCCTGAAGCTGGGAGCAGCTTTTCATAACCTCAGCAATCACCACCCTCTTACCAGGACTCAAGTTTTATAGACATCAGAAAAGCATGTAAGAAAATTAGCTTTAAATTTTTTTCAAGTTTGCAGTATAATTACATCCAGTAAACCAAATCCTCTGCATTCATAATCTGCTTCCTCCTAGATGATGATTTTACACCACTTTTCCAAAAGTTGGTCTTACCCATGCCACAAACAGCAAAGATACTGCAAAGCTTTTGATAAAATTTAGGCGTTTCAAATGATCTCTGGTGTACCTTTAATCATCAAAAAAATGTCATCCAAATGACATTCATCCCTTACTCTATTCCACTTTCCTGTAGATTTCCATTTTAATTAAAAAACACCCTAGAGAAAATCTTTAAAATCCTCTATTAAAGCCTTCTGTAAATAGGAGTTCGTCTATAAATGGCCCATGAAATAATATCAGTTCCTTCGGTCTTACTCTCAAAATGAGGGCAGATGAAGAGGCAACTGTGATTCACTTATATGGCTGAATAGCAGTGGTACAGATTTCAAAAATCCTTTTGAAAATTAAAGTGTTTTTTTTAAAAAAGTTGTATCACAAATATATGGTTTATGTAGAGTATGGCCTACTGCAGTCTATCTTATCAGTCTGATTTATGAATCCTATCTTACAGCACTTTCTGAATCACTTAATTTTGATAGAGACCTTCTTCAATACAGAAGTGAGCTTGTGTATCAAAATAACATAAACATCCTGCCTTGAAGGACTGCTTTTCAGTTTCTCAGAAACTGATTGACATTTTAGAAAAAACAAGTGGTTCCACAATTTTCTATCTCTTTGTGCCCAAAAAATCTCATCCAATCAAGATATATGAGAAAGAACAGGAAACTCTGGTTTACATCAAATTTTGTTGAAGGACAGAATGGAAAATACGAAATAATCATAAGGTAGCTACTACTATTGTGATACCCCTTAGACTTATATATCAAGTAGCAGAAATTTATACCACACTGATGCTGAACTCTGGGCAGGAATATTAGCATTGTGCTCCTCCTTTAGTCCTGAAGTGCTCTCAAAGACTGTTGAAAGCTCTTGATTTTTGTTGGAAGTTAGGTTATGGCTTTATGTGGTCTGGCTCATGTCAAAATTTGGTAAGTGAACAGAGAAAGATGGTGTGAATATGCCACTGTGGTGATAGGGAAAAATCTCTCTAATTCCAGAGATATGTAAAACACAATCTCAGTTACTGACACTACCGTGTTGCTACAGTAATCTGGAGTGTAAAGCTTGCCATTATAAGATTGCTTGTTTTTCAGATATAGGAAACATTAGAGAATCTGTTATATTGAGTTCTAACAAGTGATTCAGTCTTACAGCTATTCCTTAATAGCTTCATAAAACTGTCATTTTTTCCTTGTCCTAACTTGTCAAATGTCACCAGCAATAATTAAATTGGTCACTTGCTGTTTTCCAGAGTTTTTACCTTTACTGATCTGGTTTGACAGACTTATAATGACAAAAATTTGGCATATGTTTCTTGCCCCTACTATTAACCACTATTCATCCAGTTTAAGTGATCTATAATAGACAAAAAAGAAAGATTACATAGAGTTTCAACAGAAGGAGCTATTTGTTCCCATTCATAGGAGGAAATGTCTCTGCCTAAAAAAACCCTCAAGAACTGACAAAACACAGATCTTTTTGTTTCTATAATCCTAATAGATAGCAATACATACAGAACATTTTCTATCAGAGTCAGTGAGATCCTTCTTAGTATATTTTCTTTTATTTTGGGGAAATTATAATTGCTCCTTGGTGCTTAAGACGAGGTGTGCAGGAACTGAAGTTCAGCTAAGTTTTGTCTATAATTACTTGATGTTATTTAAAAAGCACATGAAAGAGGCAAATAAATTAATCATTCAATAGCAGTTTGATCACAATCTCAGGTTTTTAAATCCCAAATATGTAATAGCTCATTTTATCAATGTAAGTATCCCAGCATTTAACAGAAAGCTCTGGGAACACTGGTGTTTAATTTACTGTCTCAGTTCAGTCCTCAGCAGTAATTGATGTCTTAACAACAGCAGCACCGCGGTTTATCACAGAAATATCAATAAAAAGCTTCTCTGAGATGCTCCATGTTCTTCTGCCTGCCCGTTGTTGGGTCTTGCCCCTGTGGTATATTTGTATCATTTAGTATCCTAGTGACTGCTGCAGGACAAGGCAGACCCGGGACATAAGCTTTTTTTGCACATTTTTTCATTCCACAGATGTTTTTCAATCCATCAGTTTTTAACCGTGTAAATTATATGTGAAAACAAATTCAGACTACTAAGTGAAAGAGACATCAGTGGATTCTACCCATCTTTGAGCAGGGTTTGGGGAAGGAGATAATTCGAGAGAGCCGTCATCACTTCACTTCCTTCCTGACCAACCCACAGGCCTTCTACAACGGAGTGACTCCACCACTGGATAAGGGAAGAGCTATGGATATAATCTACCTGGACTTCTGTAAAGACATTTACACGGTCCACTGCAACATCCTTTGCTCTAAACTGGATTGGATGGGTGGACTGTATAGTGGATGAGAAGTTGGTTGGATGGTGGCATCCAGAGTGTTAATGGCACAGTGTCCTGCTGGAGATCAGTGAAAAGTGGTGTGCCTCAGAGCTCCATACTGGGATCAAAGCTATTTAATATGTTAATTAATGACACAAATGAAAGGATCAAGTGCACCTTTGGCAAGTCCTCACATGACATTGAGCTGAGTGGTGGGGTTTCACACCTAAAAGATAGGATTCCATCCGGAGGGACTGGGACAAACTCAGGAAGTCAGCCCTTGGAAACCTCATGAGGTTTAACAAGACCAAGTGCAAGGTGCTGCACCTGGGTCAGGAACATCCCCAGTATCAGCACAGGCTGGGGATGAACAGATGCAGAGCTGCCCTGTGAGAAGGACTTGGGGGTGCTGGTGGGTGAGAAGCTTGACATGACCCAGCCATGGGCACTCCCAGCCCAGAAAGCCAAACGTGTCCTGGGCTGCATCCAAAGCCGTGTGGGCAGCAGGGGAGGGAGGGGATTCTGCCCCTCTGCTCTGCTCTGGTGAGACCCCAGCTGGAACCCTGCACCCAGCTCTGGGGTCCCTGCACAGGAAGGACACGGAACTGTTGGAGTCAGAGGAGGTCCAGACATGTTCAGAGGGCTGGAGCATCTCCTCTAGGAAGACAGCCTGAGAGAGTTGGGATTGCTCATCCTGTAGGAGAAGGCCCCATGGAGACTTTACAGTAGAATTTCAGTACCTTAAGAGGGTGTATAAGAAAGATGGGGACGAAGCTTTTTTGCCAGTTCTGTTGCACTGGGATGAAGGATAATGGCTTTAAACGACAAGAAAATTGACTTAAATTAGACATAAGGAAGAAGGTTTTGTTTCAATGAGATTAGTAAATTACTGAAACAGGTTGCCTAGGGAGGTGGGAGATGAACCACTCCTGAGAACATTCAAGGTCAGGTTGGATGGGATTCTAATCTAGTTGGTGATGTCTCTGGTCATTTCAGGGAGTTGGACTAGATGACCTTTAAAGCTCATTCTCAACCTAGACTGTTCCATGATTCCATGATCTACAGAGGTCCCTCCCCATCTCAGCCATTCTGTGACTGTGTGCGATTCCATAAAATGGAATGTTGATGGAGTTAAGCACTCTTCCATTTCTTCAATGCTCTCTCTCAGTTTCCAAGACTTTTGCCTTCTTGTGTCTCTGAGCCCTTAAATATATTCTGAATCAGTGAGTCCTGTATACTTCAGACCTAATTTTGGAGATGCATTTTAAATCTGGGAAGTTTCTGTTCTGTTGGTGTTTCTGTTCCTGGCAATAAACTCAAGATGTCATAAGGGGCTGAGGGAAGCAGTAATAAAACTCAGGATTTAAAGAGAGTGACAGGCAAATGGCTTGCAACAGAACTGGGAACTAATGCAACAAAACACTGTAGTTCAGCAATTTTACACATCAGTGACATCTTCATATTTCTAACTTCATATTTGTATGAATAAACTAGAAAAACTCTGAATGATAATTTTATCTGGGATATGTGATTTTGGTTTAAATGCATAATCTCAAAACAAAGTTTGTGTGAAAAATTAAATTCATTGATATGATGCTATTAAAAGGAGATAATTTCCTTAGTTCTCTAAATTTGTCATTTGTACCTAAGTACAGCAGAAGGTAGACATTGAAAGTGTGAAGGAACAAAAAATGGAGCAAGACCGCAGAAGTTCCTTCTGACTGCCAGCCTTTTGTAATTGGAGGACATTTTAACAACAAAAAGATAAATTCAGATGTGCGATAGTGTTGGTACTACCATTTTGTTTATTAAAGACATCTCCCATATTTTTTACTGAGATCAAAACCACAAAATCCCAGTAACATAGTATCTGACTAGATATTTACCATGCAGCATGGGGGCAAACCAAGAGGAAAAAAATGTAGGTATTTCAGGCTCTGATAAAAAACAAACAAAAGAAAGAATATTTTAATATTATCTTGGCATTTGTTCCCTCAGCCACATCCAGGTAAAGCAGTGGGATGCAGTACTACAGAAAGGCTCTTCATAACATGTTTCCCTTGTTTCTTGAATGGCACAATGATGTATTCTGTATCCAGGACATAGGTCACAGCTATGCTAGTCCTTCAGTTGCCTTTTATTAAGTCTTTTTCAATTCTTACTTTCTTCCTGCAGTTTCTTTCCTTCTATTTCTTGCACTACTTTTTCACATATACTTTAACGTCTATTGTAATTAAATTTTGTGTTTAGACATGTACTCTGTTTCCTGCACTGTATCTTCTCCTTCCTTCCAAACCTTTGACTCACTTCTGCCTCTACATATCAGGGCTAGTAAAATAGCTTAGACATACACTTTCTACTATCTTTCTACTTCACATGCAAAGTAATTCATTTTCTTGACTCCTTATATGTTTTCTCACATACTTGCTTTCCCATCACCCACCAGTATCTGGTCCTGTCATACACACAACATTTATGCTTTGTTTTTAGTGCTTCTTTTGCCTGGTGCCAATCTCAATCCAGTAAGACCTGGTAGCTCCCTGATGAACACAGCACCATGTCAAGCCTAAAAGAAAAAGGAAGAAAATCAATCTTCTCTTTGGTTTCTTGCATGCTCCCTTCTTTGTCCACATCCATGTTTCTTTCAGAGTGGACCCTCTTCTAAAGGTGTTCCAGGTTCAATCTTGATCTCTCTGGTCTCTTTCACACATGAGAGCAAGATCAAGGGATTTGCCCTTGTGTCCGTCCCTTAAACTTTGGTTGACTGTGGCAGAAGTTATGACTGATATATTTTTAGCATAAATCTTCTGTTACCAGCTGCTCTGAAGTGCAAAACAGTGTTTCCCATTCAGTTTTACTAGAGACATCTCTCGATAACCTTTTTGGTTAAAAACTCCTGTAGTTTCTGGATGTCCTCCAGTAACAGCACATGCAAGAGGAATGGTTCATTGCTTGGTTCCAGTTAAACAGATTTGCTCAACTTTGTCAACAAAAAATATTCAACTTCATTCTGAATTTTCTACCAAACAAAACCATTGTATGAATGCAACAAATAAATTACCATAGGTGAATGTACTTTGTTTCAGCCACACAGCTGTGATTGAAAGAAGAAGCCTTTGTTTAAAGCCAGAAGCCTTTGTTTAAAGGAACTTCATAATTTAAAGCAGTGATGTGCTATTTAACAGTGAAAATACAATGGAAAACTAAAGCATCTTAGGCACAAAGCACTAAAGCATCTGGGATATAAAGCTATCAAAGGTCCCACTTAGTTAAATAATAATAAAGTGCGTCATATCTAGAAAGAGGAGGGAATGTACAAGGGGAAAAGCTTTCAGGAAGAATGTAAAGCAGAGTTCTTCTTTAAAGAAGATGTTTTATCTTCCAAACTTCTAAAATAAGAAAAGATACACACCCCTCTGGATCTACATCCTTACTATCTATCCTGTCACCTGTGAAACATTTTTTACTGCATTCCTCACTTTTTTCTTCAAATGCTGCCAGCACTGTATCCAGACCTCACAGTGTCTACCCCCAGCAATCACTCAATAAGCAATAAGGTGGATCCCCAGATACCATGATGGTATCATGTAGTTGGTACTACCATTTTGTTTATTAACCACATCTCCCATATTTTTTACTGAGTTCAAAACCACAAATCCCAGGCTTCTACTTCTTATGCTGAAATTGTCCTTACCTGGTAGCAGGTCTCAGTGTTGGTTTCAAAGCTGAATTACACCAAGCAGTTCTCTCTCTGGTCACTCACAGTTCAACCACCATCTTCAAAGCAGTGGCTTAGCTCTTCTTTCCTTTAGCCAACAGTGTATGGAGAAATGTGTAAAATAAGCACAGTTTATTGCTCCATATTACCCTAATCAGGAATGAGAGCAAGTAATGAAGGCTTCCCAAATGACCAGTAGTAACAATATTAGTAATCTGAAGCACAAGTTTTGGGGGATTTTTTTTTGTTTTGTTTTGGTTTTGTTTTCGGTTTGTTTGTTTGTTTGTTTTGGGGGGGTTTTTTTGTTGTTTTTTTGTTTTGTTGGGTTTTTTTACAGAAATCACCTGAAGGCAATTTACCTGCTCTAAGTAAAAGTGTCTGGCACCAATGTTAGCTAGAATACACATATTTTAGGAACATCTTCATTGAACTTACTACATTACTGGGGCATCCTGTATAAAGGGGTGCTTACAGTGGGTGTGCCCAGAAGTTGCAGCAGCAGATGTATTTAATCCACTTGTCAACCACCTGATTATGTCACCAGCCTCTGAATCCGAAGATCAGTTTCTCATGTGTTTAGGTAAGTCCAGTAAATCTTGCCTGCTGTATGAAAGCCCAAAACTTTGTAGTCACTTAAAATGCTAGACATGGCTGATTTGTGAAGAACACTATCACACTGCAGGCATGTTATGTAGAGCTGAGGAGATCTTCCCTCCAGCACTACAAAAGAAACAAAAATCAGCAACCTACATTATACAGTACATCTTTGGATCTCTGCGTACATAGTTAGGCTCTTCACTGAGACTAGGTAAATATTGAAACAGCAAGGATGCTTTTAATTTATCTTTAAAGTTCCTATAAATAGCAAAAATCTGTTGAATAATAAGGTGACTAGAAAATAAGGATTTAAAAAGATAGTTTTTAGGGTGAAGCTAATACACATGCTGCCTTACACATTAATAACCATTATTTCTTTTATTAAAATTATAGAACTGGTAAGTAAGGTTCTGAACTTTGCAATCAAAGATTTGAATGCAAAAAAAAAAAAAAAAAGGATCACATAAATCCCCAGATTCTGTTAATTTTCCTAGATGTAAGCATTACAAAGTTTTTGCATTTCCTTGCTTTGGTGTCCTTCTGGTATGAAGGAGACCAGAGGAAGAGATGAAGTAATAATATTCCGAACACTTTTAACTTACAGGGACAAGCAAATGGAAACAATTTGAACTAGGCCTGGAAACTCATACACTAAAATATTCTAGTTCAGCAGTTTTGTATGGCAGTGAAATCATAAAACTGTAACAGAAATATCATGTTAGCTCAAAAATGTTTTAGCTCTGTAGTAACACATACTGCAAATGGGAAGACCCAAGAAAAAGAAAAATAAGAAATTGAGACTGAGTCATGACAAGCCATCTTATTAATCAAGAGAATAAATGCTGATGGAAGAAAATTTAAATTATTTGAAGAAATTAATGAATTAAAAATGGATTACACATTTTACTTACAGATGTACAACAGACTATAACCTTCAGTGATATTCAGTTATTGTAAATATTTAGACTTAATGAAAAAGGACATTTTGCTGTAGCTTAGGACCACAATTATCACTGCTTCTTAACATCATGGCTGATTTTTGTATGCATCTAACATAGGATTTTTTTTTCTCCTGATTTGATTATCTTTTAAAAATACAGCAGAAACCTAAACCTTTCCCCCAGTCAGTGATTCATCAATTTCTAGTCACTGTTTTTTCCATAAATTTTAACTGATTTCAAGTTGCAGGAAAATAAGATATAGACTACTCATGTGGGGTTTTTTTGTATTTTAAAACTGGCATCATTCTTTGGGGCAAAATATTTGATGTAGCAAACTACATCTTAAGAAGTAATTGTAGTGATTAGTTAAGACATCAACATAAGTTTAAATTGTTTATTTGCCTCTGTTTAAAAAAAGTGGGTTTTAAGTCATGCTGCTTGCAACTCTCCACAGTTACTGCAGATGTGCAGTACACTTCCAGGAGTCATTTTACCAGCACTGTAATTTTTTGCAAGAATCTTGAGGCACTATCAAGCATATAGTAGAGCAAAAGGGTGCTTGGTGAGTGCAGAAGGTGCCTCCCTCTGTACTTCTTTTTGGGAAGATCATGTGGCACCTTTTCCCCCAACATGTCCCATGACATGGTAGACCCAAGCACATGATTCAGACCCACGAACCCCATTGAACTTCCTTCAATGCCCTTTGAGAGCAAACAGGGGGGTGGAACCAGGCTCTCTTTTCCCCTGGGGAGAGTGAGAAATATTATCTGCACAAGACAACCTGCCACTCCACTCAATGAATGCTCAGTTTGGAGCCCTCCTTTCATTCCTCCCTGATTAAAACCGCCCTTTTGCTTCTCAAGAGCACCTGGTGGCAACAAGTTCTTCTGTACTGGCTTGAGCTGCCAACCCATAGCTCCAAGACAGGCAGTGGGCAGCACAGGTGGCAGCACAGGGATGACTTGGGCACAAGTGGCTGAGCCTCACACGTCCCCCTGGCCTTCTGCCTTTCTTCAGCTTGAGAACCAGTACCTTGACACAGAGTACACTCATCAAGTCTTAGAAAGCCCACCATGATGTTTTTCCTTCATCCAGAAGATGCATATGCTTTGTTAAATTAAGCACTGTGACTGAGAAAACATGACATGATAGAGTGGTTTGGATATTTCTGAGTAGTGAGTGCTGAAATGCTGATATCTTTTTTTCTTTTAAGAATGTCTGTCTCTGAAAAGCCAAAGTGCAAGCTGTTTACAACCCACTTCTCAGCAATAAAGCCAGGAAAACTATTCCCAAGGGAAGGAGTTTTGGGGGAAAAATTGGTTGTTATGTTCTATTGTGAATTCACTTGTCACGCATTTACAAAGGGACATTTTACACATAGAAATTTCATTTTACAATCAAGATTATGATTCAGACTAGACAAAAGCAAACAGTTGATTAACACATATTCCCGTCTTATTCTATACATACATAACATTAACACTTTTGTGCTTTTTTTTTTTCTTTTAATATGATCTCCTTAGAAGGCATATTATTCCTTAGACAAACTAACACAAGTTCTCAAGTTATCTCAGGATAGT
Organism: Sturnus vulgaris; assembly: GCF_052056855.1. NCBI lineage: Eukaryota > Metazoa > Chordata > Aves > Passeriformes > Sturnidae > Sturnus > Sturnus vulgaris. The sequence continues at coordinate 38,483,098 of NC_142283.1, read as the reverse complement.
TATTTCAAAAGAAAATGCAATATTTCATAATAAACATTTATAATCAGGTTTTTAACAAAGTAATTCATCATATAAACAAATGAATCAGTCAAGACACTAAATAAATATTTGTACTGGTAAATACTAGCATTTTGCTTATATCATGTAGGACCTGATCCTGCAAGCCCCCTGTATACATCTTTATCCCCACTGAATGATTGGTTTCATTGCTTGTTCTAATCTACTATTTTACTTTGAACTGAGCAAATACTTTCTGGTCACTAAGTTAAGTAATTGAAACAAGCACTGGAATACATCCCAGTAGACAACGATTTCTTTAGACGTCTTTGTAAGCCATTAGGGTTTTTCTTGTTTATGAAATCATCACAAACATATATCAACAACAATCAGTTTTTGGTATTTACAATCTGAGTTGCATTGGTTGAGATTTTTTAAATATATCATGTTCCTTGTTCTTGGCTTTTTTAATGAACAAAGTATGACTTTGCACTCAATTTGAAGTGCAATTTCCAAGAATTATATTATAAGTGATACTGAATTTTTCTTTTGTCAGACATTTGAGCTAAAAATACTGAGCTAGGAAGGCAAGAGCCTCCAGGAAAATAACAAGCCAGGAATTCTGCTTGAGGAGGGCTGGTACAAATATGAATGAATTACACTCTCTGTTCTCATCTACCACAATTACTACCTTCTCCAGGGCAAGGGAATGGCCTTTTTTAAAGCACACAACAAATTATGGCCAGCCCTTTAATTCTGAGTTTACTCAATCCTTTGCATGGTAAATCCAGAACAGAGAACCACGGATAAGAGACATTAACTGATCTACATACTCTCTTCATGCTTTAGGAAATTATCTGGATATCCCCACACAAACAGATGTACCAGTGAATTCCAAACTCTTAGTTGTTTTGGGGGATTAGGGGGGTTTTTTGGGTTGTTTTTTTTTTTTAAGAAATCACAGAAGCAGTCAGTTACAGCTGAAAAAGTTAAAATTTTTCTTGCCCAGCTCTGTTTGAAATAGAGTTTGAAATCAAGGGTACTGAGGTTATTAGATGTACCCACTGTAATAAGTTAAGTTTAACTGAATTCTGATGGTTTCCTGAATGTCTCTAAGCTCTTACCACAGTATAACATGAAATGTTCCAAGCATGTAGCAAAAATAACAACGATTGTAACAAATCACTGCCTGAACTGAAAAGTGGAACATACTTTGAAATTACTCTCTCTATATTTCTATATATATATATAGGGATATACACACACGCACACACACACATATATATCCCTATATAAACGTTTCAGAAATTTATTTTATTATTTCTCCTGGTGGTATTACTTTAAATACTTTACTTCATTAATCCACAATATGACAACTTCAGGCTGTTTAGAGAGATAAATCTGAACACAGTCTTATAACCGCCACTAATATAAATATATTGGCAAGGAACTTTGACCAGCAATAGTAAGTTTTGAAACTTAAATAACTATTCTACAGTTACTTTAATTTTAACAACAAGTTGCTACTGAGTACCAATATTCATGGAAAATGTAAAAAAAAAAAAAATAGAGCTTTAAGTTTTAACATTGAAGTGCAGCCTTATGAAAGGAATGTAAAAGAAAATTAGGTATTAGACTCATTCTAACAAGAAAAAGAGCAACTTATGTGTTTCAAAGTAAGAACACTGTATGCTTGCACTTTATCATAAACGACTATGTTGAGTCATAGTTTCTTCTTGCCTGCAAATGAAAGATGTTGGCTCAAAAATCTTCAAAGAGCATTTGATTAAATCCTGTTTGTTGTGAAAATAAAGTTCATTTACACTTTGACTGAATAACAGTGAGGAGTTTGTTTTAATAATAAGACATTTAAGGACCTTGGTAGCCAGTACCAGTTGTATTTGCAAGTAGCTCCTCAGCTTTACTCTTTTTTTAAAAAATAAAGGTACAATTATAGTTATTCATTTACTTTAAAAATTCTAAAGATGAAGAAAAGTAGCATTTATACATATAAGTCCTCATATAAATTATAAAACTCAAGTTTATCTCAGAGAGTTCCATCCCCAGAAGAAGCATAAAGCACTTTTGTGGTACCTTCACCAGTAAATATTTGTTTCACATCAAATCTGAGAAATGCAACAAAGATGATATGGAATCCAAAAGCTGAAAGACAACATTCTTCTAATATAGTCTCTTGCGATGAATATGCTCCATGGGCTTGTATGATTTTCATGACTAGACTGAATTTCAAATAAGGGAAATATGAAGGAATTCATCTAACCAGTTCAGTAGGTATAAGAAACATCAGTGAACAGCAGAGTCATCCTGTTTGAGGTCAACAGTCTTTGGAAGACGACAAGGAGGGAGTTTAAAACTATGACAGCAAAATCAAATAATAGCAATGAGGTAAACTCCCCTAAAAAGGCCAAATAGGCGAGCTGTCAGGAGAGAGTCCAGTTGTACCTGACACCCAAATGTTTCTGTAGCCAGAGTCCAGCGAGCTGCATGGTAGAGGCAAATGTACTTGCTTTGGACCCTAAGCACATTTTATATTGTTTCGGATCTAAATTGGGGTCACACTGAACAGGATGAAAAATATGGACTACTCCTACTTCCTGACTTCTGAAAGCCTTCAAGCCAGACGTTATCACTTTAGTAAAGAGATCTACATCCTCAAGTCCCCAGCCCTGAATCGAGGTATCAAATCCACCAGCAGTCAGTAGATCACTTTTGTAAATACAGGTAATTCCAAATCCATAATCCCTCCAAAACCCAGTTCTTTTTGTGAAAACAAAACTACTGTCAGCTGGAGGGTTGCCTCCATATATTACTTTTGGATCATATTGGCTGAAGATGATAGGGTAGTAAACCTGTTCTCCCTGAATAGTGTTATCTCTACATCGTTGGAGGAAGTCTGATGTGAATACCAGATCAACATCACAGAACAGCAGCAAAGTGTCATTGTCAAACTGAGAAGAGGCCATCTCAAGACCTAAACCTCTAGAAAACTTTCCTGACATTGGAATCAGGGTCATATCTGCCTTGGGATACTTAATGCTGTATTCTTTCATTAGGTCTATGTGTTTGCTAGAGTCTTGGCCTGACTCAGAACTGAAGAGAATTATTGCCAACTTTACATTCTGCTTGGGAATCAGACAAATCTTCTCAAAATTGTCCATAAATCTTGAGAAAGTATCAAATCTTCCCGTGATAGGGACAAGAATATGTATTTTCTTGTCACTGTGTCCCCCAATGTCTTTGGTGCCTTGAAACGATGAGGAAAAAATCTTTAAAGAATTTGAAAGGAAAGAGAAAGATGGAGTGTCAGTGTTGGTGTCCTCCAGCAAGCTTTTTACATCCAGCTCCTCTGCTTCTTTGAAGAAAGGTTTGCTAAACAATTGCTGAAGGTAAGCATGGCGTCTCACTGGAACTGTAACTTTCCTTCCTTTGTGCCTTTTGTACAAAAGCAGTAAATCCAGGATGTACTCTACTCCATGCAGAGGGTCTACCCTGCGGTACCCATACTGTATTTCCTTGAAATCGATGAGCCTTCCTCTAGATCTGGAGTTCTCATTTATCATTTCCATGACCTGCATCACAGTATCATCCAGTGCAGCCCGCAGGACGCTGCTCAGGCTCTGCCGGGGTGGCTGGTTCTCCACCATTGAGTAAAGAAACTTTCCTGTCAGGAACTCCCACTCAATGACTTCATCCCTTTCACGTGGCTGGAAATTATTGAAAGATGGCACAACTCCCAGTTGCTGATCTTCCTTATTTACTTCAGTGTTACTGAGTTTGCTCATCAGGACACTTTCTCGATGGAGCTGGATGGTCCGATGGCGCAGTTCGGAAATTTTGCGACTCAGTATGTAATTGTGCAGCCTGTATTGGTAGGCTGGCCTTTTGTTTGGATGAAGTGTTATGGCTGTGTGGATCTTGCTGTTGTGAAGATCTTGAATGTAACCCTTGCGGTTGTGTTCATAGTTTTCGTGGAAGAGTTGCTGCATCTGTAAAGACAGAAGGGTGTAAGGGGGAAAGAGACATTAAATTGAAGTGCTTCTACCAGAAAAAAGGACTCACATTGGTACTGGTATCATTACCAATTCTTATAGATCATGGTTATTTTTAGGCATAGAATTTTAAAGCATTCAGTAGAAAATAGTTACATTGTTTTGGTCTGAGTTTCAATGAGCACATATTATCCTCTGTCTAAAGAAAAGGTCAGCTGTCTTGGGTTTATCTTCACTTTGTCCAACTGCAGAACTAAGGGAAATGCTTAGGACTGTGGGTGACATTTCTGAGTTCATAGGTGCTATGCATGAGCCACTGACTTCAATGTAAAACCCAATTAGCACAGATCCTTAATGAAAGGCTAGCAACATTCACAATTTTTCAAAGAGCACCCTGTATTTGTCAATGGAGCACAAAGTTGATTGTACTGAATCGCCTTAACAAAACTTTTTTGTCATGTTGACAGAGAATTCAATAATTGAAATAAAACCATTTGATTATACATTTTGTGATGTACACATATAATAGAGTATGTCAATTAAGCAATTGATTGTGATAGCGATTTCCAATTTATTTCTGTAGCAAGAAGACATTCTACTTCTGTCAAGTTAGTAATTGTGATGTAGTGAAGAGATATATTTTATGGCTTACGGGTCTAGGATCCAAAATATCTGGCCTTTATAGTTTCTGTGCAGACAACTAAACTATAAGCAAATCATAAAACTATATTTGACTCAGTTTCCTCCCTAGAAGACAACTTAGCTCATTAAAAATGTGATATTTATTCTTAAATGAGAAATTATATGGAGTAGTAAAATACTGACATCATAAATATATTTAAAATCCACTGCCCTTTCCTAACACCTTCTAACTCCAGAGAATTATTTCCCACGCTGTGTTTTTTTTATCTGCAAACAGATTGGTCTGTAATTAACACATAAGGAAAATGTGCTAGTTAGATAGAAAAAGTTGTTCAAGAATGCATTGTAAATTTAAACTGTAATCAGATTCTGAGATGGGTATTGAAGTTTATCTTTTATACACTGACAAAATCAAGAGAGGTAAGTTCTGATTGTGTACTATATAAGACACAAAACATTAAACTCACTTGCTTCAATTCTTTCAAGAACAGAAGTTTTGCTACCGGAAGTAATATGAAGAATAGGGCAATAAATGTAAAATAACACCTAACAAAGCTAAGAATGATGAAATCTAAGTAAAATTCATTAATATGTACAAGATACAAACATTGTCACATTTAGAAAAACAGAACTTTAATATAAATTTTTAGAGTGCCCCTCCCATCTCATTCAGATCCCAAACATTTCTGCTTGAGCAAACATGGTTGCTACTACTACTCAGATTAAAACTGTTGAGGTTAGTTACATAACATATAGAAAAGCAATAGATAAATTCTGAGAATACCTTAAGCTATGTTAAATTTGCCTCTAATAAAACAGGTACCTCTGTTATGTAAGTGAAAATGAATGTGAAAAAACATACAAAATTACAACATGATTCCTACAGCCTTTATTCACAGAATTCCTACCTAAAGCTGTCTGAGAACATTTATCCTGTCTTGAAAACTAGACGTTTTGGTTGTTACATGAGATGAGATGAACCAGGGACTACAGGATTTTAACATGAGGGTTTGGGTGATTTCCTTATAATCACAGGGAACAGGAACCAATATCATCAGGCCTGTTAGTGTTTTAACTAGCAATGCTGGAAAAAATTAAATATGGTTTCCCTGACGACTAGAGGTGGTCTCTGGCAGGACAGATGCATTAGAGATTGAAAGGGAAAACTGTTTCTAGGAAAGAGCTGGGTGATGATATTTGCTCTTTGGAAAAACAATTTTCTCTTCTCACTCTACAATTTACATTTTGAATAATGAAAAAAGAGCAGCTGATCTGGCTAGATTTCCAGCTCTCCAGTTATAAGTTACACTTCCTTCCTGGTCTGTTTTACTTAAAATGGTATGCTATAAGCTCTGCAAGGTGACTATGCTTTTGGATTGTCCACTTTTTCTGCAAAAAGCTGAAGGCGTGATTTTTGCATCTAGAATTTCATCATAAAGTCCCCTTAAAGGAAAGAAAATGTGTAATGTTGAAAACAAAGGAAAGAAGGGGAGGTGGTTTGGATGTCTTTCTTTTCTAAGTTGTCTAATGAAGAATGCTATTTGAGTATAAATTAAATAACCAGTAACTTTACACATTTACAACCATTAACACCTTTACACATTACATTTAAAGTACACGATTTTTTTCATAGTTAAGTACATGGAAGTTTTATGTAAAGTAGTAAAATGCATTTTATCAAAAAAAATTGCAACAGATGACATATTATTGCTGCAAAGCTAAATTCTGTCCTCCTACTGTGCAATTTCTTCTGCAACCCTTGACTTATTACAAAATCTGCTTTACAGAAGATTCATTAGCAGCACTTACTTAACAGAAATACTTAACAGAAATATTCTGTTAACGTAAATACTGCATTTTTTGCACATTCCAATTTCAGATGCCTGGAATAATTTGATATGCTCCACTGAAATCATGGAGAGAATATATACTCCATTATAATAATGATTTTGCTTTTGATAATCAACAAAAGATTAAAAGTAGCAATGAAAAAAAATTCAATCAACTCAGTAATGCAGTACTATCACACATATGCAAAACGGTACTAATACATTTTCAGTTATGTTACTGAAAACTTTTAATAGATCCAATTTGGAGAAAACAGAACAAACATGACACTGAAAGCACTTCCTGAAGATAGCCTGTTTTAATCTTGGTGCAGAAATTTGTTTTCAATGTTGCAAGAAAAAAGTGTCTTTTTACAATTCAGCTTATTAACATCTAAATGAAAGCAATTCAATTTGATCCTAACATTGCTTTGAAATTTCTAAGCAAGGTGGTCAAGCCCAGGAGGTAAAGGGAAGGATGATTACATTTCCTGGAAACTGGATTCGTGTGCCATTCTGAATTGAAAAATGCAGTCATAAATTATCTGGCAAAGGAAGTGGGTTTGGGAAGTGGCAAGATTTGTTGACTATAAATTAAAATTATTCAGCATGGTAAGAGTAAACGGTCCTGCAAAAGTTTTCATGATTTTGAATGGCAAGGTAAAAAAAAGCCAGATTAAATTCTGTGTAGATAGATGCAAAGTACATGTGAGGAAAACAATGTCAGACTGTGTGAGCTGTTAGGACTTGGAAAAGGGAACCTAGTCCACACAGTATGCAATTCTGTCTAGGTGTCATATGGAGGTTGAGCAGTGATGAAAGGAAAAGATAATGGCATGAGAACAAGTCTAGAGTGAATCAGAAGCATGGTTGTGTCCATAGTACACCAGCATCTTGAAGACTGTGACCAGGCAACTTGTCAGTATCATCCCATCTGAAACTCATAACACAGAATCACGGAATGTTAAGGGTTGGTAGGGACCTTAAATATCATCTAGTTCCAACACCTCTGCTGTGGGCAGGGACACCTTCCACTAGACCATGCTAGGTTGCCCAAAGCATTATCCAATTCAGCCTTTAGCACTGTCAGGGTTGGGACATCCACAACCTCCCCAGACAACATGTTCCAGTGTCTCACAGGAAAGAATTTCTTCCTAACATTTAGACCAAGTTTTTCCTCTTTCAGTTTGTACCCATTACTCCTTTTTCTATCAAAACAATCCCTGAAAAGTTGCTCTCTGGCTTCCCTCTAGACCTCCAGATAGTGGAAAGCTGCTATAAAGTCTCCATGCAACTTTCTCTTCTCTAGAGTGAGCAGCCCCAATTTTCTCAGCCTGTCTTTGCACCTTGTGTCCTCTTCTGGACTTGTTCCAACAGGTCCTTCCTGTGCAGGGACCCCAGAGCTGGATGCAGGGTTCCAGCTGGGGTCTCACCAGAGCAGAGCAGAGGGGCAGAATCCCCTCCCTCCCCTGCTGCCCACACGGCTTTGGATGCAGCCCAGGATCCCATTAGTTTTCTGGGCTGTGAGTGCACACGGCCAGGTCATGTTGAGCTTGTCATCAATCATCATGTGGGTACAAAGGTACTAACCAATGCTACCCAACAATTACACATCTGGATCATTAAATAAACAGATAACCAGGGCAAAAGGGAGTAATCCAAAGAAAGCCAACCCTGAGATCAATAGAGTCAGTGAGCACCATAAGAAAAATTGATAGGAATTATATCACCTCTTCTCACATAAAGAACTGTGACACTTACAAGGATGCGCTCAAAGCAGAAAAGGAAATAATCATCTAGCCCAAGCACAGATCTTACTGGCACAGCAAGCTGCTGAGAGTAAAATTTTGGATTACTTTAAAGAGTGAGGCAACAGCTTAGTGAGAAACTCCAATCATCTATCTTGAATCTAGATATCTAGATTCAAGATGTACTTGCTGTCTAGAACTCCTGGAGCCCCAGCTGAAGATATGTCACAATATTTCCTTATTGTCCTGTACCCCTGCCTCAGCTTCTCCTACCAGTTACTAAAGAGAGAGAATATTTTGCCAAGTGGACATTTAGTTTGACATGATACAACCAATTTACATTCACTGAAAGCAGTGAATGGGAGAATTTGTCTTGAATTCAGTATAATACTTGGAGGCCCAGCATTTTATCTTTTCATATTGCGGGACTGCAACTTTTCTGAATAGTTTGCTGTCTTCTGAATGATTCTTACAGCACAACTAATGTAAGAGTTGGCATGGACTTCTGCTTGCCTTTTTCCTTGCCAGCTGAAACTAGAAGTTGGCAAGAAATTCTAATGATCTAATCATGCTCTAAGGAACTCTGAACTGCAAGCAGGAATTTAGAAAATTATAAGAAATGAAATCAGAATAAAGGCAATGTTTTATTATCGTGACAGAAAAATACAATAGCTAACACACAAGCACAAAGTAATTTGCATTGCAAGCTCTGAAATTATTGTAATCGCTGTGATTTACTGATGTAATAAAAAAAGGAAGTTCTTATTACAGATACACAGAAGCCCAAACCAACCAACTTTATTATTGCAAGACTATCACATATTAAAAGAGTGGATGTATATGGTGCTTTTTAAATTTACACAATTTTCCTTTGAGCATTAAGAACAATTCCTCATATTTAACAGAGAAGACATAAAACTTAATCCTCCATTCACTCGAGCTGTTCTTAAATCCACAGTAGTGCTAAACTGTTGACCATTTTATCTAAACTGGACTTTTTATTAATATAGAAATAAGATGAACAGGAATTATTCCTGGTCTTTCTTCCCTCTGCCGTTTAGAGTTTACCTCTTCTAAAGATGAAGATTTATTCACTACTTTCAGTGAGTTCAAGAGACATTTCATCCATATGAAGTATACATGTAAATCTACTGTGCTTGAGATAGTACTGTTCTGCTGAATAGCAGGAAGTTGAGTGCTTAAAAAAAAATTCAGATGACTATAGGCACATTAAGATGGTCTCAATAATATGTACTAGAATAAAATGCAACACTAAGCCACAGGTAATCTAAGTTTCTGGAAAAGAAGGCAGATTTGAGCAAGTCAGTTTTGGTGCTCTGAGAAATACTATCAGCCTGGAGAAGATAAGGATTAAGACTGAAATTATGAAATGCATATGAACTTGATAATAGAGAAGCAATAACAAGCTATGTACAAGTAAGGAAGTCATAAGGAAGTTTGGAGGGAAGTCATTACAGAAGCTTCTTAGGAACAGTATCATACCCAGTGACACTGGCACAAAATCTTGAACACTGCTCATGACACACAGTCAAGGACATTGTGATTAAATGAGAAGACAACCCATAAGAGCCAGAGAATTTGGAAATTAAGAAGTTGTGGAAATTAAGTCATTGTAATAAAACACATACAATGCAATACCCATGGTTGCAAGAGGGAGGTGACTAAGTGTCTTAGGAAAGCTGATTTTTTAAACTGGAAATAATTGAAATACAAATTAAAAATAAGAATATTAGAGACAGTAAGACACTAAAAGATTATGAAAAGTCAATGTGAATCCCCTACAGAAAAGGGACACAAAACTTAATGTTTTGCAAAACTTGCATCAGTCACAATATTTCGGAAAGATGCAACAAACAGCTTCACACAATTCTGAATCTGCATTTTTATCAAATGCATTGGACCAAATCAATGCAAAAGAGACTTGTCAGGACTTTTCTAATTTAGTTTGTAAATAGACAAATTAAACGGCACTGGTACGCAAGGACAGCAGCATGCAGAAAAATGCAGAAAAATGTCTTAAATGACCCTGGGCATTATCTAAGTGAAACAATTGTGTAAAAGGCTGCATTTCAGTGGTCAGCAGATCTAAGGATGGTAGGCTGACAGTCTTTTGGCCTCCTCAGGTTTGGACTGTCTGGTGTCACTAACCCCTTTCTTTGGCACAAACCAGCCTTCAGAAGAGAAGCACCAGGATAATGTGGAAGGGATGACAGGTTAAGAAACTGGTAATAACAGTTCCAGTTACAATGAACAACGCACTTCCAAGCCTTCCACTAGGATGTGAAATGGAAATGGCTGACTCAGCAGTTTTGATTATGCCAGGGATCTGACTCATTTTCTGTTCTGCATGATAAAGGATGAGTGATCACAGAGAAGGTATAACTAATTTTCCTATCACAGCTTAAGCTTCATGTAACTCAGTGATGTTTAGACTTATGGCTGCTCCTACATACTCAGTCACTGAGAGAGCTCAGCAGAGAAAAGCAGGTTCTCATTATCAGGGACACCAACAAGTGCACTAGGACCAGCTACATGTTTGCACCATGAGTCGTGGGAGCTGAACGTGCTCTCCACAGCATTAAACTAATACATACCCCTGCAGTCCAGCACGTAGAACCATCTGCAGTTTTGCCATTGTTTGCCTCATTACAGAAGGTGATTTACCACACAGCAGCATTGCTGCTATCACATCCAGTGACACGCACTCACGGCACACATGTTCTTCATGTCTTTTGAATATCTTGGTGGGGCATGTGTGCTTCCTTAGGTAACAGCTTAATGCTAAAAACTTTTCCACATGCTAAAATTGTTCTCTGGCTCCCACATGTCAAGCAAAGGAGCAATCCACCCTCCTTGAAGCCAAATCTCCCATGACCTCGGGGCCATAGTTCCAAAATGGATTGTGTCAAGGTTCCCGCCCTGCCACAAAGGGTGCTACAGATTCCTTACAACCAAATACCTTTCCCTGGCATATCTCATACAGTATGAGACAGACAAAGAATTGATTAAGAAGTGGCATTTCACAAATATAAAAATATCAATAATTAATTCTTTCTGCATTTGTATCAAGTCACTAAAATACTCTATTGTTAAAATAATAAACATTACTTTATTGTCTACTAGTTAGCTATTACCTGCATCAAGCACATTCTATAAGAAGCAGTAGCCTTTTATGTACATGCTTTATTTACAGAATTCATACTATATATTAAAAACATTGTAAAATTTGACCACAAAAGTAACACATAGTCTTTTACACCAACATATCTTCAGTGCAAGACACTAAAACTTTCTGAATGCTCATACACCAGAGCATTTACCAATATTTCTTCCTACAAAACATATACTTTTTTAATACACAGTTAAGAAAAATGCTTAATCATTAACTTTAGGAAGCAGAAGAAGAACAAAGTTATTTTGCTAGTCTCTTACCCTTAAGCATAGTCCTGAAGTCAGTTTACAATGATTATTTAACCATGACATTAAAAAACAAATTTTTGTGTTAGTAAAATTATTAAAGTTTTAGTGTGTCTATGGAATTATTTATTAAATTAAGTGAAACTTTCAAATAACTCTATTATATAACACATGCAAAGTGTGTAAGTACTTTTATTTCATAATCTGCCCCTTTGTGGCTATGTGACACATTAGGCCATATAGAGGCAAAAAAAATTTGTCAAATATTAGCCTTCAATGTACACCACAGAAAAATATAGAAAAAGTCTTTAAGGTCATATATTTAGATAGAAATATCAAGCTTTACCCTCTGGGTTAAGAAAAATAAGATGAAAACGTGATTTGATGACTAATCATAGTTTCTGAATTGTTTCTATATGTTGTGACATAAAGCAGTGTATTTGTTTAATGATAAACTTTTCTAAAACATGGACTCATGCATTTGTGTATCTGACCAAATATTTTAATACTGTAATTATTCTCTGAAGTGTATAAACACCACAACTGCTGATTCCACATAAATAAATTATATAGAAACTGGAAATTTTGCTTTTTTCGGGTATCTTGTGGGTAGTATTACAGTTGAACTAGCAACACACCCCGTTTTACAGGGTCACCCCAGAAGGAATTTTACTGAGAAATTTCCCTTTTGTTACACCAACAAAGATCATGTCCTTTTCACTCCTACTCAGTAGAACTCATATGTTTACATTTAGCTTATCCCCAAAGACTTCTCTCCTACAAAAACCCCCACACTTCTAAAGAAAACATCCAAATACTGACAGCGAGTGTAATGAAGACTTTTTAGCACAGACATACTCAGCACTCTTCACAGTATTACAGAAGAGAAGGTTGGTTTATGATTGTATTAAGATGCCTAAAAAGTATTTCATTCACACTTGGCTAGAGCCATTCCTAAAAAAACAGTGGTAATGCATCTTATCTGTTTTTCACTTGTTGAGACCAATCTCCTCGTACATGTTTGAGAATCTTTGTCCATTTCACACTAACCAAGTAAAGCTGAAGCCATAGAATTAACATCCTGTAATGGCCTGAGGCTGTGCTGCCTGCTTCATGTGATGACTTCCCTCCTATCACACCAGCTGATACCAGTTCAGATGCTCAGCACACCATCTGCACTCCTGTCATGCTCAATGCAGGAAACCTCTTCTGCTGAATGAAGAATTGGGAGGTTTTCTTCTGCAGTGCAATATAAAAAAAAAAAAATGTTTCTACAGCCTTCATGCTTTAAGTACTCTGAGTGTGTAATCTTAAAACACTGGGAGAAGACAATTTCGTGCAGCAGGAGAAAGCAGCCCTCTGCATGCCCCTGCCCCAATAACAACACTAGCTATAAAAAGTATGAGAATCCTGTCTCGTGAAAAATCCTCATACTGTAGTGATATTTTACAAGGCATAATTCTTCCTAGTGGGAGATGAGCATCCTGCAAACCACAACAGTCTGACACAAAAGGTTTCCTGGTATTTATGACTTCCCTTACAAGAATCAATCTTCCTGAAGAATTTGCATGCCTGTGCCTTACTAAAACTGTTATCCACTACAGAAAACGTGCATCTTACTTTGCTCATCTGGAGCTTAAAAGGACTTCTTAACTGAGTCCTAAGAATCTTTTCTTTTGAAGTAACTCACCAATTCAAATGTTGAAGAAAACTTTGAGAAAAAGCCATTTTAATTTTTAATTCTTCTGAAAAAAAATATTAAAAAAATCAAGCTTCAGGGCTACAAATACTGAAATCTAAGTACTGAGCTAAACTGCAGTACTTCTCTGCTTCACAAGTTGGTCACATTTCTCTCTAAATGAAAAATTCTAACTGAAAACAATCATTTGAGTTTACTATTCACAGTATATTTATGATTATAGTCTACAAAAGGGAAATACTATGAGCTACAATCCATCAGTGAAGTAAATTATTAGGACACAAAAGTTTTTTTCCACTGTTTTAGGCGTCTTTAATAATACTACTGTTTGAGACTAAAATTTGGGGCTAAAATGAAAGTAAATATTTTTCTCAAGCTGTTTTTATTGCTTTTTGCCTTCAGTTTTACCCAAGTTTCCATAAAATCCATTTTGATACAAGACAACAAAATCAAACAACTCTATCCTTCCAAAAGTCCACAGTTATTTGGAAACAGAACTTTTGATAAATACTAAAAGAAATAATAGAATAATCTTTATTTTAAGTCGAGGATTTATCTAAGCAAACAGTGTACCAAAAAGTTCTCCCTTTGAGATAATATCTCAGTTATTTATAAAGAGCATCTTAATATAAGCTACTTTTGCTCAGTGATAGGCACTCTATCACATCTGTCTGCCACCCTCTAACACTTCTGTTTGCAGAAACATGAGGGTTTGGAACCTTTTAAATAACGTTAATCCAGTGCAACCTAATGGAACTTTGATTTCCAGTCTTGAAACAGATCCTGCTTGAAGACCAACGAACTGGACCAGATGATCTCTGTGACTTGTCTAATTTATATTACTTCACAGTCTTAAAATTCCATATTAATTAGTAAACTTATATTACAAAACATAACTTGATGAGGAACTGAGTGGTAGCAATGTCTACTGTAGAATAAATATTAGGGAACCTGGACCTGACCTTCTCCAAAAGTTTTTCACAAAAATATAAACTTTGGGAGACTGGAAACACTGACAATTCAGCTTATTTTTAAATTCGTATAATATGATCTATATTATACAGCATGTGTGCAGAATTCAAAATTATTTTGAGTAACTCAGCCTTAAAGAGATGCTACTTTCTCTGTTCATTTATCCTTTTTCCCATTATTTTACAATTAAATTTTTCACCTACCTCTTTTCTTTGGGAGTGTCTTACTTTTCTGTAGGCTTGTGGAAAGCAGTTAGACATATTAAAAAAATAATAATTCTCCTGTGTTTATTTGATCCCCTTCCATTTACTCATGTACCTTTCTTAGCTCTACATGTTCTATATATGCCCAAAATTATGCACTGGGAGCCCTACAAGATCAGTACAACACACCTGAAGATGAAACACATGGTCTCAAGCAACTGTATTGCACACATCCAGTTAAACAAAATGACACCAGCAGTAATTTCTCTAGCTGAACTTTCATGCAATTTAAAAAGCTGGCTGATTTGTTAGTATCACACAGGTAATGCCATAAACGGTGCAGTATAACATCTTGTGGAGAACATAGTATTTCTTTTTAGCCAACAAGACTGGATGCACAGCTACCAGACAAATGGAAAACGAGAATACTCAGTGCTTCTTTCTTGGGCAAAGTAGAGCTGTTAAAGTACTGCCTGAGGAGAAGTAACAGTTTGCTAATGTTGTCTGAATAGCCCATGAAGGTGGAGAATAGAAGTTAGTAAGACAGAGTAATTTCAAAAAGTCAAAGCAGAAAGCATGACAAGAGGAAACAGATGGATTCCAACCTGTCCTGGGGAGTGGTGAGAACCAATTAACTTACATGACCAGGCAGAAGTTGGAAAGGTCAGATAAACTGGAAGGAACTTCTTGATCAGGAAATATATCTTGTAGCATACAGAAGAACGCAGTGCACCAGCAGATCTCTTCTTTGATAACAAAATACTTCTGAACAGTAAAGACAACAAGGCAGGGTACTGCTGCATATAGGGCTGGCTTTGTCAGAAACTGTGCTTATGGCAGCAAGTGAATACTGATGGTGTACTCCTACCAACACTGCAACATAAGTCTTACCTACACCCACCTCATCCCACTGGGAAATTAAGCCATATCAGGAATGCTCACATAGCCATAACAGGCTAGGGGGATATAGCTACAGGGGACCATAATAAAAAACCACTAGGTTAATGAAAATGGCAAATTTTCTAAAATTAAACAGAAGATCAGCCCAAAAGGGGCCAAGGACCCCTATCCAGAGTAGAAGTGATCCCAGGTGGAAACACCAGGAGACACCATCCCCGGCAGTCTGGAATAAACAGGAAGGAGTTTGGTGAGTTTCTCAATACAGAATTTTTCAGATCTCTCATCTGAACAGATCTGCAGAGCAGAAACAACAGAATGTTGCACTTGCCTTCACCGTCACTTGCCTGATATTTCTAAAGATATTTTCTCCTCAGTACAGGCAGATCTCAAAGGAAGTATTTTCATGTGTGAAATAATTGTAGCTCCTAATAGTAAATCATATTACTAATAAAAATTCCCTCAAGTGCTGAAATGAGAAAAACTGTTTAAAATGTCAAGAAGTCATGAAAAAATGAGATTGGTTGAAAAAAAATCCCATAACTCCCAATATATTTCAACACAACCCATAATTATGCATGCAAAATTTTATTTCTTTTGAGGCACAGGCATGCAGCCTATTTTCCTCACTACTGTTTACCAGCCACAATTTTCTTTTTTCTTTTAATCTCAAGAAGTTATCATTCCACTGCAAACACACTTCAGAAAACTGCCGGGTTTATCCTTTAAACAAGCTTTTGAATCCTTTAATTATTCAAAGAAAAATTCAGCAAATGCTTGCATAGCCAATTAAGTACAGATTTATATTCCAGCACTATCAGATAATGCTGAAATAATGTATAAAAAACCAGCATCCATAATTTCCATGAAGTAATACCATGAATTCTGTTTAAATACTTCATCAATCAAACAAATTAACCATCTGCATACATTATACATTTTGTTTACATTAATGTGTAAACGTCTACAATAAAAAGAGTGTAGGAAAACACCTGGCCCTGAATGCCTTTGTTTATTCATAATTAGCAATATTTCACTATTAGTTTATGTATTTTAGTTCCTTAGTCCATTGGCCTTACTTGGGTAGATTTTTCCACACAAAATAAAGAAAGGATAAGCATTATCAAGAGATATGCATAACTGGAAAACATAGAAGCCTAGCATAGGAGTAATACTGGACTATAATTTAAAGATGGAGAGAAGGAATTCAATCTGCAGCATCCATTTTAAATTCCATGCATCGTGGCAACATCAGATAAAAACTCAGTGCCACCTTTCAGCAGTACTGGTCTAAGGATGGAGCCAAGAATGTGAGACAGAGGTATTATATGTTTCTAAAACTGTCTAAGAAAACAGACAATATAAACATTCTTGTAGGGGAAGCAATTTGGAGACCTAAAGCTACCTGGAAGCCTTTTGGATACCTTAAATAGCTGACTAGTTTCCTTGCTTCGAGCTCAGGCCAAGTTGTTTCACTTCATATTTTCTGGTAATAATTCCAATATGCTGACAAAATCTGAGGTATCAAAGGAGATAAAGGGTAATTGAAATCAGCAGACAAAAAAGGGAAAAAGATTAGGACTAGTGCCTATCTAGAACTTAAAAGGAAGTACACATTAAGAGAAAAACAAGCAATCTCATAAGATCAACACTTGTAGCAGAGCACCAACTTTCTGTTTAGAGCTCTAAGAACCTTAAACTTATTTGATTTGCTTTGAAATCTGCATATTTATTCAAACTGTCATCAAAATCTAGCTTTTTATAAAAGCTGTTGGGTAGATTAGGTGTTAAGATATGGACGTGCTGGAGCACAAAATTACTGAAAGACAGCATCCAAACGGGGAAAAAAAGTATGATTTCATATTAGCTAGGACAGAAAGTCAAACAGGGTAACAAGGCTGGTGAAGGAAGGGCCTAGAACACAAGTCCTGTGAGGAATGGCTGAGGGTGTTTACCATGGAAAAAAGGAGGCTCAGGATGAACCTTATCACTCTCCACAATTCTGAAAGGAGGCAGTGGCCAGGTGAGAGTCAGCCTCTCGCCCAGGCAACCAGCAACAGGACAAGAGGACTCAGTCTTAAGCTTCGCCAGGGGAAGTTTAGGCTCGATATCAGGAAGATGATCTTAATAGAAAGGGTAATTAGACATTGGAATGGGCTGCTGGAGGTTGTTTAAGGAAAGACTGGATGTGGCACTGGATGCCATGGTCTAGTTGACAAGGTGCTGTTAAGTCACAAGTTGGACTTGGTGATCTCAAAGATCTTTTCCAACCTGATTGATTCTGTGTGATTCTCTGAAATAGATTACACAAGCACGTTTAAACACTCAGCCATTACTTCATATTTATATTTATATTTATATTTATATTTATATTTATATTTATATTTATATTTATATTTATATTTATATTTATATTTATATTTATATTTATATTTATATTTATATTTATATTTATGTGGAAGTGGTCTGGGAGACTTGGAGCTATGACAAGGGGTTGCATATAGCAGGAAATACTGATGAGTGGTAATCTTGGATCATTAAAGCCATGATCCAGTGAGAAATGCCCCTCCTGGGTGCCCTACCTTTTTATCTACAAGAGGTAAGAGGGAATTATAGAATTATAGAATAGGTTGAATTGCAAGGGAGCTTTAAAAGCCATCCAGTCCAACCCCCACTGCAATGACCAGGGCTATGTTCAAGCAGAACAGGTTGCACGGTGCCTCATCCACAGTGACATTGAATATTCACAGGGATGGGGAATCTCCCAACACGATGGGCAATCTATTGCAGTGCTCCATCACCCTCACCATAAAAAAATTCTTTCTTATATCTAATCTAAATTGGTCATCCTTCAGTTTCAAAGCCATTCTCCCTTCTCCTCATACTCCATGCCCTGGTAAAAAGTACCTCTCCAGCTTTCTTGTGGGCTCCCTTCAGGTACTGGGAGGTTGCTCTAAAGTCTCCCTGAAGCCTTTTTTTCTGCAGGCTGAACAACCCCAGCTTTCTCAGTCTCATTAGGAAACACGCTCCATTACTCTGGATCATCTTCATGGCTCTCCTCTGGACTTGATCCAAAAGGTCTGTGTTGTCTTTTTGGGGACCCCAGAGCTGGGTGCAGGGTTCCAGCTGGGGTCTCACCGGAGCAGAGCAGAGGGGCAGAATCCCCTCCCTCCCCTGCTGCCCACACGGCTTTGGATGCAGCCCAGGACACGTTTGGCTTTCTGGGCTGGGAGTGCCCATGGCTGGGTCATGTCCAGCCTCTCATCCACCAGCACCCCCAAGTCCTTCTCACAGGGCAGCTCTGCATCTGCTCATCCCACAGTCTGTGCTGATACCAGAGGTTGCTCTGACCCAGGTGCAGCACCTTGCACTTGGTCTTGTTAAATCTCATGAGATTCCCATGGGCTGACTTCTCAACCTTGTCCAGGTCCCTCTGGATAGAATCCCATCTTTGGATGTGTCAACTCCACCACTCAGCTTGGTGTTATCTGCAAACTTGCTTACTTCATCCTGATGTCAGTGACATTGATGAAGACATTAAATAGCACAGGCCCCAGTACAAACACCTGAGGGACACCACTTGTCACCTCTCTCCATCAGGACCCTGAGCTGTTGACCACCACTCTTTAGATGTCACTACTGAACTAAATTCTTACCCATCAGTCTACCCATCTAACTCATCTCTCTCCAGTTTAGAGATGGCATCTGACTGCCATGACTTTTCAAAAATCACAGAGAGTAGCTTGGCAGCTGTATCAGCCAATTCCCTCCATGTTCCCCTCTTTGCTCATACAGGGGTGTGCCTTTGTACACCTACAGGGCTTGTCTGCTGGGTGGTGGGTCTACCCTTCCCAGCCAGAAGAAGATGACTGAGTAGGGTATTGGGAGCAAAGCCTCTGAAATAGCTAGAACTAAGGATTGCCTCCAGTGAGATATTTTTAGTGCTAGGAATATTAACTTTATGAAGAAAACATAACAGTCATGCAGTAACAATAAAACATGAATAATTTCTAAATAATTAACGTAAATCAGACATATATTTTTTTACTAGGACAAAAGTCAGCCAATGCAAAATGGAGAAACAGAAAATGTGTGCGAAAAAGTACTTAAGGGAGAACAAAATTATTGAATTTTTAAATTATTGAAGCTCAGAATTTAGCATGAATTTAAAAGGATTAAACATACAAGATGATATTAGAATGAACAACAGCAATAAGAATCCCAACTGATTCAGGGTAAAAGCAATTTGATAGCTCATAATGACTCATTTGAAGGTGTCAGCACAAGCTCATCACAAAGATCAAGCCTACAGAATGCAATGTTAATAACTTTTCCAAGGGAAATATATTTGGTAAAAAAATGTATCCCATCACATATCACATCACATTAACATTCTTAAAACAGGATTTTCAACAAAAATCCTGTTTTGGACAACAAAACAATAAACATAGATTGGTGAAAATGAACTATTCTCTTTTTAGGTAAACACATCTTGAGAACACTTAAATGCACTGCCAAGTCAAATTTTAAGCTCTCATGTTAAGTAAGAAAGCAGAAGTGCCAGCAGATCTACCTAATATGGGCCAAGGCTCTCTAATCTATCCCCACTAATTAAATACTCCATCTTTCTTATAGGAAGGTTAACCATAAAATTTATAACAACTTCAAAATTTGGGAATGACTGGAATCTGGTTCTGGTGGCTGGTAGACCTAAAAGTAGTTTTTCAGAAGTTACCACTGGGGAACTAATGACTGAACTAGAGGACCCAAGATGTCTAAGTTCTTCCAAAGAAAGAAAAGGCAAAATCAGTACAGTAAGACTTCCTGTAATACTTCACCATCCTCTTGACATAAAAGCTTTCATCAGTCTGCACTCTGGTCAGATTTCTGCATGACAGGCCAGATTTAATCTGGATTTTTATTCAATTTTTCTTACACTTGTACTACATCAAGTCATTACCCAGCTGAGACACTGAACAGCATGACTTCCTTGTCAACCAAGTCTTCACTTCTTGCCATGTCAGTAAAAGAATATTAAAACAAGGATGTTCAAATTAGCATTTCATTTCTTATGGTGCAATCAAGGAGATAAGTATGGCTTCCTTCCAGCTGATTGTATTGCCATTAAAGTTTATGATAAATTATGAACACCCTTGAGCTAAACATCCAATTAAAATAACATAAGCATGGCAGGATGTCTGTTACAATGTTTCCCTTAGAAAAAATCCTAATTATATTGCTATTATAGTTTTCCACAGGCATGCTTGTGCTTTCTGACTGGATGGTATGAAAATATAACATTAATTAACCTGACTGTGTTCTTATACCATCACTGAGAATCACTCTTATATTAACAACAAAAAAATCCAAGCCTAGCGAGTTACATGCTTCATAGTAACAGATCTATGATTGAACAGTGATTCTTTATCCTTTCAGTATTATAAAACATCCTTAACAAGATAATTTGCTGTTGAACTTCTGAATTGGGAAGTGTGGTTGATTAGTAAAAAGTCTTTCAGCTAGACCATAATAATCTGAAACCCATTTTATACTGCCTCATGTCTTTTCATGGCTGAAAATATTAATAGTTTTAATGGAGATTTGAAGGCTTATGTTTTGAAAAATGTGGTATTACCCTCCTATTTAAGTAATAGATTTCAAACTAAATTTTTCCCAGGCAGTATAAGACCTGCATATTCCCTGATTTGTTCTTCAGTAATAATGATTTTCTTACAAATCACTGAAGTATGTCTAGCTTGGTGATTTAACTCATTGAGGAATGCCTAATTTATACGCACTATGCCTTCTTTTACATTATGTCACTGTTTTCACACAATATTATGCCACAGAATAATCAAATATATAGAAAGCAGTTCCATCTTTACTATAGATTTTCAAATCAAACAAAGCAGAAGGAAAAACTCCAAAAGAGAACAAATAGGGAGGTGCAATGTTGTACAGAAAATAGACGGGATTTATATATTTGGAGAATTCTGGGTGAAAACAATTCAGAAAAAATATTAAGGACCTCAGATTTTACCAATTCAATTGACTAATCTAAATAATTCATAAATTAGTTTCTCTAGCTTTAATTAAATTGTTGATTGGCTTGAGTTGTGCTTCGAATAGAGTACATAAGACGTAAAAGAACTGGGAAAGAAGAGAAAAAATTGAAACAAAGGGCAATAATCCATTTTACTGTTCTCTTGTCTCTTACTATAAAAGGTTATAATACCCTGAAGGAATAAGAACAGAACTGTACATAGCTGAGGCTATTTCTGTAGGATAACATTATATTTTTTTAAATAGGATGAATATTAAGCAAGTAACTACTCTGTCAAGATGGCCAGTATATCTATTTCATAACAATGATGACACCTTATATTAAGAGAAACTCTTTCTTACACAATTTTTTATTATGATCAGGTTGAAATAAAATTTGAGAGCTGCTTGAAACCCACCTAATGCATTTATGACATTTATCTGCTTGGATGTGTGACTACAAAGAGCTGTTACTATTATTACAACTATACATACCAAATCCCATAAAAAGTAAAATTAGGCAATCATAGAATCATACAACGGTTTGAGTTGGAAAGGACCTTAAAGAGCTTCTAGTTTTAAATTTCTGCCATGGGCAGGGACACCTTTCACTAGACTAGGTTGCTCAAAATCTTATCCAATCTGGCCCTGAACACTTCCAGGGATGATGCACGCACAGTTGCTCTGGACAACAAGTTCTAGTGCCTCACCAACCTCTGAGTGACAAACTTCCGTCCAATATCTAATCTAAATCTCTCCTCTTGTGGTGTAAAACCCCTTCTCCTGATCGTATCATTATCTGCCCATGTATAAAGTTGTCCGCCCTCCTTTTATAAGTCCCCTTCAAGCACTGGAAAGACAAATGAGGTGTCCCTGGGGACTTCTCTTCCCCAGACTGAACAACCCCAGCTCCCTCAGCCTGTCATCATAAAATAGGAGCTCCAGTCATTAGATCATTTTTGTGGCCCTTCTCTGGACTCCTTCCAGCACGTTGATGTCTTTCTTCATGAAAGACACAAGACTGCTGGAGGGAGTCCAGAGCTGGATGTAGTAAACCAAATGAGACTCACAGTGGCAGAGTAAGGGGAGAATCACCTCCCTCAACCTGATGTTGAGGTTGACAATACTTGTTTAGAATACTGAACAAAAGTGGTGATATCAACAAAGACCTTTTCAGAGAAATTATGACAGAAATAAATTCATTTAAATATGTAGCAACAAATTTTTTTCCTTATCGTGACTGAAGGCGAATGTAGAATGAGGGAATGTAAGGCGTAGTTAAATCACAAAGGATATTGACACAAGTTTTAAAAACACAGGTTGAAGTATCAAGTGTATCTGCCTCAAAACAAGATAGCCTTTGCCTTCAGAGAACTATATAAAA
This sequence comes from Sturnus vulgaris, assembly GCF_052056855.1. Taxonomy (NCBI): domain Eukaryota; kingdom Metazoa; phylum Chordata; class Aves; order Passeriformes; family Sturnidae; genus Sturnus; species Sturnus vulgaris. The sequence continues at coordinate 38,460,240 of NC_142283.1, read as the reverse complement.
AAATGTGCAAATAGCCTCACTCATATATGAGGTTCACTAATCTTATCAAAAAGAAAAAAAGAATAATGTATTGGAACTTCCTCTTAGTAAGCCAAAATGCACTAACTAGAAATTACAGATATAATCACCAGTGCTCTTACCACTACCGTGAATATGCTAATCTGATCAGTTATTTCCTGAGTTTCAGCAGGCAAGAAGAAGAAGAAGAATCACCTATCTTTTATTTGAAAATTAAATTTCTTCTTTCTCTGTTTAGTGTCAGCTGGGTTCTTTAATGTTTACAGCATCTACCCATGGTGACATTCAGAGGGTGATGGTCAATGGCTCCATGTCATGATGGATATCAGCCACAAGTGGTGTCCCGAGCTGGGACCAGTGTTCTTTAATGTCTTCATCAACAACATACACATCAGGATTAAGTGAACCCTTAGCAAGTCTGCAAGTGACACCAAGCTGAGTGGTGTATTTGAGTTGACCCACCTGAAGGACAGGATGTCATCCAGATAGACCAGGACCTGCAAAAGACTTGAGCCCATGCAAATCTCATGAGGTTTAACAGAGGCCAAGTGCAAGTCTGAAAATTAAGAATCAAAAGCTAGGAAACATAAGGTCTTTTAGAAATCTACTACATTATTGTATCTTAGAAGTATAAATTATAATTCAATTTTCATCCTCTGTAAACAAAAAGAGCACCCACAGCATAACATCCCATTGGAATAAATTACCATATCGCATTTCCAATCCTGTCAACACTCCCTCTCACTCACAGAAGTTTTTCCTCAGATAGTCTAACTGATTTTATGTAATGAAAGTGCCAAATGATTATTTTCAAATTGTATTTAATTGGAAATTAATGTTGTATTGCAGACTTGAAAGAGGCTTCTACGACCAAATTTTCTCACCTATATTGAGTAGGTCTAACAAAAGCATATGTCTTTCTTCATACACACCTTTTCTCTTACAAAAACTCAAAAACATTGACACAATGAAAGAATTAATCCTGACTTTCCCTAGTTTCTAAGCGAAGGAAATTTCAGTACTGTTCTACAGTAAATTCTGCATGTAATTTTCTGTTCATTGCAAAAAAAAAAAAAATTAAAAGCTATTATTGCATCCGTCTTACAGAAATAATTGCTCTTAATCCAATTTTGCACTTTACAATAAGGTCAAGGATCAAAGGTGGGGGACATGGCAATCTAGGGCTGGAAGATTAGCGAGTTCAAAGCACAGAGGCTCAAGCCTGGGTTAGAAATAGCAAGGTAGGGCCATTTTCACTCCTGGCTATTACTATTAATTCAATTAAATACTAAATCCTCTGCACGTGCTTCATCTTTTAATTAATGAAGGCAAATTAGAAAAAACTCTTTCAGTTTGGTTTGAGTTGTGGATGAATAGAAAGGAGTATAGGAATGAAAACTCCAACTGTTGGCTCCAGAAGGTGAATGGTCTAAACCCTACAGATCTTCTATCCCTATTCCTATTGGTACTTGTGATCACTCCTACTGTATTTTCTGCTTAAAGCCCTGTCCAATACCCCTCTGCCAGTTGCAGTGCCCCCTTTGTCATTCTCTTCCTATCTTCATTCTCATGCAATTTTTTTCCTCCTCCCCAGTCCCTTCCACATCACACCCTCAAGTCACTGCACTGAAGTAAAGTTACCCCAAATATAAATGTGAAGCAATTTGTCTGTTAGGAGTAATTTCTGTTTTCAGATCAGCATATAGTTCCCCTAATTTTGTTCCTCAAACAATAATATTTTTTACAAAATTTTAATAAATCTGTTCATGGCTTAGAAAATTTTAGATCTAATGGTGCAAATCTAGCAGAATTATAATCCAAGAAGACAAAACCTTTTCATAGGAAGATTTAGATAGCCCATAATTAACAGCAACACAATCAGTGCAGGCTATACTAAATAATTGCATATGTCTGTGAAAGAGCAGAGTAACCTTGGGCTTCTTATACAGAATTAAGTTTTCTTTCTGCTCACTAAAGCAAAAGACAAATAAATGTCTGATCAAAAGTCTAAGCATGATGACTGAGGCATTCTGTTTACCAAAATTTCCCAGCACTTTTGTCAGTATAGACTCCTCAAAGTTTGTAACTGGATTAGTAGCTGTTCTAGTACTAAGTAAATTGTATAAAGATTTTAAATATTTTGCTTAACTTTAAAAATTTTGCTTAAGATTTAAAATACTGAAGAATTTATTATCTTTTTCCGAATTTTACTTATATATGCTTCTCTCTTTTTACCTAATATTCTATTACCTTTAAACTGCACTCATAGGATGCTTTTTCTCCCATTAAGAGAAAAATATCCCCTGGCATTAGCCAAAATTTGGATCAATCTAATGTTCATTTCAAATCAGAAAGTTACATGGTTTAGATAGGTAAATGCATAATTTATTTCCCTCTATTAGAAAAGACAATTAGACACTTTACTACAGTGAACAGTTAATTTCAAAATTTAGCTGTCCTCACTTTTGGCCAGACATGTTCTGAGAGTAACCTTTTGGGTACCAGCTCTGTTTCTATGTATCCAAAAATGCATTGGGAACTTCAGGCGCTAGGCATTAGATACAAAAGTTTGTGGATTTTTCTTGCAATATATTGCCACAGATTTGAACTATGATTAAAATGTAGAAGAAAACCCCATAATCTGACAATTGAAGAAAACAAAATGGAAAACAGCTTTTCTGGATTGTGGACTTATTCTCTGGATAAGTTGAAGTCCTGACAGGCAAAAAATTTCCAAGAGAGGGAGAAGGCAATGATCAATATAGTGTTGCTGTGCAAATATATGCAAAATGTGGAAGGAAAAGAAAAGCAATAAAAATTCTTTCCAGAATTAATTCCTACAGAATTAAAATTAATTCTCTTCAGAAGACATGCTTTTGCAGATGTTGACTCTTCCTATGACCTTCAGGCAGGATGTGACAAGAAGACAGGAGCCTGCCCTAATAAAAAGCCTCAAAGCAGAACACAGTGCCCCGTAACAAACTTTCGATGGAAGCAATCCAAGTCAGACTTGTGGGCTCAGCAATGTTTGTATTGTATTTATAGCTTTCTACTCCTGTAAATGAAATCTTTGCTGATAAAAGCAAATCCATCATTACTTACACTAGTAAAGTGCTTTGCACAGATGTTCAAGAGCTATGAAAAAAATTACGAGTCAAGCTGGTTTTAGACTTGGTTGTATTTTCTTTTAAAACAGATGTGTTTCTTTTTATGGCTTGTAAACCCAATTTTTATATATATTTTAATTATCTCTATCCCATCTGTGCAGTTTAATTACTGATTTATTTCCCTTTTTAGTAAGATATCCATCCATACATATTTAATTCCTGTCTATACTGAGGAATGCTAATAACTTTGTTTTCCTTATGAAAGTGGTGATGCATCTTTTAAAGACAGCACAGCTAGAACATGTCACAAATAACTAAACAAACTGCAGAGAGTAAGAACTTTAACTGTAGTACTCCTTACTAGCCTCTGTATTTTATTAGCTAATTGTAAAACTCAGTTTTGTTGATGAGACAAAATAGTATATATACACATTAACATTTATACATTAAGTCAATATCCGATTCCACCTCATTTTAAATAAAACTTGTGAAGAAATGCATTACAATTACCTTTGCATATTTACAGGCTCTATCTCAGGGTTCCTGAAAAAGTTTGTCACTTTTAATATAAATACTATTTATTAAATATATAATATTTAATATAAACACTATGATATTAGTAAAATTCCCAGTTTCAACATGGGCAGACTTATTCTGATTTTTTTTTCTGACTCTGTAATTCTGCAGATACAGAGAAAGTGGCAGCATTTCCCCTTGAGAATGTCTTTTTTTAGTGATGCCATAAATCCTAAAGTGGATCCTGCTATGAACATTCCAAGATTTTAACACAGCCCTGTCTAAATTACACAGGTGCTTTAAGAGTCACAAATAAACACAGCAACAGTAAAGAAAAGGTACAATGGATTCAGTTCACAATTCACAATTGGAAACTTACCTATATGAATATATATGAAATTTAGGAAAATGGTATAGGTAACTCCTTAGAACTGCTCACCAGGATTAGTAAAACTGCTTTATTAGATGATTTTTTTGTGTGTATGTTTTTTTGGTTTTTTAATCCTATCTTTTCTACATAAGTAAGCTGCTTCCAACTAAATGGAGTATAAAACACCATAAGCACTTTTTACTACGCTCACAAATCATATCCTTCTCCAAGAACAATTGTTGAGAAATCACTACAATTAAATGCTGACATTCCTAGTATAAACAAACCAATGTACAAAGTTGCAGCCAAGCAGTAATATTGTCACAACTAATATGTGTATCAATCCAAATTCTGAAAGGCCTTCAAGAACGCATATACCTTTTCAACTGGCTGATACAAAAGGAACTCAATTGTACTCAAAAAGGGCATTTTTACAATTGACCAAGCAAACCCAAAAGAAAGCAAAAACCATGATACCATTCTGCATAAACAGCAGCTGCATTTAATTCATATCAGAGCTCCTGTGAAAGATAGGAACTTATAAGCCACCTTATGACAGAGGAAGTGTTTCATTAGAAAGAGAAGCAACTTGAGATGATCCTTCTGGAGGAACTGACAGATTCACATGCTGAACTGCATCACTGACCAAGAAGACAGCATTTATTGTAATTAAATTATTATCTTTTTCACTGCAATTATCACTAGGGAAAAACTGCAAGCCCGTAGATTGTTGTGCTACATTGGTTTTATGGCATGATTTTGCTAGTGAGGGGACTACATGTGTGACTTTTGTGAGAGAATGCCAGAAGCTTCCCACCATGCCAGACAGAGTCAGTGCCATCCAGCTGCAAGACAAGGCTGAGCCCATCAACAATGGTCACAGTGCCTCTGGGATAACATCTAAGAAGGGAGTAAAAAAACTGCACAACTGCAGCCAGAGGAGAGGAATGAGAACACGTGAGAGAAACAGCCCTGCAGACACCAAGGTCAGTGAATAAGGAGGGGAAGAAGGGGATCCAGGTGCTGGAGAAGAGCATCTCCCCTGCAGGCTGTGGGGAAGAACACAGTGAGCCAGGCTGTGCTCCTGCAGCCCGTGGAGAACTCCATGTCAGAGCAGATGGATGTGCTCAGCAGAGGCTGTGACCCATGGGAAGCCCCTGCTGGAACGGGCTCCTGGCAGGGCGTGTGGACCCATGGAGAGAGGAGCCCACACTGGAGAAGGCTTGCTGGTAGGACTAGTGGCCCTGTGGGGGACCCACACTGGAGCAGCCTGTCTGAAGTACTGTACCCCCCGGGAGGGGCCCATGCTGGAGCAGGTAGTGGAGAACTGCAGCCTGTGGGAAGGACTTGTGGTGGAGAAATTCATGGAGGGACCCCACACGGGAGCAGGGAAGAGTGTGAGGAGGAGAGAGAGGCAGAGTCAAGGTGTGATGAATTGACGAGAATACCCATTGTCTCTCACACTGCATCACAATGTGGCAAGATGTAGGGAATATGGGAGTGAAGTTGAGCCTGTAAAGAATGGAGGGTTGAAGGCAATAATTTTGAAAAATTTGGGATTTATTTATCATTATTCTGACCAGATTTGGTTGGTAAGAAATTAAATGAATGTCCCTGAACTGACACTTCTGTCCCTTGTAACATGTCAGTGATCTCTACCTGCTCCTCTTCTGATCCAAGAATCATTAGTCATATTTTCTCTACTGTGTCTAGCTGAGGGGAGGGATAGAGAAGCTTTGGTGGGCACCTGGCATCCAGCCAGGGCCAACTCACCACTTGTACTTGATCTGTATTTTAGATTAAGAGCACACTTCCATGGAAGTTATCATATAGCATTAGGAAGTCTTCAAAAAGCAAAAAGATTTACCAAGCAAATTTACCTAATTTGGCCTTTCTAGACTTTACTAGAGCAGCTAGCTCAGCTTATTATGCCTCAATTACTTTCCTTACTTTAGCCAAGTGAAAGCAGTTATCTTATGAAACAATACATGATTGATGGAGACCTCAAGCACTTCTGTAGCTCCAGCTTCCACAGCTCCCTTCAATTACTGTTAAGCTGTCAGCATCCTCTGGTTTTTAGGGTTCCCTTTCACATGTTGGCCTGAGCTGCCTGACATTAGATCACTTAACTTAAATCAAGAATTTTGTACGGAAAATTTGTAAAAGGCAAGACCAACGAGAGTCCTTTTTCATCACCTCAAGTAACGGGATGAAAGAAGATTCCTGCAACAAAAGGATAAAGTAGATCACACAGGATTAGACAGCAATGGGAATGGGGGTGTGTGCATATGCAGTGGTGCTGTGTGGGTGTGCTTCTGCATGACCTGTGTGCTGATAGCTGTGGGTTTATCAGCCCAAGCACCACGTTTCCTTGAAGCAGCTGTTCCACTTCTCCTGGAAGCCACAGGGATGTATCCGTGAAGGCACTGGAGCAAGTACACCCTGCCTGCCCTGAGCCAGCATGGCAGAGGATCAGCTCTGGGCTCTACTCAGTTTGCAGATGAGTAATTCAGTCTTGATTAACATAAGTGAGAACCCTGCCCAAGGGCTGGAGCACTGAGAAGACTCTAAACCAGCTCTAAACCAGCAGCACCACCCATCACAGTGGCGTCTCCTGTTGCTTGCAAAATCACCATTTATTGCATCAACCATTTCAAACCCGATTTCTGAACGACGTTTTTCCAAGAAGTACTCATTCCACTTATTTTAGTAGCTATACACATATGTTTTGCCTTTTTTTAAAGACATTTTAGCTATTTAAAGCAATATGGTTGGGTTTTCTGTGTTACCTAATTTAAAATGATACTAAAATTCTTTTTTCCCTTGACAAGTTCTTCTTTTCCTGGGTCTTCTAGATCTAAACAAGAGATCATAGCTCTCCTTACTTAAAAAGCAGTAAAACACGATCCTCTTCTGTGAGATTCTTTAGAAATGTCAATACTGAAGTAAAAAAAAAAAAAAGAAAGCAAGATACCAAGAAAAGACAAATATATAACAGTACCGCACTTTACAGAAAACAAACACTTATGAAGATGCTCAGCAAGACAGGTCTCACTGACAAATAGGCAAACAGAAGTATTGTAAAATCCAGCACAAAAGAAACAAGCAAGAGCATTTAGAAATCCAGTATTTTAAACGTAAGAATTTCTCAAAATAAGAAACTGGATTAGTTTAACTGACTACCCTGGTCTCAGATGATAAGATTTAATAAACATTCAGATATAAACAACGTTGCCTGTGATCATTGCTGCAGAGTTGCAATGTCTCGCTGCAGAGACAGGGCAAAGTGCAATGAACATTGGTGAGCTGCATAGAAGACCAAGTTCTGAAAAAACAGGAGATCCAGAAGGTGACTAAATAAAATTATTCCAGATTTGAGACTGTTTCAGTAACTAGTCACAAAGAAACACTGGCTCTATAATGATATCCTGATAAACCAAATATTCAACACCTTTTTCAAACCCTAAGCCAGAAAATCAAAAATGCCTTATATAGCAGACACAGAGGACTTACTATATAGCCTATATAGTGGGCCTATATGCCTATATAGCCCACCTGGACTTAATTTCAGCTAAATGAGGGACCAGATTTTCAAATAATGCAGACGAAGCTAAAATATATTACAAAGACACACATTAAGTTTATACCAGGAGATAATTTTTTAAGGTCATGTCGGGCAGCCTGAAGCTAACCTGACACCTTCAGGAACTATTACATAGAAACATGGACTTCTCTCATTCTTTCCCTACATACATCCAGTCAGAACCTCAGATAATTTCTTGAATATTCTGCAATTACTGTAGCTAGATCAAAGATAAAACTTTCAAGAGTGAAAATTAGAAACCAGGATATGTATATCAAGTATGCATAAAAGGATGAAATGAAATCCTGAACAAGGGAAGAGGAAATCAATATTAACTGGGTTGACTCGGGTTGGATTGCGTTTTTTCCTTGCTTTTTGTTGTTGTTGTTTTTGTTTGTTTGCTTGTTTTTTCTGGTGCCAGGAAATAAAGCTATTCAAATAATTCGAAAGAGCTCCACTCAGACTAGAAGATAAGTATGACATAAACTTTCATGAAGATGTATGCAGTATGAAGACAAACCTTCAACATCACATCTGGAAATACTATTACATCTGGAAATACTAGCTAGCTATGAATTTCATCATAGGTCATCACTTCCCTTGACTACTACTTCCCCCTTTGCTTTTTCTTGGGGAGGCTACTGTAACTGAGCTGCCTTTTAGACACCCATTCCTTCTTTCATCTGTCAAAAACAGAAGGAAAATTGCAATTTAAGACATTGTTATATTAAAGAGAGATTATTCTTGTGTGCAAGACCAGAATTAATTATTTTGACTTGTTTTGCAGACTCTCTTAAGGAGTGACACCAGAGCAGGCAATCTGCTGAAATGGATGTTCAACATCCAATATAAACAACTGGCAATGCTGTAGCACACAGTTAAGCACATATTCACACACATCAGTCCATGCTTATCAATCTCTCCTTGAACTGATTCCTTAAAGGAATATCTCAAACTAATAATACAGGAACTGTAAGTTACTGATTACTTTTATTATGAAGTTAGATGGATAAACTTAAAAAACTGAGCACTCCAGCACTTTAAAGAAATAGGCTTATCATGAGCATAGATCCTGCAAATTTGAACAAAACCACACACACACACACACCCCTCCCTCCACACACACAAGCTCACGAAGACTAGTTGATAAAAAGAGCTAAATTTTAACCAAAACAAAGCCAGCTATTTCAGTCAGACATCTTCAGATATTATTAGATGTTATGGTTAAAACACGGTGTAGTATTTTACTTAGCTCCCTTGTTATAAATGCAACCAACAAACCAAAATTATAAACAATGTTTATTATGAAATTCTTTTGCAATAACTTTGTGGGAACTATTATCCTTAATCTGATCAAAGCATGATTTTATCATCATATTTTTTTATCTCCTTATGCCTTTCCCCAGCTTTTGCTTCTCACATGCAAAACACTGTAAGAAAAAAACAAACCACCAAACTATTTTCTGCAAACTGAATTTTCTTTTCAGCTGAAAGTTGGCTGAGAGCAACTAACAGTCCTTTAACAATACAGCAATCAATATTATTGTATAGCAAATGTAAATTAAAATATAGCAATCTTGTAGATTGTATTCACAATTGTTCTTTAATATCATTATCTACAAGCAAAATAATGCAACATATTTTGAAAAACTGTTTTCCTTGTGTTCTGCAGTCTTTTGCCCCACAAAAAACTTTTGCTTTTTTTAAAAACAAAGAATTAGATGTATTTGCATTATTACTACATTTCCAACTATTTGCACTGTTAATAAAAAAATGTAATTCCACGAGACTGGAATTCATCTGCTATATTGAAAAACTGACATAAAGAATTATGCTGAAAATTAATATTAGATATAGGTGCATTAAATGTCAGAGTTTCCTATCTTCACTAAAGGATAAGGATTATTTAGGAAGAAATTGCTGGTTTCAGATTTGAAGGTGCTATGTGTTCTCATTTCCAGATTCACAGGGAAGAGCACCTCACACAATAGGTTTCAATATTGAGATATACCTAATAGAGTTACTTAATCTAACATCAATTGTACTCCAAGCCTTAAAAAAAATAACACAGCATAATAAACATCTGGTTTTAATCCAGCAAGGACAGCGGGTTATGGATATTCACAAAATCTCATATGGAAAGACGAGGGGGCTTGGTTCTCTCAAATCATAAATTCATTCAAGAACCACCTAAGAGAACTCCCATGTTGGTCTTGTGTCTTCACAGCCAGACACTGTATTTTCCTCTGTTAAATCAGTTGAATTTGTGCAGCATGTGCATTAGGGATGAAATCACAGCCCACTCTACCTAAATGATTTAGCAGAGTCTGCACCATTTCCGCAGCAGAGGGTCCCAGTTATGTGTGAGCAGCCACAGGCACACAGAAAACTCTTTTCTATTACCTTCTACTTTTTCTGCTTTCATTATGAAACTTTAATAGTAGAGTTACTGTGCTTCAATTAGTCACCTCCACATATGTGGTGGAAAGGGAAAAAAAGAGAGGTAATGCTTTTTGTTGCTTTTACCAATAATGTCAATATTTCTTATGGCATCTGACTAAAAGAAAGATATCAGATATTATATGACTTTTCTCTTGAAACTCAAACTCTTGTTTACAAGACAAAAACAATTTCTAAATGGAACATGAGTAGTTAGAGGACAATCCAATTAAAAAGAAAAGGGGCTCAGGGAAAAAAATCATATGCATTGCTCCTTTTGTCCACTTCCAATTCATAGTTATATGCATGCTGGAGAGAGAGCTCATTCAGCTTTTCTGGTTATTTTGCTGCACTAACTTGCCTCTCTCATACCATCAAAACATGTCACTGAAGTAACCTACCAATGGATAAAAATATTTTTCAGTATATTTCAAAATCCTTTCCAGAGTTCACATTGCAGAAACACTGTTTGGAATAGATCCCATTATTACTCCTCTCTCCAGCTTTGTAAATACTAGCTCACAGCAGCAGCAAGAATCCCTTACTGGACTCCAATACTTAGGCAAGGTAAGGGGCTAATGGCTCTCCAGCTGCTGTAGTACAGCTGCTGTACTGAAAATAGCTCTTTTAAAATAAAAATGCAGAATACATAAAACTGCACCCATCATGAGCATATCTATTTTAGGTGTCACATTCTATTAAGAGATAACAAGTTTTTTTTCAACACAGAGTACAATATAGAGTATTTTCCCCAGAAAATGAGAATATCTATTGAATTTATGTGCAAATTTATTTCCCTTACAGATAGCCACACAGTGTTTTACTGTTTCAGTATTGTAATTATTTCTTTCCAACCACATTTCCAGCAGGAAAAGACACATAAACAATCTGTACCTCCCAAAAGGTTTATAGTCATCTACCTTCTGTTTTTTTCAGCTCACTTACATTGGGTGCCATAAAGGAAATTCTGAAAAAAATTTAATTGTATAACACTAACTTCTACTCTAGTATGCCAAAAACATATAGAGAAAAACATCTTCAATGATTCTGCAAGTTAAGAAGAAAAAAAAAACCATAATCAAATTGCATTTACAAATTTTTCACTGGATGGAGATAATTTCAGGTTTTCTTACAAACTTCCTAGCACAAATCATCAACTTTGAGTTAACTTTTTCTGCAGCGACTCTCCAGCATGTCAGACTTGCATGACAAACATGGTTAAGAATTAACAACCTCAAGTTTCCATTAGGGAACACCTCGCATGTACAGAGTACTTAACAAAATATGAAACATCGCTGCTGTGCTAACACATTTTATCACGCTCCCTACTGGTCCCCTGCTTCTTTCACAGAGTGATCAATCATGTCCTGCATTTGCTTTAGGCAGAGATCTGATGGTAAAACCTTGCTGGTTTCACAGAAATATATTACTGCAAAACCTGTGGTTAGAGATTGTTTAATGGGTGTCTTGGGGGCATGGAGGCGTGAATGTGTGCTTATTTGTCTGCTTTAGAACAGAAAAAAGTGTCTTCATTGTTTTGAAAACTACATCTATTTATGCCAGAAATGGACTGACATAATACTTGCAAAAATGCTGATCTTCTTCTCCATTGTAGCTGAAATATTCATTAAGCAGATAACCAAAAATGAAAGAAATCTCTGTTCCATGATTCAGTCCCTGCAGTTTGAGGAACACCTACCCAGTTCCTTATGCCACTACAAATCTACTGCTGACACTTGACACTGGTAATTTTCTGTTAAAATGACAAAACTGAAGGACAAAGCAAGAAGGCACTGAACAGAGATTTGGACCTCCACAGTATTCCTGAAATTAGTTTTAAAGCCTACGCTAATACTCACATATAAGGCAATACTTTCAGGCACATATCCCAGACTTGTTCTGCTTGCATAGAGCAGTGCCAACTGCAACAAGATATTCAATAGCCAACATCAGCAGCAACTGTGTGCACATGCAGATACACCTCTAGATGGATCATGATACTGTTTGGCCATCACTGCACTGGCTCCCAAAGATCTGATACGCTCAAGCTCATGCAAGAGTTTCTTCTAAACTCAAACTACCGCCAGGAATGTGAGAGTTCTGGGGTTTTTTTCTGCTTTCCCTGTCTTTCCCTTTCTTCTTGTGTAGTGGCTCTTTTTCTTTCTTGTTTCTTGTCTGGAAGTGAGAGGAAACTGATATCCATAGAAGTGAGATTAAAGCACAGCTCAGGTCAACAAAGTTCCTCCCTCCATGTCCAAGATTTTCCAAAAGAATGCTAAGAGCAGTCTCTCTCATTAAAAATAAAACAAAAAAACTATTTGAAGTTAAGGAAAAAAATACAGGAGGCAGTAAAAAATGCAAACCTTCCTTAAAACTTTGTGTTTCAAATACTTTAGCAATTTCCCTCATTTCTGTATTTTAATGAAGTAATGGAAAGGTTTAAGAAGCAATTATTTGCCAGATGCAAGTATCTGAAAGCCCAAACCCTGTATGACTGCTTAGTACTTGTCAGTGAGAGGCTGACACTAATATAATTGTATTTCTGAGCCCATTTAGTTTACCAGAATTAAGACGCTTGGAAAAAAAACCAAACTAGACATTTGCAGCTTATTAAGGAAAGAATTGTTTAAATCCACAAGAAATCTGTCAGTTATCAGCAGAAATTAATTGTACTTGTCTAAAATAGCAGAAAGCTCTACAGCGGTTTGTAGTGTACTAACCACTTGTATGTATTTTCACAGTACCTTTACAGCATCTGGCATAAGCCAAACTCATATATCCTCTCTTGGTCAGTTTGTCTGACGATATTTAACAAAACAATGGATTTGACATTTTCTTATGCAGCTTGCTAGGTTTTTCTCCCTATGCTTTACTATGCACTTCCAAGGCCAGCTCTAATGATTTCCCTGACCATCACATTATCACGACTGCCACCAGCAGTTTTGGGACTGGGCTGAGAACAAAGCAATGCCACTAGTGTTCAAATCAGATGCTGAAGAACTGTGAGATGCAGCCACAGGGCACCTCAACGTAAAGATGAGATTATATGACACTATCAATTGTGGAAATGGATTCAGGAACCGCTTTTCTGAAAGTTGTTAAGATGGTATCTTGAATAGTCTAAGAGAAGCGTCTTCATCAGCCTCTTCTTGTTCCCCCTTCCAAGAGGATCTCAAGCATTGAAGCTAGCCAGCACCATCGTGACAATTTGCCTTCACTTTTTTATATATTTGACAACACTTTATGTGGAAATTCCTAAAAAATCACAATAAATTCTAATTAAGTCACATCTTTTGAAAAGACACTAAATATTAAATGATATAGAGAGATAAAGCTTGCAAACACATAATAGGTGTTAAAAAGTTCTGTTTCAACAGATATTTGCCCTAATTATGCAGCACTGCGCTTTGCTTCCAGACAAAATTAATCTTGTTTCATCTTTTTTTTTTTTGCTTTTGTAACTTGTGATGCTTTTTCGGATTGAAGGGTGTTCACCTAACAATATCCTACCCATGCAAGATTCACAGAAAAAGAATCAAGAATGGCTGAAGAATGTAAGATGGAGGCATTTTTGTGTGCATCCTATGCTTCCACCCAGAACGACTGAAAATTTGCATCTTTTAACACATTTTTTAATACATACATAAAACAAATAATTCTGGATATTATGAAAGTAGGAAGAACCAATGAATGGTTAAAAGAAGATAAACTAATTTCTTCTTCACACAAGATGTGTTCAACATTCTGTTCATTGTTCTTGGCTTATGCATTTCTAATTCTCTCTTGTGAGTACACAGTTGAGAGTTATTTAGAGAAGACCTGAGAATACATTTAACTGCTCCTTTCCTTACTGAGTCTGTACTACATAGAACAGTAATTTAAAAAGCAGAGAATCAGTCTAACTTGAATGTTCCAGAAGCCTAATAATACAGCTCTAAAGAGTGCTCAGAACCAATCAAACTTGTAAAGGGATTGCACTTGGAGAAAATGCAACACATTTCCAATTTTATCAACGACCAAGATTGATAGTTGATTCAGGCAATGTTCTGGCCTGTGTTACCATCTTCTGAAGTAATATAAGGAAACAATCCACCACCTTTTAAAACCAGAAAAAAAAAGAAAAAAATTGATGACTGTAAAACCCCCACAACTGTCCCTGGGCTTCAAAAGATCTTTAATCAGATCCTATACACTGCTAAACATAAAATAAAATGTTGCCTGACATCTAAGTCTATTGATTAACTAATGGAGCCCAAATGACAGGAGACTATAACCAAAGTCTATCACCAGTTACTCAAATCGGCATTATTTGCTGAAGTTTTGACATGCAACACTCAAGAGTGGATACCTGGCAGCAATCTGATGTCAAGAAAGGCTTGAAGTCAAGAAGGGCACAAGCAGCATTCCACACAATGGAAAAAAACAGAAAGAACGAAGGGGAGAAGGTAAGTAAAGATAGGTTTGCAGGAGAAATTGGAAAAAAAAAAAAAGTTTTCTATTCTCAGCTGAGCAGGGGAATTATACTCAGGGGAAGGAGAAAGAAGTGCAGGAGAACAACAGTAAGAGAATCCGGAAATACGTTTCAAGGCATGCAGAAGAATTCACTAACTCCTTCCCAGAAAATAGAGTAAGAGATAAAGAAATGGAAACTCTCCTTGTCTTTGTGAGATAAGGTGACAGGTGTTTTGCTTTTAGAATATAGCTGGGCCTGATATCTTTCTTTTTAAACTTTGCATCTGTCTTTAAACTATGAATTGCAAAATTTTTAAATTTTCTCAGTGTGTAGACATTATAGACATTCTAAACAGAGGAGCAACAAAATCTCTGTATATAAAACAGTATATTTAATCTGTTAGTTCCTGCACATTACTCTCTTAAAATTTTGACACATTGTTAGCTGTATCTTAATAGAGTTAATATATACTCTCTTCACAGCATACAAAGCAATTAAGAAAAATTATACCAAGCAGTATAAAGCAGTTTATAATTAGTTCTACATAATTTACCTTTATTAATCAAATCTGAATCTCATCAAGGGATGCAAATATCTCTGGCTGACAGCTTTTATTTTCCACGTCACAGTTCTGATGAATTTTAACTACATTCTTCACTTTTAACTCGAATGAGTTTTTCTTCCAAAAATTAAACCTAATAATGGACTACTGAACAGAAAGATGGTAATGTGGTTCCCAAGAGAATACATTTACAGACACAAGTTATGGAAGAAGTGTAAGCCATAAGAAAGGAGCCAACAGGGACTGAGAACTGCCAACATGTGAGCTTGCAGAATCCCTCAAAAACAGCCCACAAACAAGCTATGCTCAAGATATTTTGTTGATGTTACCAAACTTTGAAATGAGTTTAAAATGAGAAGGTTTCAGGGAACATGATTGCCTATTGTCATCTCAAAACAAAAGGACAATATAAGACAACCTTTCCATGGTATGCAAGAGGCAATGACCAACAAGATATGAGAAAGATACCTGATGACTGCAAAACAGCTGTCCCAGTCTACAAAAGACATGATAGGATCTAATACAGAAAATATTTCATAAAGTTACTAAATAAGAAAAAATAAGGTCCTATCAAACCACTAATGAAAGTCCTTAAAAATTCAAATTAAAATCTTTTTTTGTTGCCTGAGTCAAAGCTTTTCCCTCTGTGTAGCCCGTTTAAGTACAGGATCAACTTTCAAGGTTACATGGAATGCTGAGAACATTGTGCTACTCACAAGCACAGTAATCTCTCACTTTTTGCTGCAGACCTATCATAAAATATCTAGGCTATAAAGACAAGAACATACAGAATGGCCACAACCTGTGAGAAGATCAAATGCAACCATGAAACCTCCAAGGCGAACAAAGTTTCTTCTGTTTGGATATAACTGACTGAGGCCAGCAGCCAAAATAAGCAAATAGTCTACCCTTTTACAGTAAATTACGTAATTTCACATTTGTAGATCCTGTTACCAGATTACATCATATTTTTGAGTTAATGCTTGAAAATTCTTGCTGAAATCTACTATTGTGAGCTTACTGTAAAAAAGTCTAGCTAGCTGTCCCAAAGTCTAACTGTCCTGAAATCTTATACTGTGTTTTACAACGTATCAGAAAATGCACAGGCCCCTATAAAATGGTAAATATAGTCATATAAAGGCTCATTTTTACTCAGAAAGTTAAGTATTAGAGTCAGGTATGTGCTACCTAGGAAATAAAAATAAATAAACCACCATAAACACAGTGCTTGCTGCATATGTTAGTTGGGAGATGACAGAAAAACCCCTGCTGTTAAAAAAACCTGCAATATAATTACAACAAAAACAGGACTATACTAATGAAATGCATTATCATCAGATAATATCTCACTAGGAAAGTGTGAATCAAAAGATAACCTTCAGTCATCATACAAGCAGACTACTGGGCATCACACAAAGTAGTCACAAGAACAGACAGAGTAGCCGCTAAAAGGTTCCCTTTAAAAGAGGGTTTTTAAGTAAGGGTTTGTGCAACTGATGTTATATCAGAGGAATAATTTCTGTTCATAAGTACACTACATACAATATTCACTGGGAGTTACAGAAATTAAACATACCATAAACTCTCACCAGTGGCTGTAAAGCAGGGATCATAATTGACTGAATTCAGAAAACACTCTTATATGCGGCTGTTTGGATCTACATGCTTAAGAGGATACAACTGACTCATTTTAAAAGTATGTTTTCTAAGTTTTTGCCTTTGACTTGAGTCTTAAAAATGGAGGTGGAATTTCTGAGAGCTTAAAATGAGAAAAGATTGGAAGAACTGGACAAATAATGATGATAAAATAAGAAGAGACAAAGACAAAGAAATAAAGCATTAAAAAAAAAGATAGTAAGAGCATATGATACTACTTAGCCAGATTAATGTTTATTGCAGGTTGTGTAAACATCTGTGAATAACATAAACCCATATATATTACAGTAAAGAAGATATTAAGGTCTTAAGCTTGTATTCAAGAAAGTCTCCTCAAAAAAAACCCAAAGACAGCAAAATAAAAAGGCTCATTAAAAATATATTCTGGAAAGGGGTGAAAGCATTGTCAAATTATTCAGCTTATTTCAATTTCTAAGGCAGTTTGCAAGGTAGAAGGCAAATATATCACTCTTGATTACACTGTTTATAAACAGAACAAGAGTATTTAGGGCAACATCTGCTTGAATTTACCACCAAATGTTCTTTCTAGCCCCAATTTTTAAGTAAATCTCCTTAGGTTTAAAAATCAAGATAATTGACCTCTTCTAGATATAACTTTCAATGGTGTCAGTATCCAACAAGTACAAAAGCATAAATGTATTTTTGCACACACTTCAAAGCATTTTGTTTCTTTTTCAGAATCTGTGTCAATCAATAAACAAATATTGCATTCCCCCTCTTAATTCTTGCTTTACTTTTCTGCACTAAGGTTCAGTCCTATTAAAAACCATTGCGAGTTTGACTCTTTCATCCAGATTTGCTTCAAACGCAATCTAATCTTTGTGCAATCTTTTTCTGTGTTGGTTAGATTTCAGACCCCAGAAGACTAGGCTATAATATAACCTTTTATCTTACAACTTTTAGACCTTACCACACAATTCCTGTCTACTAAAATTGTTTGACTATAACAATACAGCTAGTGTGCTAAGAAGGCACAGAGAAAGAGCTGCAGATTTTATGGTAGTATCATTAGATACCAGAGATTCAAATCTCAAAGGAGGAAAAATACTGGACATAACCACTCTTTTGCATTACTTCTTTTCCAGAAACAAGAGCTCACACAATACTAAATAGATAAACATACATAATGGCCTTTTGTAATTACAGTACTTTAGCCATAAGATTACAATACAATTGCAATTTTGTGTATGTGTGTGTGTATATATATATATATATATATGTACATATATATGTATACACACACATACATATTACATATAGCATCACTGTAAGTGAAACCAGATTAATTCTGCTGTTATTTTTTTGTCAAATCCATGGATAATCATATCTGCTTTGCTATCAAATGCACATGATGAACAGAATAACAACTAAATACAAAAAAATCAATTACTTTACAAGTAGATAATCTAGACAAACAGCAGTTTCATAAAAACAGAAAGCACTCAACATCAGAGTCATGTTCCTCCTTCCCCTAGGTAATTCCCCATGCAACAGATAAGCAGCAGCTTATCCCAGGTGTTTTTCATTTCTCCACTCTGAGGTACAAAGTAACTGGTTTCAGAGCTTGGAGCAGAAATTCACACTCATCACTGAAGTGATTTAAAGAGCGTAGAACATCCTCTGACCCTATACATTCTATATCTATGACATTAAATACATCTGCCAACTGTATGTCTTAGGGTAGGACCTGCTTAGTTACACTTCCAAAATTCTACTGTTACTCTGCTTTTTCAAGCATCTGCCACTCACCATGTTATTCATCCTGGCAGGCAGCTCTGCAGGAATGACCAGCAGCTGCTGTCTGCAGATCCTGACAGCAGATGACAACATGCTCAAACAATACGTGCTGGAGATGAAAGTGCTGCCTATTTTAGTATGCTTTTTACAGGATTCTAAGCAAAAAAAAAAAAAAAAAAAAACAAAAAAAAACAAACCATGGGAGTTTCAATTATTTAAAGGAGCCAAAATAACAAACTGGACAAATGAAGTCTCACTCTGCCTTCCAGAAGAGACAAAGACCTTCCAGTGCAAACCAGATGTTCCAATCTTTAAGAGCAGAGAGCTCGATAAATCAGGTTGCACTTTTCAACAATTACCTTGAGATATTAGAAACACCTTAAAATATCATAAAATAGGCTTACAGAGGGCCTTATAAGAGTAATAAGCTCTGACAGGATTATTAACAATGATATTGTGGAGAAAGTCATAATAATACCCATCCCAAAGCCAGTAGTATGGTGATAACTGCAAACATATTTATTGGAAAAAAGCATGAAGCCCTCTAAACCAATTTATAATCTGTGTGTTGTGGAAAAACAAGCTGATCAGCACAGAATAAAGCATGTCTTCATAAAACTGAAAAGGATTTCCTTTCTCTAACATAAAAGCTGCACAAAATGGCATTGTGCTGAAAAAAAAAAAAAAGAAAAAAAAAGAAAGAAAAAACATACAACCAAAAAACACCTAAAAGGAAATTCCACACAGCTTGCAGTCTTCTTTCCACCATAAAATCATAGTGTGTTGGCTCCAAAGCTGGGAGCTTACACAGCACAGTAGAGTCTGTGTTCTGGGACTGCGTGGCTCTGTCTCAGTGCTGGTGGCAGGGCTGTGCTGTGCCATGTGCCTGCGGTGGCCTGTACTGGCAGGTCCAGTCACCTCCAGCAGATCCACAGCTGGTGGTGACTGTGAAAGCCTGCTTAAGGACAGAGAGAGAAAGAGGTAACCGGGAGAGTTAGAAGCAGCAGGGGGAGCATGGAGGTCAGAGAAGGAGGTGCCTTTTTAATTGGCAGTAAATGAAATTAATTTTCCCCAAGCTGAGTTTACTTTGTTCATGATGACAACTGGAAGTGATCTCACACTCTTGGTCTTTCTTTTCTCCCCCCACTTACTGAGGGAGCAGTGTGAGCAAGCAGCTGGGTGGGATTTTGCTCCTCAGCCAAGGCTAACCCACTACAATCTGCAAATGCCAGCAAACATGGTTCTGGTTAACAAGAGCAGCCACCAGAACATAGTGTCCAAATACTTTTTTTGGCATGAAAACCTTCTATGCTCCAGACACAAGAGTATATTTCATCACAAAGCCTGGTCATGACCTAATTTTCTCATTTTGTCCGTGGAGAGCTGCCAGGATATGTATCCCCAAGAACACTGGGCTAGTTAGCTAAGGGTAAGCTTGACTCTAAAACTGCATATTACACATGCACAATACCCATTGTGAACATAGTGGGTTTACTAAGCTATGTACAATCGGTATAGCTGAACAAAGATTTAAATTTCTCCCCATGTAATAAAACCAAAGTGCAATCCACTGAGTACCTGGTTGAAACAATAGGCTTAGTGAACAAATGATGATGCAACACTCATTTTAGATGTAAGAATAAATTTTATCTAAGTTAGTAAAAGAAACTTAACTGATATATGCAGTCTGTAGCTTTTCTCAATATATCTTGAGTGATGGCTGACTTTCTCATCTTGAAAATATGCAAATCTATAGAGAATTCATACACAGAATTCAGCAACAAAAAAGAGATAGATAAAAAATGAACAGTTGTTCCTTAATTCTTTAAAAAACAGATTTTCACTCAGCCACTAAGCTTTGGAAGTATTGGTATTTTAACATGTCAAAACCAGAAGAAAGCAAAAATCATTTAATAGTTATTTGCATTCAGTGCTCTAGACCCAGTAAAGCAACTGTTGCATAATGGCCACCAATAGTCTTTTAAAAAACTCAAAAAACCAAAACCAAATCACCCTTAAAACATGCCCTACTCTTTCCCTTCCAACACATGGTAGCTGTATGTTGTCTGGAGCTAATCTGAGTATAGAGTACGTCAGGATATCAAGAAGAAATGTAGATTTTTTGGGAGCAGTGAGGTGCACACAGATTTAATACTTTTTTTTTCAATATGAACCTAAAATAGAGAGCAGCTATGTTCAAAAATCAGGTTTCACCTTTATTCTCAAGATATTGTAGTTAATGTATATCAGAAAGCCTTAACAAAGGCACTTAGGCCAGTGGGAACAGAATAATGACCTATGAATGGCCTTTGTATCTGTTGAAAACTGAAAGTTCTAACAGAAATGCAAATGGGAAGAATAGCAGACATTGACCAGAGCAGAGGATGGAGAAACTGAACAGGTTGCACAGATGTGGAACCAAAAGAAGAAATACCAATATATAATATGTGCTCTATACAATATTATGATTCTTTTTCATTACTAAAACTCAGTGTCTAATCTTTTCATAGAGTGGTAAGGGAAGAAAAAAACAACAACCAAATCGGTGATGCAAGAGAAATCAATTATTCTCCATAATACTGACCATACAGTTTTCCAATAAATCTTTCAAAAGTCTAAATGTGAGAGAGTAGAAAATAATTTCTACAGAGACCACCATCAGAAATCCTATTTGAGATGCAATGCTTAAATCTATTCCTTTTCACTACTTGAGAAGACTGAAGAGAAACAAGCTCTTTGGATGCAAATGATGTTCCTTGTCTCCACAGTGGATTTGGGTATTAACATTAAACTGCAGCACGAGAGAGGCAGGCAGAAAAAAGGCAGGAAAAGGAACTTGGGCTAATACTGAAATAGACTTCCTAATGAGGTTATGGGATCTCCCTCACAGGAGGTTTCTAAAAAGAACTTAGGGAAAAATGTATCTGGAATAACAGGAATTGATCCTGAAAGCATGAACTAAGTGATCTTTTGAGGCTTGTACAGGCCTGATTTTTCCAAGCATTAATATTGAGAGCTACCACTATCAAGGCCAACAGCATTCAATACAGGTGATCATCTTCCTCATGGAAAGGATAATACATATAAAAGAATCATTGTTATGTATATAGGAAACAGACAAAAGCTGTTTTGTTTTGTTTTGTTTTTTAATATAGCCAATTCATAGCCCAAATTGCTGTTGATTTTACACCTGCATCTTTCAGAAGACAGACCATGTGCAGTATGCTGACCATCGTGTTTAGATATAGGTAAATGGATCTAAGGGCGGGTCTGAAAAAACATTCTCTGTTTGGTGACCTTGAATGTTATCTTTAGGTATGGACATAATCTTTTCAATGAAGCTACCAACTGTCTACAGATATTAGGAAAAGCAGAAACCCAGCTCACACTGGAAGCACAATCTAGCTGAAGAAAACAGAAACTAGGAAGAGAAGAATGAGTGAAAAATAAGAAGCGACCTTCCAGCATTCAAGGAAACCACTATGAGGAATACGAGCTTTTCCTCGTATTTACTGGGCCTTCAGGAAAAGACTTTGAGGAATGGGATTCAATCTGCAGCAAAGCTATTTTGTTTTCACATTAGAAACAAGCATTTCTACTATACCTAGAGTGGAAAATTATATGATGCCATTAAATAAGATACGCTAATACTGTTCTAACCAGGCGACTTTTAAGAATATATTCCCATGTTCTTAAATTTCCAGAAGGGGTGGCCTAAGTAGAATAAAGAAGGCCTCAGCGAACTGAATCCTTTAAGGTCAGATGACCATCACACAGTTGCATTTCCGTGTCTTAAATTCAGCCATTTAAAATTTATGTAGCCATATTAAAAGGAAAAAAAACCCAGAAATTAAAGCTATTTTAAGAGTGAGCTAGGCTAAAATATCATCCTTTTAAAAATGTCTGAGAGCTCATCACATAATAATTTATATATAGAAATGTCTACTTTTATACAGATACAGTTTAATAAAAACTTCTGAATTTTAAGTAGTGTCAACAACAGCAAACAAAACAAAACATGAACAAACCAAACTAGCCCAAACACCCTCAAACATGTTAATAAGTGGTATAAGACCCTTGGTATCTGGAAAAATACCATATTCGTTCTAGAGGACTTCCAGTAATCTTGGAGTTTTTTAAACTGCTCAAACCCAAAAGTCAGCAATAAAAAACTGGTTCTAACTCAAAGGCTATATTTGTTTGACTCTAAAATACAAAGATAGGTCAAAAAATTCACGGTTTCCCAGAGGAGTACCTTTCATGTATTAAGAAGTTCTGTATCTACTCTTGAAGTAATCAAAGCTTTTATATATCAGCCAGAACAAAGTCTCCCTCTCCCTTAAATTTGTCCTCCTGAAGACCACTACAAAACCCTTGCTCAGAAGCACTAAACTTTGTTTTCTAACTCCCGTTGCTTTTTTGGCTCTGTTTGCTGACTCTTTTTTAAAGGGGAGAAATCCAAAGTTTCCTCTTTAAAGTGATCCCAAGGACAGGCAACATCTGGCAGCTCACTCACAACCAAATGGTTTAAGGTCTGTAATACATCACCTACAAGAGCTCAAGCTCTCCAGCATGTGTGCAGCAGCCATATGATCCAACACATTCTGCCAGCAAGACATGAGAGGTCTAAGGCGAGCTAATATGATATCAAGGGCAAGCAGCAGCTTCTAGGAGTTGAGATAACACCTGTCAGAGCTCTTCTTGCAGCTCATGTTCAGAGAGAGACTATTAAATTCAGCTTAAGGGGGCAGAGGGGGGGTGGGAAACATCCACTTCAGCAGGGATACCTGGAAATCACACTTATGAACTCATCACTATAATCTCCCCTTTTCACCCATTTTTCACTCTGCCAATGTCACTCTCACTCAGCGTTCATAATGAAACACTATTCTGAGTTTCTTCCATTCAGTTCTTTTATAAATGGACTGTCAGTGGATAAAAGTTTCAGCCATTTTATCCACATTTTCTGTGTGATGTAAAAATGTCACAATATGACTGTCATCATGGAACACTCAAATGGAGCATTCAAATCAAACAGAAAAGAGCCTTCATGCACTTTGGCATGTTCCAAATCAATGACCAACAATTGCAGGTAAGGTCTGGACGTTTTAATAGGTACTCTAGCAAAACATTCAGCTCAGGTAGGTAGAATCTGGATTTATATCTAACTAATACATTTATTTTGCAGGCATGGTTATTGTCAGAGGGCACATTTCTTGGCTCATTCATCTGACACAGGAATGGATTCAGACACATTATGCACATTCCAATTTATAAAAAAGCAGATGCTTTCTGTAAAAGTCAATTTTAACAGTTTGGTGAAAGTTCTAAAAATACTAGCAGGAATTCAGCCTATCCAAACACATTCCTTATTAACAGAGGGTATTGAAACTGAACTTCACTACAACCAAAATAAACATTCAGAAAGAAACTTCCACAGGCTTAACTCAATTTAAATCACTTTAATTATGAACACCAATACGCCTCAGATTTCTTACCCTCTCATCATTTCAGCACATTCTGAATGTATTCAAACACTGAACTTTGACAGCAAATCAGGTCTGCACTGTGCAAGTAGAAGTCACAGCTACAGAAAAGGGCCACGTTCCAGAAAGAAACCAGACCTTACCTTTCTTTAGGTCTAAGAGAACCTTTATGAAACAGCATTAATAGATTTTGCAGTATTGCCATATTTTTCTGATGTAGTATCATTTGAATGATTGAAGCAGTTAAATGGCATTTTGCAACCTCAGTACTGAGTTTAGACCAAGTTAGAAAAGTCTGTCATGGGCACAATCCTTCATATAGGCACTCAAATATTGTCAGAAAACATGATTGCTCTAAATTAGATGACATTTCAATCATCTGTTACAAGGTGGTCCATGGAACAATGCAATGCAAGAGCCTTAAGAGAAGGCCCTGCAGAAGTGGGATATTGGTACAGCAATCCTTGTCTTTGTGCAGGCCCTGCTCCAGCAATCCCCTGGCTGAAATGGGAGGTGGCAGAATCAGAAGCAATTGCAAGATGGAGTATGGGTCTGTCACATCACCAGCATCTAATTCTTTGCCATCCTTGAACAAACAGATCTCCAGAGAGATTATAACTTGTACAGTGGATAGAACAGGAGCAGAAGGAAGCAGAAAAGCATCTCTTAAAGACAAACATTTGAATTGTCAAAATGAAGAACCTAATTCAGCCTCCGTCCCTGAATCACCTTCAAAAATATGGAGGCCTCTTTTTCCACTCAGTATAGTGTGAGTCCAAGAAGATGAGCTGATGAGGATGATGCACAGCAAGCCAATATGCAGACTCACAAGTATGTGACCACAAAATTCCTACCTGTACCTTTCTATCTTCAAAGATGGTCTCCTTTGCTTATTAAGCCTACTCTTCTGTGCTTTTGTAAGAAAAAAAGGAGCACAAGCCATTGTTCAAAAGTGCTCACCTGAAAGATCACGCTACTTAAAATTTATTTGTACTACACCATTAATCATCCTGATTTATTTGGCTCTCCAGTATTATTTCACTTTTAAACTTTCCTAATAAGATACACAAGCAGACAAATATTTGAATGCCAATAGGTAGCTTGTATGTAATAGTTAAAGATACCATATTTAAATGTCATCCCTTGACAGAAAAAGGCTATCATAAAGACCTCAAATATTGAAAGCAATTAAATATTGATACAAATATTAGTTGAAATAGAAAGCTATTAATAAAGATTAAATTCTCAAGGTCACATGTGAAGATACAAAATTATTCTGGAACTGTTCACAGGCAAATATCATGGTCTGACTACTGTCTGACTGAGGTACTGCTTCAGTGAAAGAGATTAGGAGGATGATGCAGGAAAAAATACTACAAAGAGCAGCTGAGACACCACATTTTGTGTGTCCTAGGAACATTTATTTGGCTTACAGAGAACAGGAAATTAAACACACCAATGAATCAGATAAAACTATGAACCACTGGGATAAAATAAGTATCACTTTAAGAGTGTTTTATTTGCTAGGTTCCATTTGCATCACTAATAGAAAGAATTGTTACTGTTCTCTGTGAATCTCAACATGCAAAATATAAGAGATTAAGGTTTCTTTAAAAACTGAATATTTTAATATGAGAGATGATATTCAAGAAAGGGCTACTGTAAACCAATCTGATTCTAGTACCTGCTGCTGAAAAAAAGAAAAGGCTATGCACTGCATATTGCAACAATTTATAAATTTTTAAAGTCATTCAAAATTCTTCCCAGCACGTATGTTCAAGCTTCCTCTCATCCTTCTCCCCCACTCCACTGCCATTATAGCAAAACACTTAAATATGCTATTATGCTAAATGATATTCAAACTAGCAGTGAATCTTTAGGTGTACCACCCAAACTCACTAAGCCTAAAATCTAGCTTTTACTTGGGGCAATTTAGGTAAGGCTGTAACTATCTTGTTGTCTTAGAATCATTTTGCAAGCAATTGCTCCCTGAACTTTGAGAGGGATGAACTAAAAAATATTTTTGATCCTTAGCGTTTCATTTGGTAGCTCTGTTTTTCTTCATATGTTACTATGAGCTGCAGAAAGAGTGAACTTGCTTGACCTGAGTGCAAAAATAGCAGTTCCTGCTGTCCACATTTAGGATCAAACATAGCTTAAATGAAATCAATGACCATCACTCTGATGTCACCACTAACTTCACATGAGGCAATAATTTGTTTTAAGGATGAACTGCTCCCATTAGGGTGAATAAAAAAAAGAGCTACTTAGCAAAAGATATTAGGAAAAGCGTTCAGCTTAAGAAAGAGTGAAAACTAGTCAAACTCTGGATAGGCCATTTGGCCATAGAAATCTGTTCCTAGTTCTTTATTACCTACAACAGGATTGCTTGCTCCTCTGAGATCATCGGTCCTCTGTGTGCATTAATAGTGAAGGCTGAGGGTATTGTGCCCTCTTTTTCATTCTGTTCAGCACACAAATCTCTCCAATCCAGCAAGACAGATATCCACAACAGTATCTCACACAGGAACTTGCCAAAGGAGATTACAAGCACAGTGAACATACAGAATATAACCCATTTTCTGCTTCCTGCCATGCTGAGTATTGCACCGCAGAGAAGCTTTACATTAGGCAGAAAAAGGCAGGTGGAGGCAAACAATTTGTGTCACACTTTCCTGCTGATAAACTTCGGGGGTTTTTTGCTTTTTGCTTGTTTGTTCATTTTCTCCCTGCTGAGTGTCTTGCAGAGAAGTGCTTCCATGGCTTTGGCACTTCAGTTCAAAACTTTTTCAAGTCTTCCTTCTAGAAGACAACAAGTTTGTTAGGTTTGGGTTTGGTTTGGTTTGGTAGGAAAAAACATCTCTAGTGAAACTTGCAGCTAAATTTTACCTTAAATAAGCTGGTTTTGAGCTAAAGCAAAAGATACCATCAAGCAGTAGATCTTGCAGAAGCAGGGCCAGTGCTCCTTTCAATGCCTATCTCTTTCCCACACTGTGAGCCACCACTGCAAAGCCACAAAATTCAGGGTTTACTCTGAAAGTCTGTGCGAGCACACCCAGACAGACCAATATACACTCATCCTCTCTTCTCAAAACCACCAGACTTCCAGAATCTTCTCCTATCTTTTTCTCTGTTTTTCTCCTGGCAATTATCATATGGTGATCATACACCCCAGAACATCTATCTACACCCTTTCCCAGATCATTACAATTTTTTCCAGTTACGATTTCAAAGCATTTGTTCTAACAAAGTTTGTTGCTTTATTAGTTATTTTGCATCAATTTGCTTTAATCCACCCCAAAGGGTCTGTGAACAACAAACCTGCCTGAGAGGCAGGTCACAACTTCTAACTTACATGTAACTTACTTCTTTGAAATAAATGGAGCACATGATACCACCTTGATATGTCAGCAGCATTCCACTGTGTGGTATCACAGAATTTGAATGTGAGATAAAACCTCTACACAATCCCAAAAAATTAACTAATTAAAGGAAAAAAAAGTTTCTATGTCAAGTGCCCAGGCATTCTGCGCATGATCACTTTCTAAAATACAACAGCATATTTAGGAAATGAGAAATATTTTTTTGTGGATGAAGAGTGACAGGAATATACATAGTTGTAGAGTAATGTTTTATGCTAAATTTTTTACTAGCTATCACAGTTAATAATTTTTTCCACAATAAAAATTAACTTTAAATACCAAGTCTATAGATTGCTGCACTTGTTATTGCACAGATTAACAGGACTTATTCATGAGAATGACAATAAAAAATAAAATAATTTTCATTTCCAATCCACAGTCCTGTTACTCAAAGAGCTGCACTCTTATGTCTCTGGATGCTGAGGCAGGCACAGAGAGAGTCACACTTTGGCCTGCTGCTTCTTGGCTTCTGCATAGCTGAAGGAAGAGGCTCAGTGCTGTGCTCAAGACACTGAAGCAATTCTGCTGACAGCTCTCTAGTTCTGCACCATGGCTACACCCGCCTGCTGTTGATGTGCTTTGCTTCTGGCTGAAGCATTACACCAGCTAAAATCCGGACAAGTGTCTTAGCAGGCAAAATCACACTATGGAGCCACTAAGCTCTTTTTTCTCAAGCTTTCAGTCAGCTACAGGAAAAGCCTGCAGCAATGGCACAGAGCTATCCAGCTGAAAATTACTCAACATAAAGCTCTGCATTTGTGGTGTGTGTATATTGGCCAATATATTATATTAGATTTAAAGTTTTTCAGACCTAAAAAATAATATGCCACGATTTGGCATGGTAGTTATAATATATTAAGTCAGGAAGGCAATGTTGCAATACGTAGCTGTGACTGGAAGACTCACTTTAAAAGCACACTCTTTCCACAATGAAAATGCTGACTGGAGGGGAATGGGGGTATGTTTTTACACGCCAAATATCTGTGGTTTGTTCTTAATTATAGACATGTAATCAATAATTTGACCACAGAAGGGGTTGTCCTGTTAAGGAAACTTCCCAGTGTGACCACTGATGAACTCTGGCAGTCGCAGTCCCAGCGTCAGAGACTGTCACTGCTGCACTGAGCCCACGGCAGCCCCGCTTGTGAGCCCCTCTCTCACAGCCAGAGGAGACTTCCCAGGGCAGAGCCTCGGATGTCTCATTCCACAGAACCATTTATTCACGGTGCAGGAGCACAGAAACAGCCCCAGCTGGTGCCTCCGAGCAGGATCCCGAGCAAAGGAACCCCTGGGCTTTTATACCCTCACAGTCCAAGCTGCGTGCAAGGCTCAACCCCCAAACCTCGCTCTTCCCCCCGAGCCCTTGGCTCCTGCTGTCTCCCAGTGTCCCCCTTCTGCTGGCCAGTGCCACTACTCTTGTGCTCTTTGCTGTACAGAGGGTCAGCAGCTCACAGCTCTTGTCTCTGTGAGCTGTCACCCAGAACTCCAGCCGCATCTCAGTCTGTGTCCTGACCTGCAGCTTGCAAAGTGAGCTACCTGCACCAGGTGTATTCATCAACATTTCCAGCAGTTTTAGGCTTGACTAAAGTCTTCCAGGCTTCCAGGTCCCACAGACCAAACACGTGTTAAAATAGCAGTGATTCCTTATAACTACTGAAGATATTATATAAATCTAGATCTATCCAACTAAAACTTTGTTATTACAGAATAGTATTTCCATTGTACTAAACACAAAATATGATAAGAAAATCAAAGTAAGTTGTGTATGCTTTTTGAAAGCTTGGAGGAATTACTTTAAATCTCTAAATGCAATAAAGACAACTCCCTCAAAGGGTGAAAAATAATATTATCTTAGTAAATATTTACAGTTTAATCAGTTATTTTTGCTTATTTTTTTTACAGAGCTGGTGTTAATACCTTATATAGAATTAATAGCTGGAAAGCATGGGTTACACATTGCATTTTTAAAAGCCCATTGTTTTCAGTGGAAACGACAATAAACTTCCCTAGTAGCCGCTTAATTTTTACATTTCTTTCTTAAATAAGTATCTCACTGCCAAGCCCCCAAAACAGTAATCTAGATTCGGAGTCTCTCAATAATGTGCCAACCACATGGATATCCTGAATTACAGGCTGAAACAAAGTGCGGAACATGATGAGGGGAAAACTGGCTCTTTGTCTCCACGGACAGAAAGCTGATTTGGTCCCATGGCGGCTTCTAGAGGTGCAGAGCTCTACTGCAAGTTCTGTGGCTGGCACAGGTGTAGATGCCTGTCCACAGGCACAGGCATTCTTGGGCAGTAGAACAGAGTGCTACCGACCAAGAGAAGCACAGGTTAGTTGTTATCAAGACTGTGCTGTGCGGTGCCCAGGTGAATGAATTTTAAAACCTAGGTAATAGTAGCCTCCTTCATAGGCTAGGCTGTGTTTTCACAGCAACAGCACCCCAGCTCAGAGGCAGCTCTCAGGAATAACATTGTCAATCCCAAGCTAGCAGAGATGGGCTGTGCCAGCTCAGGCTGAAGCCCAGGAGCTGTGCAGAAGACAGACACAATGTGCTTCACACGGCGTCTCGTCAGGTCAGTGTGCAATGTCAGTTAGTAATGACTACATCGGAATCTAGCATTTTTTTTATTCTACAATATGTAACAGCTTTTTCCTTCTGGTTAGATTTTTTCTGACACTGAATAAATCACATCACTCCTGTTTTGTGTAAGAGCACTTCCTCCAACTTCCCCTGCACCATGTTCTCACTGGATGCCACTGCTAAGGTAGAATAAAAATGAATGATTTTAACAAGCTGTGTAAAGTCCTGCTGTGGGTGGGCTCCCCTACACCTAATGTCAGAGCTTTGCACTGCTATGGTTAAAGCACACCTACAGAGCCCTGTGAGGCTGCAGCGAGCATATGCCACTAATTATTTTTTTACCAAATTAAATAAAATTTAATGCGGAAGTAGCCACATGAAACCTAAAAATTTTCCAGAACAATATTCCAACCAAATATCTCCAGACTGGGTGTCCTCCCCTTAAAATCATCCACAGACATAATCCAGCTCTATGTGGGTCATTTGGGCTGATGCTGCATGAAACTGCTAGTTTAAAAACAAAATGGGTCAAACAAATTTGCCATATGAAGAAGCTAAAAAGTTTTCAAGAGCCTGCTGGGCAATGTAATATAAAGATATAATGTAATTTAAAAGAAAAAATAGATAGTTCCTCTCAGAAAATATCTATTACATTGATTTTTAGAAACCTGTAAGTTTTTTTCAAAAAATGAAAACCTGTAGTCAGGACAGTTTGACTATTTTTTGAGCTAAAGGAACAGTAAAATCAGTATTCAGTTTATGTAAAATCATCTTACAGAAAAATGAAAGGACAAATGGTATAAATAGTAATCTCTTTATTTGATAATGAGCATGGACTTTCTGGACTGGCATGTTTATGCTGACAGGGTAGGTGTCAGCAGCAGACTCATGTATTTATGCATCACCAAATGTTTACACATAGGAATGTAACTGTACTTCACCCTAATTAATTCCATTTAAATACATCTAAAGATAATAATTTCAGCAATTAATTGTAGTTTCATCTTGCACTAGTTCCTGTTATATTCATTAGATGTGCTCTTACTTAATTGGATTTTCTCTATGCTCACCAGTTGTCTTTCCTGTCCTGAGGCTACTCTCTCAGTTCCATTTTTTGCTTCAGATTACTGCCTGTTTTCTCCACCCTTGACTATTTTCACTGTTATTTCTACCTGGTGGGATTCTATTGCTGATATTTAACTTTACCAGATTTTACTCTATTAAGGCAGACCTGACATACCATTAGTTCTTTCATTTATTTCTACCCACTCACATTTTTGATTCTTTATATGCATACTCCTTTTTCTTTTCTGTTAATAGTACAGATATAATTAAAATTGAAATATCAGGGACAAAAAAAGATTAAAAAATAAAAGAGGGAATTGAATAGCATTGCTGAAAACAGCAGTCATGTCCCTGCCCTACACCCACCAGTCACAGGCAAGTCACCCACATGGAATTGTGAGAGAACATTGTTTGGCATCCGTGTTATAATGAAGAAGTTGTGTGTTAGATGGACCATATCACATCAATTCCCATTGCAAGTCTGAAAACTCACAAGTGTAGCTATTGCATGCAGCACAGTCTTCAGTTGCTCCTAAAACAGAGAATTCTTTGTTGTTTGTTTGATCTCCAGTCTTTTCATGGTGTGCTGAGCCAGTGTGTATTTTGGCCAGCACAATGGCTTCAAGCATCACTACAGCTGCTGCAAATCCCCTAAAATTTAATAACATCATTTATGGTGGAGAAAGAGAAAAATGTATTTCCATATATGAAGATAGATTTTATTAAGGTAATGAGAAGTACCCAAACTAAAATTCTTCTTTACTTAATTCAGATTTGACACTTGATAGTTCTACCACCTGAAAATATTTTTAAATCACATATAAGAGTTATTTGCAATGTATTATTTTTAATCTATGGTTCCAATATTCCCACAGACTGAGGTTGATTTTTGAATGTTTTGTAACATTTATTTACAGTGAATTTTCCCTCATAAAGTGTTTTCAAAACAGAAGACAATCACATAGACTGGCGTGCAGAAATAATAAATAGAAACATCTTATTACAATTGTGACATATACATGGAAGCATAAAGAAGGATTCCTTGAGGGTTATTCCACCTACCTGATGTCTACCTTCCTGAGACTGTACAAGGATTTTACATCATGAAAAAAATTGTACTTAAACTGTATATATATTGGAATATGTTCTGCTTAACAGGTAGATGGCCATAGAAAACAAATAATCTAAAATCATGAAGACTGTTTATTAAAAAATGTTATTTTGAATGCAGCAAAACTCAGAAGTCTTATTTAGCTACATATATAAGTGCATCATTGCCTAAATTAGATCTACATCAGAATAAAGCAACAATGAAAAAAATCCCTGATTCTCAGTAATGAAGAATAAGCTCTTTCAAATTTTTACCCATAAAAATATTACAGCAAGGTTTGATTAAAGTAACTGACTTTTTGATTAAAGTTTGATTAAAGTAATTGACTATCTTAGATGAATATGAAAAGCACAATAAATTCAAAAGCAATTTGAGAGATCAAACATTTAGGGATTGTGGGTTATTGGTTGTTTGAGCTGGGTTTCATTTGAAGTTCTAAAACAACTACAATAAACAGAGATTTGAAAAAATAGAAGTGCTTCTAATTAACTGTCAAATGTTAATAATCAGGTGGATAAAAATTAAATCGTATGTAACCCTTCACGTCCATTGCCATGTAATACAGAAGTCCTTGACTTGTGTTTCCTAAAGGTATAGTTCCATCTATAAATTTCTTCTGTATTTTTTCTGAAATATTTCACCAATCAAAAAGAGGAGGGGAAAAAAAAAAAAAAAAAGACTATTTTTTTACAGATCTATTACAAAACGTTCAAAGTCAAATTCTAACATATTTTGATACCAGAAGAGTACTTCAGCTTAATCTGGTAGTTTTGCATTTTAAAATTTCATATTGTTCTAGTATGAAGTAACTAAACAGAGAAATGTTAGCAAATATCCAGAATAAGTTGGGTGTAATGCAGGGAAACAGAGCACTGACCTAGGCTGTAAAACTGGTACATGTATATTTAATTGTCTAATTGACAGAACTTGTGCAGAAGGAAGTCACAGGGGAAAAAAATATAAAAACTAAAGAAATAAATTAGATTTAAGATAATTTATTTTTATACTGCAGATCAAAGAATTTGATGTCTTTTTCCTTAATGAATGTAGTTTACAGGTTTCTTAGAATTATTACAAGTGATCAAAATGTACTGAAGACTAATATATCACAATACTACTAGAAGATAGGGAACATAGGAGGGAATTTAAGAGATAGATTGCAATCCTGAAGTATAAACGTAATTGTTCTTTCATCATCACCTTTTATTATATTTTTTTGAAAATAGGGCAGTGCCCAAATTCATATTTCCTCTCATATCTGACTTTACAAAAAGCTCATCTTAACATAGCTTTCTGCATGCAACTTTCTCTGTCTCTGCATTTCTTTCTCATCTGGCAATTCAGAATTGCTTCCAACAGCACACAGGCAGGTGTGTTTCAGGTTTTCCCCCCACCCAGTTCCTCCAATTCCCAGAAAAAAAAGGGCATGAAGACGAGATTCACTATTTGAGTAAGTTTGACAACGAGGATAATACACATAAGGTACATACAGAGAAACATCTTTTCCTCACTATGTGCAGAAAACTAGACAGTACTAATAGGAGACAGCTACTAAAAATAAAATGCCTGTGGGCTGTATGCATTCAAATAATTTGGGAAATACAACATTAAATGATTTTTTTTTGTACTGAACTGGAACATAAAAATCTATAAATTATATAAAATCTACTTCTTAGGTAGTCAAGTGAAGTCAATATGAAAACTACTGGATCTGACTAACCTTGGAAAGTGGTTTCTCTTTCACATCTGGCAGCAAGGTTCTGGACAGCACAGTACCATCTATATGCCCTACCTTGTCTGTAGAGATTTAATTGAGCTTTAATTAGAATATGTAATAAGGTTTTATGGTTAGTTATATTAAGATATAAGTAGACACTTACTACTATATAACTTGAAGGCTTTATGGGGAAATTCTTATTTGTGAAGAAAGTAGGCTAAGATATGAGATACTGAACAAATATCGAATTTTCAGCCCCACCTGTAATCATTCCCTGTCTTCTCTTGATGCTTACTGACAAAAATGTTCAAGGTAACATAATTCATAGATTATGGAAAAACTAATAACATAATCCTTATAACAAGATAAGTATTAAAATGTGAGGTTCACCTAGTCCAACACAAGTGCCAAGGCAGGGTCACCTAGAACAGGTGACACAGGAACACATGTCCAGATGGGTTTTGAATGTCTCCAGAGAGGGAGACTCCATGACCTCCCCAGGCAGCTGTTCCAGTGCTCTGCACCCTCAGTGCAAAGAAGTTGAGGTGGAACTTCTTGTGGTTTGGTTCATGGCCATTGCTCCTCATCCTGTCTCTGGACACCACTGAAAAGAGTCTTGGCACCACCTTTGAGATATCTATACTCACTAATAGGATCCCCACTCTGTATTCTCTCCTCTCGACTTGAACAACCCAAAAGCCAACTCACGCTTCCCCCAAACCTCTCCCACAAGCAAACAACCACCAAAACAAACCAAATCCCCACCACTGTTCATGTTTCATGTTCCTGTTCCAAGCTCATTATAATTTATATTCTGCTAAAACATCAATTTCAAGTAGTAAGACTTGCATTTAAATGCATTTAAAAATACATTTAAGTGCATTTAACTGCACTTGAATATTGATAACCTATAAACTACGGTTGCCATGTTTTAAAATATATCAGTAATGTTCACACATTTTACATACTGAGGGACATCTTACCTTCGTGAGATGAATACTGAGTTGAGTACTCACAATTACATTCAGGGTCTACTTATGCTACTGTACACCTTGCAGATGAAATTCAAATCCAAAAAATAGTGAGGTTTTGAAGAAAAACCAATAAAATGAAATTTAAAAAGCCACAAACCAAAATCCAACAGTAGAGGGTAAAGCACCAGTGTAGGTTGTACAAGAGGGTTGAGATATTGTCAAACCATAGCTCACCCTGTGAGCAAAGCTGTGACAAATATTTTTCCCATCTCATAGGTGCCTGGGAATATGCAGCAACAGCTCTATTTCCTGTTCTATGCTGCTCATGCAGCTCCTTCATGGAGGGCTCTTATCTTCCTTCACAACCTGCTTCAGCTCCCAGATTTCCTTTTTTTTCTCTGAATTCACTCGTCAGTTTCCGCTGAGGTACTACAGAAGGTTGCTGGCTTGAATTATCAAGTAATCTGCTATTAGTAAAACAAAGGGAAGCGAGGGGATGTATCGGGGGAAGAAGAGGTATAATATGTATCCTTATGTACAAAGAGACATCTGGAGATAGAGAAATCTAGCCCCTCTGCAAGGCAACACCACTGTTGAAGGGATTCAGCCTATGTGTGATAAGAGTCAGAGGATAGAAATTCATATTGTTTATCAATGTGGGAATGCACCCTTGATAGTTTTAATCCTATTTAGTAGATAATTTAAAATTACTTTTTTAAACACTATATTTATTAATCTACACCACATTATTCCCAGCAAGTACAATAGAGAAATTCAGAATTTTTTAGTATGTGTTATAAGTTGATAATTGTCTCTTTTATAAGGAAAGAACTGTGGCACAAAAATTAACATCAAGTTTCACATTCAAACCCTTAGGTCGCTCTGGTGGTTTCAGTGGCTAGGGCTAAACCACAACAGTCACTCATTATGTGCTATCATTTTTTTCCATCTAAGCATTCCTAAGTACTATACATTTCCTGTATCCTGGTAAAAAAGTACCTGGATATAACACTGGAAATTGTGTGACATGCACAGGCTGAGGTGATCAAATTAAAATTGGTATGGTCAATCTTCACATTGACACATTTTTGAACTTGAGTATACTTCACTGTATTGCCAACAAATAGTATCAGAAGACTTGGTATTGCCTTTGAAACCATATTTTTTTCTTGTTGCAACAATAAGAACAAAATCAACCCTCAAGCAATTAAAAACTTAATTAAAAAATTAAATAGCTTTCTGATTTGCAGTATTTGTTGGAGATGATCATCTTCACTTACATTTAACAACTTAGAAAGTAGATAACCTGAGGTCCAGGTAGTAAAGATTCAGTAAAACTTACTGAAAGAAACCATTTTTCTATTTCCTTTATTACTGATAGATAAAGACAAACGTGCACAAATATATGTGTATGTGCCACTTAAAACCATAGAGCATTCAACTCAGTGAAGACAAATCTAGTTGCATTTGTTATTTTCCTGCTCATTCTGCATTCTCTTCATAAGAATGAAAAGTTATATTAAATGTAGGTTTAAAGTAAAAAGGAGTCATCATTTTCTGTTACAAAACTGCACTCTTTCCAGATGTAAGCCCACAGTATCTCTGTACTACTGGTTAATGTAGTAGTGATCTGAAGTTATACGATAATTAGTGAAGAATGCCTTCCCTTCTTGCTGTTTATATTTCAAAGAAAAATTAATAGATCTGGAAACAGTTTCCACTAACAAAAGTTCCACTCAACTCCTATTGATTAATGTTGAAGCCAGCAGAACAACTGCAGCTTTACCTAGTGAAAATGTTCCTCTCTCTGCTTTCTCAACACACGATAAGCCATTAATTTAAAGATTACAGGAGTTACAACAATATCGAATGACAAATGGTAGAAGTTAAGGCCAAAATTTGAAACAGCATCTACAACTTAATGTTTTTCTGTAAAGTTTTAGGCTATTGTGCAGCATTGTAAGATCACTTTAGGAGAAAATGATAATATTGGCAGGTTGTGAACAACTAATTTTAAAGGGAGGAAAGTAGAAAATTAAAAATTATATTCTAGTAATTGGGAGGACATTAGAACTGAGATTCCTTTCTCATTTGCTAAGGATATATTTGCAACTACAAATATCTGCACTAGGCTGTGCAGTGGATATGCAACTGACAGCTAAGGTAGATTTTCTGGGGAGTTTATTTTAAGGCTGTTAGAATTCATGCAAAACAGCAGGCTTTCTCAGGCAAGGATTTCAATAAATCTTAAAATATACTAGAGGAGTTTTTTTTCAATTTCAATTTCCCTCAATAGAGGGAAGACTTACTCAAAAGAATATAGTGTTCCAAAGAAACAAATACTTTTAAAAATTAATCATCAGGTTAACATCACAATTAAAGAAGTAGTATTATGTCTTCCTCATCGTCACATCTACACGATCCACTTAATGAAGGACAAGCTTAACTCGACATTGATAAAAGCCTATATTTACAGTAGGAAAACCAGGAAGTATTATTCAACCTCATGGACTTCTATTTTATAGAGGGCTCCATACTTACTTTATCTAATCTGAAATTTAAATAAAATTATTCAGAATAAAACTAGCAAATCATTGAGCAGTTAAATTGTATCTTCTTGTGAAGACAGAAAAATAGTTACTTTATAAAGCAAAAACTTACGTTGTTTTAGTAAAGCATGTTTGAAATAAAGTTCTTTCATTCTTCCTCCAGACCAACTGATAAAACAAAGAAATTATTGAAGCAAATTTAACCATAGCCT
This sequence comes from Sturnus vulgaris, assembly GCF_052056855.1. Taxonomy (NCBI): domain Eukaryota; kingdom Metazoa; phylum Chordata; class Aves; order Passeriformes; family Sturnidae; genus Sturnus; species Sturnus vulgaris. The sequence continues at coordinate 38,422,655 of NC_142283.1, read as the reverse complement.
CTCCCTGAAGGAAGAAAAGAAGATAAGCTGTTTCACATGAGGTTTCCTCAATCGTATATTTTAACAGATGATACAAGGAATTTTAGCAGGTAGCATTGAAAAAAAAATCTGTTGAATTGTCTCCTGCTGAATTCATGAAAGGTAACTAACAATAAGTATCATACATTTGATGTCTTTAATGTTAAAAAAAAAAGGTATTTTTACCTGCACTTCTATCTTCACTCTTCCATCTGATTTCCACATAGTACTGGAAGAATTAGGAAAGACTCATAGTGTATGTAAATATAGAGCTGTCTAGCTAAATGTTTTTTCATTCTCACCGTACTATTTAAGTTTTTAAGTAATAGCACTGAAAATTATCAATACATTTATATTTATTCTTCATGCTGAAGCAAGCTTTTGAATCGAACTTAAGATGGTAGGAGGTTACCCATGGAAATACCTACAAGGCTGATTCCAGAAACAAGACATGTGATGTAATTAATGTTCTTTGAACATCAGATGCAACAGAGGTACATGCTAGACGAGGATTTGGAAAAGCCTGAAATCCAGTCAATGGCACATTGAACCCTGAACAGGATTTACCAACCCCCTGTCTGTCATACATACAGTCTTAAGCACAGACTGCATTGTAAATTTCAGTGTCCCTTAAAGGATCAGTAAGAAGAACTTCCATCTCAAAATATAAGATCAGTATTTTCTCTGCTTTATTTACTTAAAATTGATTTCTGCACCTCAAACAGCTTTAAGTGGATGCATATTATAACCACAGGTTAGCAAAGATGCAGCAGGAATATTAACAAGTTTAAAAGATTTTGAAAATTTCCAGTAACGGTTCGAAGTGCATTACATCATTTCAGAGAACTTTATGAGATTCCTCTACTCAACTCTGTTGTTTTTATTCTACCCAACTACCACTGTCAAAATTCCTATAGCTTTTTAATTTGGCACAATTATACTCTGCACGACAGAGGTCTCTACAGTAATGCTGAAAGCATGCAAAAGGATGACTTTGAGAACAAATTAGGCTGTACTATCCAACAAATACAGCATTACTGTAGCAAATTACATTTAACAATTCTACTTTCTAAAATATTATACGTTCACATTGCTTGTAGATGAAAAATCCTGACAATGCAATTCTACAGTAAGTAACACAATCTCTTCCTGACTGTTTTCTTTACAGATGTAGTAGAGAAGAAAGCCTAGTTGAATTTGCTAGTGCTCTGAAATATGCTGAAGGACTTCCTTCCGTTAGGTGTGTTTGCATAGATTGATCTGGAATATAAAAGCCGTAAGGATCACTTCACGTAGTTATTTTCATAAAAATCTTTAACAAATGTCTCTGAAACTCAGCTACCAAAGGTACACTGAATATACTACCTGACACTGAGGAAATTAACAGGTACGTTTCTACTATTCAAAATACTTCATGACAGAGTGCACTCACGGACAATTGCCAATTTTAAAAAGCAGTAAGGTTAAGCACAGGATCAACACAATCCCTTTCTAAAATTAAAGACTTTCTTCTGCCTTGTATGGCAAGTTTAAGAATCTGTTGACATCAAATTTTAACACTTTTAGAACACTCCTGAAAATAGTGGCAAATAAAGACATATCTGGTATTTCTCATAAATGAAAACCAAATGAACTCTGCCTACTACAATCATCTCTCTCTAGACAGACGTGAAGACAACTATAGAATTTTTAAATTAACATTTCAGATTGCCTAACCAGTGCTAACTCTGAAAAACAAAGCAGAGCCATACCTCTTCCACAAGGTACTTCTAATGTTGAAAACTCTAGGCATTAAAAATTTTTATGATCAGCCAGTATACTGAAGAAACTATCTCACTCCAACAGCTTTAAAGAAAATCAATTAAAAAACCATACAAAAACAAGACCAAATATCAGATATCCTACAGATATATTTTTATTTAACATACATAACACTAAATAATAGGAAGAATTATGTTTCTCTGTTTTCTTTCTATAAGGTGTCTTAAGAACAAATATTGACTTGCAAAGAAAAGCCCAAAATTTTTGCAGCAAGGTTGGGAATGGTCAGTATTCCATATACTTCTCTGCCATGAAGTCTGAAAGTCTTCATAAATTCATAAAAGTAACAAATTATGCAGTTCAGCTCTGCATCTGATTTTAAGAAAGGACTATTTAATTTTTTTTACCACACCACAGATTCTGAAAGCCGGCAAGATATTTGATGTCTAGGCTAGCTTGAATGAAGTGAGGCTTTCAAGTTAACATAGAGCAGCACACAGCACAAATGTACTTAAATTTAAGGGCTAAAGGGGTGAGCTTTGAGGGCTAATAATAAAAGCATATGTCCAAATTTAAGCAGAGCCAGGTAGGCAACATTTTCCCTTTTTGATTTGCAAAAGTGACAATTTCCCCTTAAAAACCTATTTAGTCAAAAAGCCATCAGTTTTAAAGCTTCAACAGTGACCAAAACACTTACTTTCAAGTCAGGTGGCTAGTTCAGTGTCTGTGATCTCTCACTGAACTAACATCAACACCCAGACCTCCTGAGTATGGAGGTGCACTGGACACCACCAACCTAAAAGTAGGGAAAACGTGTCCCTGTGGTGAATGACACTGCTTCGTAACAGACATGCAATAAGCCCTCACACTTGTTTTCCAAAACTAAGGTGCAGCTTCTTCTTTGTAGCAGTTATCACTATTCATTACTTCTCACTACTACCAAGTAAGGATTTAAATAATAATTCTTATTAACAGAATTTACAGTTTTCATTTTAAAAAGCTACCAGAAAAGTGGTGTTCTTTAGAGAGTACATCCTTCTAAAATGGGAAAATATTAAAGATAATTTGTACTGTATTAAGTGCTCTGGGTTTATACTATTTACCAGTAATCCTCAAAAAACTGTTCAACAATATACGATGTATTCTCTGTCTAATGGAAACTTACTTTTATCACTTACTTACTTTTATCACTATCTTAATAACAAGAAGCTCCTATTGCCTTCCCACAAGAAACAGTCATCATTCAAAGCTGCAAAGAGAACAGACATGAAGGGCTACTTTTCCAGCCTAAAATATGACAGTTGCTGGAGTTCTTTGCATATATAGAGAAATCTGTATATGTCATAGAGCAAACAATTATCCAAACTCTATTTCTATACAAATAGCTAACCCATAAGAATTAAAATAATATATAAATTGCAAAAATGGTTCTTAAGCTTTGTTACCCCTTTCATAATCTCTGAAAAAAGACTATCTTAAAAGTTTCTCCTCTAACACTCCAGACACAATGTTTCTCACAGTGTCTACCCACCCAAGACTCTTTCCAGGGCTGCAGGACAGTGGCTGCATCATGACTACTGAAACCTTTGGGGCTCTGAAGTTTCTGCTCTAATCTGCTGTTGGCTTTAGAAGAATCTTATCCTTACTCTTCCCAGATGTGTCTTTCTGTCACTGTATTGCCTTTAGAAATTTTAAGCCATACTTTGTCTCTCCTCACCCTACTTGATTTTTGATAAAAGAAAAAGTGGTAGAAGAAGAAGTAACAGCAGCATAAGTATTTTGCAGGTTTTCGCTATCAAGAACTGCTGCTATAATATAAAGATTTAATTGCCTTTAAGGCTGGTGAGCAGAAAGATGGAGAAGAAACCACAAAGAAGCTTCCCACTAATGCAAAACATCTTCAAGTAGCAGACAAAAATATATCTGAAGATACCTTTTAAACCTGCTTCCCTATGTTCATGTTTTTTCTTTAACACTGAACTTACCTAATATCATCAAGTTAAGATTTTGCCAAATACATGTGAAATACGGGTAATATAATATTACTATAAGAATTTCAGCAAATAATTTAAGTTACTCAATAGCTAAACTTTACAACATTCATTTCCAGAAGTTAAAATTTAGTCAGTCCTTCCATGGAGTAACAATACAATAAAAGTTATAAAAACACCAATAATATTAGCATCCCTTATTAAGCAGCAATGTAAATGAGATATTCTTTACTCATCTCTATACAGACCATCATATCTTATGCAAATGAATTCTGCAACAAAAAAGGACAAGTAACTAAGCAAGAAAGAATTCTTATGTGAAGGCTAAATACAAAGATACCTAAATTTGATATCTGAGGCAATATTATCCCATGTGTGGTGATGTGGCATGGCTGGGACATAAAGTTTAGGCAATGTACATCATGTTATAAACCTAAAGACAAAACAGTTGAGGAAAAAATGATTGGAATGAAAGGCTCTGCAACTGACATATATAAATAACCTTCCTTAGATATACTAGCACAGAAAACAGGTGGAAGACTTATCCCACTTTGGAACTAAACAAAATATTTTTCCACTAACTTTTACTACATATATACCAATGTGAGAGAAAAAACAGGCATGCATGCAAGATTTTTTTTCTTCCTCAATTTTTCCTGGCAATTTTCAATTTGAATCATAAGAATCTTTAAAAAAAAAAACCAAAACAACAACAACAACCACCTTAGCAACTGCAGCTCTGATGTTGTTACGGTCTCTTTCACCCTAACAGTACAGAAGAAAAAAAGAATAAGTAACAAAGCTGCTGTCCTGGGGTACAATGCAAAAATGTGTATTCTATCACCATCTGTTAAAATGTGGGAGGGGTGGTGATCCTTATCTCTGTGGGAGATATCCTCTGCTGATGTGCCATCTGATAAGATGGGGGGATGATCATCGTTATCTATTCACAACCCATCCTTCCTCCAGAAGATATATTGTTAATGGGCCATTAAGTCCTATTGTGTGACTGATAAGATTACATCACCCCATTGGGAGATGCCCCAGCCAGGGGCAGGAGCCAAGCCTTTCCTACCTAGATAAAAAACTGGGGTTTGGGACCCGAGGGCAGACCTTTCTACTGGATCCCAGAGGAAAGTCGGACCTTTTCCACATCATCGCTGGATCTTCGGAGGAAAACTGCACCTTCTACAGGAGCACTGCTTCAACAGAACCACATCTGTCATCCAGGAGGACTGCAGCCACCATTTATACGGACTGCTACCAACACCCTGACTGACAGGGTGTCAGGTTGTATTTCTGGCTGTGTTGGTGGTTGTTTCTTTTATATTATTGCATGTATTTTATTTTTTTTTCTCTTTTCTCCTATTAAATTGTATTACTGACTTGGAGTCTCGCACTGGTTTTACTTTCAAACCAACACAGCTGCCATGTGTCTAACCCTCACCTTGTTCACTCTCTTTTCTGTCTCTACTATGAAACCTACCCATACTCAAAACTACCCATGATGCTTGAAGTCCAAGGAGGTACCAGCTTCACAACAGCTTATCATTTTCAGTAATATTCCTATAAATATAGGGGGGAAACATGACAAGGTTTAGTCGATAAAAGGTGCTACTTCCTAATACTTTCTAATAAAAAAGAAGAAAACGTTAATCCCCTTACACCTAGATTTTTACTTTATCTGTAGTTGACTATTATTTCAGCCTTTAAGAAAGAAGTTCTAGTTAAAAGAAAATCCTAAATTTCCCCATCTGGTCTCATGGGAAAGGCATTTGTTTCAGCAACTCTTCAACAGAGTATAAAAATACAACCTTAATTTAATGCTCCAAGATTACCAGGGCCACAGTGATGAACTATGTATCCAAAATAGAAATTAATTATGCTAGGAAATTCTAAAAATATTCTAAGATTAATCATCCTCTTCATTCACCCAGAGAGGTCAATCTACTCAGCTTTTACTCTTTATGTTCCAAATGTGCAGTTTACACATCAAGAGGATAAACCAGCTGTTGGAGTTGAGACAGTAAGAAACCGATTTATGTCAGACTTTTTGTCAGTTGTGTTACTTAACAAGTTTAAAAGAACAGCAAGGATATCATACTTATGAAGACAGTAAAAACCAAGCAGTTTACGAAGACATTGGTTACAATTTGCTTTCGTTGTTTCTTAAAATGCTTTACTACTTTTAAATTTAAAAGGACGTTTTGTTATATAATTTCTGTACTGAAGCCTTCATAATACCGCTGTTAAATATACACAGCATTCTTCTAATTGTGTTTCTTAAGATTATATCAACTTCTTTATTGTACAATTCATGGCAACTATGAAAATATTTTTGAAAAGAACTCAGTTTAAAACGTCATTTCCTAAAAGTGAATCATCTCATCAGAGCCCTGTCTGTTGGAGTAAGTACAGCCTCTGTGCTGAAGCAGCCATGCATTTTTTATGAATTAGGCTATTGATAAGACTTAAAATGCAGAAATAAAATGTCCTTGAGAAGGATCTGGCCATTCTTTGCAAAAGAATGCAAAGAGGAAGGCAACAGAGAATACTGTCTTTTGAGATCTACCTTTTTCATAACTGCAGTTTTACAAAGTACATTCAAAGCTTGCTCCAGGGTTGCTGCTTTTTGGAGATAATAGCAATATATCCTATACTCAACAAAGTAGAAAAGGAATAACAAAAAACACAGAAATATATTTTTGCTTCTTATAAATGCCACATTGTCAAGGCAAATAGTTAATAAAAATGGGCTATTGCTGAGACTGACCAGCTCATCCCCAATGAAGAACTAATTCTCAGTTTATGACAAGGTATTTAAGCCTGACTATACAAGTCTACTGAATAAAGTAATATTTTTAAAGCACTGTTCTAATTTAATTTTTGTATAAAGTATAAATGAATGCACACACACACACACACTCCTATAGATATATAAAAAATATGTTCCTTCTAAAGGAAATAGTCTGGAACTAGATTAAAATAAATAGCCGCACACAAACAGCAGGATTTAATTAAGAGACTTCTGCGCTAGAGATAAGTTCTTAAAGAATATTCTACATTCATATATCAGAATCCAGATATTAATGATCAAAATTAACATTCGAAATAGTTGTCAAATACAGAGATTTTGTAATTACAAACAATACTTTTTATTATAAGCAATGCATTGAATTTACATTCAAGTAGTAAACAGCTAAGAGTTGTTAATCATTAAATAACACAGATATTTAAAATCAATTATTTGAGAACTAAACAAGAAGATGTTTAAGTGCCTTCTTAATATCAATAAATAAATATACCTATGGCAAAAATAACCATGTGTGTACTTACTACTCACAGAAAAACTTGCCTTGTTGAACATAAGGACTTATCAAATGTTTTCCTGTTATTTCCAAGTTTCCATAGTTATTTTTCAGGCTGCCTTACAGCTCCTAGCTGGAGAGGAACACTACAGTTGCTTCTATGTTGAAGACATTTATTTAGGTAGCCCCAAAAGCCCAGCTTTCCTAGAGGCTTGTTTCTAAATGAGGCTTGTAAGTCTCATTCCCTGCAATGTCTCTCTACAGATATATATATATATCCGTAAGTGTTTACAGGCTAATGAGCTGCTCTAACCTGAAGAAATTAGAAGCTACAATATTACTAGTTTCTATGACGCACAAACTTTTAATGTTTATAATCTGATTAGCAAAAGGAAAATTACTATCTGCAAAGCAGCTTCATCCTGTGAGGCAGTATAATCCAATGTATCGATTTCTCATGGTACATATACCAAGTACGACTGGCAGAGCTAGCAGCCAGTTTAGGGTTGGACCTCCCTTTAGGGCCAGCTAACCCAGCTGACAGGACTGCAATAGCCCTTCACTGCCCATCACTGACAGAGACTTCTGGCCTCTCGATTTATCAATCAGGCTGCATACTTAAATTTAAGTGTACCCAGCTCATTTTCATTAAAACAGGACAGAGTACAATTCCAGTGACAGCAGTCTCAGAGAAGCAACCCTACCTGAAATGACAATAGTAGTAGGAAATGATGGCCCTCAGCCTACACATTTACAAAATACTCAACTTTTCAGAATATTTCAATCTCAAAGAACCTGCACAAATAAATCATGGCAAAGTATAAGAACCACAAAAGTGATACTATGCAGAGAAGGGGTGAAGGTGTCGATGGCACTGTGAAGCCTCTGCAATGTCATTGTTTTTATTTAAGTTTTAAACAACTGTGGGCACTTAATTCATTATTAAAAACATAAGTATTGTAAGCAAGTATATATTAATAAACTGAAATAAAAGTAAAAAATGGAAGTGCATTCCACAAACTTGTGCTTAGTTCAGTTGAACTTATTGGAGAGAATGCTTTTCCACAGAGTGTGTAGAGTGCAATCAAGCACTGGATAATAAATAATCAATATACAGTATAATAAATTACATGAGCTCAAGTGTCTGAAAGATGGAGTTTCCACAAAAGGGTAGCTCAGGCTTCTAATCCTAATATTGTAAAATTAATTTCCACATGCAAGCAAAAAGATAGCAAGTACATACACTTTTCTGCAGTGTGTTTTGTTGCTGCATGGCTATTTAATGATTTAGAAAGTTACTAAGTGCAGACACCTCTCAGTCCGTGTGGCTTTAAAAGCACCAATGTCTACTATCAAAACATTCACATTCATCAAGTAGTTTCTTAGAAGAGCACTTGCTTTTATTATGCTAATAGCCTAAGCCAAACATATAAGTAAAAACAGCTGTGGAAAAAGAGGCAGAAAAGAAGCCTTTGGCACAGAAAGCAACACACTACTATCTTTTATCCTTTATCTTTGCATGAACAACATACTGTCAGCTTTTTTTCTGTCATCTTTCATGGGGCACAGCTTTAATTGGTGGAGCTTGCTTCAAGTACCCAGTAGCTGCCATCAAAGGCTTTCTGGGTCAATGAACTGTATTCACTGCCGTGAATATAGGATGTGCTCAGAAATGAAACAAAAGCACATGATTTTCCAGACATCTTGGCACAAAGATCCTGATCAGTAAGATCTTGAAAAGCCTGAAGAAAAGTTTTCAAAGGACAACTTTTGACCTATTGCAAGATAACTATGAACTGAATTACTATTTGGGTCTTCTAGAGTAGAACAAAGTAACTTCAATCCAGCTGCAGCCCAGACACAACGCAGATCACCTCTTTTGATGGCTCATGAATAAAGGAACAGCTGCCCTACGGCAGTTGTCTAAATAGCACAGCCTCCTCATCTCAAAATATCCCATGCTCCAGTCCTAACCTCGAAAAACAAAATGTACTCTTAATTGGATAATTCCAAGTGCTAATACTCTAGACTGCAAAACTGCCAAGCCACTTGGGCAAAGTTCCTTTCATGAACTGATTAACATGTCAACTAACACACTTAATGAAGAGGTAAAGATACTGAAGAATACTGACTCTCACAAGCCCTCTATTAATAAAAAACTGATTAATTAGGCTGAAAAGCAACAATTGAAGAAATGAAATGTAATAATTTTGTATGGCTTCTACTCCATTCAAGTGTAGGCTACACTACCCTGATTCTATTTCTATTTCACTAATATTTCTTAGCATAAATCTTATCATATTTTTTTTATGGGTAGGAAGTAAAAATTAATTATAATGAGAACCCTTAGCTTAATTCACTGATATTTGATGTTTAGACTGGTTCTTATTTAAGAGATGGGGAAGGGAGTAATATGATAAGTCCAGTTTTGGTGTAAGTTTTGTCAAAGGACCTATTTCCTCTTCTTTATTAGTCTGACCACAAGGATGGTAATTCTCAAATAAGTGACAATGGTAAACTTTTAGGGGAAAATCATTAAATCGTTTGGTGTGTTTTGATGAAGAAAAATTTTACATATGCTAACTAAAAACAGAAAAAGAAGACAAACAAATAGAAAATGTTAAAATCTATATTGTACTTAGTATCAGTGATTACTATTGGATACGCAATAGCAGTTGACACCAAAATGCATTTTAAATGTTAATCCTCCATAGTATTTCTTTCTGTCTTTATAAAAAAAAGCAAAGCCCTCAAATAATTAAAATGTCCGGACCTGCCAGCACTGTTCACATGGTCATGCCCAAGAGTACTTTAAAAGCCTGGTGAATGCAGTCTTTGGCATTTACAATTAAATTCTGCCTTGGAAGGAGCTAAGTTTTGCTCCCAGCTCCACAGCTTGACCAGAATTCCACTCCTGCAATTCTAGATAAGAATTTTGGGCATGTGCTCTGATTAAATTTTAAAAAAACAAAACAAAACAAAACAAAAAAAAACAAAACAAAAAAAAAACAAAAAAAAAAAAAAAAAAACCCTACATTCTATATTAAAACAAAGTGAAGTGTTAAGCATGAGGTGAAGATAACTACTTAAACTGTCAGTGCCAGTACACGTTTGCCTCTAGGATGTTGAACTCTATTTGCTATCTATAATAGAAAAGCTTCAAACCACATATATTCTTAACTTGAATACTGCTTGTCTGTATATTTCCTAAAGTATCCAGGCTTATCTTCTCTTTCTCTCTTTTTCCATGTAGTACACAGAATTATTATTTAGGTACATATTTAGATGGTATGACTGATTTTACAAGAGTTATAAACACTCAAAAATTCATTGCCATGTTGCATTTTTTCTTCTTCTGTGAACATTCTTTTTCATCTAGAATTTTCTAGGGACAACATGCAGTATACAAAAAACCTCAATGAAACAAAAAAAAAGGAGAGGAAATTTTGCTATGATGTAGACAATGTAGGGAGAAACAATTACAGGAATACCAGTTAATCAGTTTTTATCTACTACTGAATGTTGGTAAAGAAAACTACTGAAAAAGACAAATATTCCCTCAAAAGAAATAAATATCACACAGTAGTTGAAATACTGCACAAGTTTCATTAAATGCATAAAGTATATTATAAATAGAGTAGCAAGTAGTTTAGTCTTTAGTTTCTGTTACACTTTCCTAAAATTGTGAAATTGTAGCAGGAAAGCATCTTCTCATTCTTAAAAATCAAATTCTTAAATATTCTTAAAAATCAAACTGAACATTATTCTGTGAGACTACTTTTTGGCACATAAATTTAAAAAGCAAGAGTCTACCCAATTGTAAGAAAATTGCAAAAGCAATTATCTTGAAATCTCTTAAATTTATTGCAAAGACTTGCTATAACCTGACAATAAATGCAACTGGGTTTGAGAAAATGTACATTCACAATTATTTTTAAAAATCTGTTGTGTAACAGCATGCAGAAACAAGCTCCTCCTCATGGAGCATTTAAGGAGTTTTACATAATTCTGCAATGGCAAATACCAAAATACAATTTTATTCTTGCAAGCACATTATTATGGAGCTCACCAATCATTTTAATAGAGAATGAAATTATGATGCAACATAGTAGACAGTCCGTATGCAGTTCAGCCATATTTAAAGAAAAACTCTTTTCATCTTGCTATAAAAAAACTCCTTTTCATCAATTTTTTTTCTAGAGAGCAGCATAGAGTGGAGCAATGGAATCCCTGACCTAACTGAGATGCAGACTGAAAATGCAGAAATGAAATGGGAAGAAGTGTATGCTTTTCATTTATTCTCAATTCAGTCTATGCCTTTCAGAATTGTAGAAACTAGAATAAATGAAAAGAATATGAATGTGACCATTTATAATTCTACAATTACTGACCAAGATTTCATGCAAGGTAGCATTTCTAATTTCATTTTATGCAGAGGATATTGTAGATAACTAGAGAAACATGAACATTTAGCAAACCCCTGGATACTTTAATTCTTTCATTTTAAATTGATTCTGCTTGGAACTTCCATTGATTTACTTTCATTTTTTAAAGATATCCTGCATGATTTTTCATTAAATTCAATTAAAAGGTCAATGCTTTGTTTTTTGCAAGACGTGCAGTAGTTTGAGAAAGGTGCTGTGATACTTTTATGATTCATTATGTGAATATTGCAGTGCCTAAGTTACCATAGGTTCACACAAAGGTTACAGTCGATTCAAACTGAAAACAGTGAAAAAGTTAAAAATAATCCTTGTTTCATGAATAAGAAACTGCATTGAAAATACTCAAATATCTGACAGTCCATGAAGATCTGTTAAAGAAAGTTAGAAATTCAGCTAATCAGTATAGCTTAGGACAAACTCGTTTCACGTGGAAATTGAAATTTGTATTTCAAAGGCCTGAGCATGTAACACTGAATCAGTCTGGCTGAATCAAGAGGACATGGCCTGAATAAATGATCTTTACTTAGGTCTAACTGAGCAATAAAACCTGCATCATCTGTATCAAAACCAAACAAAACCAACAAATTCCCACAAGCATTTTGACCTATTCACCTATTCATTTTGACCTATATAGCTATTTTACCCATGAAGCTGAAATAATATAAATAATACAAAGTGTGTAAGTCCATATGACAACTACAAACTGAAAAGCGCTCACTCTCAAGAGTGAAGCAGTCTGTATAAATGCATTGCCCACTGGGAACACTCTGCAGGTTGCAGTGACATTGCATTTTAGGCTGACCCGAACCCAGGCTGTTTAGCCCGCCCACCTGTGTCCAAGCCCCCTTCCATCAGCAGCTGAGCAAGTTACTCCTCCTCTGGCCACTCCAACACCAGAGGCTCTCCTTACTCTGGGACAAATGTATATACTTGCTGTTGAACCAGGGTACAGTACAAGCTACTTGCAGAACTGCAATGATTTTAAACATCTAAATTAGGCAAACTGAGTTACATGAGAGACAACTTCTAATCTCTTGAATATCAGCTGAGCTGCTAAATAAATTAAATTTCTCTCTTACTGTTTGCTTTTCCTGCAGATATGGAATTCTATGGTATGTGATATTTCAATTCTATTTAACAAAACAATGCCAACTTTAAAAACCCCAAATAAGTTTCTTGATGCTATAAGAAACAATATAGGCAAAGTGGCAGAAGGAGATCAAGTACAAGTGAGGAGGTTTTTATGTATATATTAATATTTAAACATAAATTTAAAACATAATGATACTATAATAATGCAATTTTTAAAAATTACTTTGTAAATAATCTAAAGGCAGAATTAATACCATGAACTCATATGTTGCCTAGTTCAAATGAACAGTCACAGTTAACAGAGATCTTATATTCCCTCTCTTCTACTGTTTTGCATACATACCCATAGGTAAGGAAACCCCCAAACAAAAGTTTAATCAGACCTACATCCACAGGCAGTAGTAGTGGAAAAAAATGCTAAGTACTGGGCAGTAAAATAGTCACTACTTACTTGATGCAATACAGATATAGTCAAACCTCTAAACAATTTTTACTGAAGCTTTCTTTTGATGTTAGGGTATTTTACCTGTATTTGAAGAACAAAATCAAATTTCAAAGACTTGACAGTCACCATGAAATGAATTCTAATCCTCCTGATATGCTATCAAATACCTTCACCTCTGCTGAGAATATGCAGGCTATTCCGGAGATAAAAATAAATGTAATTCAGAAGTTAGAGCCATGCAATCTCAGAAAGTGCACTCATAAAAAGTGATTCAGAAAAAAATAATGAACTAAAATCAACATTTCTGTTTATCTCAGTCACAAAGTATGGGCTTAACACTGACTTTGGAATTGATCTTTGACCAAGATTTGACTATATTTTAGGACTGGTGTCTTCAGACTCAAAACACAGACACACTCTATCATTTCACAGTTATCCATGCAGAAAACACTCAGGAATTTTTTATCACTTCTGTCTGAAATTCCTTAGTAACTCTGCTAGGAACGCAGGCACTCCACATTTCAGCGTTTCAAGGGTGACCTGCAGAATCAGCAACACACCCACGACAGCAGTTTCAACATGATGCCTAGGAGAGCAGACAGGCTTTTTCAGTCTGCTCTGGGGCGATGCACCCAGCCCAAAACAACAAAGCATCAAAGAGGCTTATGCAGCACAGCTGATGAAATGGGTCCTACTTAATAAAAAAATGTGGGATTCAGCTGACAGAAGGGATGCTACCACTTACCTGAAGTAGGTGGTTTTGGGTTTACTTCAGTGCCGTTACTTGAAGCTAGAGGCAGAGTATTCTGCTGCCAGGCTGGAAGCCTCAGTTGTTGTGGCAGAGTTTCTGTAACTCTCTGGGAACTGCTGAGGGGCCAGCAGCACCAACCCAGACCTGGATCTCATGCGGAGCAACTTACAGGGCATTAAACACAGTCAAGGGCACAGACAGGCACGAATTTTTCTGGAAAACCAGCAGAGACTAATCACAGTTCTTCAGAAGGCCAGAATAGCAGCAAGCACAGATTTCTAGGTACTTTTATTACAAGCTGACATATAACCAGTGCTAATTTGACACACTCACAGCTCTGTGCACTGACCTTCAAAGGAAAGATCTGGCAGGTTTTTCTCTGGGATGAACAGTCAACTTCAGCTTGGATTTTATGCTTTTCCTTACAGAATATTCATATTTAATTAAATAGGAAACGGCAGGGCTTCCACACAGTTCTGTACATACCAATCAAATTTAATGAAAGTTTCTATACTTTGAATTTCTACAAAATGGCTTAACAGAAACTGTGAAAAAGAATGCTACTATTGTCTTCCTTGAACCTTTGAGCTTCATGGAAATCGTTCACTGTCCTGTTTACCAGACTTACAATGTCAGTCTCACAGCCGCCTCTGTGTAGGGGCTGTGTAAGAGGGATGCTTGCAAGAATCCTCCACCTATCCCTAAATCCTCCACCTACCCCCAAGAATCCTACCCCTACAGACAACAACCTAACAGCTGAATTCTCTGTGCAAATGGTCCTCTACCACTGACATACGTTGGATACAAATTTGACAGAGAAGCAACAACTTCAATTTTTCTTTCAGGAATGCTGAAGCCTGAGATTTAGCTTCATTGAACACAGGCTCTTGTATCCCTAATGAGTTGCTCCTTATGCTTCTTCCATACCAGCAAATGCTTGTCATTTCAAGTAGGAATGATATTAAAAGGTAATAATAACTGCATATTTGATTTATTGAAGAAGGTATGCAACAAGGAATCAAGGAGTTAGTTTTAAGATGCATGATTTGTCTTGGATATGGTATTAAAAATTTTAGTTCTAATTAATAATATGTATACATATATACACAGAGCTACACATAAAGTGTTTGTGATAGTCCTTTAGGGAAGCCCACTTTGCTACTTCTTTTATTGCTTTTCTCTTACTTATTAGCTCTGAACCTGAATCTGAATATTGAAAATCGTACTTTCCAATAGATACTGCAAAGCATTTTTAGTGAAATGCTAAGTATACAGATGTATCCACAATGTAACAATTTCTTCTCATCCTCAGGTCCCATTCAGTCAGTGCACTTGTGGCAAAAATTGACTGGAGGAGGAAAATGTTGAAAAATCATATATCTTCTAGAAACAGTTGTCAAAGTTAGGAATTAAGAATCAAGTATGCCACTAAAGCCCGGCTAAGCTGTACCAGCAGGAAACACCATTTGAGATTATTTTCAGATTGAATTCCAACATTCAATTTCTACATTGGTATCCGTGTATTTATGGTACATCTAATCCAGCTACATAGCAGATTTAATTAAAAGGCAGATTATTCCTTTCATGCCCTCTCCCTTTTAAATCTAGCAAAATCAGTATCCCAATCCCAACTCCAAGCCATATCAACACATGCTGTAGCATAAAACAGCCTTTCCCTTTTAACTGTAAAGTAGCTTTTCCATTTTCTTTACTAAACTGCTGGGTGGTACACCAGTAACCAACTTAATTCTAGAAGCTGGCAAACTAGTACACTTATATGCACACACATATATACACAGTATGTACATACAGTCCTTACAAGTTGTTTACTGAATCAGCTTAGTGCTAAAAATAAAACTAAAACTTCTACCACAAATCAGAAAATAAAGATTTTAAAATGTTAAATAACAACAATATTCCTTAAAAAACGGGAGGAGACAAATTCTAACTTCTGGGGATTAAACTGAGAGAGATTAAAGGATAAAAAAATTTTACCTGCTGATAATACGAATGGCTGAGGTCAATATAATGCACGTGGACAGTCACACAAAAAAGTTAAGACCGAAAATATTTTACGTTGCAATTGGTAGTCTGTTGAATTAACACTAACAATAAAACATGGCATAACCAAAATTTTCAGATTTGACTATTAGTTTCTGCAAGCTTATTATTCTGATTTAGTGTCACATCTAAATGTGGATTCTGTCCTTGCCTGACAGACTCCTCTTCTTGACTTTAAGATGCCCCTTGGCTTCTTAAACATCTGACTCTAATAGTTCTCATACCAAAACTCTTGCCATCTTACTTTGATCAATCCCACAACAAAGAATACAATTGAAAGCTGTATTTCCTGGCCTGCTGTCGACAGTTAAGACACAGGAGTTTTGCTCATTTTGCAGCTAACCAGAATTTCCAAAATAAGGTTATAAAATGTCTGTTCCTTGGATTTTTTTTGCCCCTTCTGAAGGACTGCACATTTCAAAATGTATGCAGGCTAACAGATGCTGCTCTGCAGCCACTGGCAGCCAGCAGTTCTGCAGAGCAGACCCATATCCTCTGAAACTAGACCTGTGACTGCATAATTTTGGTAACATCTAGAGATCTTCAAGTTTAGAACCTCAGAGAACTGGACACTGTCCAAACACACTGGAAGTCATGATTTTTTTTCACAGCTATTGTAAAGTGTTTTTAAAAAACACACCCCTATTGGCAAGTGTTCAGCAGGATTCCTCAAAAGCAAGAAAATAGTAAATAAAGTAAGTGTATGTAAAAAACAAGACACTATATAATCTTGCACCTTTTCATTATAATAAGCAGTCATCAATAAAAATTAAGCACATCTTCCCAAGCTTGCTTCCAAATAGTTTAGACTATTGCAGAGGAAGATAATCTGGGAAATGAAAAAAAAAAACCTAGCAACTGTGATCGAAGAGCATTACAAATATAAATATATATGAAGCTGGAAAAAAAATTCAGTATTTCTAAGGTTAAAAATAAAAGGAGGAATCTGTCAAAGCTGCAGGAGCTAGCTGATCTCCAAATCCAAGTTGTGAAGAGAGGTAGATTAAAATGTAAAGTTATTGAGTGTGGAGACACTTTTACTGTATTGCTATACTTAAGTTTCCTGTGACTCTTTTCATTATTATAATACCATTCTTGCAGGATTGATTGTCATTGGCCATAAGAAAACACAGAATCTGATTCTTTATTTCAGCATTAAACCAGAAATATCTGCTAAGTGTCTTTCATAATCTATGGTTACAAATACAATTCATTAAAAAACCCTCCATTTGAATTTTATAGCTGAGTTTTAAAAGGTGCTGTAGAATAAATCATGATTAAATTTGATTTTTCTAGGACGTCTCAATATAGAGACTGGAAATTTCCATCAGTACTTAGAGAATTAAAACCAGTGCAGATTTTCTGTTATCCTGAGGAGCTAGGTTATTGAAGTCTACCAAACTGAAACAAAAAATCCTAATAAGACAGGTATTTTTTGCCTTAACACTAGAAAAAAAATAATATTTGTTTCTGTCAAAACTATTATCAAAATCATCTGTTGGTAATACTTTGTAGTTGACACTCAAGTTGCTATAATTCTTTTTAGCAGAATATTGGCTTTGGGTGTGCCTTTTTTTTTTACCTTTTTTTTCCCTGTCATATCTTAATGTTTAGGTTCTTTTTCTTTTTCTGAAATTTTCTTTGACTCCTCAATTCATTTCCACATATCTATGCATATTTTTTAAGGAAACTCCATTCAGACTCCACATTTAGCTATTCTGTGAGAGAGAAAAGTGTGACCAGACCTGAGTAAACTGAAAAAATGCGTTCTTAAAAATAATGTTAGCTTTGAATAAAAATAATTGTTATTAATATTAAAACAACTTTAATTAAAACTGCTGCAAACAGAAAATGTTTAAAACCCCACAGCTTGTCTCTTAAAAAGCACATACTCCAGACATTGCTTAAACTATGAACCCTGTCCATCTACATGGGCACCTTGAAATTTTTTAATACAGAGAACTTTTTTGTTTCTCATTTGGCTTATGGGACAAATAATTTACCTTCTTCATGCTATTTTGTGCATGAGGCTTATCCATATAAATGAATCTGTGTACTTCAAAAGAGCTAAGAATAACAAATTATTTTATTATAGAGTTTTTGCTGACCGTTTCTTTTCCTTATCTCACTGACAGAATGAATGTTTTGCTGGGGAATAAGCATTAACATCAACTACTCAGGTTTTTTCTTTCTAGAAAAGGAGTCATACTCCTTTAAGATTTCAAGAAAATCCAGGAGAAAAGTGGTGAGCTGCTGATATCCTGAGCCCAGCTCAGTCAGGACATCAACTGGTGGTTCATTTCTCCTTCTGCTCACTGTGTTGGGGCTTTGCCCTGCCACAGCAAGAAGGTGTGGTGTGTACAGCAGGTTTAAGCTGCTTAAACAGTTCCAGAGATAATGTGCTGCTTAGAGCCTCAGTAGTCAGAAATTCCACGTGTATCAAGACAAGAAAGAAAAAAAAAAAAGGATGGTGACCACCGTGCCCCCCTCTGCTCAGAGCAGCCTGCTGTGTACATGGATACCATATATCCATGGTCTTTTCCCAAAGACAACTCGACACAATCAACTTCACCTGGCCCACCATTCTCACACACACATTTGTGACTTGCAGGATGAAGTCCAGCTCTGACATTTTGAAAAAGGTCAAAATTCCATAAGAAGACTTGGATTTTTGTTTCAGAAGTATGAGTCAGAGAAGAGGAGCCTCTATTGCTAAGAGTAAAAAATATTCATTTGCATTTACTTCAAACTCTGTCAAATTCAAGTCAGAATTATAACATTTAAAGCTTACTATCAGTTAGCCTGACGATCAAGACCAATGGGTTGCATCAAAAAATAGTTACAGAAATCTTAATGCAAATTTTAAAATTAATTTCACACAATGATATGAAGAGTTTCAGATTTCACCTCTGCCAAAACCAGCAGAAGCAACAGTGGAAACTGAAGGAAATTGCTTGTATTAAAATTAAATAGTCTAATAAGAGTAAAAATGGGAAAATATTTTGTTATATAGATAGTTATTAACCTGAGGAAAATTATAAATTCATATTAATAAAAGTGCAAACATATTAATTCAAATTATTTTGAAAGCAAAGAAATTATTTTTTCCTTCTATTTTTTTTTAAGTTCATTGGAATTTTCAGAACTATTTCATGAAACAAAAAGCAACAGACTTCCTCCGGTACACAGTCAAATTCATGTACTTGTGCCTGTTTTTCTACAAAATACCTAAACTAAGCAAGAGTAGAGATATGAGTGCTTTATAAATTGCTTCCTATTTAACATACCAGACAAACTAACAGATAATATAGGAAAAAAAAAAGTATTATAAAGGTATTTCCTGGTTTTCCTTCTATTGCTAATTTAATTTGGAACTTTCTGACATGAGATGTATCAATATATTTTAGTCACATTATCGAATTTTCCATCTGTTTCTAAATATTTTGTCATTAAATTGATTCTGTGCATATGTGCTGCTTTATACTGCCTGTATTGAAATAAGGACTAGTGAAAACCCTAAGTACTTATGCAGCCCTGTCATAGTTAGCCAATGTCCCATGTGCTAGACACTGTACAGAGACTACCAACACTACAGTGGTAGAAGTATTTAATACTTTAAATGAATATAGACATAAAAGAAGACAATTTTTAAATAACATCAATAGTCATCCAACTGTTAGAAAAATTTTGATTTCCAGGAAAAGAGTTTATTTCTCCAAAGTAATTATAAATTAATTGTCCTTTTGAAACATTAATACAAAGCAGAAATACTTATATCACTAACCATCAACAAGTAAAACAATGTTGAACTACTCAGTGGAAGGCTATGAAATGCGGATTGTTTATGAATCTATTCAAGTACAGCTCACTAGAAAAGAACAATTAAATTATTTGGCAAAATGCATCTTCTATAATCTCTATGAACATACCCTTCAATATATCAACTATCTGATTCAAAGATTTTGTTGTTTTCATAGTTCAAGTATATATAAGCTAGTTTTTGGTTGGTTTTGTTTTTGCAAGATTGCACAGAACAGAGTTGGGTGTTAGAAACTGATTGTCTGATTTTAGTATTGGTTTAATACTAGTAATAGTGTTAGAATCTGAATCATAAAGAATATTAAAAATAACAAAATCAGTTTGCCAGCATACAGTAGAGTGAACAACAACATTGGCTCTGGCTTCAAAGCTCTTTCATCAAAGAGTTTAGCTGCATTAAGTATATTACTACTCAAATCTTATCATCAGCCTTGTAAGAAGTCTCACTTAGCCCAGCTGGCATTTTCTGGGCAGGTGTCTAATAACACACGTTAGCAGTAGTATATTACATTCGAAATGTCCATATTCTCTTATGGGTAATATTACACACATTTCCAGAAATTGTCAACTAAAAATACACCCTTCCTGAAAAACTACATTTTCAACCGCTATTTATTAAACTAAAGCATTGTCTTAAGAAGAAAATAAATTTAAATTTTTATATGCCGTAAAATTCGAATGAAACTTTAAAGACCAAGCAGAATGCCCCAAGGAGATAAAGTTCACAGTATACACATACATCATGTTTTATTTCGATACAGATACTTTTATATCCACTGTGATATAAAAATCCCTCTTCAAGTAAAGGTATTTGAATAAAATAGTACAATGACTCTTCAAAAGTGAAGAGCAACAAAATTTTAATACATAATAGTTCTGTCTTACCATAAATGAAGGACAATAGCACTCATTCTAACAGGCAATTCCACAGAAAAATAATAGAAAATGTTGAATGAATGATGTTCTGAAATTCTTCAAGCACAACACCCAGAAAAGCAAATTATAAAGCAAAATACATAGATAATGCATTTCAGCTAGTAAATTTTTTCCAGGTTTTGGGACAATGTTTACAAGTGTGGGATTCTTTTTTTCAATATTAGGAGGGAAAAAAAAAAACGCAAACAAAAAACCCCCAAGCTCAAGGAAAAGAAAATAGAGAGGGGAAAAAGAACTACAAGGACATAAATTTAGAAAATATGAAGCCAGCTTGAAAGAGCCTCAAAATGGATACCTTAAATTCTCCTTTTACTTTGTTTTAAAATTCAATCGAAGAGTCAGATGAATGAATTATTCTCCTTCTCCAGTCAGCTCATTTAACTCTGCTGCTTTTATATTCTTTTTATCAGGAGAATGTTATAGTAATATAGCTGCCATAAAATCTCAAGTGTGTCTTCTGTGTGCTAATACAGTCTTAAAAAAGATGTAAGAATCTTAGGTGCTTTATTTTTCAAGATATTCACCAAACACCAAGCTAGCCACAAGACGTTTTCCACCACATTTGATGGGGGTTGACATGTAGTTAAGAAACAGCTCAACCTACCAACTGCCTTTAAGAATAAATAAATAATTAATGAAATCCCATGCCACTTAGTATCAGGTTCAAAAATAGAAATAATTTGAGACTCCAAAAAATGTGAGCTGCAAAACAAAGTCGTCATATCCTGTAGCAAACCTAGTAGTGAGGAGAAAATGGATAAACCTCCTCTCTACAAAAAATATAGACCAAGCAAAGAGGGCATAAAGAGTAAAAAATAAAGCAGTAATGAAATAGCAAATAATAAAATATTCATACTTAAATGTTTTACTTAAAGAGAAAATCTGAAACTCTATACAAGGAAACAGAATTCTCCAGGGAGGAAATACTTAAATTAGAAGAACTGACATGTTCTGACTAAAGCAGTACGCTAGACAAAAAGAGGCATGGAACACAGTCTAGACATAAACCCTGTAAAATCTGGAGCAGACATCTACTTTGACAGCGTTTATGTACCTGAACAATGTGGTGGTTGTTCCAGTACCGACCCTCACACCACTCATTCCACACCTCACAGCCACCAACTAAGCTACTTCACAATAATCATACAAAGCAGCTACCAAATATGGTGGGAAGACTGAATAAATCCAGCTGCCTCTTGACATTCAGCTAAGAAAATTAAGTAAAAATCTGACCTCTACTCGACAGAGAATTCAAAGTTAATATCTGCATAAAACACCTGAACGAAGTAAGCTTGAAAAAATTTCCCTTAAATACATTCTATGAGAATTTTTTACATTCAATAAAAGCCTCAGTATAAAGCACTTTGCTACTAAAACTTAAAGATAACTGCAATCTGGAAAAAAATAAAAAACTTCAAAGAATTTACAAAACCTTTAAAATACTGTTAAATCCCCATGTCATTATATAGCTTTCACTAAATTCCGTCAAGTCAAATTCAAAATATTTCAGTGGAATATGCACATTTTGATACATTCATTTCTAATTAAAGAGATTTCAAGTACATCCTTCAAATTCTGATAATTTTTTTCTTAATAGTATATGAGCAATATAACACCGTATGTGTACTGCATTGAGTATCAAAATATTTCAGCAATCTAAACACCCTGGGAAGAATAGGAGATGAAACAGTAGGAGATTTGTGCTTTCTGTTTAAATCCACAAAATTTTAAGCATTTCTAATTTGCTCCAGTTCTCAATAAACCACACATCATTAGCAATGTACTCAGTTTGTATACTTAAATATTTTTAGTTTTCTCTAACTTAGTCACAGATTATGTTTATCTTGCACAGGTTAATAAACTAGAGGATGTAAGACAGAACACTGTGTTAAGACGTTGCCTCTAGAGTCAATGACAAAATTCTTCAGTGCTCTGTTAAAATCCTCAGGAATGATCCTTTTCAGTTAGTACCTGGAAAACCAACTTTGAGTCTGACCTTTATTATTTCTCAACTACCTTCTAGTTGGAAAGAACGTGTCCCTAATTAAGCCATTGGAAGAAAAAACACCAGTATTTCTGTGCTTCTGTTCCAATAAGTAGTAGTGTGCTGGAACTGATTAAAGGGACAACTCAGAAGAAGGGAGGGAATGAAATGCTTAATGAGGAAGCCAAAAAAACAAATCCCTCTCTGTCTCTCATGTAGGCACAGCACTGTGAATACTCTCATACCTACATTTTCAAAGAAACAACCAGGCAGAAAATATTTTTTGATGAGTCAGTGCTAGGATAAAAAAAAAAATTAAGATGAAACCAAACCACCTGAATAGCTACTAGTGTGAACTGTAGGAATTTACCTTATTCTTTAATAAAAAATATTTTAATGGTAAAAGTACCATTTCACTGTAATTTACACTTTACAGCAAACAAACATTTTACAGATGATAAGACAGTGCTTGAAACCTACACTGACAATCACTACAAGGAAAGCAGCATATATGAAAACATTTAACACTTGGAATTATTATTGTGTATGATGAGCAGTCAAAAAAATAAATCAAAAAAATAAACCAACCCCCCGAAGAAGCAGCCCTGAAACAACCTATTACAGAGCCTTGCTGAAATTCTAGTTCCTGTCAAAAGAAGCAGACGAATAAACAACTAGTCAGTAGAAATTAGGTTTAACACATTATCAAATCTCAGTGTTACATAGTAGATAAACTGTCAGAGATGCACAAAAGATGTGCGAAAAATCTACAGTCACTTCCTGATGGGAGGAATATCAGTAGAGCTGAAAAGACATAGAAGCAGATTTAGCTAAAATGTTATTCTCCCAGGAAACAACAAAAAATACCCCAACAACCCCCCCCCCCCCAAACAATAACAATAAGAACAATAACAAAACAGATATAAAAAGTCTTCTGTCTTCCTAAAGGTAGTAACTCAGAAAAACACTTCAGAACACATATTAAAAAACAGTTCTCAAAAGGAAATGCATCCTTTTCAGGACTTTACAGAGGGAAGACCAAATAGTCCCTGACTCCAGAAAAGGCTTCAATGTCTTCATTCTCTTCAATGAGAGGAATTGTAGGTAGAAACTTGATAAAATGATAAAAATACACAATTAGAATAATCTTGACAAATTGTGAAAGGAGATCATTGAGTACATAGAATTCAGGCAAACACTGAAGAAAAAGCAGCCTAAGAAAACAGGTGAAGTCAGCATGGAAAATGAGAAACTGTTTAATAGCTACAGGAAAACTTCCTCCCCCTGTATGAAACCAGAAGGAAAAAAGGAAGAAGATCATCAGTGGAAAGATCTTTCTTTTAATTTCCTACATAGTTCAGAATTGTAGGTGTATATATGAACAGCAACAGAGAAGACTGACACATTGAAAATAAGGTAAGTTGATGCAGATCACCAGAAACAGTAACATAATATAAGTCAGCAATTTTTTTAAAAAGTTAGAAAGAAAATATACCAAACCACAAGATAAAGAGGAGAGGAGAAATCAGAAGACACTGAATACTGACAAGGTCCTAAAGACCAGCAGAAATATACAAGAATAAGTAAAATAAAATCACAGAAAAAAATTATAGTGAGATATATATATATATATATATATAGAGAGAGAGAGAGAGAGAGAGAGAGATAGTGATAATAAACGCAGAGTAATAGGGTAAGTAATACCCAGTTTAATATGAAAATGAATGGAGAAAGGAAACTTGAAAAAATACTTTATAAAGCTCTTCCTAGACATCAGTCCCTGATAAAAGAAATATAGTGTGACAATTTCAACACCAAATGCACTTGAAGTACTGCACACTGCAATAAAGAATGACCTTCAAAAGAACAAGGTCCAGGTACAGAAAAAAAAATCTTTCTTTTTATATACAGGAAAGCAGAGACAGATAAAAGCAATCAAGTGCCAAAAAAACAATAAAGGGAACAATAAGGATAATTTAGAGATGGATGAGAAGTATGTCTTGATTAATCAGACTGAGAGTGAAAACTGGGAGGGGTATGAAGTCTAAAAGCAGCCCAGAGAATTAGAACATAAAGGAGGATGCATGGAGGACATAAAGACTTGAAGTTAAACCAAAGAACAGTATTGGAAGTCAGTGTAGACATAGTTATTATACTGCAGCTGAACACAAAAAAAAGGAAAATATCAGAAAATACTATTAGGTATGAGAAATGCCCTGGGTTTATATGAGAGAATGGATAAAGAGACCACATATTTTATAGAAACAAGAGTTAACAGCCCTTTTCTTGGGCAGAAATGTAATAAATGAGCAGATTGAAATAAACAGCATAAAAAACCCCAGAGCATTAGCATGGCTTCGAAAGAGAAAGCATTATCATTCAGATCACCTACCATTTTAAATACATCTGATCACCTACCACCTAAAATCTCAGAATTATGAAACTGCAAACCTACTAGAATTCTATATCTTAAAAATATGATTACTCTTAAGTACCACTTGTATGAACCAAACACAAGAGAAACAACTTAAATTAAAATTTCCCTGTGCGCAAATGTCATCTCATGATGATGAAATCTAAGGAATAATATATATTTCTAGAGATGGAATGAAAAACAGCATTACCAAGAAACTTGATACTGAAAATGAACTTAAATATAATTGCCATCATTATTTAATACACAAACGCATTTTTCTCCAAGGGAAAGCACAGTATCTTGTTTTCAAAATGCAATGCTGCTTCTGGGAATAAAGCCATATTTCTGTTTGTGATATCATGGAGAAAGAGCTCCCTGTGCTAGTGATTACAGTAGTCTGAGACTAAAGTGTTTCATGAATTCCTTTCTAATGGAACGGTTGGAAGCATGGATCAAGCAAGTCATCATAATCTGATGTTAAAACCTCTCTAGAGTTTTGGTTCAGAGAAATAGGCGGAAAAAGCACACCATTGTTTTAATAATTCTAGCTGTTCTGTTTATTTCCTTATTCACTGCCAGATCCTTTTGACAATATACACAAAAAAATCTACGTGTACCTAGTACAATCAAAGCAATAAAATGTTACTGAATTACACACAATTTAGGCAATAAATGTATTTGTTCAGATAACCTAAAGACTGAAAAATAAGGTTCATTTAAATTAATGTTTATTCACACTGACCTCTATATATTCACCCAGTGCTTGCATTTACTTTACTAATAAAAGGTTCTGGGTTTGCTACTCATTTATATAAAACATCACTATGTGATAAAGCAGTATTAAAATGCTATATTGCCTTAAAATTGCCAAAGCTTCAAGTTTTGTAGTAGATTTAGCTCACTGATTTACAAAGTCCTCCCCATCAACATTACAAAACATGAAAGTATGAAATCTGCATGACTACCAACAAATACAAAGATCTTGGATTGCTAGAGCCAAGAATTCCTGGGGTTTTATATGTGCTCTGTGAGATACAAAACTTGCCCAAAATATTGTCTGAAGTGACAGTGCCTCGATAGAAATAACCACTCCAAAACAGAATTGCACAGGTGTGGTGAAATGGAGAAGCCATTTCTTAAACATTACCTGCATCTAAGTAAGCAAAGAAAGCCTTCTGTAGAAATGCACTCTATTTTGCCATGAGGCAGACAATGGAAAGCAGGCACCCTGGCAGCAGTTAGTGATAATCAATTTGAAAGCACGTTTGTTTTGCAGTATTCAAGTGCTTCTGTTCTTCAAAAGGAAAACTGGAACTCATCAAGATCTTCTTGGCAGTCAAGGGACTAAACTGCTGAATGAACAAAGTATGGCTCTGTAGAGCTGAATTACAACAAAGTGAGCCAATGCCTCATTACAAAATCAGAATACTTGCAAGAGAGCCACTACTTCAAATTCTGATGTAAATCCAAGAACAGCCATGAAGATTCAGCCACCAAATTTACCTTGCACTGTGTATATACAGGAAAACAAGCTGCTTTTAAAGCAGTAATCCTGAAAAATGGGTTAATGTTAAATTAAAAAATTGGTAATTTATTTTCATTCAGCAGCAAATTATGCTATTGTAATATATCTCAGTAATATTGAATCACCATTAAAATTACAGACTTATCAGCAAAACTAACTGCAATGTACCCGAAACTGTAACTACATTTAAACACTCACATACTTGCCTTATATTTTATTACAGTATAAATCACTTATAAGATATCCAATAAACTGACACTGTAATTAGCTTCATCATTTTAAAACGTGTTTCTTCTCTAATCATTACATATTCTTCCTAAATTTTACTGTTTTGATTGTCACTGTTCAGAATCATTTATCAGAGAGTAATTTTTCCATCCTACTTAACTTAATTAACAGTTTTTTACCATCAAACATAAAGGCTCTTTCTCTCCTTTCCCCTCCACAACTCACTCACCCCTGACTGTGTACCCACTGCTTACCTCAGTCTAATTCTGATGTCTTTCCAAGCAGAAGGTAAGCCAACTGAACTCCACTAAGCCATTGATTAATATTTCAATGTCATTATTTTGATGCTTCCAGTGAGCAGACATAGCTTCTGACTCAGAGGAACATAAGCTGGACCGGGACAGGAGGGACTGCTGTCCCATTACACTGACATTGCCTGACCACTCCACTCAAAACATGCAAATGTGCAACTATAGTATGTAATGGCATAAAGCCATTTTTAATGCAAATACCTGAAGGGATGGTGGTGAAGGTATACCTGAAATGAAAGGGTAATAAAAAATATGACCAGGTCTTTTCACTGGTGCCCAGTCACAGGACCAGACGCAATGGGTCTAAACCGAAATACAAGAGATGCTGTATGAACTTTGGGAAACACTCTTTGCTGTGAGAGTGACTGAGCACCTGAGCAAGGTACCCAAGGAGGTGGTGGAGTCTTCAGTCCTGAAGTACTACAAAGCAATCTCAATGTGGTCCCAGGAAAACAGCTCCCCTTAATTAAACAGGGTGGTTGTATTAGATACATCAACCTGTCTGGGATTCTGAGTTCAAGTAATTCCTCTGTGCTGCCTGGCTGTGAAACAAAAGTCACTCACAGAGCACACTGATAATCTTAGAGGCAATTCCTCCTGTGTATTTATTTATTCAGTCTTCACTGATTAGTTCATTTTTAGCAGACAAGCTTCCCACATTCCAGTTTTTATTTCCCAGCAAAAGAAAAACCTATCTCATAGCTATAGTCAACCAGTTCTCAACTCTCATACTCTATCGATAATTTCTCACTTTGCATTAGTTTCAAAAAATACTGACAGAAGTTCTTCTATTACAAACTTCATCTTCAGCCAGGAAGCAGCTACCATTGATAGTGCCAGACAACGTAATGTCTATCTTGACATTAGAAAAGCTTTTGACACAGTCTCATAAAAGATCCTCAGAGAAAAGCTGATGAAGTATGGGATGCATAAGCAGATGGTGAGGTGGATGGAGGAGAGGCTGAATCGCAAGGTTTCTTTCAACAGGCTTTGTTACATGCTTGTTACTTCTACATCACTTGCCATTAATACGGTGGTTGCTTTGATCCGATACATTTAAGCAATCCAACTAAGAGCTGAGGTAAAAGAAGCAGCTCGAACTCACACCAATCCCTGACAGGAAAGCTGGTAATTATAGATTTTTTTAAACAGCATTTTAGGGAAGCATACTCATATAGATACTTACAGTATGATTCACTGTAAAGCCATTTATTAAAAATGCTAGAATTTTGCTGTTATTTCTTTAATATAAAATGTGAAGAGAAATGTTATATTAATAGCAATGTGCAGGAAACCAAAGTCAAGTGAAAAGTAAGATATCTCAGTGTAGCTGCTACTAAATATATCACTTATATTTGCTCTATCGATAAGAAGAAAATAGAAACCAACTACTTTATGGATAATATTATGTTTACCATCTTAAATATTATATGCTGATATACCATCTTCCTCTACTCTTTAGTTATTAAAAGACTACCTAATCCTGTAAATTGATAAAGAATCATAGAAATCAGGTTTATTTTGTCTGGTATACTGACCACTTTAATTTCCAACATCTTATTAACAGGATAGAAAAACCTGGAAAGAAATTTGTACAAAAATACATGAAGTGGATGTTGTCTCATTCTCAGGCCACACAATACTTCAGGAATCCATCTGTGATTTGCACATTGGGTTTGATGCTGTTTTGCTGTGGATAAAAGGCCAATACAGCCACCTGGCTGCTGTCATGCCACTTGCACAGTGGTATGTATTATCATAAAACACTAATAAGGAACCCTTAGCTCACCCCTTCCTCCCATGGAATATAACTTTAGCAAACTCTTAATCCCTACCTTTCATCATGGAAATTCTTGATGTCTACCTCAGAATAAATGTTGTTTTCTGTAGAACAAGGGAAGCCAGACAAGGGAATTGTGATGCCAACTAAATAAAACACTGATCATATCAAAATGCTTGAGAACTGTTTTAGCAAAGCTGAAAGCAGAAAACGGATACTTGAAATATGGCAAGAACTGAGTGAAAGGGATGTTGCTTTCTGCTATCCTCTAGGAAAAATTACAGTGTGAAACTGAACTCTTAACAGATAAAACCTTTTATATAACATTTTAAGGACTGCAGTTGTCTAGTAAAAAATTCCATACGATCACTCAGAAATAACAGTATGCAAGTTCCTTAATTTGGGTTATAGCTATTCACAGAATACAATATTGGGTACATATTTCTCCAAAAGGGCTGACACTTTAATGAAGGCACAAAATGTACTGCGGTTGTTGAAAAAATACCATGAAAAAATACTACCTTTTTTTATCCACATGTTTTACCGTGTATCCCATAAGTTATGTTCTGAACTAACAATAATTAGTTTTTCTGTGCTCTTCTGCAATAATCATAGCTAAAAGAACACCTCACACACATTCATACCTTTATCCCTCTCACAACAGACCCATATATTTTTCCACTTTAACAAGTGAAGGAATAAAAACAGATTAAGATCCTAAGGAGGCACTAGCTCTGAGTTTCTAGTTTGAGAAATGCAGACTTAATTTACAAGTGATTAAATACAGAAATGACTGTGCTAATGCTAAAGCAATGTTAAATTCAGTAGCCACAACAAACATACTAGAGTTTGGTTGATTTTGCTTTTCATTTATTTTTGTTTTAAATTAATTTTTGTTTTAAATATTAGTTAGACATAATGTTAAAAGACGGGCTGGCCTTTTCACATGAAGAAAATCCCACTTGTGCCTAAAAACCTAACAAAATGGCTGGGTATTTGTAATGGCAGATTCTGTGATATGAGAGTTTGTATTATTACATATTTACATATGTATTTTTACCAATTACACTCAAGACAACTAGATAATGCCAAGGCACTAGAAATACTCAAATTTTGACCCACAAATTAAATTTATATATAAATTTAGGGTAAAAAATTACAGAGAATTATTTCATTCAAATAATTTTTCATTAATGTGTAGTTAGGATTTTGTTCTTTATCTCAGTCATTGAGCAATCTTTTTCTAAGTTTTACAAAGACCTAAATATTAAATTTAGAAATTACACCCTGAAACATGAGCACCTAGTAGTAATCCTAGCTTTTAATTTTCACTTTTCTTCACTTCTTCATACATGATGAGCTCATTAGAGGGCTTAAGACTGGAGAAGTCTGGGCTGTAGTGACCACACCCTTGCTGACTTTGTGATCCTGAGGAATGCAGACCTAGCAAAGGGCAGAGTCAAGACCCCGAATTTTGGAAGAGTAGAATTCCAGCTGCTCAAAGAACTAGTAGGTGAGATCCCCTGATGAATTGTCCTTAGGGACAAAGCAGCTGATAGCAGCTGGCAACTGTTTAAGAACACTCCTCTTAGAGCACAAGAACCCTCTATCCTGATGTTTAGTAAATCAAGAAAGGCAGACTGGAAACCTGTAAGGTTTGAAGAGCAAGGTCTGCTTCTCAAACTGAGGAATAGGAAAGAAATGCACAGCCAGTAGAAGCAGGTACATGTGGCCTGGAAAGGTAGAGAGATATGGTTCAGATGTGTAGGGATAGGATAATGAAAGCTAAGGAACAGATATAATGGGACTTGGCGAGAGATGTGAAGAATACCAAGTGGGGATTCTCTAAGTGTATCAGTCAGAAAAGAAAAGCCAAGAAGAATATACAATCTCAGTTAATGTGAAGGCAGAACTGGTGACAATGGATATGGAGAAGGCTGGGGTTTCCCTCCGTCTTCACTGGCTTCACTAAAGCACTTTGGGCTTCTCATTTCTTTCCAGTCCTCTAAGGGGGTGTTGGGGGAATGAAATATCTCTCACTGTAAATGAAAAGCAGGTTTGGGACCACATGATGAAACTGAACAGCCACAAGGTCTGTGAGGTCTGATGAGATGCATCCCAGGGTCCTGGCTAAGGTTGTTGCCAAGCCTGCAACACCACTCAATGACATCTGAAAAGTCATGGCAATCAGACAAAGTCCACTGTGGCAGGAGAAAGGGAAGCATCACTTCTACTTTTAAAAGAACATAAAGGGAGACCCAGGGACTACAGACTGGTAAGCCTTATCTCTGAGCCTGGGAAGATCATGGGGTGGATCCTCACAGAAGCCTGTTAAGGTACAAAGAAGATAAGGAAGGAGTCCAAGACACCCAAAAAGGTTTTACTAAGTCCAAGTTTTGCCTGACCAACCTCAGATGTGGTGGCCTTCAGTGACTGGGGGACTGCAACAGTCAACAAAGGGAAGACCAACTAACATAATCTAGATATTACCTATTACCTGTTATATTACCTAGATTGCTTTAAATCCTCTGACATACATTTGAAGGGTAGACTATTTGGGGGATAAGGAATTGGCAAGATGGACACAGCCAGTCAGCTGTGGTATAAGGCTCTATGTCCAGATGCAGGCCAGTGGAAGTGATGTCCTCCAGGGATCTCTCTTGAGACTGATGCTCCTCAATATCTTCATCAATGAAACAGACAGTGGTATTGAGTGCACATTTAGCAGGTTTGCAGATAACATGAAGCTGACTGGTACTGTTGACATAACAGAATGGTAGAATGTCATCCAGAGGGATCTGGAAAAACTTGAGAAACAGGCCCATAACAACCTCATGAAATTCAACAAATCCAAGTTCAAGGTTCTCCACCTGGTTCAGGGCAATCAGAGAGATGAATACACTGGAAGTAAAACTGAGAGCAGTCCTCTGGAGAATGACTTGAGGTAATTCTGGATGAAAACCTGGAGATGAGCCAATAGTGTGCACCTAACGAGGTGATCCTTTCCCTCTACTCTGCCCTTATGGACCTCACCTGGAGTGCTGTGTTTAGCAGAGGGGCCTCCAGCAGAAGACATGGACCTCTTAGAGGTGATCCAGACGAGACTATGAAAATGACCACAGGGCTGGAGCACCTTTCCTACAAACACAGGCTGAGACAGCTGTGGCAGTTCAGCCTGGTGATGAAAAGGCTCAAGGGAGACCTTACTGCAAGATCCTTCCAGCATTTAAAGTATTCCCCTTTTTATATAAAGAAAAAGGGAGAGCAACTTTTTACAAGACAGAGAATGATAGGACAAGATGGAATGGTTTTAAACTAAAGGGGGAGTGATTTAGTTTAGATATTATGAAGATATTCCTTACTGTGAAGGTGGTGAGGCACAGGAACAGGTTGCCCAAAGAAGCTGGAGATGCTCCATCCCAGTTAGTGTTCTTAGGCTAGATTGCATGTGGCTCTGAGCAACCTAATCCAGTGAATGGCATCCCCATCCATGACAGGGAAGGCTGGAAACAGAAGATCTTTAAGGTCCTTTCCATCCTAGAGCATTCTATGACTCTGTACTGGATGACTAGATGCCATGGCAATAGTAATATGAAGATTTTACATCATGCCACAGGTATCCAGATGTATTTTATCCTAAACTTTGCCAACAGTTTCTCTAGAAGGAAGTTATGACCCTTTTAGTAATTAACACACATTACTAAAGAAATAATTAAATAAATGGCTCTTTAGTCTTTTCAGTAAGAGCAGCTTTGAAGATACACTTATCTTCCAATCCTTTTCCATAAAACGAAGTTCGTGGCACAAAGAAGCACACTAAAAATACTAATGTCTCTAAAGCCAAACATCCCTGTCAAACATTAGAATACTCTGTATTGCAGCACGTTTATAACAGTGAAATAGTCCCCTTCAAATGCTTCTGCAAACTAGTTTTCCTTCTCTCGTCCTCTAAAGAGTCTGTAGGAGATTCCTAAAAAGAGCACCCTTACACAGCTGTTATGAACTACATTTCATAGTAAGCCTGCAGACACACGATCAATTTACTGGCTCCAAAAGCTGGTTGTTAAAAAAAGCACCTACACAGGCAAACAATTTAAAAGTAATTTAAACTTAACAAAGTTAACTAAACTGAACAAAAAAAACCCTGCATCAAGGTAATGTACTGAACAGAACAAAATTCCCTAGATTTGTCATATTAAAAAAAATAAACAAACAAACAAAAAAAACCTCCAGACTTCAGAAAAATTATGACTCTCACTACATCTGCTCTCAAATAGTAAATTAGCATTTTACAGACTACATTACATCTAATGAAGGATACAAAAGGTATCAAATCTAATATCATAAAGAATACAACACCAGCATATACTTCACATTTGCCTTGTACATAAATGTATATACATATATATTTTTCACACAGTGAATTAGAGAAAGACAGAACTACAAAATAAGAAACTATTTAATTTACTTTGAAGTATATTCAACCTCCAAAATCCATGTGAATTTATATGATCAAGTAGAAATATATTAATGAACTTGTTTGAAAAGCATAAAAAATATTGTTCACAATTTTATGCTTCACTAAAAGCCTTTTTTGGTCTTGGTTTTCATGTTACATGTTACCTAGCTGCAACCTCTTTTTCCATCAATTCCTCTCCCCTGAAACACACCTTCAAAGCCACAAATCTTTTATTTTTTTCTCTTCAGACCTGGAGCTCAACTCATTTCAGGAGCTTCATTTTGTACTTGTAACTGACTCTGGACAGCACAGTGTAACTTCTTGAGTAAGTAAAATGTGTCATTGTGCGGTCATTAGAGTAGATGGATATCTGTAGCAGTAGATCTTCCACTACCACAGAGCTGCCATTGCTGATAGAGACATTTGTGATGACGTGTGAGACAACACAGCCCAAAATCACTGTTACTTGAAAATCCACATCATTCCCAGTCTAAACATGTCTATGAACAGACTGTGTGGGCTCAGGGAAAACTTAACAACATGAGTGCTTGGATGGAAAATGAGACTGACTACCACAAAGTAATAGTAAAGGTAACAGCAGTAAAAAGTTAGGATGTTTTCAGAAAGTTTATGTTTATCCTGAAAGAAGATACTTCTTATTTCCTTTATTTTGAGACTTGACCCAAAAGGGGCAAAAAGTAATGTTACTAAATGTTTTTCTCTTCCGAGTGCAACACATCTGGAATAAATACATATATCTTAGACAATCAGCAGAGAAATGTATCATAGAAAAACTCATGTTCTGGGATACCAACCTGAAACTTCCAGTTAGTCATGTTTAATATTATATTATTTATACAGAAGTATAAATTGTTATGAGTATAATTGTTATTGTTATGAGTATATATTGTTAATCATGAGTAAAGCTCCAAGAGCCAACTGTTACAGAATCTAAGCAGAAAATACTGTTGGGCTGTACTGATAGTACATCCTTAAAATTATTAAATTCCAGGCAGTCAGTAAAATGCACTGAAGAAGACACTCATAGCCTGCAGTTTTAAACTTCACCTTTTCAGCAATTACAGAACTGATGGATCTAACAATCGGTTTCAGATGCAGAAGCTCCAGTCCATGATATGTAGTTTTTAGAGGAAGAAGAAATAGATCAGACTGTCAGTTATTAACAATAAGTCTTCTCTGAAGTCTTCTGCTTCCAAAAACATTACATTGATCTGAGGCTTTAGAAAATGACAGATGAGTTCACTGAGGAAAAAACATTTTAAAAATCGCCCAAGGAAAAAGGAAACATTAAGTACCACTGAAACATGCCTCACTTTGGCCAGTCTTAAAGGAAAAAAAAATGCTTGCATGATGTAATACCCCCTTTTCAACATGATGCTTCTGAAAAAAAAATTTAGCATGGTATAGAGGCCACCAGTACAAAAGGACTTAAGTGATTAAAGACGAACTTAAACATTATGCTTGTGTTCTGAACAATAAAATTAAACCTCAAGAACTTGTTACCAAGATTGAAACTTCTTGTTCCTTGTAGTAAGATAATGAAGTCTAATCTTGCCCTGGATCTAACACAGTTGTGGACACACAGCTGTGGATATCTCTGCCACTGCAACTGCAACTGTGCGCCCTGAAGCAAAAGCAGGATTTGACGGGATCACTTGATAAGATTTACCAGGACTGTTATTAAGCTGGATGTGAACTCATTGATTTTCATGCCTTCATTATATATGGACCAACATAACTACAAACACAACTGCTTGTAAAGCAGTCTCCTACATCTTTCACTAGTGCTGGCAACAAAGGGGGAAAAAAGAAGGATCTCAGATCCTTCTCCCTGTGCTGAAATTGATTGTGAAAGAAGATGATAGGAGTTACTTACTAAACATCACAGAAATAAAGAATGTAAGTGGTTATCCTATTTTTGCTCAACTGCTCAGGTTCTTGCCCTACTTTACTATAACTCTGGTTTTTATACTGCATCAGCCCCAAACATAACTGGATATCTTTGGCTTACAATTACAGTGCACTGTATAATACCCTCCAATAACTTACCAAAACCCATTTGATGCAGGCTGCATTACTGCACACAAACTCCACACTGTCATGCCTCCTGTACCTCTATTATCCTAGCTACTTCATGGAGCTCTCTACTATCCTGAAGTCTGCAGTACAGAAGAACTCATACACCAAGGTATTTGAATGGAATTGGAATGTCATTATAGTTTTGACACATACATTTTATTGCTCTGCAAGAAACACAGTTTTGCACTGATCTAAATCCTCAGAATGGATTGCTCAAAAAGTGGCAATTATACAATTGTGTCAGAAGGGAACTCTATCTCATAGTTAAGCTGTAGCAAGATTAGGTTGGAGGATTACTGAGTTATACTTAACAATGTTTTCTCATATTTCTATGCAAAATCTTCTCCTTACTGAGGAGTTAGCCAAATAGGAATTAAGCCACTAATATTCAAGAAACAGTATTTGAAAATTATAAAACATCATTTAGATTAAATTATCTTCTAATGCAGTTAAAATAATCAGATCCTTTAACACATTCAGGGAGCATTCAAAAGAAGTTTTTAAAAAAAGGAAAAACCCCAACTGAGAAACAACATGTCATAGTTACTAGACTAATCATGCAACATTTATATCTTTAATTATCAAGAAAACACAAGAGACACCAGGCAACCTTGAAATAATTTAAAGTGGAATATCTCTGAAGACACAAGGACTGCACTTAACAAACATAGAGGGATTACAGGGAAAGGAAAATACCATTCTCACAGCAGGAAAAGATGCTCACATCTCAGATGAATGAGAGCAGATGTGTGTAAGATTCCTGGAAATGAAACTATCAGAGTTTGCAAAGCCCAAGTATCTGTACCAAATATACACAATGGACCCACAAAAGAAATATCACGTACGCATCTAATCTAGTAAGTGTGAATGCTATTCACATAATACCCTCTCACACTCCCAGTTCCAAAAGACATCTCACCAAATTTTAGAGAGTCAAATCAGGCACTCCAGGTGCTGGGCCAGTCCCTGGGATTAAAAAAAGGGAGGAAAAGCCGAAAAATGAGAGACTTTTTTAAAGAAATGGAAAAAAAATCTTATTGCTCTATGAGAAAAGACTGCTCTTCTGCAGAAACATTTAGTCCATGGGACAACTGAAAATCAAATTCCAGTGTCCAACTGGCAACGTTAAGTTTCTGGAAAGGAATCATTTTTGATTAGTCTTCAGTCCCATCAATTTCCATTTTTCCTTTTCAATTTCAGAAATTCAAAATAATTTTATATCTAGTGAAAAATGTCAGCACTGTAAAGATATTATTCATATAATCTAATTAAATCAAATGATGGAACCTATTAGTAACATGGTTTATGCTTTATAAAATGATGCAATTTTCCACATTTATAATAAATAGTGCAGTCACTCCTAAAACTTTTAGTAATAAAATTGTTACAAATGCTACTAACACTTGTTAAAACTCAAAGCAATCCCTCAATGAATGTAATGACTTAGTACAATAAAAGAGAAATTACTCCAAGCAAGAAAATGCCTAATAAAAATTAACATCTTTATTTCTAGAGAAGTATCTCTGTAAGAGCGAAGAAAGGAGAATTTGTTGTTGGATAGAAGTCCCTGACACACTGCTGCATGAAAAACGCCATAAGCATAGCTGTAGCATAATTGTTGATACAACAGCAGCAGCAGGCAAGATTATCATTAAAGTTTAACTTGTTATTTTGCTGAATTGAATGAAAGATTAATTTTCCATCTGCTTTTACAATATAGCAATTTGCAAATGTCCTCAGCTGGATTTAAAATTTGCATGCTCTAATATCTCACTCTCTAGCATGTACGAAAATTAAA
Source organism: Sturnus vulgaris (assembly GCF_052056855.1). Lineage (NCBI taxonomy): Eukaryota > Metazoa > Chordata > Aves > Passeriformes > Sturnidae > Sturnus > Sturnus vulgaris. The sequence continues at coordinate 38,385,427 of NC_142283.1, read as the reverse complement.
TAGATAGTAAAAGCTACATTTCTAAATTCTATCCATGGTGAAACTAAAGAAAGAAAAAATTGATGAAATGAAATTAATAGTAGTAGCTATACACTGTGTTGCAGTACTGTGATTATGAAATCATGTTGAAAATATTTGTACTTTAACATCAAGGCAAAAGTTACTTTGTAAAAGACAAAATATACTATTTTCCAACTTGAAGTGTCTCTTCTAGTTAAAAGTGCCATCAGTTTTCAAGATGAGAATAATTTTGGCCTGTGCAAATTTCCTGTTTTTTATGCAAAAATGTCACAGACTTTTGGAAAACAGCCCGCTTTGGATCTGTGTTTTTAGGACAAACTTCATCTTCTTTTCCTGGCAAAAACTCTGCACTATTTAGGGATATCCAATGTCATCCAGTAAGTGAAAGTGCAAGACATGCTAACAAGAGATTTATCCTCTAAAATCATGATGTTTCAAGGTCAAAAAATCACACAGAGGTTCAAAACTCAATTGAGTAAAAAGTATTTTTTTCTCATTTAATGAAATAATTTTTAATATTTCAGAGTAAAATCAAGAAATCACATTCAGGAAATTGTTATTCACCTAGAGAAAACTGCTTCCATTTGATCGTCCTTTTGCCCAAGTTAGTGTTTTTACACTTACAATTTCAGAACAACTCAAATTTGCTACTTTTCACTCACTGTTACTCAATTATTGCCTTTATGCATAATGAATGAAATTCAGTGCTCTTTGTTTTTTCTCACCAGTTCGCCCTGCACTTCTATATGCACCTATCACTTTTCTAATATTACCAAAGCAATTAACAGATGCAATTAACAGGAGTCATAAGGCACAGCTAGCTGTAAGGCTTCCACTTAAAAAATTGTTGCTTTATAGTCTGCTTATCTAAAAAGCTGTAACTGGTTGATAGAGCCAGTTATTAAGAAGTTCATAAAATGCACCATGGAAGAGACTCAAATGAGAAATGTAAGTCTTCCCAACAAAACACAGGAGTAATTGTTTAAATAGCAACAGGAGTAGCTGTAAATATGGAAAACCTAAGGTGTGTGTTTCACACTCTTGAGAGAAGCTTCAGATTCAAAAAGTTTTTAAAATATTAATAACTACAACCTAGGTAATAAGCAACAGAGGAATACACTGCTAGAAGAGCAACAGAATTGAGTTTTGCAAGAAAAACAAGTACATTACAAACAAATGCCACTTCTGCAAGCCTTGATGAAAGGTATCAAAGGCCAGGTTTAAAGGTCCAAATGTCATGATGAACATGCACAGACATCTTTTATTTTGGATACCTCCTTCCCTATCTTATCCTACTGGAAAAACTTCTAAAATTCTTCTGCCTCATCCCTTGCAGAAGCCATTACTTTCTTTCTTACTTTTTCTTCACGTTTTCTGTACTTTAGGACTTGCATTCCAATGCCAAAACCTGTCACCTTTGATCTTAGTGACTATTTACTCTTGGACACCATAACTGTATAGAGGCCCATGCCAACTAATAACATACTCAAGAAAGATGAGGGACATACTTGGAGTTATTGTTTTCACATCAGATTTTAGCCACAAGCTTTCCAGAAAGACACTTTCAGAATCTCATTTAAAAAAAAAAAAATGTTACTGACCATAGAAGTGACTCTCTTGGGTTTCCAGCATCATAAAGCACAAGTCTTCCCAAATTATACTGTCAAGTTCACTGCACAATTCATCAAAAGGACAAAGAGCTTAAGAAAAATAAAATAAAAACCGCAACATCAAAAATTTCCCTGCTCTCTCCCTGCCTCAGTATGCTGTCAGTCAGGCAAAACACCTAAGAGAGTGACATACCTGAAATCTTACTGTGACAGGTTTGGCATTAAAAGTAATGCAAAATTTGTGGTACTAAAACACACCATTAAATCCAAACAGCCTCAAATATGAATGACAGCTGCTAAGGTCTGCCAATGTAAATGCCTTCAGACGTGAACAGTAATAAAGTAAGCACTCAATATCAGGTGATTAGGGTATTTTGCTGACCTAGAAGCATAGGTGAGAATTCACATCTCGGCCTTCAGCATTTAAGTTCATTCCACTGGGAATCTGGACGTTAGTTTTATGTGCTGAACGTCAGAGAGTTGATGTTTAGAGTTGAGGTCTCTCAGAAAAAAAACAACAGCTGTGAAGTATCTGTTGTCAGACAAGCCATGAGTAACTGTAGAACCCACAGATTTAAAAATAAAAACAATGTTTGGTTTCTCCTGGGCAGAGATCACCAGAAAAAAATCTCAACAACATGTGTAGAGACTCTGGATATTTCTATAAAAAGCTGTATTGTAACAAAGAAGATTATACTGCAGTTTTATGCTACATATACACAAGCAAACCATAAAATTCAAAATTAAGAAATAAATAAACAAATATTAGCATTCTGAAATGATACTTGAAGAGGTATTGTGGTTTGACAAGACACCAAGATGAACATGACTACCTGACTATTTTTCTTTCCATACTTTAGGTCATAGATTTGCTTTAATTGGGTTTAGTGTTTCAAAATACTGACCTCTTATTAATCCATGTCATGATATCAAAGCTAAATATTGTAGTTAAAATATTCAAGTTGTGTTCTGATTGCTATACTCTATGTTCTTCTTTCAGTACACTGACCTGTGACATGGCTTGAACAGGAGGGAACAGCTTATGCTAACTCAAAGTTTTGGATTAAAGTGCAGTGACTTGCAATTTTCCATATAACTTGGCTAACATTGTGTTTTAGGGTGCATATTGTCAGGAAAGCACAGAATTTATTTTTGTTTTTGTTTTTGTTTGGGGGTTTTTTTGTTTGTTTGTTTTGTTTCGTTTTTCACAAATGCCCATAGAAAACAGTAGGATGTGGTTCCCAAAAGACTGATGGTGAAGCAGTAATTTTTAAAATTGTCTTTGAGTGGCCAGTTTTTATAGTACGTCTGCATTTAAAAGTGCTCTACTGATGATTCACACAATTAAGACTGCATTGCTCAAAGATCCATTAAGGATTCAAAATCTTTCCTTGATGTCTTTCCTGAATATACCCGAATTAAGTGATAAGATAATTCTACTTCCCAGATTAGAATGGATTTTCAATTGATTTAGGGACCAGTGAGCACAGATCATTCCAGCTAAGGGAAGGAGAGGCTGTGGCTAACTGGGAAAAGGCCACAAACTTTTAAGAGCTGAAAGTAAGCTTGAAAGTTAATCATACTACAATCAAGCTAAAAATTCTACAACGTACCTGCTTCCATCTCTCTCTGTATAATCCTGAGGTTCTATTAATCTTATCTGTGGCAAGTACTCTTTCTCTTCCTGCCAAAGCAGTCAGTTATCAGAATGTGGAGTTTCTTCATAGAAGTTACAGTAAAACTCAGTTCTAAAGTGCACAGAAGCAAACCACAAACAATCCCTAAGAGTAAAGTTAGGCACTGCACATGCAGTTGCTCATTTTAGCTATTATCACCTCAAGGCTGTCAGAAGAGAAATCTAGTATCATAAACAACTGCAGTGTTTCAAAGTATGTTACACTGTTGGATTTTTTAATATCTAATTATTATTGCTTCCATAATGTCTCCATAATATGTCTCCTCATCAAAGCAAGTAGACTAGAGATTAAAGACTATTTACACAACTTTACACATAAATGACTGCATAAAATTATAATAGTTCTTCAAAATCTTAAAAATGCAATTGTTTTAATCTATCTTATTTTCATTCACTAAAATGGAATAATTTCCTTCCACCTCAATTAAAATAACCAAATCTTCTGGCATCCAATGCTGCTTCATCCTCTTGAAAGATGTCACAATATTTGACTAAGCTTCAACCTTTGGAGGATACCACTAGTGACATGCCTCCAACTAGACTCTGTGCCACTGATCATTACTCTCTGAGCTCTGCCATTCAGTGATTTATCAACCCACTTCACTGTCCACTGGTCCAACCCACACTTCCTGAGTTCCCTTATGAAGGTCATGGGAGACAGTGCCAAAAGCCTTGCTGAAGTCTAGGTAGACAACAACCATTGCTCTCCCTCCCATCTACCAGTTGTCCCACCACAGAAGGCAATCAGGTTGCTTTAACAAATCCATGCTGACTAGTCCTGATCACCTTCTTGTCTTCCTCATGCTTAGAGATGGCCTCCAGAATGAGCCATCCATGGTGAAAGCCATTCCATCAGCTTTCCGGAGTCTGAGGTGATGGCTTATTTTTTATTTTCCCCACAGGAAAATGTCAAATGCAGACCATGGCCATATTTAGTTTAAGACTGAATGATATACCTTGTTTGACTGAAAACTTATTTTGGCACACTACATTTTTTTAAGTAAAGCTGAAATTAGTTTCCAAATGCCAATTCATTTGGGAACTCAAGAAACAAAAATGTCACAACTTTCTGATTTTGGAGCAGAAGATGCTTCTACCACTAGCTCAATTAATTTAGTGAAAATGATGTGAACTTACCTAAAAAAGAAAACCACATACTATATACCAGAGTCTGCATACCTGTGGCTAAGCTACTTGACTGGGAAAAAAACACAACACATGTCCTGTCCTGGCCCACTAAATATATTCAAGGACTTTTCAGTTCTTCAAAGTATGCTGTGCACTCATTTTAAACAGGGCAGGAAAGATCTGCTGAAGTTTCTATATCACAATGATCCAAGTTGATCAGTTCCTGCAATTTGATTTTTCTTCATGAGTCTAAAATACAAACCTCTCAAAGACCCACTACTGTACTGAAAACATGAGCTTTGCATTAGATACTTTGCTCTAAATCCCATCACTATGATTTCATATAAAATATGAAAACTCTCCACACCAAATATTAAAGAAATACCAGTTGATCAATGTTGCTGGAAAAAGCACTGTCTAGTCAGCCAACCATCACTGTGACTCTAGCTGACAAAAGTATGCTACTCTCAATTTCCCACACACACTTCCAGTTGACCAAACTGAGACTTGCTTAAAATAGACAAATATTGGATCAAAATAGTCCAATTGCAGAAACGGACTTGGAAAAAAAAAAAACAACAACTCTCTCCCAACACTATTTATATGCCACTTCACAGGGAGTTGAATTTTTCTGACCATTTTTCTGTTAAGAAACTTCATCGATTCTAGAGTTACAACTTCCAAAACTCAAAGAGAGGGGAAAACCTTGGGAGGAGTCCAAGGCTGGAAAAATGGTAATGTCTACTTGAGCATTATAAGCCTCTCTGTGGCTTACATCTCAGCTGCAAGTGGTTAAAATGCTTTGAGTTTCCTCATTCTAAGCATGACATTAGAACTTATTTTGAGTCTGAGTTCATACAGCTGTTGTTTTCAGATTCTCTGATTCAGTCCTGTATGTCATTGTTTTCATCAGTTATACTTCCCAGGTAGGTATTCATTCCTCTGTTATAAAGAGATCACTTGATTTTTTTTTCTTTCTATTTATGTACATGAATGAGGTACACACGATGATTGTAAACTCAAACACTACAAAATTTAGTTCACTGAAACACTTTTTGCAGTATTTCTGCAAATTATTAGATGTAATTCCTAAACTCTAAAGTATTGACTTTTCCAATTGAAGATCATGGGGATCAGGATTATAATTATTATATGAAGAAATTAACTCACAATCCTTTAGGGACACATGCCTCAGAAAGAAATTACCTTTAAGAGTGACTTAAAAGCATTTGGTGCTTTGATTTGGTGTCTGGGTGACATGACTCAGAAAAAGCATTCGGGTGTTCACTACATTTTTTCTCACAGAACCCATGCAAAAGCTGCCCAGGTGGTAGACCAAAAGCTTTCTTAGCTGGAAGTATTGCAAATTTAGTCTAGGCTGAGAGCCAAGATAGGCACTATCCATCTCAGGAATTGCCATGAAAACTAAAATTATCTCCACACAAGAGCATTTATTAAACTCTCTCAAATCTGTTGCGTCAGAAAGTTATTTCTTCCAGCAAAGGCCCTTAAAATCAGGTTCCCATTTTTCAATCCTGAGATTGCTTTCAGAGTTTTCCACTAAATTTCCGGGCCACATTCTTTGTCCTTTCAGGCAAACAGAGCTTCTCCCTTATTGAGAGTGCTGGTGCTGGTGGATGCAGTCCCCAAACTTTACCCCATCACCTCTGAGCTTCTGTCCTGATTCAAAGCAGAAAATCTGTGATCCTAGCAGAGTCAGGTGCAAACCAAAAATAACACATGGTCACAAAAGTATTCATCAGAAATGTAATTGGGAGGCCATTTACAACTCCAAGTTTTGAGTGATACTTGTTGTGCAGAACTTTAGGATCACTGTCAAATACAAACAACAAGTCTAATCATACAAAAAGAGCCATAATGCTCCATACATTAAAATAAATTATTTTTAAAGAGAACTTTACTTAAGGGTATTATCAGCATTTGTTTTCTTCCAACACACTATTCCTTCGTTTTATTTTTTTTAGGCAATATTATGTTATTACTACTGATTTACAATATAGAAATTAATATGGATCAAGAGTTCTTCCTTCCACCCCACATTTCATTTTAAAAAATAAAGGAAGCAGAGGAAGGGGTGTCCCGTCTTTTAGTAGCAGTTTTTTTGTTCTTTACTTTTCCATTTTTTCCCTAACGCAAGAGCAGATTTAAAAAGAGCATTAGCAAATGTTGTTTCAAGCTGAAAGGCACCATATCACCCACACTTTAGTGAGTTCCCAAACTTCTTTCCTTATAACATACTACAATCTAAATCACTAGGATTTATTTTTTTTCTTTCTAATAGGCCACAATGCCTTTTCACTGCTGCTTTGCAACATGCGAAGACATGCAAATTTGTCTAAAATTTTAATAATTCATTCATAATTCTGTAGCCTACTTTATATCATATCTATAGTATTTCATAGGATCATAGAATTTAGTTGGAAAAGACATTTCAGATCATCAAGTTAAACTGTTACCCCCACATTGCCAAGTCCACTCAAGCACATCAAGTGGTATAGAATGATCATATCAAGATCATAATAAGTATATTTTTAGGGCTTCCAACCTGTAAAAAGCTATCTTTGTCCCTGCTTTAAACTTTCCACCTAACTCTCCTTATGCTGTGCTAAAGTATTGAGCTTTCCAAGAAATTTGTAGAGTGTGATTATCCTATCAGTCAGTACATCCTCATGCAAAGAAAACACTGCCTTTAATATGAAATTTCAGTTGAATACTATTTAATTTAATTTTTTAATTATTTATTATTAGGTCATTAAAAATATACTTGTTTCCTTTTAAAAGCATGCTGCATAACCAAGTTTAAATATATAGCCACAGCAAGTACAAAATAGAAAATTTCTTACAAATTATGTGGCTAACCAGGCACAGCATACTCATCGACACATCTTTATAAAATGTGTAATTATATCCTGAACTGAATGCCTTTAAAACACAGTAAAATATTACAGTATAACTCACAGTGGCAATTTTTAATAGCCTTTCAGCATCACTTACAGGTTGGGTAGGATTTCGTATTAAGAGGCATATCTCTTTTTGTGAGGTTTTATATGTCATGATAAATCCTTTTTTAATCTATCAGAAGACCATAATAAAGATTTTAAGATAAATGACTTCACAACAGACTAAATTAAAATTATTTCAAATACAAAACCTTCAGGTCTTTATCATAGCAAAATCTAAACTTTCTGTTTAATTAAGACCTGTCAGTGAAAAGGTGTAATACTTAAGGGCAAAAACAGCTGTCTAGACAGTGTGTCTTTGCAATATCATTTATACATTCACCCCGTATCTAGTGTACGATTAACAGCCCCAAAAATCACAAGCACATTAAAGACATGCATATAAAGGCATAAAGATCTCTATTATAATTGTCTTTTTGACACTTAACATCCCTTTCTTAAGGAACTCCCAGCACATTTGGCTTGCCCTAATAAATATAAGGATTTTACATCAACTGAAAAGTGGTAGCAGCTGGCAGAAAGTAAGCATCATAAAATGGCAGTAATTTTTAAATTCAAGACAAAATCTTTCAAGAGTGAGTTTATATCTTACTTACTTATTAGCAGCATTGAAGAAATGATGGATACACTTACAGCATGAAGATTTGCTTTGCAAATATACAGGACTATATTAATGCCAACAATAATGACACACTGCAGGAAACATTCCAGTGTGAATCACAGAAATGAACAAGAGTCTAATACCGGGAGGGGGCAAAATTTATTTTTGAAATTCTAATGCATTAAGAACTTCTATCTCAAATCTGTTACTGGATATTGCATCAAAAATGTGTTAAAATTAACATTTTTACAACATTTTTGCAACATTCCACTAAACCAGGCTTCAAAAGCTGGCAGCACTGCTGCAGACAAACTTCTGCATCACTGAGGTGTTCAGCAGCATGAAGTAATATTAGCAAAATCCAGGATTTACTTATCCCAAATCCAGGAACAAAAGCAGTTTGTGTCCAAGCAGATTTGAAAGAAGTAAAGGGATAAGGCTAGCTCATAAAATTTAATAGGGGGCAAGGGAAGTAGTGGAATGGAGAGAAACAGAAAAAAAAAGAAAGGGAAAAGGATTTGTGTTCTGAATCAATCCAGATGACCAGATGTTAACCAAGCAGAGTAGGGAGGAGGAAGAAGGGGAAGGAGAAAACAGGATGCTGCAAATACAGAGCAAGACCCTCCATTTTCTTTGGCAGGTACTCCTCCCACACTCTCAAGTCCCTGAAGCTTAAGGCACGGACTAGGGGAGTTAATTCCTTTCCATCCTTGTAAGATCATTGGAGGAACTCAAACATAGAGAAGGCTACAGGATTCAATAGGATCCACCTCAGGTTCTTGAAGGAAATGGCTGATGTAGCTGCCTAGCCATTCTCAAGCATATTTGAGCAGTCCTGGCAGCCAAGTGAAGTGCCCTGTGACTGAAAAACAGAGAAACATTGCACTCATTTTTAAAAGGGGTAAAATGGAGGTTCTCAGAAACATCCTAAGCCCAGTAAGATAATGGAACACATCCTCTTGGAAGCTCTGCCAAGGCATATGGTAGACAGGGAGGTGATAAGAGTCAGCCAACTTGGCTTCACTAGTGGAAAATTGTGCCAGACTAATCTGGCTGCCATCTGCAACAGAGTGGCTTGCGTTGCTGGAAAAGGCAAGAGTAACAATATCTCCCCAGACTTCTGCAGACCTTTGCTCTAGTTACACACAACATCCTTCCCAATAAACTGGAGAGATACGGATTTTCTGTATGAACTAGTCTATGGACAAGGAATTGGCTGGACAGCAGAAGACAAAGAGAAAATACTGCAGTCAATGGCTCAATATCCAAATGAAGATAAGTAACAGGTGGTGTCCAGCAGCCAAAGCCTCTGCCCAATACAATATGTTCATGGCTCCATCATATGCAGGCTCCAAGAGGACCTTTGGCTTGCTCTACAAAGTCTATCATGGGGGAGAAAATCAAGTCTGAATACTGTGCAAAGTGCTTCTTGGAAGCCAAGCACAGTCAAGTGTCCAGATGGTCCTGCTGTTGCTCCAACACTTCCTGCCTACACTCTTTCCTCTCACTGGTAAAGAGAGGAGCAGGTAACCTGGGCACTAATCCCTTTCAATCATACACCAGAACTTTGCCATCTTATTCGATTCTGCCCAAGTCCTGGGTTGCTGTGTCATTCATGCTTAAGTGAAAGAAGAACAAGGCATAACAATCCCTGTTTCTACTAGGCTGTGGTCTCTGTGATATCTCAGGCCATAGCACCTGGAAAGCAGCAAACTCTAGGTGAATCCCTGGCAGTCTGTCAAATGGGTCAGTACTCCTTTGCAGAGATATACTCACAATGGGCACTCATAATTTCTTCTTGTGGTTTCTAATGTGTGCTGTGGATGTGGTTTCTCCCTCCAGAGCTTGCTCATTGGTGTCTTCAAGTGTTAGGGTATTCTAGAATCAAAGGATGTTTTGGATTGGAAGGTACCTTGAAGACCATCGTGCTCTAATTCCCCTGTCAGTCAAGAACACCTTTCACTAGACCAGGTTGCTCAAAAGTTCCATCCAGCCTGGCCTTGAATATTGCCAGGGATGGGACTTCTTAAACTTCTCTGGGTAACCTGGGCCATTGCCTCACCACCTGTACAGTAAATAATTCTTAATATCTAATCTAAACCTGCTCTTTTAAAATTATTCCCCTTTGTCCTGTTACTACATGCCCTTGCAAATAGCCTCTTTCCATCCTTCTTGTAGACTCCCTTGACATACTTGAAGTCTACACCCTTAAACCTTCTCCAGGCCAAACAATTCCAATTCTTACAGCTTTTCTTTGTAGTAAAGAAATCCCTCTAATCATCTTGGTGGTCTCCTCTGGACTCACTCCAAAAGGTAGGTCCATGTCCTTCCCGTGCTGGGACCCCAGAGTTGGATGCAGGGTTCCAGCTGGGTTTAGAGAGTGCACCAGAGTTCTGCTCTTGTGGGTCACCAGGATCTGTGGTGGGTTACTCAGAGTAGCATCAACCACCAGGGACTGGTTACAAAAGCCCTCCTCTCTTTCTTCTTCAGCCTGTCCAGCATCACACTTCTGGTACTTCTCCCTGGCTCCTGTAACTCAGCCACTGGCGTGCCTGGCCTCAGCCTGCACCTTTCACTTGCTTGTGCCTCAAGATCAAAGCCTGGACACCCATCACAACCTCAGGGCCACACTGCACTCTTTCCCTAGCACTTCTGCCCGAGAGACAGGCCCCCAGACATCTTGTGGGTTCTCCCAGTTTTTGCTTGGAGATGAGCATCCTCCCCCATGCACTGCTGACAGCATGTTTGTAATTAAATTACAAATACATGACTTATTTAGAACTTGCCATAGAAATCAATTCTTAAAAGGTGAGGAGAAAGTGATGGCTGTGTTTCCACATATGACCAGTTTTTGCCCTCTGTGCCTGTCACACCTATCTTCAAATGCAGCAATGGGATATCAGCTACTTGTATTGGCTGAAATACCAGTATGTTTCACACTTCCCACAACACAAATGGAGGCCTGATTTGATTAAGGAGGAAGAAAGTGAAAAAAACCCTGTTGTTATAAATACCAATTTCCACTGTTTGGGAAATTGTCTGTCCTCCTCAGGAAGTCTACTTCTCAAAGTAGATGTCTCACAAAAACTCAGATGAACACAAAAAAAGCTGAAGCATGATCTTTGCTGATGATGAATAACTTCAGGATTCCCAGAATGGAAGCCAACAGAACTACAGTTCTGAGAACACTGGTGTATTGTTGCCACCTAATTCTTAAAATCACAGATGGGCAATTATGCACACACCAAAAAGCATTTTTATATCATAAGAAGCCCTAGGACTATGCTGAGATTGTTTAAATTAGATACTACAGACAGTTTCATTATCTCCACAATCCAGGAAATAATTGCCAAATTAGCTCAACGGTTCAGCCATCATCTAAATAAACTGGTTGGGATACTCTTTTCAGCTCATGGAATATCCAGACGTCAGGATTTTTGCCCTCTATTAATAATGAAGTGTATCTGAACACACTTTCAATAGACAGCATAAAATGCCAGCATGTTACTAACTTGCACTGCATTTGACATGAATATTCATCTCCCATAATTCTTCTAAAAATATGTTTAAAACAATGAGATGCCTAGAAAATTTCAATGCAAGCAGAGTTTGTGGAAGAATGGAAAGAATCCCACAGTGCTCATACCAAGACATAACATTTTCAAACAGGAACAGATATGCAAGAGCTTTTGTAAATGGGACACCAGGTATCATCCTTCCAATTCAACATAATGATATTTGTCTTGCCAAAAAAGTAGGTGAGTCAGAATGTGCCAGCAGAAGAACCCAATCATTGTAATGCATTGTTGTCTTTCTAAAGCTTTCTGAAATCACAAGGTGACATAAATCTTAAAAGATTTGCCTAAGAGGAAAAAAAACCTCATCTTCTCTGCAGCACAGAGGCTTTTAAAATTTTTTTTGTTGTTGCTTTTTGGGGGCTTTTGGGGTTTTTTTTGTGATTTTTGTTTGCTTGTTTGTTTTTATTGTTGTTGTGTTCTGGGGGTTCTTTTGTTGTTTGTTTGGTTTTGGTTTTTAGGCTGGGAGTTTTTCTTGGTCACTTACTTCAAAGAAGTTCCCTAAGAAAACGTCAGACAAATATTATGGATGTCTTGATTTCAGTGAAGCTTAAAAATACTGACCTAGGAGAAAATATATAGCAGCATTAGGCATCAACAGATATTAGACAAGTAGAAGATATTACGCCTATCTTTAGATGCCCAAGTACTCCTAATCACAATTTTAAAATATATTGTCCTCCAAAAAAATCTAGAAAAATTAGGAAGCAATATTATAGTATCTGTATTTGGAGATATATTAAAAAGAAGTATTTTGAATAAAAGACAGCAGAAGCTGAAGCAGAAGCTCTTAGGACCTCTAGTATAAAATCATTTATTTGTGATAAGAGACACTGCACATACATACACAGACATACACATAGGTAGATAGATTGATAGATAGACACAGATATCTAAGATGGTTAAATACTTTGGTAATAGGAAGTAGGCATTTAATTTCTTGAATTTTCCTGGTAAAATTGCTTTGTTTAAGGTTCTTTTATCCTTCAGATTTCACAATCTGTTTCCTTGATTCCTTAATTTCAAAATGGTGGTAAGAGTGTGCTAAATACTTAAAAAACAGTTCCCTCATGATTCCAACATTCAGATTCCCAAAGAGAACACACATATTCTGCCACAAAAATATTTCAATTGTTTCCTCTAGACTGCAAAAGTCAATCAATATAAGTCATGCTTTTAACAGATAAGTCACTGAAATCTACAAGCTTCCTATCACTTTTTGGTTTTTTTTTTATTAAAGAACTGTTTCATTTGAACACCTGAGACAGACATCAAGTAATGAATAATGAAAAGGTAGACCTGAGCACAAAGCATAAGAAGTTACTTCAAATGTCAAAAAATCTAGGCTTGTTGTCTTTATTATGTTAATAGCATTGTGCTAGTAAAAAATCAACACATTACTTCTAGATTGCAATCTAATTTTAAAAAAAATATTAATGTGGAAATGAATCTAAATCAAAAGCTTGCAGGTTCTTGTCCTGCTGTGGTTTTTCAACCATCCTGACACCTACTGTAGAGGTTGCATGCTGAGGAACCCAGGAGATGCCTGGAATGCACGGAGGATAACTTAAGATATGCAATAGATTCCCCTGTGAGGGCATGAAAGGCTGGACCTGGTGGCCAGAGAGCCATTTGGGAACACCAAGATTGGAGACAAGCCTGGAGTGAAGACGTACTGGTGGAGTTTGCAGACCTGAGGGTGAGGTGGACAGAAGAGAAAGTCTTGAACTCCATGACAACAAATTTCCATCATCTAAAGGAGCTAGTCGGTAGGACCCCAGGGAATCTGCCCTCAGGGACAACGAAGCAGAAGAGGCCTGGCAGATCTTAAAGAACATTCTCCTTAGAGCACAATCCCCAGGAGTAAGAAATCAGGCAAAGAAGGCCAGAGACCAGCACGGATGAGTGCACACCAGCTGCTCAAACCAAAGGGCACAAAGCAAATGCAGACGTGGTGAAAGCAGGAACAGGTTTCCAGGGAAGAGCGTAGGGAAGGTATCCAGTTATGTAAGGAGAGTGGACTTGGCAGGGCTGGGTTTACGGTTGGACTCAATGATCTCACGGGTCTTTTCCAACCTAAACTCTATGATTCCACACCGTTGACAAGTCCCTCTCCATGATACCTGAAAAGCCATGGCAGTCAGGTGAAGACTTTGGTGAACAAAAACAGAGAAAAAAATGCACCCGTTTTAAGAAAACATAGCAAGGAGGATCCTGGGAACTACCAACCTATCAGCCTACTCTCTGTGTCTGGAATGATCCTTCTAGAAGCTGTCATGGAAGGAACACAGAGGACAGGAAGGTGATTGAGACAGCCAGCACAGCTTCACCAAGGACAAGTCCTGCCTGACCAATTGGTGGGTGAGAGGCTGGACATGACCCAGCCATGGGCACTCCCAGCCCAGAAAGCCAAACGTGTCCTGGGCTGCATCCAAAGCCGTGTGGGCAGCAGGGGAGGGAGGGGATTCTGCCCCTCTGCTCTGCTCTGGTGAGAGCCCAGCTGGAACCCTGCACCCAGCTCTGGGGTCCCTGCACAGGAAGGACATGGAACTGCTGGAGGGAGTCCAGAAGAAGGATACAAAAACAGCCAAAGGGAACACATTTCCAATGACTAAAGGCTGAGAATGCTGGGGTTGTTCAGCCTTGAGAATAGAGGGCTCAAGGATGAGCTGTGACTGTGGCCTTCCAGTACCTAAGGGAGGTTTACAAGAAAGATGGGCACAGACTTTTTAAATGGGGCTTGTTGAGATAGTTCAAAGAATAATGGTTTTTAAACTAAAAGATGATAAATTTTGCTACATGTAAAGGAAGATATTTGTCTCAATAAGGGTGGTAAATACTGGAGGATATTGCCCAGAGACATGGTAGATGACCCCTCCCTGGAAACATTCCAGGTCAGTCTGGATCAGGCTCCTGACTTAGTTGAAGATGTCCCTTGTCATTGCAGGGAAGTTGGAGTAGATGGCCTTTAAAACTCCCTTCCAATACAAAGTATTCTATGTCTCTATAATAAAGTAGCTTGCATTTGTGAAAGACTTAAAAAAATTAAATTCTTAACTGTAGCCAAAACAATCCTTTAAAAAGTTGCATCACTGTGAGATCATGAAGGAAAATGAGTATGTGAAGTAATAAAACAGACACATAACCTTCTTATAAGAACATGGAAATATTCCCAAGGTGATTATTGTTTATTGGTTTAGCAAGCAAAAGATTAGGGGACAGCAATACTGAAATTTGATGCGTAGACACAGAGATTAATGTCTTAAATACTGTACTGCTAAAGCAGACAGCTTTAAAATGCATTGATTCCAGTTCAGCATATAGATTTTTTTAAGGTATAAATTACAAATTGAAAGCTATTAAGCTATAAAAAACATGCACGTCTTTTCACTTGTTCGGCAGTAGTGTTAGTCTGCAATACCTTCTTTACTCATTTTCACTAATGCAGCCAAAAGCAAGTAATTCAGTTATACTGAACATGACACTGAAATGAAACATCCATACCTAAACTTTAATTCAGTAACACAGAAATTGTTAACTCCTCAAAAACATCTCTGACTCTCTGTTCTAACTTGTTCTGAAGTGCAACACATGTCACATCATCCAGCTGGAAAAGCTATTGCAGTCCTCCACAGAACAATGTGAATAAGAACAATTTTCTCCATTAGCATTGCATATTTTTAAAGGTCGCTGGGATTATTTCTTAAAAGCAGGACAAAAGTAAACCTCTAATTTGGCCAACTATTTTTAAATTTATGTCCCATGCAAAGAAACAGGCGCATGTATTTTCAAGCCATTGAATATTTCTCTTATAACAACACTCCAAAATTTTATTGTTTTAAAGTTTTAGTTTGGACAGAGACAAAGCCTTAAAATGAAATAAAATAAATGCATACACGTCTGAAGATACTGTTTTATGAAGGAATAGTTCCAGCCATTTGAAAATACTCTACTGTTATAACAAATACTCCATTTCCTCTAACTTGTAAAGCATTATCTGAAGGGCAACTCAGTAGAATTGAATGCAAACAGAAGAGAGAAAGCAGATTGTAGTCAGTTATCTTTGAGATGCAGAGACCTGCAGCACTTCAGTTTTACACTGTCAGCAAAGAGAGGCTGTTATACTTCTGCAGAAGTAATTTTACATTTATGAGGTGTCAAAGCTATAATGTGTTCAAAGTGAAGAAATATATGATTCATCACAGGACACATGAAGAAGCAATTAAGAGAACAACTTTAGATGATGCTACACAAATTCTCTATTTTATTCAAAGATGCAGCTGACTACAAAATAACCAATGGTCTACGAACCACAGCTGATAGGTCTAAATTTCTTCATTTCAAACACCATTAAATGCTAGACAATTAGTCCACAAATGAATTTTTAAGTTACCTAAACCTATTCAGAAGGTATGTTATTAAAGCCTGTTTTTATAGTCTACATAACACATTATTAAGTAATAGAAATATGCTTTAGAAAGAAGAATTCATTATTCATTATATTACCCCATTTAAAAGTTTGTTGTCATTAGTGATGACATGCCTAATGGAGAAAAAAATAAATCATGATCTGCTGCCTTACCAAGGTCACTACATGTTATTATTCAGCAGTGAATGCTTCACCATCTTGCGATGATTTTATGAAAAACCTTTAAAGCCAAATTTTATATCTTTCCACAGAAAGAACACCTATAGGCAAGATTACAATTAGAAATTCTATTTTAACACAAACAAGATGCATTTAAATTACATCCTGGTGCTTCTAGTTTTAAGTGTTTGACAAAGTAATCCTAAAAGCTTTTAACAGATAGGTTACATTTCTTTGTATATATGCTTTTAACTCACTGCCAAATGAAGAATTGTTTTATGAAGCAAACTAATTCAGCAGCTTCCAGAATCAAGTTTCAAAGAACAGTTTAAGAAGGATTTCTAATGAAGTACACTAAGTTGCTTCCTTTTGCTCTACTGACAGTGATTAGGTAACACACCATGGTAATTGAATCTAGTATAGGGCTTAAAAATGCCCAGAACACAACACAAGCCTCGTCTCACTAATCTGTCCCAGAATTTGGTAGGCACCTAAGATTGCCACTAGGGAGCTAAACCCCATACTGGAAGTAATTCCTAGACTGAGCAGCAGGTGATGTAAATATCTAGCCTTGAGCAGGATCATGGTAATAAGACATCACAAATTTAATTATGAATTCCTATAACATATTGCACAGTCTCTTCATGACTCTTCTAGTCACATCACTCTATTTCTCTTCCAGGCCTATAAAGGTATATAGGCTGCTTAACAGTAAATGGCAGTTTGTTAAACAAGAATACTTGAGGACACAGCTTTCCTAAAAAGGTGCAGATTTTATTATATAATACACAAAAGCAAAAATCAGCTCCATTGGGTTTTGAAACATTTTTATATTCCTTTTATGTTTTCATATCAGACACTTATTATAAGCCATATTACCTGACCACATTTCATTAAATGGTCTTTTTATGCTGAAGGATTATTTTAACTGACTTATATACAAGGAGAAGCAATCCATAAAAAGGGAGATGAATCTCCTAAATTTTATACTGATCTCAGAAGTGTACTGTTTCACAGCACTGTCTCCATATCATTCTTCATCTCAACACATTCTAGAGGAAGGCTGCTGCTACAGCTATAGTAATTCATACAGCTATTGTAAAAGCTGCACGAATTACTGTATATTAAAGCTATCTGCTTTATTTCAAGAGATGATGTATATCTCTGCTGTATAGCAGATCTAACAAAAATGGAATTAACCTGATTAATCCTCAGTAACTAGGCTATATTTAATCAATTTAATTTATCTTTGAGATAGGTCCCTCCATCCTTTTTGAAACAACTTAAAGTACTATTCTTTTAAATATGTTTTTGAATTTCGTATAGGAGAGTGTTTAGAATGGATAGAACACCTTCCAGTAAATTTCAAATAACTTTTAATTTGCAAAAAGCTTACAAAATGCATATTAAATAAACTGCTTCAGCAGAGTCAGGTCTTAAAACATTTGTGTGTTCAACATTCGTATAACTTAAAATGTAAGTCTGAAATACATGGCAGCACTTAGTACAAGAATCACATTCCTGCTTCTGTGTATGTATACAGTTAAGCAAGATTACTTACTGTAAGTTTCATGCAGACAGTAATTTATAATCATACATATACAGGTATTTGCTGTCTCTAACAGCTAACCAGTCACCAAAAGACAACAGAACAATGTGAAAAAAACCAACAAGAGAACATATTACTCAAAGCACTCAGTAATGATGAAGTTGGATCAGCCATCTGTACTTCAAAATGCAACAGCTGGCATTTACAATATCCACCTGTGACATACTGATTTTATAACAGATAAACCCTTTTGAACACTTTTAGAAGGGTTCAGCTCCGAAAAAGAGAAACCTCACTTGATGTGCTCCTTGAAAGAACTTCAAGCATAAGCTTTTGTGGTAATTCCATTTCAACCAATTAATACTTTCTAGCAACATACGAAATACACACAACCCATATTTTTGAGCAAAATTGCTGTTTTCTGTATTTAAAGCCCTTCTTAGTCTTCACTTCCTCAGACTAATTTGTTAAACGCAGACATAAATTTAAGTAACACAAAAATTTTCATAAAGAGGAGATCTGACTCATCTACAGAGTCAGCTTTTTGCTCCCTCTTCACCAGACTTGTGTCTGAAATCAAGATGTAACAGCCTGTACAGTGCATTAGTGTGGTGAATTATGCCTGAAGATTTGTTTCCTGGTAGTGTAGCAGGTTTTTTTCTTCTCCTTCAGAGAGGAAAAATAACTGCCTTCGGAGCACCACACTAGTCAAGTGAGGTTTTTCTG
Organism: Sturnus vulgaris; assembly: GCF_052056855.1. NCBI lineage: Eukaryota > Metazoa > Chordata > Aves > Passeriformes > Sturnidae > Sturnus > Sturnus vulgaris. The sequence continues at coordinate 38,366,952 of NC_142283.1, read as the reverse complement.
CATATCTCATAAATCAAAGTACACTCATTATTTGAGGCTTGGAGATTTTGGTCCTGTAACAAGAAAAATGTTGTTTTTATCAACTGTCCAGTTAACACTTTTTTTTTCATTGTACTCACTAGATATGACTATAAATATGCAGGTATCTTTCTTAAATCTCTTATCATTTACATAAACACTATTATTTCTGAGTAATAAAGTATGAATCTTTGATAGAGGCGCATGGCATAAATTCTTCCCTTGCAAGTCAAGGAAATATTCATATAGAATTCATGCACTTGGGATCCTGTCAATAGGACTTAAGAATGCAACTGGTGTGCTAGGGGATGTCAGGAGATGGGAAGGTTTGGGAAGGGAAGGTTTGGGAAGGTTTGGGAAGGTTTGGGAAGGTTTGGGAAGGGAAGGGAAGGGAAGGGAAGGGAAGGGAAGGGAAGGGAAGGGAAGGGAAGGGAAGGGAAGGGAAGGGAAGGGAAGGGAAGGGAAGGGAAGGGAAGGGAAGGGAAGGTTTGGGAAGGGAAGGGAAGGGAAGGGAAGGGAAGGGAAGGGAAGGGAAGGGAAGGGAAGGGAAGGGAAGGTTTGGGAAGGGAAGGGAAGGGAAGGGAAGGGAAGGTTTGGGAAGGTTTGGGAAGGTTTGGGAAGGTTTGGGAAGGTTTGGGAAGGGAAGGGAAGGTTTGGGAAGGGAAGGTTTGGGAAGGGAAGGTTTGGGAAGGTTTGGGAAGGTTTGGGAAGGGAAGGGAAGGGAAGGGAAGGGAAGGGAAGGGAAGGGAAGGGAAGGGAAGGGAAGGGAAGGGAAGGGAAGGGAAGGGAAGGGAAGGGAAGGGAAGGGAAGGGAAGGGAAGGGAAGGGAAGGGAAGGGAAGGTTTGGGAAGGTTTGGGAAGGTTTGGGAAGGTTTGGGAAGGTTTGGGAAGGTTTGGGAAGGTTTGGGAAGGGAAGGGAAGGGAAGGGAAGGGAAGGGAAGGGAAGGGAAGGGAAGGGAAGGGAAGGGAAGGGAAGGGAAGGGAAGGGAAGGGAAGGGAAGGGAAGGGAAGGGAAGGGAAGGGAAGGGAAGGGAAGGGAAGGGAAGGGAAGGGAAGGGAAGGGATTTCTATTGGTTATCCTAACATAATAAAAGTGAGCTTGCTTTTTTCCTTATATCAGATGCAGCCAAGTCCTCTGGGCCACTTCCTTTGACTGACCACAACTGCACAACTGTTAGTCAACAGCAGGCAAGAAAAGCTCACACATCTTCAAGACAGCAAGAACAGTCACTAGTCTGATTTCTGATCATCAGCACTGCAGAACCATACTGTAAGACCATTAAGTGTCAATATATGTTACTGACAGGTAACTTATGGTTCTGACAGGAAGTCTTTCATTCTGATGACAACTGTGCATCGTCATATATTAAAACACTTGAGTTTGCTGCATACAGTGACAATCATTTTTGCTAATGGTCTAATGAATTAAGTAAGTGTTTTCTATACAGTGGGAAGAAAAAGAGACAACAAAAGGGACAGAAAAGTAGTTTTGAGTCTATTATTTAAGTTCACTTTGACAAAGAGAAGTATGACCAATTTCTAAAGTCAAAATATTGCCGCAATCTAATATCATTAAAAGGTGCCAAGTCAAAGTTTATACAACTGACATTACTTTTTGCTTAGAGAACATTAGCAAAATTTGAGATAAAAATATGAAGCAGTGAGTCTGTCAGGCATAAGAGCACTGGAAAAATACTATAATTCTGTCTTATGCTTGAATGAAGTTTATGAAAACTATATTGAAATAGCCAATCAATACAACCAAACAACGTATATAATTTAAAACCATTACAGAAAATTAAACATTTTCATGTGTTTTGTCCAAGACTCCACTTTGATTAAAAACAGGCCTGCACTTGCAACCTACTGAATAGACCTCTACTGATTATTTTATATTTTCTGGTAAAGGAAAAAGAAAGTACATATTTTTATCCACTTTTTCCACATATTCCTTAATCCTGAGTATTTCCATTCAAAATAGGATTAAAATCCAAGCCTTCTTTTTTTTTTATTTTACCCTATATTATTGTTCTCCCCATTCATCTACCACAGGCAGATGAAGCAACCTTGCTTTCAGGTACAGGTAAAATCACTTTTTATCAGATAAATTTTTTCACTACAGCCACATCACTACTCATGATACAAGCTGATAAGCATAACACTTATTTTTCCCTTTGCAACATTTTGCCTCTGTAGACCAACCAGACCTGCAGGGTCCTCACCAAGCCATGGTCCTCTGACTAACCACAGCAGTATTTTTCTGTGATTTTTGTGGTCAAGGAAATTAACAGATAATGCATTGGACTAATTGCTTTCTGCACACAGACTTAAACTGGACAAATAAATCTATTTTCCTTCACGTATTTGTTGGAAACTGAAAATTTCCATTACAATATCAAACTGATTTTTTAAAAGAGATGTCAGAAGAAATATGCTTCCTGGAAATGTAAAAAATGGCACTGTATTATCCCTATCAAATAAAAACATTATCATTCTTATTCAAGGACTATAAACTATTAATTAACATCATGCTTCCATGAGAACTGTATAATCTGCTACAGCATGTTAGCTAATGAAGCACAATAATAACACAAAAACGTATTCTAAAAATACTCACAATTAATTAGGTAATTCAGACCTTGGAGAAAATATCAAGCATGTAAGTTTTCTCAAACATAAACAACAGTAATTTTTGCAATAAGCTTGAATAATAATATTATAATAATAAAAAAACCTTAGAATTTTCTTAGAACCTAAAAATTATCATTACCAGTAACATTCTGTTGTCATATTTCCACACCAATTATGAGCCTGATGTTTAATTTCAAACTGATATTAACAAACAGGATTTTAATACTGAGAGAAATGCAGAATTAAGAAGCGGTTTATTAAAAAACTTTGTTAGCACAAATAAACATTGACAAAATATTGAGAAAAACAAATTTGCAAAGGAAAAATTAATAAAATTACAGAAAACATCTTTTTTAGAAAGGTTTTTCTTTTTCAAAAGTCAACATTGAAAAGCAGTTTTTGCAATTATGTTTGCATGAAATTATTTAATCACTGAGAAAAAACATATAATAAAAATATTATCCTTGCCCTTGTTTTTGTCATGTAGCTTTACTATATTTCCTGCAATAAATAAAAACTGTCTCACTTGAAACCAAATATTTAAAGTTCATTTTTTCCAATATATCCCACCCTTATGCCATACTAGTGGACTGAAATAAAACTCACTTTGTGTATGCAAATTAAAGCAACAAAAACATAACCATTATAGCCAAGAGCTAAGAAGACACGTAAATAACATGCCTTGAAACCAATCTAAATATTAACTGCTTTTTGGGAAGAAAGAGGGCTTCTTTCAAACTTTGATCTTCCCTTTATTTTCATGTAGAGAAAGCAAATTATTTGCACTTGTAATTACTTTCTGAACACAAAGAATATTGACATAAAGATCACCTTCAGTCTTTACAGGAAAAATTCCCAATTTTTTAAAACACTTTTGAAATTGTTACACAGCATTTCCATCTTCTCCAGCAACAATGTAAACAAACTAAATAGACATATTTATGTATTCTTCTACTTTAAAAAAACATTAAAAAGCAAGTTTCTTTACACACTGAAACATAACATAACTAAGAAGAAGCAGCAGGGCTCTTACAACATAGGAACATAAGAATGGACACAGAAAGCAAAAATGTAAGTAAGCAAAGCATCAAGAAGGTGAAAAGCTGAAAACAGATAGAATGATACAAAGTTCCTTAAAAATGTTTTTACTTTCAGTCCGTCTTTTTTAATTCGGTTGTATTTGATTCTGTAAGTGAATGTAGTATGAGAATAGCCAGTTTAGCAACCTTCTTAGAGAACACCATCATAACATCAACTCTTTCAGAGATGACACAAGAAAAAAAGCACATGATACTTACTGATTATGAACTGAGTGCACCAAAACCAAACGAAACTAATTACAATAGCTAAACCACTGCCAGTGAATTAATCAGATCATTTATGGGAGTCTGTTAGAAACCAGAAGATACCACCACTGAAGAGGTATCATCAAAGAAAATGTCTATCCATCTCTGCAAACTGCTCAGTGGAGTTTATTATTTCTCCATCTCTTACACAATAGCCAAAAGAGAAGGTTTATCAAATGACAAGATAAATACTTAAAACTATATAGGCTCTTTCCCAAAAAGCTGAAGTGAACCAATGTATCCTTCAATTCCGTAATAGCTAAATATTGCTTTTAGTCAAACAATCTGTATTTTAATTTTAATCATAAACTTAACACACAACTTTTGACCAAGCTAAAAAAAATCTGAAAAAAAACCCTTGATAAATCCTCAGAATACCTGATAATTCGTACAGAGAGACCTGATAAACTCAATCTTGTTTAATTCTAATCATAATGACAGATTCTGTATCAAATATTTAAAGACACTGGAAAACTGCTGGATAACTATGAAAAGCATTAGGCACAGTGGAAGAAGATTTAGAATTTAAGAACCAGAAGAAACATGACAACAGATGGGAAAAATTACTACACTTTATCCCAGGGATCAGAAGAAATAATAAAAAATAACATGCAAAGCATGAGCTGTCATTCCACAGTAGCACAGCTCACAAATGCTACGGGTTTGAGCTAGGCAATTACCACACACTGTTTGTCTTCGAACGAAGTATATTATGGTTTAGCTTTTAATAAAAGGTTGAAGGATTTCTCTTTGTAAAAGTAGCACATAGGCACATAGTAAAGCTTAGTCTATCAGCAAAGCTGCTGAAACCAAGACTCTACTCATGTCGTATCAAGCTCTTCAATGCAGTTTGTCATCCATAAGAGGTTTTTTTATAGGATCACACTAACTCAGGGAGAAAGTGTTGGACTACAACTTCCTCAGGAAAAACAAAATTACATGACCAGTACAAAACCTATAGAAAAGGACTTTGGAACAAAAAGTTGGATGAAGAAATGACAGAATAGGAATTTACACACACAGTCACAGAAGTATTTTTCAACAAATAGTAAATTCATTAAATATACATATATATTCCTCTTACACCTGGACAGAATAAAATAGTTGTTACTGTACAAAGAGAATTCCTGCATCTTTTAAATTACATTGGCTTATGTCAGAGGAAGTATGTTGATAACATGGTTACTGTTAGTACAGACTATAAATAAAAGATGGAAATAAAACCTTGAATGAATCAGTTTTGATAATGTAATCATTAGGATTAAGCAGAAAAGCAAAAAGTTCTCAGAGTATTAAGTATGCAATCACAAGCTACAATTGACCAAATAACTGTGGGGTTTTTTATTTCTTGTGCCTCAGGCAGATTTACACAAAACATCCCCAGAAAAGGGAAATATGTATGCTCAGCACTTAAAGAATATCCTGATTCTCCTACACTTTGTGTGACAAAATGGCACAATGAATGTCTGTAAAAGTACTCAATTAAAATCACAGAGGAACAAAAATGCCACTTTGTGTCATATACATCCTAGATACTTTAACAAGTTCATATATTATAATTTAGAACTAAAAAATAAAACCCTAATTCTTATGGAGCTGACAATTTGCATGGCAAATCATACCTGCCTTTTTTGATGGGACAAAGCCTGGGAGTTGCAATGCCAGAGAATAAAGAAAAATTAATTCAGAAAAGCCTCTATTTCATTTTCCTCCCCCATTCCTTCACATATGCACACATAATTTTCCTCCTCTGTTACAGCAAGTGAAGGACTGTCCAGATTGTGAGGACTCTCCTTTGAGTAAGGAGGGATCTCGGAGGATGCTGACATTGGCTGAAGGGAGGAAAAACTACCATATACCAGTCCATGGCTAGTTGCACCTAGAAAGGAAAAACACCTTCCTGCCCCTCTCTGGCTGCCAAGAGGAAGGCTCCTGCCTTTTCCTTTGCATTCCTCAGGCAGCTGATGATGTACCCTACCACTTCCTAAAACTAACAGATATGCTGATGGAGAGTTTCCTCACAGTGCTTCCTCCCAAAGGGCTTTTCATGATAGATGACAGGCATAATGGAAGTGTTGTAGATTATGATAGTAGGGAAAAATAAGAACATTCACAACTCATTTGTCTCCACTTGGCTTTATAGGCTTTTTTTTAATTAGATGGTCATTTGCTTTCATGTTGGATTGCTATCTCTATTATAATCCTCTTGAAATGTTTGGATGGAAAACAGACAAATTACCATCATCTGACTAGCAAGCATTTAAAAGAAATTACATTTTATTAACTGTAAGCAAAGAAGAATTACAAAAAGTGATTATGACAAATCACCACGCAAATGACATATTATTTAAACCTACCATCTTTAGGCAAACTACTAAAATCTCTGTAAGTTTGTAAACTACAGACTTGTAAACAACAGCTGTTCTGGTTTGCTTTTCTACCTCTGTACTGTACACAATAGTCTGCAAAAACCACATCTGCCAAGCATCAAAATTTTACCTTTAGCTCATGCTTGCAGAACTTGTTCTAGAATGTAGCATATTAAAAACTGAGCTGCTTTCCAGTAAGTTTACTGAAGATAACTTCATAGAAATGAAGTACAATTTTCAGCTGAAAGCCTGTATGAAATGACAATATGCAGCAAAACATATACACTGGTTTAAAAATTAGATATGTCAAAAAAATCACCAAGTAGAATAAAAAAGTGACTGAAATTTGATGATGAGACTGCCAAAGGGGCACAACAGTAAATCTAACAGAATAAACAGGAATATATTTTCCAGTCCTTTTATTTTTTTCTCTTGACGTTCTTCATAGGAAGAGGATAATAAACTGACTGGAAACAAAAAATAGTTCATGCAAGATGGGAAGCATTCAATAAGTAGAGAATAAAAAAAATCTCATGAATTTGAAAATTCTGGCTTCAAACCCCATATTGCTCCCCGTGGTCTGAGAAGCCTGTTTGAAATGGTAGGTACCAGAGCCTCTGCACAGAGCTGCTCTTGACTTGGACTGCGCATTCTGACTGAGGAAGAAGAGGTCCAGTTTTACCCAGTACCTGAAAAGCAACAACTGAAGGAAAACATGATCCTGACAGGCATTTAATATGGGCTAAATTCCACTTATAAATGATGACTGTAAGTTGACAGGGAGTCACAAAAGCTGCAATTTCATACTTTTTTCCCCCCTGCTGCCCACTTAGACTGGATCCATACCAAATCTTTTACAGAAAATTAACCTAACCAGGTACAGAACTAACAGTATGGACACTGTCCTGTCTGACTTAGCTCGTGAGGGAACCAGGTGCTAGAACTGGGTGTTTCAGTCCAGCACTCAACTAGGAAGCAAGATACACATGCTCATTCTGAAAGAGAAGGTGATGAACAGCATCATCATCAGCCTACTGCACAGACTCTGACGTGACTTCTTGTTGGTAGTGTAGATAATAGTGAAAGGCTGCGGATTTATTGTTCCAAGAAACTACAGACCAAGGATGCCTGAGCACTGGCACTAATCCAATAGTTAACTAACAAAAAAAAAAAAAAAAACAAAAAAACCCCACACCCCAAAACAAACAAAAAACAACCAACCAAACAAACCCCCCAGCAATAGTAGCAAATTGCAATAAAATCCAGCTTCATACATTTAAACTTACTCTCACGCTTGCATTCATAAATCATTGCTTTTTTGTTAATCTTTATTAATTTTGTGTTGATTTGGGTGCTATCACAAAAATAAAAATTAATTATAAAATAAATAAAGGAAACTAAACTAACCAGGAGAGTGGTGAAAAAAAAATCTAGTTTTTTAAAGCTGCTCAAGGAGAGGACATTTTGTTTTTAGAACTGTGGTTGATTCAAGTGTCCTTTATGTTAGGTATGAACCCTTAATGAACTAGCTCTCTTATAGAGTGAGAGTGAAGAGAGATCTTCTTCCATCAAATATATATCATGTCTTAACTAGTGCAACTTTAATTTTATTCAGAACATCCCATCACCACTACCACTATATTTTGATATTATTCCAGTTTATCCTTTCTTCACTTACCTACAAGAGCCTCAAACGTATCTGCTTAGCTGGAAACAAAGCACTCACAACCACAGAAAAACTCCATTTGCTTTCAGCTCTAACAGCACTTGGTTCAAAGTTCTCAAATTCAAGGTCCTATCACAAGGCTATATATGTTACCCCAGACTGGAGACATTTGGTTTTATCCCTTCCTAGATGAGCACATTTTTTCCTTTCTCTCCACTTTCCCCTTTCACGCTCACTTTGTCACATCTATTCCCCTACACAGGAGACAATGGTGAGACTGTTGCACATTGTTCTCTTTTCTGTCTCTTCACTGCTCATAGAAAACTTTTCAGTTGAGCACCTGTTCAGATATCCTCATTTTGCCTAAAAAAATATCTCTCAATCTTGTCTTCCATCTTCAGTGATGATCATGCAGCTATTCAAGCCATGCATGTGATGCTCCTATCCCTTCCAGCTCTTCAGCATTGCAGGGCTTTCTTAGCACCTGGTCTTGAGAACATATACCCTCTTAAAGGACATATTTTTTTCTATAACTACATTTCAGAAACACTTCACAATCCTTCTACAGAAATTCTGCAACCAAACCAACAGTATGCACTAGCAGTTCACAATCCAAACAACTGATTCAGCTTTGCCTACTACTGATTACTTACAAAGCACACACATAGTAAAAAGTCACCTCAATGAAGATTGTAATATTTTCTAATCACTTGTGCAGAAGTCCAAATAGCTCAGCTCTTGAACAGGGCAAGAATCCATCTAGCTAAAAAATTAACATTGTTGAGCTGTTTAATAATGCATGGCAATACTGTAAAAATTTTCAAGGAGATTTTTGTAGGCTGGTCATAAAACAGAAAAAGAGGACGATTGTCAAGCAGATTAATATGGGATTTCTCTGGGGCACTAGTTGTGAGAACCACAATTGATATCTCCTCTAGAGGAAGTACCTCAGCAAGCAATGCCCCAAGAGCTCCACTCTTCACTTTGGTCTGCCGGCATTCCTTGTGTGGATTATGGAATGTGAGAAATCCACCAGGTACTACCAAGATCATTTCTTTCAATCACCTAATATCTTCTATAAATCTCCCATCCAACTAATTTTGAGAACTAACCACATTTAACTTATTCCGTCTGAAAGATTTAGCACAGGGACCATGGCTTCAGGCATTCAAGGAGACACGCACATTACCAGGGTGAAAGCATTTTTATTGCTTTGTGATTTCACCATCTGGAGAACATTATGGTATTAATGTGTATGAAATTATTAAACATTAAAAATGCTTTCTAAAAGCTATTCCTGGCCTCTTATTAGGTAAAACCTTGAAGATGTGTCCCATGAAGATTACATTGTTCAGGTTTTGAAAATTTGTAACAAAGAATGCTACGAGTCATTAATGTTTAAGAGCTGAAGAACTGTGGATCATGAGTGAACAAAAAGGGTATGTATAACAAACGTGGTCTTATGAGTTCAGCAGCAGTTTATACGACCTTTTGCCACTGAAAAAAGGCACCGAATATAAAAATAAATAATAAATAATAATAAAAACAATAAAAAATACTCAAGACAGAGGGGTGTACAGGAAGCCCCAAGAATGAGTTTATCTTAAAATCTATCTGGTGTCAGAGCAATACTTCAGGCATTGGCATTCAGCTGCTCAGCACTATGGGGTAACACAGAAAGAAGAAGCTAGAGCAGCATTTTCAGTGTCATTGTCACTGTGTGAGGACAAAATAACCTGGTGTCTCACACCCTTTCATTTCAGGATGGAGTGCAGGACATATTGACACAGCTGTAACCTATACTCCACCCAGCCTAAGAATTACCTTACAGTTGTCATCTTCCTACAAAACTAAAAAACCTTTTAAAAAATTGCAAGACATAAGAACCATAAGATTATAGAGGCAATACTCTGAAGAAAATACATATATTAATTTAAAAATCTAAAGATTTGAGGAGAGAATATAGCTGAGAAAAGTTTATGGACATGTTTCTTGATTGAAGCAAGCAGCTCACTTAAAAGCTACTTTTCTGGGACCTTGGTGGGAAAAAAAGGCTCAAAAATTGCAGAAAAACATACTTGCTCTTTAATAAGTGATTAATCTTTCATGCACTGAAAATGACATCTCCCCTTTCTATGTGTGTGCAAACCACTGAAGGAAACATTAACAGCCCACAACATTCCCTTAATATGTTTGCCTTGCGCATCTATCTCATTAGCAAATTTTTTTTCTTTTCATAGACAGATCACAGCTTTTATTGAAACAGTTTCCCTTCCACAGTAACATGGAGCAATTTTGTATGGTTTTACAGGCTTTCATGTCACTTCAAAAGCAGAGGCAATAGTAAGAACAAAAAATTTTGCTGCAAATAAGACCAAGAGGCAACAGAACACAAAGGACAAAACCATAGAAAGAGACAGAGGATGAAGGGAATGTAAGCTCTGAGCAAGGAGGCAATTTTATGGCAGAAAATAAGTCTCTATATTCAGTATGTGACATACATTTAATTGAACTTTAAATTGAAGAGACTTCCAACAAAGTAGGCTAAAAAGATGTATACAGAGAGCAAGTGCAGCAAGGTAGGAGAGGAAACAAACTTTCCTTGGGGGAGAAATTACTCTTTTTAAACCAAACACTTCGTTGAGTTTCCTGCTCCCACATGGTTTTGTATCACCCAAAAGCAGAACACGAAAAAGCTGCTGAAGATTATGACAAATCCAAGGGCTGCATCTCTCCAGCAAGTCACAGGTTCCCCGCCACAGCTGTAAGTGAAGGACATAAAAAGATTCTTTTCAGAGCAAAGAGAGAAGGTGGACTGATTTAATGTCAGCTCAGAACACCCTTCATGGGCAATAGATTTAATGCCTGAACGTACTAAGGGCCCTCAGAGCTTCCACAAGTTTTATGGCTCTTCTCATCCTTTGAATGCCAAAAGGGCACTGAAAACACAGCTTTTCATACCAAAAGATATATCAGCATGTAACACAGATCACTGCAGGCAGACTACAAAGGCAGTTTTAGGTCTACAACTTGCATTAATTTATTTACTTAGGAAAAGCTAAGTTCTGCAAAAGTTGACATCTCTCTTCCAAGAAAGCTGCCAGAGCTGGCAGGACCAGACTGCTTCTACACTGCAATGACTGAGCCATTTGTTTGGTATCAGTTGCAGGCCTGGTGCCAACCTGAACACACAGGCATGAACTAAACTGCCTAAGGAATATAGGCACACATAAGATTTGACACACATATATTTACTACTTATTACTGAAGTTTAAAAGCTCTGAAGAAGCATCAACACTGGAACAAATCCATGCATTTATGCAAGTCTTGTTTTCACAAGAACATGATACCTAACCTAGCCAAAAACCTCATTTAAAATTTTGTATATTATTTTGGACATTTCAAAGAAACTGCCTCAAGCTGTCACATTGAAAAGCAGTGGCATACTCTCTAGCGTTTGTCACATATATATACACATACCTACATACACATACGTGTGTGTGCACACATATGCATAAACACTTCTTCAAGCTTTATTTCCATAAACAATTAATTGGAATCTTCCACTTCAATTCTTCATGAATTAAAGCATTCATGAACAGTATACAGAGGATTTTTTTTTCTAAATTAGGTATGAATTCATAGCACAAAAGGACCTGTATTACACAGTCAACATGCTTTAACCAGAAACATCAACTCTGCCAGCAGATTCCAGTATTCGTTTGTTATTTGTCCTTGCTATGAAGGGTGCAGAGCAAAATGGGAAACTACTGTATGTTTATCTTCCTTAGATGTCCAGCTTTAGCTTCACGTAACAGATTTGTAAAAGTAAGTCCAGTGTTCAGAGATAATCCTTTGGGGGGTTCTAATCATCTACATGTTTATTTGGAGTCATTTAACAAGCAATGAACAGCAGAAAAGAAAATTGCAAATGACAGAGGCTAAAGTTGAAAAACCAAAAGGTGACTTCCTTCTAAGATGCACTGAATTGGTTCCTTTAGTTGGAATTAAAGTCCTCAACAAATACTTAGCTCTTTGTGAAATGAAGCTTTTCTTACTCACTAACCAGGAGGTACAAGCAGACTGGACACAACTGCTGGCATTTTCCACATGGGACATGATCACACAGTACTACACATTCCTTTTCATATTCCCATATCTTCTGCCTTTGTTGTGGAGGTCACAGTGGGAACCAAGAACATTCCCTTTACACAAGAAAAGGCCAATTTTTGGCTGATACTGCAACACGATGTTTAGGATGGCACAGTTTTCCAATAACAACAGGATGAAACAATGCAACTGCTATACTAGTAAATTTTGACACAGCTGGAATGTTCTGCCATTCAGAAGTTCAGTAGGTGAAAACAGCCAAAGACAACACTGACCTGGCAGTACAAACCAACTGAAAAATGGTGATGACTCTACAGAGTGACAAAGCCTTAAAGATGATAAGGGATTCCAGAGCCACAGTACCAAGGCTGAACAATGAGCATCACAGTAGGAGTTACACATATGTAAGTTCCCACACACATAGTACCACAAATAATCCTGACTGTACATTTAAAAAGTAAACGGATAAATAAAAAGACTGACACAAATTCAAGAAACAGTGATTAAGGGAACAAGAGGATCATGAATCCTTACACCTCACCAAATAGAAGCTCAGTAGTACCTTATAAGTATAGACACAAGGAAAAAAAAACAAGAACTTTTTAAAAATAAATACTAACAGGTCTTAGAAGAAAAAAAAAGCATATTTGCCTCAAATAAGTTTAAAGTGCTACTTACTGAGGAAACCGCATTTATACAACAATATTCCCCAGGCGCAGGACAAGTAAAATAGAAAATCCTATTATTTTAGACAGAGCTTAATGTGTTTTTAAAAAACTAATGGTGGTATGTGTGGAACGTGTCTTAAATACCTGCTCAATCTATGAATGAATGGAAATTTTAACCTGTTAAAAACAAGACCATTGCTGGCTTATTATCTGTATTGATTAACAGATGCCAAAAACTCTATTTAACATCTCTCATTAATATGTATTTTTCCCCAGTGAACAAAGAGTATTAATTATACCATGAAACATAAAAAAATTCTTTAAACTGTTTATTAAAAAGTAACAGAGCAACTTTTTACAATTCCGTTTTTATACTACTCACTACAGCTCCTTTTCCAATATAACTGAAATACTTAACCTAGCAACTATTTTTGTTACCAATCTACATGGTCAGCATGGATATGACAAGGACAAAAAGTTACTTCATTTGTACAGGCTAGTATCTGCTCTGCAGAGAAGGCTGGACCAAACTGACTAATATCATTATGGCCAAAGAGAAATATCTAAATAAAACTCAACAAGGAAAGAACAAATCCCTTCCTCTCCCCAATTCAGGGCATCACTTTTTTGTTTGTTTGTTTCAAGTTAGAAAGAATACAGTGTACCTACACTGAAGGTAAAATGGCTATTAAAACTAGCAAAAACATCAGTTCGGTGTCTTTTGTTGGCCACTTCACAGATTTATGACAGAATCTTCAAAAAAATCTTTCTGGAGGCCATTTCCAAGGAAAGCAGTTGGTCCCCAAACTATATTTAGCAATGACAAACTAACAATGAAGTTTTTTACTAAAATTATGAGTTTAGTACTAAACTAAACATTCCAATGAGCAACAGCAAAGTTCTTTGAAATTGAGATAAGCAGAAAGCTCCTGCAGTTCTGGACTTACCCTGCAGGAATGCTACTTCTGAAGCATATATACATATAAAAAAAGAAGGTACAACCAGCATTCAGAACTATGAAAAATTTGACTTCTCCTACACTCAGGAACATGATTGTTCTGAGGTCTCAGTTGGATTTTACCCCTTCTGAACTCACAAAATTTTATCAGCATTTTATCAACACTACACATAGCTAACGGAAATCCTACTCTGATTAATGTGGATGAATTAGTGCTTTCACATTCCTCCATACACTAGCAAAACACAAGCAGTAAGTGACTACTATAGAAAATAACTTGCATATTTAACAGAAACATAACAACATTCTAATGCTGGATTCTTACATGGCAATGAGGGGTCTACATTACCAGACAGTTCTAGGCACAACAATTGCTGTAGTAATAAACAGTCTCCAGAAAAAGCTGGTAACAAACTGGAAAGTATTTAATGGTCTTTATCATTATTCACTCCCCAACGTGGAGTAAAAAGACAAATGCCAATACCCTACTTAAAAATATCAATAAAGACCTCTACACACACCTATGTGTATACACACATTTAAACACACACACCATCAATGCCACATCCTATCTTCAGGCAAAAATTCACAAAAGAAGTCCTACTTTTGTGGATGAAACCCGGTCACAAGCAGCTGATTTGTAGTAGCTGTTTTCTAACTCGCCAAACTCAAAGGAGAGTCAATCTGGTATTCCAACCCACCTCCTTCCACTATTTCCCTCTCCTGCTTTGAACATTCACACAATCACAGAATTTGGAAACTTGGAAGAGACCTCCAAGATCAAGTCCAACCATCCACTCAGCACTACCACTGAAACCCATAAACCACATCACTCAGCATCAGATCCAGACGCCTCTTAAAGACCTCCAGGGATAGCAACTGCACCACCTCCCAGGACAATCTATACTTATGCCTGACCATTCTAACAGTGATAATTTTTTCTAATATCTAATCTGATTCTCCTGTCCCAGCCATTTCCTCTGATCCTCTCACTGCAGGCACAGTAGAAGAGACTGATCCCCACCTCACTGCAGCCTTCTTTCGTGGAAATTCAGAGAGTGATGGGGTCCCCCCTGAGCCTCCTCTTCTCATGACTTAACAAACCCAGCTCCCTCTGCCATTTCTCACAAGACATGTTTTCTAGTCCTCTCATGTTGACTTTCAGTGGACAAGCTCCCCCACCTCAGTGTCCTGGAGGCGTGAGGGGGCCAAAACTGGACTTGAGGTGCAGCCTCAGCAATGTCAAGTACTGGAGGATGCCCACCTCCCTTGGCTCAGGCCAAGATGCCATTGGCTTTCTTGGCCACCTGGACACACAGTGGGTCACACTGAGCTGGCTCTCAACGAGCACCCCCAACTCCCTTTTTGCCAAGCAGCTCTCTCCCCCAGCTCTGCATGGGTTTGCTGAGACTACAGTGCAGAACCCAGCACTTTGCCTTATTGAGCCTCATGCAGTTGTGCTTGGCACACTGATGGAGCCTGTCCAGGTCTCTGTAGAGCCTTCCTACCCTCGAGCAGAACAAAACTCCCACCCAGCTTTGTGTTGTCTACAAATTTACTGAGGGTGCCCTCAATCCCCATGTCCACAACATCAATAAAAATGTCAAACAGGACTGGCACCAAAATCCTATTCCCAGGGGAACAGTGGTAGCAATCAGCCACGAAATGGATTTACCTCCATTCACAGTCTGGCCCAGGCATCCAATGTTTTGTGGTAACTGTAACCGAGACTGATAGTACTGTAGGTTTAGTTAGCATATGCAGTTTGACAACCAAGATGCTTTGGCAAGAGCAAACAGAGCTTTGAAGATTACGAGAAGATTGGATCAAGTCTGGCTAACAGGAAAGAAGATTTACCTAAGTAGAAATGAAAGTTTGTCTGTGAGATATTTAACTAAACGAATGTAGTAAAAAATTACTAGTCTTCCTGAAAATGGTATATAAGCATATGTAGCTCACAGTAAATTAGGATTCTCATCACAAATCAATAGTCCCCATCTCTATCTCAATCATCGACAGTGTTTTACCCAAAAAAGAGTCCACTCATCCAAGACATGGGCAGCCAGTTTTTCTAGTAGTACAGCTAAAATAATAAACCCACTGCTGCTCAAAACATTTTTCCAGCCATGAGTTAGGAAGCTCAGGCTGGGCAAGTTGATAAGCATACTGCAGAAAGAAAGCCAATCTTAGCTCACCCAAGGCTCTCTGCCCCACCAAGACTATACATCTTTTATATCTCACTGCCATAACAGAGTTGCACCTTCTAGCACACATGCCAGCACCACAGCATAGTTAGGAATTTAAGAACAGAAAGGTGTTTATTCTTGAACTTAATAGACTAAAAACTTAAGCTAACAGATTGGAAGAGGGGACATGAGCACCAATTTCCTATGGCAGGGATGGAGCAATGCCTAATGCATAGTTTTGGGACAGAATTCATTCTTGAAAGTAAAAACAATAATTTTTGCAAGGATGTAACAAACACACTCCATAACTCTAAGCAAGCCTCAAGTATTAGATCCCACAAAAGAAATGCATATACATTTACATGGCCCTCTTGGACCCCTCAATATTATATTTTTCAAAATTATTTTGTACCATTTGACCATATTTTCTATTGTACTAATATTTTCTACTGTAACTACCCTCAGTTTTTCCCCCTATCAAATGAAGAAAAACAGAACCACAAAAATATAGCACAGAAGAAAAGGATGCAAATACTAGTATCTGCTTTCATTTCTTCTTGTAGGGCGGATTCATACCTAGCAGATTATTTAAAAACAACAATTAAATCTATCAAAAGCATATAACAAAATTGTTTCATTTGCTGAGTTAAGCACTTTCCTAAAAGTTTTGTCATCAGCTACATGTCTTGCAGCAAAATTCCCTGACTTCTGGAACTCACTGCACTTCAGAAAATTTTGCCCCAAATTGATAAAAAATGCCATAAAGAGTCATTGTGTTTTGTCCTGATCAAAAGTAGGAACTTGTGCAATTCTAGTAGGATAAGAGCTGGTCCATAAGATAGGCCCTTTCTGTGATGAAAAGTCACTATGATAATAGGTGTACTACAGTCTACAGCAGTAAAGAAAAAGCTTTCAAGAAAGGCTAAAAAAAGCTATGTTAAATGGAAGGCAAATAAAACCATATATACAGAACAGAAGGACACAGATCTAACTGGAAAGATAAATTTAAAACAAACTGAAAGCTAAGTTCTTAAGATTTTTAGAGACACTGCAGTAACTACTTAGAAGCACAGCTTATTCTCCAAAGGACTTTCACTGATGCCCCAGGAAGCTTGGTTATCACCTAGGCACAAGCTTTAAACTTCTGTGCATGTACACATGCACATTTCTGTACATGCCGAGTTACAGTGTGTGCCTCATGTAGCAGCAAAGGCCACATGTATGTCCACTGCATTGCAGCCACATATAGACTGCTAAAGAAATGTTGCATTTCTACAGTGCATTTGTTCATACACCATAACGAGCACATTCACAGAGGCTGCACTCAGAAAGGACTCCAAGAACCAGCAGTTCTCTTCTGCCAGTAAATGCAGAGTCAAAAGAAGCAGTGTCCCTGGTGATCATATTTTTGTCCTTCAGGTGTTAACTTGCGCTTGAATGTAAAAAAAAATAATAACTAATTTAAAAAAAAAAGCAAAACAGTTTCAGTTCTCAAATGTTTTAAAAGCATTGCAAAGCACTTTAAAGCACTCTTGAAAATATAAAGTCCTTCAAAGTAACAAGTACACACACACACAAAAAAAAACCAAGCCAAACAAACAAAAAGCTTACCATCCTATTTTAAACTTATTAAAATGAACAGCTCCAAGTTTCTAAATAAAATATCACAAACCACAAATTAATACCAAACAGACAATCTGTCCAGTCAGAACCTCAGGTTTCAGCTTTCAGTATTCAACTGTACGGTTAAACCAACATATTCCAGAAGACTTATTTTAAGCCTTTTTAAAAAAAGATTTTTAAAGTGTTCCTTTTACTAAAGGTAAAACTTCAACCAATGTGTTGAAAGTGTATCTCAAGAGTACTACATAAAAGATAATGGAAATGTATCTCAATGCCACCGCATTTAGAAAAAAAAGATAACTCCTTTCCTAGGTTCATTTTTAGACTAAATCATACAAAAACAGCCGTCAAGAAGCCTGTATCAGCTACCAGGCTGCTTATCCTCCTCCAGAATTTCTTAAATTATACCTCTAGTTCAAGATGTTCTTTATTTTCAAAAGTATATGAATGCTTTAAAAGATTTCTTACAGGCACGCCAAAACTCTTTGCTTAGAGTAATACCCAGAAGCTAAAAATATTGCAGCGGGGGTGGAACTACACATTTATTTGCTCCCCAGTTCCAAATAAGTACTAAAAAGTGACCAATCTGGCACTCATCTTGAGCTTAAATCAGTACCCAGCACTGGTCTGATGGAATAAACTCCTCAAAGCTGGCAATGCTTGCTACAATTTTAATACGTGAGGTATTCTTCAAGTATTTTGTGTTATGCAATGCAACAAAGTAACTAAATAAAAACATATTGCAGAGAATATGGTACAGCAGCATACACTGATGATGAGTTAATATATTCCTTCTCACATAAGAACTGAAAAGAGCTGGCAAGTGCTTTGGTAAAGAGAACAGTGAAATAAAGCAAGACTTCAAATGATCCAGCTACATTTTATGGCTAGTTGTCTACCTGAAGAAAACTCCCAAGAAAGACACAAACTGGAATAGTAGATAGAAAGCTTATTCTTCTAAAAAAGACATATACTACTGCAGCATTCCATTAGTTTCAAGAGTACATTTAATTAGTTTTTATTTCTAATAATTTTTAACTCCCTCTATTTACAACTTCCAACCTCACTCTTTTGTGGGCATTTCAGAAGATGTCTTTTGATATCAAAAGATGTGAAGTTGGAAAGTCAGGAAAATGTTATCTCTGTGAGATTTTTCTAAGTTGGGATGAGAAGAGATACGAAGAACAGCCCAGAACAAGTAACAAAACCCATCTACACTGGAGGTCAGGAGGAAGCAGGAGGAAACAACTTGTGGACTATCTGTGTCTTTGAGAAGATTAAATACACTTTCAGTAACTCTCTACTATTTCATTTCAACTAACCATGCATCTTCAGAAAGG
The DNA here is from genome assembly GCF_052056855.1 of Sturnus vulgaris. Classification (NCBI taxonomy): domain Eukaryota; kingdom Metazoa; phylum Chordata; class Aves; order Passeriformes; family Sturnidae; genus Sturnus; species Sturnus vulgaris. The sequence goes on along the minus strand of NC_142283.1, from coordinate 38,348,037 downwards.
TTGAAGTAGGATAGTTTAACAAAACTGTTAGTCAAAGCATGACCAATTACCACAATCAGATCTGTACACGTGAAACACAGTTATTTTAGAACTTGTATGAAAGACAAAACTTCGAAAGCATAGGTAATGCTGGAAATATCGATAGAAACTAATGCTTCCTGTGTGGTTAGGTTTATTTTATTTTAAGGTAAAGTATAGAAAATTATTTCAGAAAAAAAAAGTAAACATAAGGGCTTCATCTTGCTTTGTTTCATGAATTCACTTAAAGCTGACACTAATGCAGTTATTCATCTGTTACTCTCATTTTAAAATTCAAGCTTATTCCTTGTACAGTAATAGGGCATTGTAAAGACTGATGATTTGATGGGTTTAAATGGAATCTCTTACAATAGCTGTTCCACAATTCCATCAGCTCATGACAGATGCTCTTTTAAACACTTGAACACTGAGACTTCTGCACTAGACATCTGTGGAAGTACAACCTAGATATATTCAATAGCATAAAAGTCTTGCGAAAATATTTCCAACAAAATGACAGCAAATTTGTGGGAAAAAGTCTTACATGGTTAGCTTTAAGCATTCAGAGACACTGAGACATGGTTCAGAATACCCATATGCAGAACTAAAGACACACTTATAATAATTTAGGAGCTTTTTTCTTCTTGTCTGTGGGATCCTTTGGTAAGTCAAACAAGAGCTTGTACTTAAAGAGGAAAAGCTTTGAAACACTTGCTTTAAGAATATCCAAACATTTGCAACTGATTCAAACCTGTTAGCTTGCTCACTTAGTCCTCCACACTGTTAGATAAAAACACATTGGAAGGAAGGTGTAGCCATACCAGGGACAAGAAAATACGTCCCAGAGTCTTTCAGCAACTTGATAATTCAGCACCGGGTGTCACAATTACAGCAGTACAACTCCAAAAAGGCACAAGTAATATTTCCTCTTGGGACAGAGCAGAAAACACAGGACACTAAACATGAAACCAAGCCAGAAATGTAAGAGACCTTAGCATTCAGCCAGGTGAGAAATGGCCCTCTCAGCTCTTGGCTCCATGGATCAGATGCCTTCATACAGTGGACCACAGACACAGGCTTGTGTGTTCCTCTGCATATCTCCGTGGTAGCTATGGGAATGCCATCTGTCATAATAAAGACACCAAAAAATGGTATCTCCAGCTCTTCCTGTTGTGCTGAGCCACATGAGGAAATGCTTATGACTCAGAAACATGCAAGTACCAGGGATGACTGCTTTCTCACCATGACATTCCTCAACTTCCCAGCCAAGCTGATCACGGCAGGATCAAGGGTTAAGATGACAAGGAGCCCCAGGGTTCATGAACCCAAGGCAAGCAGTGCCCTCAGGCAGTCTCCCCAAATTCCCCACGTAAAAGAGCAAATGAATGACAGACAGCCAGAGAAAGCCCGAGAAAGAGCAGGAAGTCTGCATAGCACAGTCAGGGCTGGCAGCCCAAGTGAGGACCAGACAGAGCCACACAGGGCAAGAGTAATGACCCAATTTAGCACCATGGTTACAACAATAGGATATGCATTTAAGGATTTACAGTTATTTGTATCATGTACACATACAACAGTATGAAAATATAACTCAATTTTTCTAACCAGGTGAGAATCACATAAATAAATTTGATAAGTACAGTTAATATCACCAGTTGAATAGATATTGGTAATAAACAGTTAAGACAGCACACAAGCAATCCTGTATCAGAAAATGTGCATTTATGCAAAAAGTTCTATGGTCTCTGGAATCATCTGTTTTTCTCCATAAACTCTCAAAGACCCCTACTGAAAGGGTCCACTCTTCTATGCATTTTTATTCTAGGATCATGGATAGCACAGTCTGTGTTTTCATGTTTTGGGGTTTTTTTAAGTATTGGCTGCATTTATGTAACTACCTAATGATGCTGTCCAAATTCAGCAGCTTAAGTAGGGGTGGGCACTGCTGCTTCAAGATTAATCATTCCAGTACACAAAATGAGTAAAATAGCATCCGAGCATCATCAAAGACATGCACATCTCTAATGCTTCTGTTTGGTGCAGGGTTGAACTCAAAGCTCAGTATTGATCTTAGCCAAAGAGAGAGATAAAGCTTCAAACGAGAGATTAAAATATATCAGGAAGGAAAACTTAAAACAGAAAATATAAAATATTTTTAGAGGATGAGACATAAAATGGTTTACAAAGTTTTAGTACCACCAGAGACAGTCAAAATATCAATGCACTGTAAAGGAAAAGTTTCTGAGTAGACAGCTTTATCCGAAGAGGCATTTTCCCATGACATTTACTGCAATATTTACTGTAACTAGTGGGAATCAACAACAAACAGGATAATAGAGAGCCTTTTTACTAAAAGAATGTTGCAGTAATGAGACTGTATTCTATGGTTGTCCTTGAACTTTGGAAACTAAGGGAGGGAAAAAACAATGAGAAAAAAAGATATACAATTTATGTGAAATATTTGTATGTACAAAGTACCATATTTTCGAAGGATCAATATTGTATAGGATGCTTTGGAGGACTGCAGTTTTTAACTCTAAAGTGAACATAGCAAGCATTGGACTTGATTATCCTTATGGGTCTCTTCTACCATAAGATATTCGATATGATTTTCATCCATAAAAAGGAAAAAAAGACTACAAAAATAAAAGCTTTGCAAGTATTTGAATATATGTTACAAATACACCAATGCATTTTCTTTAGACATTTTATCCTGCATTTGACATTTTTCTTTTTCTAAATAAACCACATTCTCTGATAGCATTTACACCCTGACAACGTCTTCTTCAATTGTTATAGCCACTTATTTCCCACATAGCATTTTATTTAGATGTTTTATGGAACTGCACTATTTGATCTGTTCAAATCTCAGGTTATAAATTGCAAAATGGTCTTCTGATAAAGCAATCAGCCTTTCATTTCAAATCGTCCTCTATACTCAAGTCCCTCTTAAACAGAAAAAGAAGGAGCTACAAAGCATCTCAGCTTTTTTAACTATACTTTTGTTTTCAAGAAAAAACATATGACTCACTAAAATCAAGCTAATTTCTTCATCCCTTTAATATAAAAACATTTGAAGGCTTCAAAATTAGTGGAAGAGAGTGATAGCTTGAAATATGGATTCTGAAAACAAATCAAAAGGCCATTTTAATGTTTAGTTTCTGTTGGAGAAGCAAAAGATGCTATGACCCCACAAAAACTGACAGATCTCTTTTTACAGAGATACTTCAGACAAATTTGTCAGGTTTATTATACCTCAATCATTACAGAATCATCAAGACTAAGGATAAATTAAAACATAATCGAAAAATTATTCCAGAACAAAGATGCATCTTCTGTAGAAAAAAAAAAAAAATCCATCTAAAATATACTTCTAGCAGATATCTTCTCATGAAGCAAGGAAATGGACTAAATTTAGGCTACAGTTCAGTTGTTGCTTTGTCCACACAATTTTAATCTAGGCTGCTGTCAAGATGGCAGTTTGACATTTTGCTGGTCTTTTATTCCTGGGTATGGCCACTTTTTTTTCTCCTGATGCTCATACTCCGCAAAGTGGATCCTCCTCTGTTCCAGACCACCACAGGGCTGCAAAAGTCAGCAGAACTGGACAGCAAAAAGAGACACTAACCCGAGTGTCTCCTCTTTCTGTCCTCCATTTTTCACAAAGGACCCTAAAAACACTGTCATTAGATTCACTCTCTCAGCAACCTAATGACTAATTCTTTATTTAAAGTGGAGGAGCTCCATCAGCAGAGACAGAGAGAGGCTCATCACTTCAGCCATGAATCACTGGGTACGTGGGAGTCCCAATCTTTAGACCTGGCTTCAAATCTGGCAGAACTAGAATTTAACTCTAGAAAGCTCAAAACATAAGAGTACCTCACTGTAGGCTCATAAATCTCTCCTTATTCATTCTTACAACAACAACAACAACAAAAAGCTGAAGTTGTTACCCTCTTCTTGTCAGCAAGCATATTATGCATATACCATATGCTTACTGGCTCACCCTAAGTAGCAGCAGAACAAACTCTGACAGGCAGCCAGTCAACTACACCAGCTGAACCACTCAAAGATCAAGCATTTCAGGTTTTCTCAGCAACTCTTTGACTTTCCAATCCAGTTCTTATAAAAGAAATCTAGAAAAAAATGAGGCAACAGAGATTCTACTGTTCCAGAGCTAAAAAGCTCCTATGAATATTAATGTAACTGTTTCCACCTTGCATTGGTCTTTATATATACCAATATATACAAAATTCAAATTATTTATCTTACCAAAATCAACTAAGTTCATAATAATCTCGCAGCTCAACAGGACTCAGTTTAATACTTACATAAACAAGAGGACTTCAGGACAAAAGTGCAACTGGTTATAAAAGAAGTCCTGGCCCCGACCTTAGATTTTGTGCACATGTATCTGAAGGAATACTCCCCTTCTAGCACACAGAGAGCATTTCTGATGAAATGCAGGAATTTAAAAGCACACAGAAACAGTTTCAATGCCCCAGGGAAAAAAAAAATCACTCTTTTCACCAAATAATATAGCAATCTGCAACACACAGATTTGCTCAGGTGGAGTATCATACTGTCATACAGCACAAACTATGCCAAAGCACAAATGCAGCTTCTCTTTCCAGACACCCCATATCACTGCTTCCCATGTAAATAGGTTTAATGCTGGGATAACATCCTAAGCAGCTTTGTCTTAATCATCTTCATTTTCCGAGGCAGCTTCTGCACTGGAAATAAAGATTCTTCAGAATCAGACAGAAATACTGGTCAGAAATTAGTAGGGACTTATTGCAATGCCCAACACATTTTTTCTTCTTCTATTCTTTATTACCTTGACCTAGGTCCTTCATGAGCAACTGACAACCAAGACTGATGTCACTCTATTCCAGATCCCATACAAGCATGAGTTTTTTTCAAAAAGTCTTTTTCGGGCCTCAATACTACCATGAAAAGCTGAGCTTCTGGGCAGTATAAATGAGTCTCCAAAACTGTATTTTTTTCCCCATCCCCCTTAGGATCAGTGCCTGGAGCCAATATTTTCTGACATTTAACATCAAAATAAATTATAACCATAGTGACAATACTATCAGGTTTTTTTTCTTTCTGTAGATTTCTCCCTAAGTCAAGCCATAAGAACAAAAGCAAAACCCCTTCCATGATACAACTGTCAAGGCAGAATATTAATGCTGCCACCTGATACAGATCAGCAAACATCACATGCCAGTAAGGACTGGAAAATAGCTTTGTACAGACACAGCCCAAACACATCAGAGGGTAAGATTAGGCTGCTAATGTATCATGCAATTTGGATATCTGATTAGGAACCGCTGGCCCTACATAGTTCTACATTAATTTCCATCAGCACCATAAATGCCTTCCCTGCTCTGCCAGGACAACAGGTATATTATTTCACAGTGGCATTTACAATATGTAATGAAATAGTCTCGAAAAGCACCTTTTTATGGTGAATTAAGATTTGCCCCTCTAAGACTTCTACCTAATTAGTAGCAAGCAAGTATTTTCTTTTGTTCACCTGTTTACATACACTGCAGCCTACCAAACCCATTTATAAATGCTCACCTTCCTCTGGGCCATTCAGAAAAATGCTATGAGAGAAAATTAGTTATTTTTTCTGACTTTTTGACACTAAATACCACATAACCTCTTTCTGTGGTTCATTTAAATGGATTTTTCCTGATTAATGAGGGAGTGTCACAAAAGCAGACATATTAATATTAAAGAATTGTTCAAAATAAGTGAAATCATATTCATCATATTAGGCTTCACCCTCTACCCTTTCTTGTAGTTGTATGCTCAGCCTATTTTTATCTACAAAGATAGTCTTGCAAATAACCACAATAATTCCAGAGAAACCAGCATGAATTTTAGTCATGGCATTGCCATGATAAACTTTTTGGATACTGCAACAGACCCTTACAACTTTAGAAAATGCTACTACTGAATCAAGTAATTTGTTCCTCAAATTACTTCATCATAGGAAAATTTGTTACACTGCACATGTTCTTAATCCATTTTAACACTGTTCTACAAAAAACATCATTATAGTTGTATCATAGAAAGGCAGCGTAATAAATTTAATTTCTGTACAAAAAGAAAAAAGCCCAACCAAACAACATCTATTTCTGCTTTTGTCAATAACAAACTTGAGTAAAATACATCTGAGTAATTAAGAATATACAGGCAATTCTTCAAACGTCAAAATATATTTTAAGAAACTGTGATGCACAGCAATCAGATATGTCTCGTGCTTATCCAAACTTGAAAAGATCTGCTTAAAACAATCTGTCCTGAATAGTACATATATCAAATACAACAGCTTCCTGTCAAGGATTTTTTTTAAAACCCCTAGGTAATGCTCTAGCAACTTACAGCATAGCAACGCTTACATGGCTGCAGTAATTGTCACCAATGAAAACTATAAGACACAAGTAGAAATAAATATGATTACAGCAATATGCTGTGAATGTTTTCCTCTCTTTTTCTCCTTACAGTCTGCAGTTCCCATTCTGATGCCAGCACTGGAAGATAATTAAGGTGGAAAGAGATTGCAGATACAGCTACTTACCTTGCAAGATGAAAAACTGTAAACAAATAGCACACTGCAATTTATACTGTCACTTACCTCATAGGACCAAACGCACTGAGTTCCTCCAAACCTCCGGACACACCTGCCCACTTCCACATCCTCATGAGTGGTGTACATTTCTCGAAGGCATTCACCTATATGTGGCACCATCCTCCGGAGAACTTCCCGGCTGAAGATCATTCCGGGTCCTCCCATGCAGAAATTTTCTCCAGGCTCCAGCCCCAGTTTTCCGAGTTCTTCAATATTACCTAGACCAGTCTGCCCCAAATACAGAGGTTTACTGCTGTTCAGTGAGCGAAGAAACTCCTCCAATTTTTCACCTGACGAAAATACAAGATTACTGTTATTTCTCTGACTACTCTGCCAGCCGTCTCTTTTCCTGTACTTCAAGCTTTTATAAAAATATAACAGGTACCTGAGACCATCAGAAGAAATCATTTCCAAAGCAGTACCATGCACAGAAAACGTTCTTGGACAAGTTAACTGTTTTCTTTTTTTTTTTTTTTAATTATAATTACAATGACAATTTCCTTCCAGCCAAATGCTGGAATATGGTCAAAACTTAATTTTTAACAATAAACTTTGTTCTGTTCAAACAATACTGGTGGAAAGCACTTGCTAGTATAAAAGTCCGTAAAGCTGGACAATTTGAAGAGGAAAAGGAGTGGATGGGAAATATCAGGTAAGATATTTATAGGATTAATTTTTGAAAATACCAGAGTAAATCTAAATTAACTAAGAAAAACTTGTTTGATTATAGACTAATCCTTGGGGAAAAAAAGTAAAACTCTTGTTAGTTTCAAATAGTTCCAGTGTTACTATGTTTATACTGCTTTCCTCTAAATCCCTTAGCTAGTTATTTTAGGAAACTTTGTTCAATATTTATTTGAAATTTAAAGTTTCCAGATAGGTTTAATTTGGTACCAATTTAAGACAGGTTCTTTACAACTTCGAAATGAGCTCAAAGAAAACACAACTTTACATCTGCAACTAAATGTATATACATGTGTACATCTACAAGTATTTGACAGGTGAATGACAGCTGATGAGCAGGCAGCCTATTAAACTACTCAAAATTAAGTGACAAACGGGAAAGGGTTAGCCACCACCAGTAAACTTACAACAGTGTAAGCAACCAAGCTCACAACCTGGGCTTATTCTCTCAACTTCAGCTTCCTTTTCCTAAGCGCGGGACACGGCACGAACAATGCCAGCCTCAAGCGCAGACCAAAAGGAAGCAAGCTGCAGAACATCACGTCCTAGCGGTGCTGGGAAACTCGCCCGGGAGCAGGGCTGGTGCTGCCCGGGGAGCACCGGCTGCCCTGAACAGCGGCTTCGCTCGGAGCCCGCGGCGGCCGCGCTCGCCCAGAGTCGCGGCAGGCGGAGAGCTGGTGACAGCAGCGCTGCTCCCGAGGACTTCCACACCGACTCCACCAGGGGGGCCGGGGCTAGGCACGACCGCCAGACACCCTGCGGTTGGATCGTGGGTCCTGCACTGCCCCGCAGCCCGCCGCGCCCGATCGGACCGGACCCTCTTCGCCAGACCACGGCGTAGTCTCGTCCGGAGGATCGCCACGGAAGCGAGGGCGGGGACGGCAGCACTGGGACCACACGCCCATCCAAGGGACCGCTCACCGTGCCCTGCGTGGTCCAACCCGCAGTTTTGGCTCTCGGCCTGGGGAGAGACGTCCCGGCCCGGGCACGTCGGGGCTCCCTTAGGGATGGGGCGGCTCCCAGGCCCCGCACACCGGGGCTGGAAGCAAACGCCGGCGGGGCGGTGGCAGGTCGAGGCATACCATGCTCTCCCCGCCCCAGGCGGGAGCCGAATCTTTCCTCGAACCACCGTGGAACTCCACCAGGCTCCCAGACACCGCTCCCCTTCCTCCCTGCCTCCCGCCGGCGGGATGCGCCCCGGTCACCTTTTATGTAGACGTCGTCGTCCGCCCGCATGAACCACTCGTACTTGTCCAGGTAGTGGTCGTGCATGTACTTGATCATCATGAAGGACTTCTTTTGCGGCGGGTAAGAGTCGTCCACTCCTGGCAGGGCGACTACGGGCAGCGGGGGCATACCGGGGGGCGCGGCGGAGCCCTGGCTGGAGAAGAACTCCACGCGGCCAGGCACCGAGGACGCCCAAGTCCGCTGCGCCGCCACCGCCCGACTGCCCAGGTACTTCTGGGCCGTCATCACCCCCACGTAGAGGAAGTTGCGGGGCTTGCTGCAGCCCTGGGAGCCCCCCCAGTCCCCGCTCCCGTTGTGGTTGCCGCCAGGCCGGCCGCTCCGCTTCTCGCCGCCTTCGTCCTCCTCCTCCGGCTCCCCTTCCCCACCAGCAGCGGGGCTGGAGACCGTGCCCTCCGCCGCCGCCGGCGGCAGCTCCCAGGGGCTGCTCCTGAAACTGGTGCCGCCCAGCACCGCCGCTGCCCCCGGCGGCGCCTGCTGCCCACCCGCCGCCGCCGCGCCCCGGGCCGCCCCCGGCCCCGCCGCGCGGCCGTAGTAGGAGCAGAGGCTGGCGCCGCGCCGCTTCTTCTCGCTCAGCTCGGCCACTCTAGGGGCGATGAGCCAGGAGGCGGCGGTGAAACCCAGCACCAGCCCCAGCACCACGCTCAGCCAGGGTCTCCGGGATCGCGCTGCCATGTCGCGGGCGGGGCGGCTCCCGGAGCAGCGCTACCGCCGCCGGCGTCCTGCTGGAGGCGACCCCCGTCCCGCCGCGGCCTCAGGCACAGCGTCTCCCGCCGCGGGTCCCTGCCCCGCCGCGGCGGCCCGGGCGGCTGCGCTGCTCCCGCGTCAAACTTCTGCGGGCGGGAGGGCGGCGGAGAGCGAGCGGCGGCGCCTCCGCTCCGCTGGCACCTTGTCCTCGCCGCGGCTGGTCCCTCCCTGCCCCTCCCACCGCTCCGGCGCCTCCGCCCCAGCCCCGCGCAGCTCCCACCGCCTTCCTCCGCGGCTGCCGAGCGCCTCACCCCGGAGGGCGCCGCCGGCGCCCGAGCTGCGCCGGACAAGTGGCGGCCGCCGCCGCCGCTCCGGAAGGAAACGATTTTTTCAGATGCCTCTCGCGGATCCCCCGCGCCGCGGCCTCGGCACCCGGACCGGCCCCTCCGTCCGCCGGCGACCCTCCTGCCCGCTGGGGCGGGGGCAAGGCGGGAGCCGGGGCCGGGGCCGTCCGCCGGGCGGTGCGGAGGGCTGGGGCGCGGGTCGGCATCCCCCAGTGCGTCCCGGAGCCGCTGTCGCAGCGGGCGAGGCCGGGGTCTCCTCAGCGGCCGCGGCTCCGCATCATCCGAGGGCGGCCGGACAGGACAGATCCTCCCGGTTGTCTCCTCCTGAGCGGTGGTCGTGGAAGGCAAGTCCGGGATGTCGTGTCGGGAGGAGAGAAGCCCTCTCCGCTGCCCCCGCTCTGGCCTCTGTTTTCTGCCCTCGACAATTAACAACTCCCCAGCTAAGAGTGCCTTTTCCTGTGGCGTGGATTCCCACGGCCTGAGTGTATCAGTAGTATTAGTATTATTGGTATTGCTAATATTTGGTTATAATTTGGTTCTAACTGGTACTAATTTGGTTCTCGAAGATCCTGGAGCAATACTTCTTCATCCTCCTGATGTCTGGGTAACCTCTGGGTAATGGCACTGTCCACAGTCCAGGATGACTTACAGCAGGAATTAAACATTCAGGACACTGCCTACAGGGACAGTTTTAATTCTGAAGTCTAAGGTTGTCTGCATATCCTCCATATTTATATGCATCCCTTATTTAATTGTGCAAGATCTACAACAAAAGCCATAAATTGCTCCTCACATGCTTTTGCCTTTTCACTAAAATATATCAATACAACAGACCCAGTAGCATATATTTAATAGCTTTCAGCAAAACCACACATTTTTGTGGCTAGTCTGTGGCGTTGTCTATCACCTCTTGTGACTTTATCAACTGTCAGACACATGTTAAGGTGGGACGAGTATAGAGGCTGGTGTTCTGTGATGTTAGCAAAAGTATGCAAATAGTGAGAGAAAAATTTCAAGCCTTTTTGGAAAAAGACAGATACTGCTTTACCTACCTAACAAAGCAAGTCTATTCTGCATAGTCTTTAGCTGTGCAAATCACTTACTGAAGTAATTTGCAGTTTTTCCATGTGACATGCGGTAAGCAGGCTGTGTGCTCTTTGTGTTTTTGGGATATGGAAGCATCAGGCTCAGGAAGCATAACCTAAGACTTCTCCAGGACTGAGTGTACTTTCGAAGCAGTCCGTTGTTAATTTCCTCCCCATGTGCACACAAGCTGGCACATTTATAACGCCGATCAGTAAGCCACTAGGCATTCACTCCAGCTGTCACCACTAAAAAACAGCGGCCCAAGTGTTGTGTCTGGACATATGAACACTACCCGAGATGTTGTGTGAGCAACAAGGTAGCAGATCCTGGGTCTATCTTCCTCAAGCTACTAACAGACAAGCTAATTGGAAAGGATGTCCTCCAGAAAGGATGTACAATGGCATTAAGAATTACCGGTGTTGAGTGTCTCAGCTTTCTGCATGAGCCGTGCATTTTAAAATACTGTCTCCCGTCCCATCCCCCGCCCCCCGGCTCCTTTCAAACAGCTGGGAGGTGCTGGGCCGTGGTGAGTCATGTGCAGTACAACCTCCAGTAGTAAGGGCTCCTTGAGACCTTCACAGCCCCATCATAGTGGTGTCCTAAATTTTCAGACAACTTACTGCTCTGGGGTTGCAGAGGAGCCATGTATGACACTCAGCCGCTTCCCTTGCTTATGCATATCCTGAAATTACTCCAATCAGTGTCAGCTGCACCAGCTCCTCACATCCGACAGCTCTTGTTTTTGTCACAAAACAATCAGGTAAACCCATGGGAGGTGAGTGTAAAGCCCTTTACACACTTCCACCTTGAAATTTAACCCCAGGTGTTGTGTATTATCAAAATAATTTATAAAGAAATTTTATATGAGGTATCTATCTGCATTTATACTTTTAGTTCAATACTATTTCACTATTTTGATACACTGCAGAGAAATCTGGATTTAATGGACACATAGACTGGACCACTTTTATAGGAGAAATGGTGGCATCTAGTGGTTAACAATAATAGTCCTGTACCTGTGTTCAGAATGCCTTTAAAAATTCATGTAAGGGCATATAAAACACCATATATATTTTCTTCATAGCAGCCATAGGTGGAAAGCACTGACTAAATCTAGCTGCCCTTTAAGTGTTCCATTAGGAATTTAAGAAAGAATGATGGTGGTGAATGCCATGTTCAAAACAAACAAACAAAAGCCTCAAAAAAGTGGTGGCAAGTGCATATCCTTGATGCAAGAATGGAAAAATTTAAGACTGGAATATATTAATTATTGAAAGGACTGGAGCTATTTCTATCACTAATCAGACAAATTTTAAAAATTTGCAGTAGGGTGGCAGTGTTCAAATCCAAACCAAAACTTTCTTGGCTGCTTTTTCACGTTTATTCTTTAAAATATCACCACAATTCAGTGAGTAACTGCCATTTAGGTGTGTGAGATTAAAAAAAAATATAGAGCATTTGGCTCTAAGTGATGGAAAACAATGTGCCCATCCCACAAAAATAGCTCATATCAGAGCTAGCACAGCCACCTGCAAAATACAAAGAACTATCAACATTCTTTGCAGAGTGAACTTACAGTAACTCTAAGCTTGAAATTCACCTTGGGCATTTGGTTTCATTAGGGAGGCATATAGACATCATTTACAGAGCAGTAGTTGTAGCTGCCAACCATCCTATAACATTTTTGTAGGCATGTATTGATTCATTTGGGTAATCGTGTATTAATGGCATCTTAACAAATAAATTGTCTTTAGTCTTTATTCTCGTGTTACAAAACTCCTCAGGGTTTATAGCCGAGTTTGGTATTTTTACATTGTGTTTGCATTATTGCAACATCTGGCTCTATAACCATTTGTATTTCTAGGTACCATTTTATTTCGTAAGGTAATTATATGTCCAATCTATTAACCCTCACAGACTGCATGTGGTTAAAGCCTTTTCTATTGATTTTACTGCGAACTGTACCCAGACAGATCTTGGATAAATATACCCCTTTCTTTCAAGAGAGATTGGCTCCTCATGTCCTTACACTCTGTCTTGGTTTGAAAAAACAGGTGTCTGCCAAGGAAGGTGGGAACCTCCCTCGGAATGGGAAAAAAAAAAAAAAAAAAAAAAAAAAAAAAAAAAAAAAAAAGGAAAAAAAATACTCCCTTCTATCTGAATTATTATAGCTTTGAAATTAAAGGACTTTCCCGCAGATATGGGAAAAGGAGTAACAGTTCTTTACTAGAATGTATATGTGTAACAAGGCAAAAAAACCAACAACAACGGCAGAGACAACAAAAAGAACCAGAAACACCTCTGAAGAATTGGTTGACTTTTTTTCCCTTCTTGCCAGTCTCCCTGACAGGAGGTGGATTTTGGTGGGACCTGGGAAGGTGAAAAACCATTGGCAGCGCCCTCCCCGTATCTTTGGAAACCCTTGATCAGCATAGCTCAGTATCTCTGTTTATACAAGGCAGATGCAATTCATTTAAACAATATCAGGCTTCCTGGGTATTCAAACTGAAAGTGGTAGGGTGGAGTTAAAGCTGAACATCTCATGCAAACCCTTCTCCAGCCTCCTGTGAAGCAGTGCTTGGGAAATGAATCCTACCCGCCAGGACGACAGGAAGCATCCCTCTGAGGGGGAGAGGTTCGGGGATCCCAGGGTTTCCCCGGAGGCACCCAAGCAGATGGTGAGAGGGTCCTTTTTTGGGGAGGTAGGGTGTTAGCAGGGTCCCAGCGCGGAGCTCGCTGGGGTAGGGGAAGGCAGCGGCAGACGGAGCCCGGCGGTGGCGGCCAATTCTCCGCACAGCGCCCGCAGCCTCCCTCCCCTTCCATGCCGACACCGAGGGAGCGAGAGGAGCCCAGCCCAGCCCCTCACCGCGCTATCCTTGCCCTTCCAAGAGAAAACCACATAGGTAAAGAGAGTAGCCAGCTGCACCCTTCCCCCTCCTCCTCCTCCTCCCGGCCACATCTTGCTTTTCCTCTAAGTATCAGTAGTTATTGTTTCTTAGCAACAGATGGGACAAAATTCCCTGAGAGAAAGAAACAAAAGGAATAATCCTAACCCCCAACACAGCTTCACCAGAATTTCCTTGCAGAGAAATTACAACTAGAGAAGCAGGAGGCCAACTGCAATATCTTGCTCTTTCACTACTGTCCACAGAGTCAATTCTGATGTTCATATATTCAATCCTGTTCGAGACAGAGATCAGTGAAGAGCAACAGGTATTACTAAAAACAAAACCTTTATATCTTCTAGAATGATTTGCAGTTCTGAAAATCCACCAGTAAGTAAAATTTCAGATTCAAGATGATTTTGCAACATAACTATTACTAAACCTTTTACTGGGGGGAAACGAACAAATGATACCATCTGCAATTTAATTAAAGTGTGGAGCTTCATGTTCAAATTTAAATTTAAAATTATATATATATTATAGACTATGCTGGGAAATCTGTACTTCTGAAAATCTGTTTAGATTTAAAATTTGCTCCATTTTTTATGATAAAATATTGTTACACAAAAGTTTACATGGGCAATTTATATGAAATTTATTTAAAAAATATTTTTAGCAGGTAAATTTATTTAACCTGCTTTATTTTACTGCTATTTCAAACTGTTTATCTTGTCTCTACTTTGTAGTTGTTTTCCTTCACTTCTTTTAAGAGAAATAAATGAGACAAAATCACTCTCTTTTACAAATGGAAGACCTCCATACATAGCTCCCACCCCTATATGGGATACACTAAAAGGCCGTAAGTGGTGGACAGCAGTCTTTACTTCCTTCTCAGGTACCCCCATAGCCATGGACTGGAATGGAAGACATAGTCTCAAGTGGTTTAAACAGGATTTGTCTTAACACTTTTGACACACATTATTGCCTACTATTCTAATGAGAGATGAAAGAATTAAAAGAATGTCAGCAAAGTGTTATGTCTCCAAATGCTTAGGAAAGACAAATCCACCTTATGTCAATCCTGGTAAAGAGGTAGCTACAGCTATAAGGAGCACAACAGAAAATTTCTCTTTTAAAGACCTCAACAAACACATTCTCCATGCACTCTGAAAACTAAAAACCTTTCTTGCTTAACATAACTTTCCTGCAATATCTGCAGTACGAAAATAAATTGTGTAGTGTTTTCTTCCAAATTGTAAAATATGTTCAAAAGACTGAAAAAGTTTTAGTTGTAATAGTTTTACTAATTGTTTTACTACCAAAGGTAATAGCACTATTTGATTAACCTGGCCACAAGAGGTCTTTTTTCTTTTTTCACCTTGGAAACAAAAGAAGGTAAAATAGAAAATTAATTTCCACATAGCAATAGCAGTATCCTATGTACACAAATACCTTACTGGTTAATCTGCAGACTGCAGCAATGCATGCCAGGGAATTGTGTGACATACTTTGATGTGTGGTTTGGAGAAGGTAGAGGTCACTGCTTTAAGGCTGCTCAAGCAATTTGAAAAGAAAAATCTGGCAAAGTGAATAAAAATCTAAACTAAGTTAAAAAAAATCCACTCAGAAGAAGAAAGCTCTGGAAAGGAAATAGCAGGATGTCTATACATGTGAAGAGCTAATGCTCCCAGAGGAAGAACTGAATAATTACCTTTCATTATAAATCAACCAAAACAAAAGTGACAGTAAACACATACACATCCTCTCTTCCAACATCCAGTGCAAATGAATCATGTGACATTATAAAAGGAAGAACTAGAACGACAGAACTGTATGGTCAGAAGTCTGATCCTAGGCTTGTTGGTTTCATGCATTTATGTAATCCTTTTTTAAGAATTGTTGAAGAGGTTATAAGCAAGTGGATAACAAATAACTTTCTTTTTTCCTCAAGTTTGTTAGGAATATTACTCAAATACGACTTCTACTCAGATTTGACATCAAAGTCACCTAATGGAATATCCTTCTAGTGTGCAACTTGAAATGTCTGGATGAAGGACAAATAATGATACTTACAAGACTCACCCTTTCATTAACAATTGTGATAACATTATTTTGCAATTGTTATATAAGGCCAGAAAAAAAAATCTTTTGTATATTATGTCACTTTTCCCTCTTGATCCTAGAGACAAATTTCCAAAATCTGAATTAGGAAAATAAAGAATTATACTTAACATTAAGAAAGCAAACTATTAAGAATTTTGATTAGAATCCACCCTTTCAGTCTGTCAGTATTCTGAATTTATGTCAAAGCCGTCCCTTTGAATTTGGTAGGATTATGGATGTGTCAGCTTCTTGTTCTTACTACTAGATGAGTGTATTACTAATCATACTAAGATTTCTAGAAAGCCAAATGAGAGCTAAGCATTATGAGATTATTTTTCCTGAGAAGTTTAATATGCTGTCTGCTGTAGCTAATCACACAAGGGATTAGAAAGCCTGGCAGGAGAGTTTAAACATACCATGGATAAACTATTAAATTCCTATCAAAGACATTGGAAAGCTGCTTATTGATTACAACAAGCCTTGGAATGGGCCTGAAATCTTGTTTATGCCTGGGACCGTATGCTTTCTTGATTTGAATGCAGGTAGGTTCTTTTACAGCTACACTGGGAGCCTGGTTAGATGCTGGTTGAGGAGAAGGTACATGCACAATATGAGGAGTAGTTGTGCCACCTTGTGAAACAACACCATGGTTGCAGTCAGAGGGTTTCTGGTAGCATTTCATTATAATTCAAGCCATCATATAATGTCTTCAGGACCAAGTTATTTTTACACTGTTTTATTTTACACCTTTTATTAGAAAAATACTTTAAAAGAAATAACTTCTCCACTTGCTTTCTGATTTATTTGCTGAAAATGCTATCAGAGCTTTGAAAAAATTATCTTTTACCTACTCATTTCTGTCCTATGTAGCTGCAATACATTGTGCAAAGAGTAGATAACTCTTGATAACAGCAGTTTTTCCAAAATAATTATATCCTTTTCAAAAGTAATAACTAATTTGTATAAAGTATTTTGTTCAGAGAATCTAGATCTTTTTATGGGAAACATAAACAGACAAACAAACAAGCAAACAGATCTTCCAAGAGGCATAAGGGATTTCCAAAGGAAAAAGTTGGATTTTTTTGTTTTATCTTTCTATGATTGAATTCAAAAATTTCAAAAATAAATTAAAGCAATTGAAAGAAAACACTTTTTAGATTTAAAACACATGATATTTCTGTGAGTAAAAATATGTGCATGAAATATAAACCACGAAATCCATTCAAAAAATTTCTACAAGAAAACAGTTGCTCTGTTTTAAAAATGCATAATATAAAATATATACATCATAATTTTTACTAGTGTTTTTAACTTACAATACAAATAGCAGATTTGATTAGTAATGTTGGAAACCTTCACTTGGCTTAAGAGAACACCACAGCTGAAGAAAGAATAATCCAATAAATTATTTCCATTCTACCATTTCACTAATTTAATGTGCAGTTTGTGGCATATTTTCTCTACTCAGTTACCCAGTACATCGTGGTCCAAATTCAGCAGAATATATTCTTTTTAGCATTTAAGCTATCTTAATGGAACTAGGGCAAGTAGACTAGAAGTCTCAAAACAAAAATTATAAAAGGCTAACATTGTGCATAAATTAAAGGCAGCACCACAGTATGTTGCTTCAGAATTCCTGTATTTTAAGAGATGCTACATTTAAAAGCATTGTCCCCAAATCACTAATGGAGGAATTAAGCTTGTTGTGATTATGGAAATAACGTGCTTGAAATTATGTCCATTTTAACTTTGGTTGGGTTTTTTTAAATGAGAAAGTTAATAATTTAAACATTTAAATGTAGCTCAAATTATAGTTTGCCAGTTGAATGCATTTTTACACTTAAAAGTGGCTATAGTGAAGAGAGAAACTATGAAATTCAATTTGTGACTCATATGCATTTAGCATTTTCAGAGCAATGGCACCAAGGATTAAGTCTGGCAAATTTCCTTTGGAAAATCTCACTGCTTGTATTTCATTCAGCGTTTGCAAAGGAAAAGTTTGCATGTTGGCGACTGGCATTTACAACACTGATGAGCATCAGCATGTAACAAATTGCAGAAAATATCCAGGACTCGGGATTTTTTATCAATTTAGATTGTAGCCTTGAGGAGAGAATGCAGAAAATTTACAGGTTTACAGTCTCATGCCACAAATTTCTAAGAGAAATTTTCCCATGGATAAGCTTCTGAAATTTCAGATGATCGTAAGACAAATATGAATTAATTTCTCTGATGATAAAAGAAACATATGTGTCTTACTTTCTTTTGTATTATTCTGACAATGGTTGTTTCTAAGAACTGTGTCTATGCAAAATCTAGTTAAAGTAAAAAAGGCTTTGGATTTTAAAGGTAGGCTAATTAGTCAGGCTCCTGTCCCACATGGGAACCCATCCTTCCAGGCTTGAAAATGCAAGGTTGATGACAGCAGGCTCATCTTGCTGAATTTTAATTTCATTTTATATCAGGGAACAATTTTATATGTCATGTGCCTCCAAGCTGCTATGGTGTATGTGCCAGCCATAGAAGGAGGGGCTGTTAAGATCTGCTAAATGCTCTGTGGACAAGGACATTAAATTTCCCCTGGGACAAGGAGGATAAATTGCTGATTATTCTTAATTAATACGCAAAAGACCTAGGAATTCCTGAAGTAGTATATTCCACCACTTCCATTATGTATAGATCTTTCCGGATTGCTGAGACAAGCAGAACTAATATAGAGAGATATCATCATATCACCCAAAGGAAACACTCACAAAGAGTTTAGAAGGGGGGCACACATTGCTTGTTTTGGCTGGACTGGTAAGACTGACTGCTGTGGCCATCAAAACTTACACTCTATTATTTTTCTCACTATAATCTTTTATAAAGCAGGAGAGAAGGAAAGGAGAAGTCAGCAACCAACTAAACCGAACTTGGAAAGGCTGGAGATAGACCAGAAGGCATAGCTGTGCAGCAGAATACCAAAATATTTGAGGAGGGGAGACAACCCCATTCCTCCCTATTCCTGGGACAAGGACAGTAAACAGCATGTGATATCATTACCTAAAGGTAATTTTTTAAATATATTAAATTAGTGGTTCAAGTCTATTATTAGCTACATTTGTCTTTATTTCACCAGTAATTGTAAATGAGAAAGCAAGGAATCGGAATTTCTTTGTCCTTGCAGTGTGCATGTCACTAATCCTTGTCTCTGGCTCCTTTCATTCAAGTAATTACCACTAGGAATTTTAACACTAGAACTTATATTTTTCAGCTTACTAATTATTTTCTCTGAATAATATTTTAAAGAGATTACAACTATTCAGCAGCTAGTGCAATATAAGAGCATGTCCGATAAAAACCATGCCCTGTCATTTGCAGTATTTCTCTTCTGCCACGGTACAAAAGGTGATTAATATGCTAAACCAGTGATATTTGGTAAATACAGCTTATAAGTATTTTTCTCTGTCAAGAACACATCAAGATCCCTGCTACTACCCTGAAAGTAGCATTTCCCAAGCAGCATAAGGCTGCAGAATTTATTTGCTGGAGAACATTTTCTACAGATTGACCTCCCTATTTTGATATAAAGGTTCAGACTTCAACTCTTCTCATATTTTTACCTTTTCCCAAAGTGTGATTTCCTCAGCAGAGGGGAGTCAGAATTTTCCTTATCTGTCTCTTGCAGTATCAGGCAGGAAATTATAGATTTTATTGAAGATCTAAAATTTGCCATTCTCTTTCATTTATTTAGCTTCACTCTTTTAAACCAGGGACATGGGAAAAGAGTATTTTCTTCATCTTCAATACACTCGGTGATTCATCTCCTCTGTTTCCAGAGTTGTATTTGAAGGCCTTTTCACACTGAAGAGGGCTCAGCATGCTGCTTTATGCTTAAACAGTAGCTGACAGATCCTACACAAAAAAAGAGTCTCCTTGTCAATGCTTCATTTTCAATGAAGCCGAGGCTAGCATGGGGGCATATTCTTAGAAAAGAGCTCACCACTGACACCAGTTTTCAGCAGAATGATACATTACAGAATGGGCAGGCATGAATAAGTTTAGAGCATTGCCGTGCAAAAATCCCTTGGGTTTTAAAGGAAGCAAAGAAGTGATTTCTCAAAGAAGCAGTGCCAATGCTAAGAGAAAGAAATTCCTGTTGTGTGCATTTACAGTGCAACTGTTGGTAAGTGCAACAACTGAATCAACCTGACTTAATTTTACATTTTTTAGTGCCTTAAATGAAAGAAGTATGCAGAAAGTGAAAAAAAAGTGCTGAAAACAATGCTGAAAATATAATAAAATATTCAGGGCCTAGAATTGTACAGGATAACAGTAGTATCAGAGGTAACAAGAACTTCTTGTGTGGGTACAGAAAGCTCAGCGATGCTGAGCAGGCTAGAGGGCAGATATGTGAGCACTCATTATATCTTTCTTTCCTTTAAAATGCCATCATACTCATATTTTTCTTTAATTTTAACTGAGAAGGCTTTTTTGAACTGGTTGATACTGGTTGAACTTATTTTTGAACTGGTTGATGACACAGTCAGCACCAAAGACGTAAGAATTCAGCATAGAATAGGGCTGTGACAACAGTGAGAACCCTTAGGGAATTTAGATATTGCAAAAGTGAAGTCTAGGATGCTTGAAGAGATGGGTTGCTGCTGTAAAACTGGAAGTTACCTCTCATAATAGTGACTTTTGTGAGGTTCTACAAAAACAAAACAGGACCAGTATTAGACTGGTTTAAACTTTGGTGTTTAAAATCTCATAGTTTGCTTAACTATGGCTTCCAGGGAGAATAACCTGAAGCAAATCCAGCAATTTCCTATTATGTAAAAGACTAACAAAAGTTGAGATTAAAAAGTCCTCCTGAACTTGGGGCTTTCCAGAGCACAAGAGGCTGTGCTTGGCCTATCTCCATTTTTGACAGTATAAACATGTCCTGAGGCTTCAGCGTGTTTTACAGAATCAAATCAGCATTTCTTGAAGATGACTCAGGTTTAGTTACACAAAAATTCTAGATGTTTGAGCATGTTGCTCAAAATTAGAGCAGGGAAATTTGATATATTATCCTTAGTACCAATTCTTTAACTCTTCTCAGATTTTTCAGGTCCACTGCTGAGACTGACATTGAAAACTGAGAGTCTGCACTGATGCCTTTATTTTAAAAGCCTTCTACCACAGCTCTGATCAGGAGCTCCCATCTGTTCTGTTTTAGTGACTTCAGTTTCTCCTTCCAGTTCCACTGGACACCTCCATAATGGTTCTAAACCTTCCTGAACTTGGATGAGTTTTTCCAAATATTTCTGCTGAGGTTTGCATATGGAGGCTCTATTGCCCTGACAGACCACGGGATTTTGTGCCATGTCAGTGCTGTACACACCACTCTCTAAGCCTGTGCAATAAAACGTCCTGGTTGTGATTCCTTAGCAAGCATTTGCTGGTACACTTACAGCAATGAATTCTTTCTAAAAATCATCTTCCATGTCTGCCATTTGTCTATCTAGATTGTAAGCATGATGATTACAATAATGCATTTTAACAGCAATCTCCCAAAGGAAAGTTCCCAAAAAACTTGGAGTTTTTTGAGAATTGTATTTCAGGGGTGCATGGTTATGATGTGTTATGAGAAAAGCATTGGGTTTGTATCTGTATTAGTGGTAACCTTTGCCAGGGTGCATTTCACACCAAAACATAGTTTGATTCACAATAACATAGTTAAATTATTTGTTGAGGGGTTTTTTTGGTGCTTTTTAATAAAAATAATGGAAAGATAATATCAAAGCTCAACCTGCCAAAATTAAAATAAGCATTTTTCTTCCTGGTTCTTCAGTTATTTCTATTTCCAAAACAAGCATCAAGTTGAACTTCGAAGAAAAACGTAATTTTTTAAACATAATTTAGTAAATTTTAAGGCATTATACAATACAACCGTAATCACCTTATGTTCCCTGGTTTGATGGCAATGTTTTCATCAAGGGAATAGATATTTGCTGAAGACCTCGGGCTTTTAAAAATTTTTTTAATGTAAATCGTCATCTGAGCCTTCTAGCCGGATGTGATTGGAGAGGTTACACTAAGTGGAAAGCAAATTTATTTTTACATCATAAAAAATGTACTTTCATATTAGGGTTTATTGACTGCTTTGATGTGTTAATATTCTCAGTAAGAAAAGAAGTGTTTGTAAACTAGACCCCAATCCTGCAATTATATTGCATAGTAGTTATGGTCATTTACCTTATAAAACCAACTTGAATAATCTTAACTCTTTTTTTTTCCTTTCTTTTAATTTTATTTGAAACTCCAAAACACGAGAACTTAGAAGACAGAAGCAGGTTACAAGTCAAAGCCATCTACTTCAGTAAAAAAGGGAAATATCTAGATTTTGGGCATATTCTACCAGCATAATTAAAATAGAACAAAATCCTTGTTTATGAGCAACATTTACTAAGAACCTTCTTCACTTTCTTTTTCTGGAATGCATAGTAACTCATTTTGTGTCTTAACATTACCACGTTGAAGAAATGATGCGCAAGATGAGTCAAAATTATTCTCCTCTTTACAGAGAGTAAGGAGTTTTGTTTTTTTTAAATAAAAAACAGCTACTGCTTTTTTTGTCAGAAGCGTCATGGTGATAATTTAGGCAGCGTCTCTGTGCCAGGCAGCTCTCAACTCCTGCCGTGTTCCTCAGGAGTAGGATCTGCTCACCCAGGAACTGGGTGATGGTTAGTGACAGCCATCAACTCCCCAGGAATTCTCAGCTTCCCACTTCTTAAAGCAGCCCGGGACTGTGGCTTAATAGCAGCTGGTCATTTGCATCCTGCCTCTGAGAGCATCGTATTTCAGAATCCACCTGTTTCCACCAGTCTTTGCTCATTCACTTTGAAGGCTGTTTATTCAAATATATAATGACCACTTTTTGAGGTTCCTGGCCCTAATGAAAAGCATGACTCTGATGTAGGTGCTGGTACAGCTTTCCTGCAGGTGGTTCCTCGCTGAGATAGCTCAATGTGGCAAGCCAGTCTCCAGAGAATATTGCATTGCCCGTGGTGCAAATACGGTGCACTTAAAAATATGTCAGATCATATATCAAAAGATATATAAAAAATATATTGATATATTTTGAAGCTTAAATGTGCTTCCCAAACTTTCATACTGTCAGCACAAATGGAAACTGGCTAGGAGGAAGCTGTGGATGTAGCTGGCTCCATAAACTTGAACTGTGTCAGATAACCAAATATGATGTTGGTACATACAGATATAACCAGGATGGATTAACAGGACCTAACTTTGTGTCAGAGAAGAAATTTGAGAAGAATCTCATAACTGTTTTATAAAAGGAGGATTTGTCTGACAACACTGCTGATGTTACAAAGTTCCAACTTTCAAGACATCCTGACATCCTCTCTGAATGCCATGTATGAAAGGAAAAAAAAATTACAAAATCCTTAGCCATTGAATATTTTTTTGAGAAGGATATTATTCAGATTCATCAGAATGAATCCTCAAGATATGCCCCTTATTGTTATCAAGTTTTAAAGGTATGGCTGGAAGCACATCTTCCAATAGAAAGCAGGCAGGGAAAGCCTCTTGGCCTTTAGTACTTGTCAATCAAGTGTAGTATACCACTGTGCTACTAGTGACAGAATTTAGCTCTCTTTAGTTTGCAGAACTTTATCATGGATGTCTTCCTCATCATCTCATTGATCAACAGCTGATTCTGCTGAAATCATCAGTAACAGCTTATTCTTTAACACTTCATAAGCATGCAGCAGCAGTTTACCCAATTACTGGGTTTGAAACTGATTTTGGACACTAAACAACTCCTGGTAATTCATAGGAATACCTATCATTTTGGTTTTGGTGAGCTGTTGCTGTATCTCACATTTATGGTCCACATCACCATGCTGAATAATGAAGTTTAAATGGATTAAGAAAACAACAGCAAAAAGTTTTCTTTTCAGCAAGCATTCCTCCCTCCATCATAACATGTTAAAACATTTGCAAGGGAGAAAGTAGGGAAGATCTTTTTCATTAAAAGACAGGGTCATGTCTCTGGAGTGAACTGATCCCACAAGAAGTTTCAGTGGGAGTCAGCAGAGACGACCAATGCTGCCTGCCTGGTTTGCCTCCAATTGCAGGGCTGCCCTGCTCCCCAGGTAGCCAGCACAGCCTGCCGAGCTGCTCCAGTGTCCCGTTCCTGACTGAACTGCCTGTCTGACAGACAGGGCACCCACACCCCTGCCTGGCCCCGAAGGCTCCAGCTCACAGCTGCATGAGAAATGCAGCTTTACAGACCTCTGCCTAATTCAGGATTGAAAATACACTGAAGAGCATGCTTGGAGCAAGAGGTGTACAACTGAGGAGCCAAGAAATATTACAGGTGTCAGACTAATAGAAAGGTCAATGATAGCTGCCCACCGCCAGGATGCAGAGAGAGGAAGCCCAGGCACTTTGGCAGCATCTGAGTGAGCCATTATCACAATTATTTTGTCCAAACTCAGGGGTGCAGGGAATAATCTACTGCAATGAAAGGAGATCTCACTTGGAATGGAAACAGATTTTCTGATGGTAGAATTGCCTTCTGAAGACAAGCACTGACTCCTCACTTGTCGTGGGGGTATGGACACAGCACTGGGGAAAGTATCTGACCAAGGCACATACTCTTAAATGTAGTCATTAAGGGCTGATTCAATGGATTTCACTGTACAGATCCTACCATCAAATGCCTTTATTTTTGTCAAAAAACACCAAAGAAGCTGATTTCTCACTTCAAGGTCAGACATGCATTTAGGGCCTTAGTGAATTCTTCTCTCCCTCGGCAGTTTGCAGTGTATTGCAATATTCATTTCCGCACAACATTACTGCTACAAACCCTTTTACTCACTTGTTTTCTACTGCCTTAGGATTTTACAGCTTGCCAATTTTACACACTGCCTTCCAGGCTGCAAACAATATCTCTGCTCTCTTCACCTGGAGAACCCATTTTTCTCTAGCTTTGAGCATTGCATAAACTTATACTTCCAATTTAATTACTTCTAATATTTGATATTTTAACCCATGTGTAAAAAGCCAGAGATACTGTTGAACCAGCTCATTCAATTCCAAATACATTGCCCAGGATTTATTCTTGTCCTAAGTATACTTTCTATGTCACATTTCAATCAGGGACAAAGCCTGATTTAATGCCATAGCTTTCTCTTTATCCTCAGCTTAATCTGAACAAATTAGGAGGTTTACCATTCAATTTCTCGTCATTTTATTTTTAAACAGACTCTATAAACTGTACTCTATGGTAACTTAATATTGCAGGCATTTCAGAAGTGTTTATGGGGTGCAATAACTTATCAGACCTTTAGAGCAATGCAGACCATTTCAGACAAAATAGAGCTTCCTCATTCCTTACTTGAATTTTTTGCCCACAAATGATTCTGAAACTTGATGCATTTAATACTAAGAAACAGACATTTTTTAAAATGAATGTAAAAATAAAAATTTAGGCCCACAACTATGCAAATTGCCCACATACCAGTTTACTAACATTTGGTTCAGCTTGCATCTCAACGAGCTGAGACAATATTTATGGCATTACTCATTAAAAAGCCAGAACTAATGCAAATTTAAAGATTGAATGCCCTGTGCTCATTTTAGCCTAAGAACTACTTTTATGAGGCACACAGTCTCTCCTTTAGCAATTCACCAGCAGGGCTAGTCACACACCGAGCATTATTCACTAATGGCTTTTGTATCCAGATTATTAAAGCCCAAGTAGTTTCAAAACACTATCATTCTTATAGTTCAGAAATTTCTTTTAAAAATGTACCTGGGTGTAGAAAAGAGGAATGAGGCTTCAAACAAAAGAAAGCACCTCCTGAAACAAAACCATCCCCTGTTATTTCCACTATATTTTTCCCTTCCCTTTCTGAGAAAGAACCAAGATATTTAGAAGAGAGACCCAAACAGCTGAACAAAAAAACGGCTTCAGCATGCATGCTTGTATGTGTTTTTTCAATATTCAGTTGTGCCTAGAGAAAAGCAGCTTTAAAGGCTGAACAGGCACACACACCCACAGGTATTAAAAACAACAGTCTACCAAATTTGAAGCAAATAAGCCCAATACTCAGTAGATTTGTGCTGTGTGTTGAACAATAACTGTACTGCCATAAAACTTTCTGCTTTCTACTGTAACTCCACAATGCTTCCTCCAAGAATACTAACCTTACCACAGGCAACAAGAATTCCCACAGATGAACCCACTTACTGCTACAAGAGTTTCAACTTACTACAGCAGCTGCAGCAAATTGATTTCTGAGCTGAGAGTGGCCTATTGGAGAACTTCCAAGGAGCCCAATCACCACAGAGGAAACCCCAGAGAGAAACAAGCCCTCTTCGGGAAGGCTGGTTCATATACTGGGTTGTCTGTGAAGTTAAGTACGTGGATTGAAAAAATAAGGATCTGTGTTTTCGTAAAAATGACATAGCAAGTCATGCTGCTATGAATTAACCATTCTTCTCTCATAGCCTTAAAATTGCTTGCTAACTGGTTACAATAATGCATTGAAAACATAATTGTGTACAGGATTTTTGTTGTTGGGTTGCCCTAATAGAAAGTAATATATCAGATGAGAGAGTGTCCAGTATATTTTCCACAATCAAGTGACTTACAATAGTTCTGGTGAGGAAAAAGAGCCCTCAACAATATCTGATTCGTAAATGAATGTTCTGACTCTTGGATTCAGTGTCTAATGATCAGCATTTAGCCATATTCAGGTTCATTGCAACAAGTCTGCAGTTGCAAAGATCCACAAAATCAACTTCCCTGACTAGAAAATCCTGACAAATACCTCTGTCAGGAAGAGGGCTGCCTGTCAGGATGCTATCACTGACCAGACTGGCTGATCCCAGGGAGAAATGCTGCAAAAGGAAGAAATCAAGAGGGATAGAGGGATCTGGTCGAAACCTGCTTCCTAAAGCACATGTTCATTCAAACTCTACCTCAGCTCAAACTTGAACTACATCTGTTCTTCAGCAGAAATCTGCCTGGAATGTGTTTTTATTTGGAGAGGAGGGAAGGGGGAAATGCTCCCACAAATCTCAAATCTTGCAAGCTAAATCTTTTACAGATTTAGATCCATGGACTTAGACATAAGTATTACATACAGAAATTTATTTTTCTCTACCACTGTTCTGTTGTCCTCCTCTCAGACAATGGACTATAAGTGGGCACAGGCCAAAGAAACTTGACTTACAACTCCGAGTTTGCAGTGCTACCAGATTGCTGAAAAATTAATTGAACCATGGCACATGTCACGTTCCTACCTATGAATCCAGGAACCTGAATAGGGACGTAGCAGTGTCTTGAGTCCGAACCGATATCATGGAAAATAAGAGGTGGAACAGAGAAAGTCTTTCAATCTAAGCAGGATCTCAGAGACACAAGAGTCTTTCCTGCATTCAGTAATGCATTTCTCTAGAATACAAATAATCAGGTTCACAAATAAACAGGTTATTGCCGTGCAGGTAAGGCCTCAACAGAACTGTCAATCCACAGAAATGTATATGCTTCTTAGTCTACAAATGAACACTAATTAAAGAAATTAAAAAAAAAAAGATAGATAGATAGATAATTCTAAAAGCAGTTTTCACAAAGGAAGCTATATAGGAGGAAGTGCTGTTGTTAAAACAAAAACTGTACTCCACTTAAAATACTAGGTGCTAAAAACTTTTAAAATTTATCTTGTGCAATAAGGAGATGATACACTTTATCTTACACCTGTCACTTGTTACAGCAGGTAACTGCTACTTTAACTTTTTAAATCTAGGTGCATCTTCTAAACAGTAAAACCACATCAGAAAATTGTGGACAAGGGCATTGTGTTTGTTGTGCTGGATGACTGTCTGAGGGCTGAGTAGGTCCCCCATAAATTTGTATTTCAGTGAATTACTCGTACAGCATAACCACATAGAATAGAACTTTGGAATGTATTTGGCAGTCCGATCTGCTTCAAAATCTCTTTTAACTAATCAGTGGGACTTGGGTAGGGAAGTCTGTGGTAGACCTTCCTGATCTTTCAGTGATAGATAGCAGAGATGCACAATGTCCGCATGGTTCTGCTATTATGGTTATTCATTCACCATTCACACAGCAAATATAATAATTAAAGGAGTAACTGCTGCCCTACCCAGAGATATTTATAGTATATTGCTACTCACAACTCAGATTACTTCTTTCCTTTTCAAATCCTGATGTGACCAGATAATTTCACTCTTGGCAAACTCAAAAATATCTCTTTCCCTCCCTTTATTTTTGTTATAGACCTTGCCTTCTGTAATAGGTGCGTTGGAAGGAAAAAAACTAGGCTGGAACATGGAAACATGTACCCTGCTAAAGCAACAAGCCCTGTGAGATCCTTTCCATGGACCACGTCTGTGCTTTACTGAAGGGGAGTGGCAGCTGTAATTTTCCCAAACTGTGCCTGTTGAACTGCCAGAACCAAGCAGGACTCTGTTTTCAGCAACTTTACAGGCCAAAACCAAATAAAATGAGAATATAGTTGCATATTTCTGGACGCTTTTGGGATGAGAAGAATGAAGCAAAGGAAGAAAAAGGCTGAGAATTTCCTCAACAGAATCTTCCCATATGCTCTAGTGATTTGGGAGAGTAGTCCTACTGAAAGCCAGTAAAAAACTTCAATCAATTAGTTAGTTTTTAAAAGCTCATCTTTACTTACTGGAGAAAATGTAATTTCTCTAAAATTAAAAAAAAAAAGTAATTTCTCTAAATCACTTGTGAAATATAGTAATTGCCAGTGCAATTATAGGTGGGCACAATCTGTGGAACTCTTATTTGCTTCCAGGTTGCTGCTGTGCAGTTTATAAGATCAAATTCCTGCAGTTACTGCATGTTACTGCAAATGCCAGTTTTCCCAGTAAAAGGTAGTATTCTACCTCAGTTATATCATTGTCCTACATCTTTTTAAAGGTAAGATACTGACGTATCAATGTAGTGTGATATGTTAAGAAGTTTTGCTGACTACAGAGGAGTCTTTGCTGATATTTGAGCTGATTACTATTGGAATAAAAATTTCAAAATTGTGCCAAGATTTCTTAATGTTCTGATGCAAACTTGACTACTTTCTTATCTTTAAGCACCTGTTTAAAGTGTTGTTGAAGTCAAGTTTTCTTCAGGGCTGCAGGAAAGGGACCTGGAGTTTCTTGATGAGGACAAGCTGACCATGAGTCAGCAGTGCCCTGGCAGCCAGGAGGGCCAGCTCTGTCCTGGGGTGCATCAGGCACAGCATCACAGCCAGACAAGGGAGGGGATTGTCCTGCTCTGCTCTGAGCTGGGGCAGCTTCACCTTGAGTGCTGGGGGCTGGTTTGGGTGCCACAATATAAAAAAGACATAAAGCTATTTGTGAGCATCTGAAGGAAGGCTGTGAGGATGGTGAAGGACCTTGAGGAGAAGCTGTGTGAGGAGTGGCTGAGGTCTCTTGGTCTGTTCAGCCTGGAGGAGACTGAGGGGAGATCTCACTGAGGTCTTCAACATCCACACAGGGTGAAACAGAGGAACAGGCATCAATCCCTTCACTCCTGTGACCAGTGACAGGACTTGAAGAAATGGAATGAAGCTGAATGTTTAGGCTGGATGTCAGGGAAAGTTTTTTCACCCACGGAGTGATTATGTACTGGAACGTGTTCCCCAGGGAGCTGGTCACGGCACCAAGCCTGACAGCAGAGTTCATGAAACATTTGGACAGTATTCTCAGACACATGGTGTGATTCTTGGGGTGTCCTGTGCAGGGCCAGGAGTGGGATTTGATGACCCTGATAGGCCCCTTCCAATTCAGCATATTCTATGATTCTGTGAAAGTATGAAATTATATATCTAAGTGTGCTCTCAAGGTAGTAAGAGATCAGTGAATGTAGATCACAGAGATTACTTACAGGAAACTTACCTAGTAGAGTTGTTTCATTTATGGAATCATATAACAATTAAGGTTGGAAAACACTTCTAAGATAATCATTACTAACTCTTAAACCAGCACCATTCTAACGACCACTAAACCATGTCCATAAAAAACATGTCCACATGTCTCTTGAACCCTTCCATAGGTGGTGACTCCATCACTTCCCTGGGCAACTGGTTCCAGGGCATGAGAACGATTTCAGTGAAGATTTTTTTATAACATCCATTCCAAACATTCCCTGGCACAACTTGAGGCCATTTCCTCTTATTCTGTCACTTGCTACCTGGGAAAAGAGACTGACACCCACATGTCTATAACCTCTTTTCTTGTAGTTGTAGAGAGCTACAAGGTCTGCCTGAGCCTTCTTAAGAGTTTTTAAAGCATTTTGGGGTAGACTAAACATTCTGTTCTCCAGACACCAATACTGATGCTAGTTTACTATGAATATTGTGAGATGACTTGTCTTCAGTCTCTGTCACGAATACATTTAAAGCCCAAACTACTCAAACCAACAAAAGCAAAAAACTCACATGAAAAAGAAACAGCACACGGCAATGTCTATCAACCAAAGATTTTTCTTTCTACAAGATATGTAAGGTAATACAGCATCAAATGGTTAAAGAAAGGATGTCTAATTTATTGTTTTTAGAGTTAGCACATGGTACAGAGGATCCAGAGCCACTCTTCCCTGAGGAAAAGTCCTTCTCTCAGTCTGTTGAGCTGGTTGGTTCCTCTCAAAGTATTCAGGCATTGTTTATTTTCCCATTACCAAGCGCACATCTCGCGTTTACACAGACAGCGGGCTCTCCCCATGCGAGTGGTCTCCGAGGGGCAGCAAGCCCCTTCCTTCGGGGCGGGCAGACGCTCCCGCAGGGCACCAAGGATCCTTCCCTTCCCGGGCAGCGCTCCGCCCGCCGCGCACATTCCCGGGAGCGGCGGGAGCCCCTCGGCCGCCAGGGGTCGCCCGAGGAGCCCGCACGGCGACGGCGCGCGCCGAGCGCAGCGGCACCAGCAGCCCTCAGCCCTTCCCCCGCGTCCCGGAGAAACATGGCATTAAAAAAAAAAAAAAAAAAAAAAAAAAAAAAAAACACCAACAAAATTTAGTCTAAACCGGCATCGTCGCGCCTGACACGTTTTTCCTCTTTGCTGGCTCTCCGCTAGGTGACAGCAGTGAAGTCGGACTAAAGCAGCCCGTAGTGAACTTGCGGAGAAAACGGCTTTATCCTTTCAGCTAAGCCCTCACAGAGTAATGCAGTTGAGAAACTCGCATTATTGGCTGTTTTCCTGGAAATTACAGAGCTCACTGCTTTTAGGCTTCCAGCCTGCAGGCCTCAATAATTTACAAAACTACATCTCTGCATTATATGCAATGCACTTAAAGCAAATGCACTTGGGAAAGAAGTCAAGTTTTGTTGGTTTAATGTGAGTAGTTACTTCATAATGTCAGCTATTAACCTTGTAAAATACTCCCAGGTTCTTACTTTCGTAAACTGAATGGGCCTGATGTTTCAGACAAGAACCCCCCATCTGCACTGAAACTGCAGCAAGGCAGGAGACCTGAGTTCCCTTGTATATTTACAGCAATGTCCAATTTTGTAACAGGGATACTAATTTTACGCATGTGCATTTAAATGCTGCTGCTCTTTTGCTGTTTTCTGCACATCAGATTAAAGCAGTAAGCTTTTTTATCTTGATTTTTTTTAGGTTGGATCTTCAAACTAGTTATAGTACAAGCTAGAGTAGGATCCAAGAAGTTACAGCATACACAAGAATCAGTCTTGGACTAGATGAGAAGGAAGGAATGAAATACACTTCTCTGAAGACGAATTCATCTTGACATGAGTTAAAGCACTGTAAACCTACTGCAAGCAGGACATATTCTAGAACTCGGAGGGCAGAGTACAAACCTTCTACCTTAGTTCTATTCCTGACTAATCCAAAGCACTTTTTAATAGTAGGACCCCAGCTGGTCTGTGGGTTAGAGAGGGTTAATAAATGAGGATTATTTGAGAAGTATTTTCTGACCAAGGCTGGCCATGGAGACTAAGAGGAGAGAAAGGAGAAAAGAAGATAACTAGAGAAAAACCTCCACAGCTGTGGAAAGCATTTTTAGAAGTGTTCTGGGAAGAATAGGGGTGGAGAATTTTCCACCAATTACTGCTATGTTGACTAATTGTGACCAATGACAAATTGTAAACTGTACAGAGGGTATAAATGATGGTGCAAAATTGTAATAAACAGATATTAGCTTCCTGAATTATAGTGTACTTTTTGTGTGTCGCACCTGCCTATACAGCAACACTTTTCTGTGGGACAAGAAGCAGAACTGGTAAAACCTCAACTTTTCAGATTCTGTGCCTCTGTGAGCTTCTCTTTCAAAAGGGAAATCCCTACCTCAATAGTATTCATAGTTCGATACAGAGGTATAAAGGGTTTGCAGCACCCAGAGTATCTTTTCAGAAAGGAAATCATTACTTGAGGTTCTTGTCTTCCTGTTCACTCACTTTTTATTTTGTCATTTTATCTCATGTTTTGATTCTCCTGAATTAATCTGACATATATTATCTTAACTACCTGTGTGATCTAAACATTTAATTTTGTTCCTTTAATTTACAAAGATCCTTTTCCCTGGCCTGGTTATATAACTTTAATATTTTTAAGTATATTAATTCCAGTTTATAGTTTCGTACTCCACAGATGTTGTTGTCACTCCATCTTTTGGGATGATAGAAATGCTCTGTGTTGGAAGAAGATGACCTAATGGAGGAAGAACTTTGTCACAGGTCTCAGGGAATTTTTTTGACGGAAACTCAGTGATCTATTTTCTATTTTTTTTTCTCTGAAAAAGTGTAAGAAAATATTTATGTATTTAGGCTGGCCTTTACTACGTGTTGCATCACTGCAGCAATGCATTCAATCACTAAGTAATGTCTTAATTTTTGTTTTATCATTCTTTGTGACATCTTGAATGATGCTTTATAACGCTTTTTTATATTCTAAAAATAGGTATCATAAAAA
Organism: Sturnus vulgaris; assembly: GCF_052056855.1. Lineage (NCBI taxonomy): Eukaryota > Metazoa > Chordata > Aves > Passeriformes > Sturnidae > Sturnus > Sturnus vulgaris. The sequence continues at coordinate 38,315,371 of NC_142283.1, read as the reverse complement.
GACAAAAAAGATGTTTGGTGTTTATTAGAACAAATAGTCAGCTGGTTCTCTATACACCCTATGTGTAACATACCACACATACTGACTTAAATCACTAGTCCAAAGAAGGCACTAAAAATAGAGAGTGCAGTTTTATTTTTAAATTATACATATTTAAAGAATATAAAGAATATTTGCCTCTTTTCAGGGTCAATTCCTTGTGTTATACAGGAATGTTTTGAAGAAGTGATGTCAAATAAATTGTGTTTGTGACCAAAAAAATGGAATTAAAATAAAACCAGAGAATGGAATAGTTTAATAAAAATATTTATTGAAAAAAATTCACCATCATTTGGCTATACTAAGTAAGTAAAACACTAAGTGTGATTACAGTAATTAGGATGCAAATGGCTAGTACGATGAGCAGAATGATTCGGCAATATTTCGAATGCTTTTTTTCTCTCTCCTTCTTTTTTAACAAGGTATCATACCCAGGAGTATAAATATCCCCCATCCAGAACTGTAGATCATTAGGATTTTCCTAGAAGAAAAATCAGAAAATTAAATCAGTTTCTCTCTTTTACACAAAGTCATTAGAACATACCCAGAAGTATTTTGGCTATCATCAGATACTGATTAATGAATTTAAGACATCACAACACATATGCGAGACACTTTCACTTGAATGTAGGTTGTGCTACTTTCCAGATGCTGCAAATGTTCCACTGGGGAAAATTAAAACCACACTTTTCATCCAGGAACCAAAAGTAGGACACCAGCCATTGAAATGTGTTTAAAAACCCAGAACAAACCATGTTGTCTTCTCAAGAAGAGATGACATTTTATAAACACAGCACTGACTCCCTCTTCAAAAAATGGTACAGCAGAGAAAAAAAAAACAAACAAAACCCAAACAAAAGTAATCCTAAAAGTAATTTGTGCCAACCCACAAGGAGGTGAGATCCTTTATAGTGTGGACAAGGCTGAGAAATATATGTAATTTGATAACAGATTTTTGCTATCAACAGTTATTAAAGTATTTAAGTGCCACATTTGTAGCTCTTCTCTACAACTCAGGGGACCTGAGTTGTACAGTGTTGTGGTTTAAGAGCTTCTCTCATCAGAGGTCATGTACTGCAAAATTTAAATTCCTGGTGTCTCACCAGGTATGTAGACTTCTTTCCTGATAAGACTCATATTTGTGCCACGTCCATACCAGAAAATACCTCCACATTTACTTCTGTAATCTCACCTAAAGATCCAAGAGGGCTGCACAGAGGTTTATGCATGCACCACACAGCTCACAGCAATTCACTTGCTCAAACTCAGCACAACAGCCAATTACCTTTATGTGGCTGGCCAAGTTAGAGTGCAGTGACTGTCTGTCATACTCTTGCACAGTCCAGGAAGGAGTCTTTTTCTTCTCCTCCCAGTCGTCATCCACATAGATATCACTATACAATGGGTTGCTCTTGATTGTGGACTTCAGGGTGATGGGAGTAATGTGTTTCCCCAGTGATTTGTCTATTATTTCTTGACTGACCCTGTTCAAGTCTAAGCCTGGCAGTTCAGTGACAGTTCTCTTTTCTCTCTGTAAGACACAAGTTAGATCAGAACCTGGCTTTCATTTGCATTACCTACAACACAGGCCCCTTTCCAGAATTATCACTTGTAACGCAACATAATCATTTTTAAACTACACATGTAACCATTTTTCTCCCTCTGGCAAACTTCTACAGTGAGGGAGCCTGACCGCTCAATTGGACAGATTTCTTCCTTCTGAGGAAAGCAGGTGGGTACAATCTGAACATTAAGTTCTTTTGCAAATGTGAACTGACATTATAATGCCTGCTGGAAGAAAGCCTCTGCTTTAGTGAAATGTGCTATGGAGAACTGCAGTAGAACATTATAGTTCTGCTGAAAGCCATGGATATGTGATGCAGAAGCAAAGATGTAAGGACAAAGCAGAATGATCACAGGGGCAATGGTGTGTAAAAGAAAAGACAACCTCAACTGGAAATGCATCTCTGATAGCAGAGGTGTGACTCACAGTTCTGTTCACACTGTTGAATGCTAGACTGCTAGACCCATGTCAGGATGTTGAAGTTCTTCAGTCAGCTGAGGGCACTGTCAATATTCATAGGTAATTAAATACCTGAGCAGTCTTCCAATAACAAAAGCCGTTAAATAAGACCTTTTAGAACATATGGATGTCGAGGAAGGAAGAAAGACAACAGTCCTGGTGGGATCGTATTTTTGAGAAATCACAAATTGCCTCTTAAAACAGCACTAAGGGTTTCTTTAGGGTTCTGTAAAATAGTAGTTACGATACTTTTCGATCTACAATTGCATGGAGGAATGCAATCTCTAGTCCAAGCTGTTCAGTATTTTTCACAGCCTTCTGTCCCCAAGACTTTCAATTATCCTGTCACTGATCTGTGGTACCACAGCGTGTCAGCTACCTAAGAGACCTGCATTTTGCAGAGCATTTGTCTTACAGTAACACCTCTCCCATCTCTCAGGATTTTAGAACCAATACAGAGCAAATTCATCCCTCCTCGTAAGTTCTTTCGTCCTTAGGAGCTTTGTGTTGGGTCAAGGGGAGCCTTGGCCTGACCCAGTGGTCCTGTGTCAGGTATGCTGGGAGAGGGCAATCCCCACCTCCCTCCTGCTCTCAGAAATCACAAAGGTGTGGGCAGCACCTGCTGCAAGATGCACATAAGGTAAAATGCACATAATAAACAGCCAGTGAAGAAGTTGGGTCCTGAGAAACTTGCTTCCATGTAAGGATAACTTTCCCTGATTTTTTCACATTTACTGAGATCTCCAGATGTTACGTTACTACAGGCTGGATGGACTTCAGCTGCAAAAGGGCTAGACACATGCCCTGCTTCTCCTTCCACCTTTCTGGTGGGAGCTCAGGGCATCTGACCTCCTGCATGTTGGCTTTGGAAACTGCTTCGACACCTCATCAGGTCAGTGAAGGTCCCCAAGATGATAGCAAACTGTTGGCTTCTTCTGCTTGAGAAGCCCACTTTGTGGGCTGGAGAGTCCACTTTCAGTGGAAGTCAGCTGCTGTGTGCCATCACCTATTTCATGACTGCATTGTCTGTGTGCATGTATAGACTCCTATATTGGTCTGAGGCAGGCAGGTGTAGAAGGAAGCCGAAGGACTGATTTCCTTCAGAAAGTGAAGGTGAAGAAGAGAAAACAGCAGACTTTGTCTAAGAAACTCTAGGAGGAAGCATCATGCTGGCATTCCTATCCCTAAATCCTACAGAAGTGACTAAGCATGTTTCCCATCAATAATTGCCATTAGTAGGCGGGTGAATCCTCAGTGACCTCCCATCCTTCTGTTAGTTCATATGTTCCACATGTCGTTCCTTAGCCTTCACGTATCCCCTGATAATATTACTCTCTCCATTGCAGTTACAGCTGGCACTGAAGCCCTCTGGGCTGTACTGGCCAGACTTCAGCTGAGCTGGTGTTTTTAACTGCCTTTTCTTTCTGACTGCATTTTATTTTATTTACTTTATTTCTTATTTAAGGTTTGTCATTGACCTTAATGACTCTTCCCTCAGGCTTGCTAAATAGTTGAACTTGGAGAACATTTTGTTGAAGAACGCGAACTGTCTCACCAGGGGATGATTGGTCTCCCTAGACTAAAATGTTGTGAAAAGAATGTGACTTGACAGTAATTTTTAAAGCTGTTTTAGATAAAATTATCCAAAACTTGGAATAGATGGTATGATGCAAAAATTTGTTCATAAAAACAGTGCTTTGTGTCAGAACTTTTTCCCCTGCTGCCTGAAGTACCTTTCTTTCCATGGGCATGAGAAGAGTGTGGTGGCTTGGAGCTGATGTAGAGAGAGAATAGATTGGGAGGGGCAGCTGGGTTTTACCATAAGAACTGGACTGGAATTTGGGGTAGGATATAGTTTGCAGAAATTTTACAGAACAGACATTGAAGTGACAAACTAATTGGGAGAATGTACTTGAATACAGCAGATGCCTGATTGTAGATATGTCTTACTAGTTAGGGGAAAGGAAGGACAGAAGCTAGAATCACATGCAAACCCCAGAAGTTTTAGGTCTAAGAAATTATACAAAGAAATATGAACAATATTGCATTAAACATATGCATTTCTAGAAGCAGTGAAACATAAGATTAGACAACAAAAATATGCTTGCTAGTATGAATTTCTGCAAAAGCTACTTTTTTACATTCTCTTTTAAGATTGAAAACACATCCCAACCTTTGTCACAGACTCTGACTCATGCAGCAAATGCTCAAAGTAAAACTATTGTAAATTTAGGTATCAATATCCATTACAGAATTCATACTATCTATACACACTGAATATAAGAAGACAGTGTGAATGAGGGTGGAACAGAACAAATCAAAGGCAATTTATGCTATTATTCACTGAAAGGAAGGAGCGAATAGCGGATACTCCAAGAAGCAGCAGTTATGAAGAACACTGAACTGTAGATTAAATATGTTTGTGAAATACTTATTTAACAAGATGAAAAATGTTCAATTCTGCAAACACATAACTGTGTTTGATCTACATATAGCTCATGAGCAAGAACACTGTTATAACTGGTTAATAACTAATTTTTCACTGTGAAAAGTATGTCCCTCTTTGACAGACACAGAGAGCTGTCATGTACAAGTACTAGTATTCTATGAAAAGCTCAAAGATCTATAGAGGGTCAGTGTTATTTTCATTACTGAGTCAACGTGTGCTTACTCCAAGTCTTTCTCTTGTTGATTATTTTATAATGCAAATTATGCATACCTTACAATTCTTTTAACTAAAATTATAATTTAGTCTTTATTACTAGGAAGTAGTTTTATCTCATTTTTATCTTGACTTCATCCTTCTGTTCCCACTGCTTTTGTTGCTGATAGCACTGAAACAACCCAAGAGCCTAACCATCCTTTTCCCAGCCTGTGTTTTGCGGTATCACCCATCAAACCCAGGACATCAACAGTTAAGGCTAGACCTTGGTTTCAAGCCCATCTACCTGAAAGAAGAGAAGAAAGAGACAGTTAAACAGTAAAGGAAATTTACTTCCTGGAACTAAAGCTTTTCTTCCCTTTCCTCCCAAACAGAACCAGTTTCTCTGTTCCCATCGCCAGCCCTGGTTTCCACCTGATGTTGGCAATGATGCCCAAGGAAAGTAAGAAGGGCTGTTGATGGGCAGCTACACCTAGAAGTTTTAACCAAGGCAGTCCTACAGAAACCGAAAGCCACTAGATACTACAGGATTTGTTTCATAACAGCCTTCTCAATCCTAATGAAAGTGACTAGCAGGGTGGTCATTATATTTGATAGTAGCTCGTTTAATAATAGAACCATCCGTTGTGCAAAAGCCTTGTAACAGATTGTAGAGACCTTTCCTGCACTCATAAGGACATTTTTCTAATGTAGAGATCTATTTTGAAGGCAGACAAAAGGTTTGATAGACAAAAAACTATTAGGGTGTAGCCAAGAATCCCTGTGGTAGGAGTATTAACTGCATAGGTATTGCTAGACATTGGGAAAATAAAAAATCTTTTGTGTTATACCAGCACTTGAGAGCTTCATTCAACAAATCACTTCTCATAGGAGATGCTATGGAAGGGCAATCGGGAAGGCAAGGATCAGCCAAAGGTGCATAAGGAGCTATGAAAGACAGTAGGGCAGACAGCTCACACCAAGGATTCCTGAGAAGCCTGAGCAGGTCCAGAGGAGGCTGCAAAGATGAACAGAACATTGGAGCACCTCTCTCATGAAGACAGTTTGAGCGAGCTGGGGTAGTTCAGCCTGGGGAAGAGAAGGCTGCAGGAAGACCATATAGCAGCCTTCTAGTACATAGAGATGTCTGACAAGAAAGCTAAAGAGAGAAGTTTTACAAAAATACGACACGAGAAATGGCTTTAAACTGAAAGGGGGCAGGTTTAGATAGCATTTTTCCCTGTGAGGATGGTGAGACACTTGAACAGGATGTCCAAAGTTGTGAATGCCCCATCCCTGACAGTGTTTAAAGCCAGGCTGACTGGGCCTTTGAAGACACCTGCTCAAGTGGAATACATCTATGCCTATGGCAGGGCAGTTGGAACTGGATGACCTGTAATATCCCTTCCAACTCAAACCCTTCTTTGATTCTATGAATGAAGATTCTAGGAATGAATCTTTTCTTAAGGATGGAAATGAAGGGGATCTGGATCCCTTGTCAGAGACATTAAGGCAGCCTTAGGTACTGCAAAACTGAAAAGCCACCTGACATGGACAGGAAAGAGATCACTATATAGTTATAAACACTTCAGCCAAAGTGACGGGGATTTTTAGAGAAAAATGAACATTCATATGGACTATTTTAATTGTGCATCATTGAGACTATCTTTTGTAATGAATTGTTTAGTTTCAAAAGGTGTTTTATCTGTCATTGGTAATGCTGTTCTGCAGGGCTGTGAGTGCATTATATAAAAACTTCTGTACAGTCTCGGATCAAAGCTCCTGCCAACCTTGCAGCTGGATCTTATTGTGGCCAGTTGCAGATGTCTAGGGAAGAATAAGGGAGAGAGTGGAAATACATAATGCACGTATGAGCCAGGGGACAAAGAAGTGACTCTAACCTGGCACTTAACTTAGAGATTTTTAAAAACCCTCTTGTCCTGGTATACTGAGAAACAAGCAAAGACAGGACACAGGCATTAACTCATATGTAAGGCCAAAAAAACATCATGCCAAGAAGTAGCATGCTGCTAAGACTGAATGCTCTCTGCTGTCTTCCAAAAACGAGGGGCGGGGGGAAGGGAAATATAAACAAGAAAGAGAAGTCTCAGAATTGTAGAAAACTACCAGGTTGACTACAGGGGAGACATGCATGAGAAACAGATATAGAGGATTAATCATCTGGTGTGTGCTGGGTATTAAAACATATTGTGGGGCAGAGAGTCCAGCAGGACTGGAAATTGTCAGGGTGATCAGAATGCGGTCAGCAGTGATCCATTTGCAGGAGAAAGTCTGTGCTTTTTATGCTGCTTTTCACAAGGAAGGGCCAGAATTCCTGGACTGCTTTATGGTTTGTTTTAGTCAAAGTAGATGATGAAAGTACATGCTAAGTGGAGAAGCTGTTTAGTTTGCCTGATACCAAAGAGGAAAGTGAGGAGAAATACCAGCAGCTTTTTGTCATTACACGAGGCAGTTTTTCATAATGGAAACAGATTTTAAAACTTATAGGTGTAGAAAACACATAAGCACTTCAGTGCATTTGAATTTAAGTGATCTCATAATAAAGGTTTGGAAGAGACCACAAACATGTCACTGAGCAGTCACTTTGCATAGGGAGCCCTCAGTAGCAATAGTTTCTTAAAAGAATATTGACTTCTAAAGAGAGAATTTAGGCTACTCTCAAGGTTTAATGACTTTAGGAATCTGCAGATCATGCACACGTGTTCTGAAATTAATTCTCTCTTCCCCTCTTGCCCCTCTTTTTCCATTTCTGAATTAACTCACCCTTAACCCCATTATCTCTCTCATCTTAAAGTAAAATATAGTATTCCTGCACCATTAGTTCTCCACTGTGCCATCGTGTTTCTTCTAATGTCTGGAACTCATCAGTACTTTTCCCTTTATTTGACTGTCAGCAAAAGGAGAAAAAGAAGGCGAGCTCCTAAGGGAGAGAGAATGGCACAATGAATTTTATCTGGACAGCTTGAATTCACTAATGACTACTCTTAAAAGTATAGATTGTGTCCTAGGTTTAGCATTTATAAAATATACCACTTTGCAAACTCCATTTTTGGAGGCAGACATTTCCTTTGAAACAGCCATCCCGGGGCTGGGACACAGAGTTCCAGGAAAACCTTCTCGCTGGTGGCAAAAAGCAGAGCACAAGTCAAAAAGCACAGGGCTCCCTACACATTTTTACTCCTCCCGCAGCTCTGCAGCCCTGGCTCGGTGACAGCGCGTCCTGATTGACAACAATGGGGAGAAGGATCCCTGCTGCGGAGGAGGCTCTGTGTGTGGCTGCCTCCCTCCTGCACAAAAGAGGGGCTTAGGTGGGGGAAGGGGGTGAGGCCAGCATTGCACCATACCCCGCCGCTCGGGACCCTTCAGGCTCCGTCCCCTGTTAGCGCTGTTTGCATGGGACACTACGGGCCACAGCGTGCTCCCCGCCCAGCTCTCCTTGGGAAGCCGCCAGCAAAGATTATACAACACGAACGGAGCGGCTGGAGGCGGTGGAGCAGGCAGAGGGAAGGGTGTCTGGGGTAGGGAAGAAGCTAGGGAAAGTAAGGGGGGAGCGTGGAAGCGGGTGGCACGGGGGGGAGAACTTTTGCAGTTGGAGGAGGACTGGAACGGACTCTGGGAGGGAGCAAAGGGGTTTAGAGAGCTGATGGGGAGAAATGTCTGAAAACGGAGAAGTGCGACGGGAAGTGGCTGTGGGAGACTTTCAGCATCATTCTCCTCCCTTCCCCCAGGCTCAAGCTTTTTTGGCTCTTACTCCTCATTCCCCTGGGGAATCCGACACCCACCCTAAGGATCCTGAGAATGTAGACTCTTCTCCATCACCCCCCTCACCCCCAACCTCTTATGTATGTCTCCATCCCTTGACAAGAACCAGACCTTGGAGCTTTTGCTCATGCTAGGGGTGGGGAAAGGCGAGGGGCTCCCCGGGCAGCAGGAAAGGAGCACTGTGGAGCAGCAAGTGGGGCCCAGAGGGGTGTGAGCTGATGCAGCTGTAGCGCTGCTGATCCAGACATGAACTTCTCCTCCGCCAGCTCCAGGGCCTCTGCTAGGCAGTGCACACTTACATTTTTACCAAGAAACTGCTGCTACCTCTATATAATAACCTGGATTAATGCTGACAGCATGTTTCACACTTCCGACAGTTGTCTTTCAGTGTAACAGGAAGGCTAAAGTTGAATGAGAAAAAAAGGGGAAAATAGAAAGGAAGTTTTGATGAGCCATTATATATATATGTTTGTAACAAGAATCTTTAATGTCCCTCTAATGTGCCTTTTCACCAAGTTCAAGGGATGTGACTTCACTTTCATTTTAAATCTGGGGCCATTCTTACTTCTTCAGAGAGCACATTCTGTGCACACCTTTAGTACAATTAAGTGGTATTTGACTTCAGAAGACTATCTGGAAAATGCAATGAAAATATTACAAAGAGAAGTAGAAAGCCTAATACACTGAAATAAAGTCAGTAGACCACCCTCAAGAAAGCAACTCTTCTCATGGAGCCTGATCCTCCCTGATGTTAATGGGAAAATATACAGGAATATTAATGATGCCGATTAAGAGATGCAGGAAGCTGAAACTACAGCTGATGTGTTACCATCACGTAATTTTTCTCCTGATCCTTAAAACGAGGTAGAAAAATCAGGAAAATGTCAGCCTCTTTTAGTCCTTACCTGTAAATAGATCCTGTTGTGCCACCGCTGCACTCCAGGTAAAGCTGCTTCTGGGAATTTCGCCCAGCTGGCTGGTAGAAAGGCAGAGTTTTTCACTAAAGATTTAACCTCCAGTTGCAGGAATTTATCAGGATGGTTGTTGTTTGGCAAAACGGAGAGATCCATGTTTCTGTGCTGTACAGTAATAATGAAAACAGCCCCAGCTTCTGCTTCCTGGCTGTGCATGCTCTTTCTATTATTAATGATGTGAAGAAGGATACGACAGTTTCCTGAAACTGTATCTGACCCCTGTTTGGTATCAGGCTCACTTATATCATCTACCAATGATAAAAGATTGTTTAGAAGTGGCAGAGCAGACAGGACAAGTTTCTGTAAGTGCCTGGCTTAAGTTTTCAGGGTCAAGGTCTATTTTGATAGATACATATGTGCTCATTAAAACTAACTGAGTACCAGTGAGTAGATGCATAAGACACTTAAATGCATACCAGCACTTCCTCAAGTTATCTGCCAAAAATGTCAAGCCTACAATACTTCAAAGTAAGATTTTTCCCCCCAAGAAAATTAGAAGCAGCTTCTAGTCAAAGCAAGTCCTCCTTTTCTGCAGCAGTACCAAGAGACTCCATTGTGCTATGTGGGTTGGTACCATTTACCACAACAGCTATGACATACACTTTTTTTAGGGTCAGGGATTTCTTTCACAGTAAATTCTTCTTGACCCTGGGAAATATTAGATTGTTTCAAGTAATTGATAACAGAAGTTTTCAGGGAATTGATTCTGCTCCCATTCAAATGAGTGGAAAAATTCACTGTTAGTGACTTGAATGGTATGGTCTCAGTCCCATCACTTTTATTATTTTATTTTGAGATTTGATATTTTCATCATCTTTTTATGAGTCTTAAATCCTTTTGACTTTCAGCTAATGAAATTCCCCTTCCCATTATGGTCTCTATGTACTACTAGCAAAAGTAGTAAAATATGTATGTTTTTCTAGGATATGTTTCATTTTGATGAAACTGCCATGGCTTTTGAAAGTTTGTTGCTTGAAATACAGGAAAATCTTTCTTGAATCAAATTTATGCTGAAGAGTTAGGGCATCACAAAAACCCTAGCTCTGAACTTAGACCACAGAATCAAACCACACAAATCAATTTACCACACACAAAATAGCTGAAATATAAAAACTAAATAAAAATAGGAAAACATTTTTAAATCCTAAAGTAAAAATTAATAGTTGGGTATACGTATAAATTAAACCCCTTATTTACTTAGAATGCTCATCATGTTTCCTTGCATGTAATTATTGGAGATTATTTTACAACATATCTGTTTAAAATTCTTAATATGGCACCTTTTAAGTAGATGCTCAAATAAGTATCTGTGAGCAGCCACAAAAGAGGCTGTAGTGACTGTGTTTCTGAATGGATGCGCATGCTTTTGGGGAACGTGGTATTACATTTAGAACTCTTTCTCCCGTCTAATGAAGCCCTGAAACACTAATACACCTTCCCAGTGTACCCTAGGGATTACCATGAAGCTGCTGTTTTAGACTTACCATGACATGTAGTTCTCACTTTTTGTGCAGCACTAAGACAGTAATAATCTGTGTTCTAAAATACAAGAATATATGCAACAAAGACTTACTTCTTAAACACAGACTTTCCAGCATAGGGAAACAGCCCTCTCGAAGACAGGGCTCTTCTATGCTACTGTAGCATAAAATGTTGTGTGTGCCTGTGTGAGCTTACATACCAACACTACTCCGTTAGACGTAAGAACACAAAAGACATCTTACTAAGTCAGACCTCTCCTAATCCCAGGATCTGTCACTTCATTTGAAAAGAGCAAGAACAAGATGCTGTTTCGGGAGACAGTGCACAGCTGGCTACTTCCTGCAGCTCATTCTTTTACTCCTTCAGAAGCCACACAAATTTTTTTTTGTGCTTAAGTATCTCTTTCCCAGGCCTTTTATTATCATCTATTTATAAATTGTCGATAAAGTTGTCTAACTGCTTTTCAATTCTTCTGATAGTACCTCCTCCAGAAGCAAACTTCAGAACGTCATGACCATCTGCCTAAATTGCTTACTTTTATGTCTTTTAAATTAATTTCTATATTAGCCATACCAAGGATGCCCTCTTTGCAGTACAGCAGGGTTTTAAGAAGAGCTGCCCGTGCAGCTTATCCATCACCTTCAGGATTTTTTAAACTATAGTTATCCCAGTCTCTTTCTTTTCAATCTGAATTACCAACCTTTTTAATCTTGTAAGCCACCTAGTCTATCTCCTTGCAAATTTATTTTTCATTTTCAATGTGTTACACTGTAATTCCACTACATTGTTCATAAGAATACAGCAATCATAAGTGAATACAATGCTCATGTTGTGGTTATACCAGTTCCAAAAAGTCTTCTCTTCTGATAACATCCACATTTTTGGTGCTTTTTTCCCTGCTATTCTCATAGCAGTTAGTAACTCTCATAAGGCTAGTAACTTCCCTCCTGTGACTGCCAGTTGCAATTCAGTATCTTATAGTAATGGTTCAGGCTGTTTTCATAGGTATAATACTTGACATTTACCTACATCAAAGTTTTTCAGTCAATGTTTTGTCTAATCACTCAGTTTTGTATTTCTTGCCAACTGAGGCAGGAGTTAACCAGAAGAGCTTGTTGTCACCTGTGTAGATGAAGAACTCAGTTTTTACTCTTCCTCATGCCATGGATGACATCTGACATCTCTGCTATAAGGAACCCTGCAACCTTTCATCTGGAAAAGCCAACACAAGTAATTCACTGAACTTCTCTTTCACTCCATTATCACTCCTTTCACACTTGTGCTATCAGATGGTCCCACAGTCTCCCCATTTGGTTTCTGGTTTGGATGTATTTCAAGTTTCCTTCCTACTAGTTCGCACATGTCATTTACAGATCTTTTAAATTCTTTATGTGTGCTTATAATTTTCTTTTTATAATTGATCTGTTAGGACCTCCACTGGTCTCTTGATTCAGGCAAGCTTTCTACTTTTAGTGCATTTTTCAAATAGGCAAATGGCTGCTTTTCTGTCACCAAAGAAGATAATGAAAACTGAATGGAAAAAACTTGAAACAATCCAAAATGTAACCCACTTCCTCTAGAACAAAGCAGCAATTTCCCTTCAGAATAAATAACAATGCAATTAAAATTCAGGTATTTAAGAGAGTTATGAGAAATGCTAGCTGTTGTAACTTTTGGTCACTACTCTAGCTGGCCAGCACATATGTGGGAGGAGGAAGTAAACCTGCTGTGCACCAGCCTAGCACAATCCCTGTGTACTACTTAAATCCCACTTAATCCAACAAAATAGGGTCTAAGTGGTATTTAATTAGCAGAGAGGCCTACTCTAGCCCTTAAGAGCTACGAATGAATTTCACCTTTACATGCCAGCTGAGCTTGACTGATTCGAAACTCATTTGTTGAAATGTTACATATTCATCAGGCTGGAAGGAAAACATATTAATGCAGAGGGATTGTTCTTGAAGAAGAACAGATAAAAAAAAAAAAAGACTAAACTCTGGATTGTCTGTGTCTGCATAAGGCTAGGGCTTGGCTGAACACAGCTGGAAAGGGCTGCCTGCTGCCACCCAGGTCTATGGAAAACTCTGCAGGGCTGGCACACGCCTGCCCTCCCCACAGCATGCTGCGGCTCAAGCCATAGCCTGGGCACATTTTCAGAATGATTTTATAATTTTCTGACCAAAGAGGATTTTCAGTCTGTACTGCTCCCCTGAATGATGATAGTGTTTAATGAAACAGTAAAATGAACCTGCTTTCAAATTCAGAGGTATATTTGCTATTTAGACACAAAGCTGTTTCAAAATTATTCACATACTTTTAACTTATAGTTTTGTACTACAGATGCTAAAGGAATCAGAACCAGACTTATCAGCACTATAACATCCTGATTTCACTCATTATATTTTTTTAAAAATGTCACTTTAGACCACAACTTTCCATCCCTGTCTCCCAATGAAAAGTACTTCCTTTTTATGATCTCCTTATAGAGGTGATCAGCAGTCACTGATTTGTTTTTGACAGACATAGGCAGAGCTAGAACACACTTTTTAAATTTTGTGATTAAGATGACATTCTTGTTAATGAAATATTCAAAATCAGCAGAGCATAAACATTTAGAACTGTGAGGACAATATCACTGGCTGATAAAAAAATAATTCCTCTGCCCCTAGTCTGGAAGCATCTTTTCTTTCCTTAATTTTCAATTGTGATTCAAGTGAGTACAAGAGTATTACCAAGATCTGGTGCTAAGTATGAAGAAAATTTAAAATAATAATTGCTTCTTTCGCCTGCCAACTACAATAATTCTATTAGACTTTCAAATGTGCATCTGTAACATTAAGGAGTTACGCCCCAGAGCAACTGAATTTTCTGTGCATTGAAACGTTTAATTATAAAAAAGGTAACATTCCATGATGTCAACATTATTTTTCTTTCTTTTTTTTACTTTTCAAAACCAGAAGGTATTTTATTTAAAATCATACATTAGCACTTCATTAAAGTTGCAGTTTTCAAATGCAGAGCAGTAAGATGCCAAACCAAAGATTTTGATAGTACAGCTATTTGAAACACAGATGTTGATTTCAATGGGAGTTAAGACTGCATCTAAGTATTCTTCCTAGACAGAATCACAGACCTGACTGGGGGCCTCAGTTTATTGTCTGTGGGTATCTGTGGTTATCCATCTGTGGAAACTGTGGATATCAACATCACATCTATGTCCTAGAGTCTTTGCAGAGAAGGAAAAGCAGCAGTCACTTAAATAAAGCTGCATTCCCTTTTTGCTTTGAGTAGAAAATATTCTGGGTTATTTCTCCAGCTGTTTTGCCTTCAGGTTTTGCTCTCCTACATATTTTCAGAACATACTTAAAGCCTTGCATCACAAAATGGGGGCAGAAGACCTACTGTTGTCCACTTGCCAAGTTCAGCAATTACAGGACGCACATGAGAAAAATACCTGCCTCTCCACAGAATGCTACTTTGTTATTCTCAACTTCCCATATATATCAAGGCTCACAGAGTGACATGTCTGTCTGCAGCTGCAGACTGGTGCCTAAGTCAAGAGGCAGAAGGCACTTTTATTGCAGCTGTACCTGCTGCAATGCAGGGCTCGATGGATTAATCTACCAGACTCAGACACACACAAAAAAAAAGAAAATTTCAAATAACAAAAGGAGCTTTACTTTTTATTGAAAATGTAAAAATCATGTGAATCATGTACAATCTTTTCTCATAAGGAAAATCTTAGCTGTTTCATAATGTTTCACAAAACTGTAAAACATTTAATTTTTATAAAGACTTTTTCATTAGACAAAGATAAATCCAAAGTAGTATTACAAAGCTATTTTCTAATCATCAACAGAGAACTGAGAATGTTTAAGAGATTAATTCATACAAGTGGCAGAAGAAAGGACTCTTCCATTCATAAATCTGCAAAAGGACACACAAAGGTATAGAGGGGCATGGGTTTTTTGTTTAAAAACTTTAAAAATTAAGTGACATGTTAAAACACTACAGACGTGGATTCATAGGATGGCACAAGTTCTAGAACTGCTTTTCTCTACACTACCTCAAACAGTGCAACAGTGATTCAGTGTAAATCTCTACAGTGTTTCATTGATTTAATACTTGTGTTCAAGTATGTGTCCATGAGAAATGATCAAAATCTCTACTTAGCTAATTTAATTTTCTTGTTTATAATATAAGTTACAGTAGAATATCCCCTTCAGTATGTTTCTAAATCAAATTAACTAATTTCACAATACATTCTGTAATAACCTGTTTAATAATGTTAGCTTGTTCACTTTGACATCTGTTGCAAAAAAACACAAGATCATTCTGACTCCAAATGCCAAAAATATAATAAAATTAAAAAGAACTTTATTTCCATATACAACAAAACTATTCAGCTAAATTAAAATAAATTCAAGATAGCATGACTTTTTTTTTTTTGCAACAGATGACCTTACTAAAAATAAACATTTAAAATACTAGTTACTATTTTTAAAAAATTCTGATAAGTGTATCCAAAAGTGTTCATATAAAAATTAATTATGAAAATGTCAGAAGATAAAACATGTTGGCTGTCTAACCAAAATCATTAAGGATGTCTGGCAGGCAAAAATAAATTAATTTGATTAAATTATATGTCATTTGATAATATTTGGTCTGAAAAAGCCTGTGTGGGTGTGTGTGTTTATAAATAATAAGATTGCAAAGAGCTGAGAGCTAGCCAGCCTGACAGAGGTCAACTCTTTTGTTGCATTTTTTGCGCATAAAAGTCCCTGCACGTCTCACAGCATCGCTGATACCACCTCATGTCTTGACAGAGGTTCTTCTCTCTTATCACTCTGCAGTACACAGGCCACTGGTCTCCTAGGCACTTGAATGTTAAAGCAGCTGTGAAACAACAACAGCAAAATCAAATATAAATTTAGTAGTGAAGAATCACATAGCAAAAGATACAAAGATATAAGAAGTGTATCTGGGGAAGAGAAAGGGTTATAGATGTAGATATTTTACAAAAGAAGGAATTCCCCTCGTCCTCCTGTTGTCAATATATCCAATATCAAAAATTGTTAAGGCCAGCTTTAGTTACAAATGGGATTAAGTTGCATTGAACTTAATTAGTTTAATGTCATCTAGCTGTCTTCTCATGAGTGAGTGGAGCCCATCTTTCTGCCTTGTTTCCCTTATGAAAGCCTCTTTACACAGCTTGTCATAGAAGGACTGTGGTACTAAAGTTGGAAATGCTCACATTTAGTTATACATATCAAGTATAACTAAATACTTGCATCTGTAGTATGCAGTGTATACATGGAATTAAAATGGGAACCCAGTGAAAAACAGGGTACAAGAACAAGATATAGTCCCAAACCCATCACAAACACTGAAAAAAGAAGTCAATCTCAGGTTTGAGTTAGTCTCCTATGCTAATAGAAGAGAAATTTTTAAAAAAGCTGATGGCACAATCCCCACCAGCTTTCACTAGCCCTACCCCCAAATCAGAAGATCTCTACTGCATGGTATGAATGGAATTGGAGGCCAAAATTATCAATATACTGAAGGGAAGCGTTGCATTATGTATTTTGGAGATGTTAAGGTTTCTATTGGATTGGATTCGGACTCCATGCTGGATGACATTGACTTTTAGATTACTAATATCTGTGCTATATAATAATCCATGCCATGAGGACAACATAGTCCAATTTTATTTTTTTTTTTGCAGTTCACATTATGTCAAATTTTAATTTACACTATATTTGTTGTGTGATTCTTTCTGATTCACTTAAGTCTATAACACAAAGCTGCTTGTATAACCTCACCAGAGGAAAATCATCAATGATGGGGAGATGATATCTTGTTTCTGAGAGACCAGCTGAACAAAGAAAGATAATGCACAAAGGGGAGGAACCTTCAAACAGTGAAATAGCAAGCAGAGGGCCATAAGCAACAGCAAATTTAAACAATGACTACTGCACAGGAATGTTCTAAGGTTAAAAACCTCAAAGAGAACTACCCTTCACTGTCTTAAAGGAAGTATTACACACAATATAAAATGCCTTGTTTTGTTTTGTTTTTGTTTTTCATAGTCTCGTTTTCCATGTGGGAATAATCTATTGGACAGGAAGGTTTATCTTAACAAAGGCTCTGGAAAATCAGTTGGAGAGGATGTGCTGTCTTACAGAAAGTCTTTGAATATTCCTGTCATGCTCAAGATGTAGATGAATGATCAGGAGAACTAATGGTAATCATCATCAACAATGCTCTAGGAAACAAAAACTACCCGAGTTAACAGTTCTGTAGTTATGCAATAACATAATTTCTTTAAGAATAAAAGAGACCTGAGTTCTGCCAGGTACAGCAAATCTTTTCATTCAAAGTAATTTTCCTTCACACATCCTAATACATCAGGCATAGATGTAGACATTTGAACTAAAGACAAGTGGAAAGAGCTGTTTGTATTTAAAGAACAAATTAAAGAACAAAGGGCCTCCTTGATCTCACAAATATCAAGAGAACACAGTTTGCAGAATTTTCAAACAGAACAGATGATATTCTCTTACTTTAGAAAGGTTTGATAAAATTGACTGGGTAAATATATATAAAAAACATGTATGTTTGTAGTGTCTCTAATATAAATATATTTTCATATGGGTTGTTTTTTTCCCTTAATACCATACAGTCTCATAATAAGGTCCTTTCTTGGGTAACAAAACCCTTCACCATTCTTAGCTACACTCTCTGATGTACATACTCAAAACCTGAGGCAGGAAGATCAATCTCTGCATATTTAAATCTCCTGAATACCTCCTGAGTCCTAGACTTGTTTCCGGACTGGGATCATCAATACTGTATGGAGAGAAAGAACTGAAAAGAGATTTGTCATTTTTGACTGCTTACCTAACCTGGGTGATGTTATTGTGTTAACATTAATTTTCTCATTGCAGGGATGGAGATGACAGGGTCTGTAGGCTGCAGGCTTTTCTGAAGAAAAGCATTCATTGCCATGCCTTCCCGTGATCTTGTGCATGCACTGGATGACTCGAGACTGCATTCCTTTGCCACACGTGACAGAGCACTGGAACACACAGAAGACACATTCATTGGAAAGGTATTTTTGCTGGTAATCATGAACGTGAAAT
This sequence comes from Sturnus vulgaris, assembly GCF_052056855.1. Lineage (NCBI taxonomy): Eukaryota > Metazoa > Chordata > Aves > Passeriformes > Sturnidae > Sturnus > Sturnus vulgaris. The sequence goes on along the minus strand of NC_142283.1, from coordinate 38,297,287 downwards.
GCCAGTCCACGTGAAGTCAGTGGCTACTTCTTCAGATGTTAGCATTCCAAGATTTCTGAATTCTATTCCAATAGCTAAATGAAAATCAACTAAAAAAGCACAAATTAATTAGCAGTATTAATTGAAGGACTCACTCCAGCATCCTATTGCTGTCCACTTTGTAGAGCCTGTGATGAGCCTCAAAACCAGCAATGTGTCTGAAGGTTACTCTCACGTATCTATATACTAATTACTCTTATTAAAGTGCTGGAAAAAACATTCAAAGATACAGCAGAGAGAAGAATTTTTAATTAAGCCATTAATTAATTCCAGCAAAAGTGTTCTTTCTGCAGAGCAGAGTTTATGCGTCCTGGCTTTGCATCACATCTTCATATTTTCACATGTGTCTCACAAATAAAACACACAGTGTGAGACATGATGCCTGGCCTTTAATTAATCTTGCCATCTTGTTGCCACAGAGAATGAGGTAAGAAAATAAAATAACTGAGCTCTGTAACATTTTACTTCTATCACTGTAACATAATATATTAGAGGGAAAACTTGGACAGTGCTGTACAGATGCTTACAAAACCTGTTCCAAACAAAATGAAACAAAACAAAACATGTTTTCGTCTTTTCTAACTTTTTGTGAACAAAATTCATAGGACATGAATTACTTTTCTGTCCATTTGACACACATGCTATTACTTTAACTACAAATCTATTAAAAAATTATGTATTGGAGTTTTCTCCTAGCTTCTAATGATTTTGACCCAAGTACCCAGAAATTTCACCAAATTTTACAGAAATGTGCTATAGAGAACATCTTCAAATACTAATCAGTTTCTTGTAATGAATAATGTAAGGCTGCAAATTTTGCCACATAATCCTGGAAATGTTTTTTTAAATTATTTTTATTACATAAATGTTCAGAATATATTTCCTTGGGAGGCTTCAAGAAGCAGCTGAAAAAAAACTGAAATGAGAAAGACAAGGAGAAGGTGCTATAACAAAAGTGTTTCCCAGCCATCCTGTTTCGAGATAGAGATGGAGAAGTAAAGTTTTCTGCTAAGGATGAATAAACTTTGACTACAGGAAACACTAAAGATTTTACCCTTTGGTTTGATTATCTATGTGCCTTTGAGTGATATTTTAAACACCTACTTGGAACACTTACTTCCCATGCTAAATGGGAAATAGAGGGCTTGCATCCCAATATGTGCATCAAGAGAAGTGAGACTCCTGTCTTTTGGACTCATAAGACTCCAAGAGAGGTACAAGAGACTGGGACAAACACCTGGATGTTTGCACAAGGGACTGAACTTGTAACCACATGAAATCAAACACTGGCATTTTATAAAGGCAGCAGGTGGACTTGATTTTGCTCCTGTTCTCAGTGAGTCAGTACAGAACTGTATCTTGCTGAGTTAATGAGATACAGCCTCCATGAGCCAAGGCAAAAACATTAAATTATGAATACACAGTTGTCTATTCAGTATCAGCCACAGTTTAACACATGAACAAATATATGGTTTACAGGATGGAAATCAGTACTGAAGTACTTTTAAAGTATGCTATCAACTTTAAATCTACTATACTGCTGTAAAATTGCATGAGAAAAGCCTCTCAGTAGAACTAGTGTTCTTCAATTCTCTGCCTTTTCTCTGTGCAGCAAAAAATAATCTGAATTTCTATAACAGCCAACATTATGCACACGGTCAACATGCAAAATCACACATATACCTACATGAATTTTATCCCCAATAGCAAATGGAACATAGATTTTAATTTTGCCAAAATTCTGACCACTCCTTAAATTCCCCTTATCATAGTTTCAGAGATACTTACTTTTGGAATATTTTAATGAAATTGAGACAATAGAATAGCAAAATTTAAAAAGGCAAAAAAAGGACAAAACTAAAACTACAACACAAAGAGAAAACAAATATGAGAGTAAAGGGAAAATGAAGACGATATGATGAAGCTAATATGTTGAAGATGTCTAATGAGGAAAGATAACCTTTAAATGTTATCATGGTGTCTTAGAGTAATATTGCACACAGTATTACATTTTTTTCCTCATCAAAGATTTGCATGTTTAAAAGTATGTGTGAGCTTGTGGCATTCCTTTTGTCAGCTGCAGAGAAGGGGGACATGGGCAGGTGGGCCTGGTACATAAGATCTGCAAAAATAATTTATCTGTCCTTAGGTTAACCTAGAGTGAGAAGGTGCAATCCAGCCACCTGGAATATTGGAGGGGAGAATAGGATCTGAAAAAAAATAGTCTTTTGCTAACAAAATGGGCTCCAGTGCTTTATTTGCTAATTGATTATGCCAAACAATTAATGTAGGCATGTGCCTTTGTGGAGACCACTCTGGCAGCAGGCACATTTTCTCCACATCAAATGAGCTCTGGCCTGAAAGTTTGTTGTGACTGCAACTGATAAAATGTGCAACATACAGAGAGATCTCTCCACTAATCAGTGTTTAGGTGCTGAATTTCTTTGCCGAATCTGGGAAAATATTGGCATTAAAATCTTAACTGGTGAATTAATACCCTTTAAATAACTGAGCCTCCACTGGCCTTGGTGAGATATTTCAGAGTGTTATGAAGCATTACAATGTAGTTTTTAATCCCAAGACGTAGAGATCTTGCAAAAAATTAATTTTAGTCTTGCCTGACTTACTTATTAATATTGCAGCTTTAGAAACTGACATCAATGGATGATTAAATGAAATAGCTCAGTTCATATAGGAAATACATGGCAAAGCAGGAAATAAAGAAATTTGTGCTCTATGTGCTTTTATTTTCACAGAAAAGTACTAAATTTAACAGTGCATTTATTCTTTTTTTTTTTTTTTAATGGGAACTTACTAAGTCTTGTAAGATGCTTGGGGAATGTTGAGAAGAAGCTGCATTACCCCAGTGATTTGAAATCAAAAACTTTTAAATCCAGCCCAGTCAGTATGCAAGTAAAGCAAGATTTTCACAAATGCCTAGGGTTTTAAAATCAATGAGGGATTTGATAGGCATGCTGTGCTCTTCAATGTTCATATAGCAGCAGGAGCAGCGGCAGCAGTGGTGGTGTCTGACTTAAGAATTTTACTGACTGGGAGCCAGAAAAAAATCTTTTTACCATAAAAGCTCATATTAGCTATTAGTTATATTAGCTCATATTCAAAGTAATATGAAGTAGCATGAAATAGGGAAAGCACCAGGCATTTAGCAGTACACTTGCTAGCTACACAAACAGTGAGGTTTCCGTGTCCATGAAGTCATCTTAAACACGAGGTTTTCCTGCAAACACATCAGCCAACTGCTGCCATCTGAGAGCAGACACTGAATGTTGGAGAATAAAAGTAATTAGTATTTTTCTTCTTTATCCTGAAAAGACAGGACTGTTCTGACTTCACTAGGAGACACCTCAGCTTCTGCAGATCAGCTAGATGCACCTTGAGGGCAACAGCTCTGGCCCTCATTTTGACATTCATTGTACTGCATGTGTATGTGTATATTCAAGCTGAAGAAGACTCTTCCAAAACTCTCTCTCAAACTTGCCTTACCTTTGGATTTCTCTCACTGCAAATATTCAATCTGAGCTAAATACCTTTCACTGTATGTGCAGCTGTCACATTACAGGTAGTGCTCGTGGTATGCAGTTAAAGCTGTATAGGTGCTGCATGTTTCTGGATTTTCCATTTTAAAACTCTAACAAAGCTTTCAATTTCAAAGAAATAAAAAATACTTTCACTTTTACACATAAATCAGTGAATTTATCAGAAATAAATTTACCTGTCAAAACTGCTTGTAATTTTTTTGTATATATATATTTATAAGATTTACAGAAATGCCCACTCTCAATCAATATGTAGCATTTTCATTAATTCAGTAGGTTTCAGGTTAATTTAAGCCCACAGCTTTTATTATTAGTGAATAAAGATACATTTCTATAGTTCTTCTTCCCACTCACTCCATCTCCCATATGTCAGTCTTGTAAATGCAATACTTTAATTTTGTGGGGGTTAGTAGCATTTTACTTCTCACTACTCAGATGACCTACACTTTAAGGCCATGTAGCTGATTAGCAAAAATTCCTGTAGGACAACTGTATTTGTAGGTTTAGACTAAATGTTCTACTACACAGCCAGAGGGTTTTTTTTTTATGTGCCTGTTAATCTGTGCATCTTGGACATGGTCCTAAAGGTACTGTAAAACCATTCAAGCAGCAAGACATGTAAAACATTCCTGTTAAAGATTACAAAATAATTCCTCTGTAAAGATAGTTAACAGCTATTTTTTAAATTTTTTCTTCCTTAAAAAAAAAATTCTTACCACCCTGTTTGAATTTTGTCCTACTTTTGAACTTCTTTTAAACATAATTTCAAGGACAGAAACCTAGGCGTTAAATATAACAATCCTTACACTTGGCATGCAAACCCGCTACCCAAGATTCCTTCTTTCTGTTCCCTGCCAAAGATATATATTCTGGAGAGAATACATATTCCCAAGGCCAACAGCTGAGGAAGTTGCTGTAATGTGTTAGCTGCTTCCAGCTGGCCTTCATGAGAAGTAGGAATTCCTAAATTAAGGGAAAAATTGTCACTGGCAGACAGTAACGGTCAAAATGCATCCTTCTGCCAAGACAACAGGCAATCACTGAAGAGGCTGATACAATCCACAATGAAAAAGCCAATCTGTGACAGTATTAACAGAATTGACTTGGACAATTTATTTTCAAGAATAAGTGGACTGCTCAATAAAAGGTTTTACAAGTCTAAGTAGCATTCAGAGCAGAGGCTGACGTGCTCCTAAGGAAACTCAGTGATGAGTTTTACTGGAAATTATTAGCAGAGCATTCCTAATCATTTATGTATAGGTTCATCAGTTCCAGCTTTTAAGCGGTTTCAACCTTTTCATGAAGTGAGTGTGAAACAAGAATAGCAAGCAATCAGACTTTAGCAGCAGGATTCATATTTGCTAACATGCTTGCAAAATCTTTTTCTGTTTTGTCTTCTTATGAAGCTTGCATTTGAAAGCAGGTAGTAGATAATGTGGTGCATTTTTTTTTAGCAAAGGCTTTTTACTAAATTAGGCAATATTCTCTTAAAGATTACCTAAATCAAGCAAATAATCTGCAGTTTATTTAAGATCTTTTTGGTTGTTGTTGTTATAAAGTCTTTGCTGAATAGTGTAGCAAAAAGAGGGACCTATGGATACAAGCATAAGATGGAGTCTGAGTTCTCACATGCATCATTTCCAGGAAGGTCTTTCTGCCTCTCTCATTTCTGACACACCCAACACCTCGGTATGCCAAATTTAAAATTCAGAACTTGTGCTAAGTTTAGCTAAAAAAAATCTGCTGTTGGTCTCTTCTAAGTTTAGCAAGTTTGAGTTGTGCCTATTTATTTTATTTTAGATTCTTTTTTTTTCCCTTCTTCTGCCCCCTGCCTCTCCATTTTTTCTCTCTAGCTCTTCTTTCTAGGGTAAGAAGAGGTAAGATTCAAAAAGAGATAAGATTTTAAATTAAGACAGACAGAGCCCCAGTTCCTTTGATAAACTTGAAATAGGGTTCCCATTGAGGAAGGAAACCCTCATCACCTCATGTCCAGAATCCGAACCTTTCTTTTGTCTTTTTTTTTTTTCTTTTCTCTCTCTCTTTTTATTTTTTTTTCCCTGGATTTCTTTTAAAGCCCCATGCAGAACAATTTGGGTTTTCTGGCAGCAGAGGCAAAACTGCCTTTGGTATCAAGACAAGAAGCAACTGAAAGTTTATGAGTTTTTTAAAAGAAAATTTATTTTCCTAGGTCAGTATATATGCAGCTATTCTTCAAAACATCATTGCCTATCTACTCTGAATCAATAGTGGGGTCTGATAGGCTTGAATCGGAATGGGCTCTCTGGACTCAGCTTGGAAGTGGAAAATTCTTTGGCTCCATGTGAAACCCAGATTCCATTGCTCAATTTCTTTCTTGGGTGAATGAATGAAACACAATCATCCACTTCATAGTTTACAAACCAGGATTATTCCAAGGACACTAGTTTGTTCTGTTAGAGACAAGCTGGACTCCAAATCCATAAAAAACATGAGACTGCTACAGCCTGCCATTTCTCCCTGATATCATGGAAGATATCAGCATTTTTCTCTCATCATTAATGACCTATATCAAAGAATGGACAAATCCTGTAATACCATAACAGATCTAGACAGCCAAGTTCCTCTGTGTGCTCCAGACGTATGCACACATCATCTTAAATTTTGTATTTATACTTTCTATAGATCTATATTTAGTACAAAAACACATTCAAGTTTTAAGGCTATTTAAGTACACCTCCACCTGAAATAGTTATTTATACTTATTTAGGACTTTAGACACACTACTGAGTAGTATTTGACATCATAACACTGGTGGATTTTAGAAATTTTAGCCGTGTTTGTGCACCTCTGCATTGCTGCAGGGATCTCCCGTTAGCGAGGAAATGGAAATAAATGTTAGTTGTGGATTTGCGGTTGTCCCACATGGCTGCCTGCACTGACTCACACACGCATATATTATTGCCACTAGTGCTTAGCAATGAACAAGATATTATTGCATTTCAAACTTTCATATCTGAGATATCATTGCATGGTATTTTGCCAGGAGATGACCTGATTCATTGCAACTATCACACATCCAAACAAGAACCTGGAAACAATTAGATTTCATAATATAATTACCTTTATCTTTCCAATTAAATTAGTTGAGTATGCTATTCTGGACTGAAGAAAATGAATTCTTAAAATTAATTTGAAATATTACCCTTGGAGTATATAATTATATTAGCATACATGACAACGCTAGCCTGATGCTCAGTAGAAAACCTTGTACGGAAAAGCATAGCTCTACAGCACAAAGAAGTAATTAAAGGATTATGGTATTTCTAATGAAAAGATAGGTCACAGAACCCACTAAGGACACAGGAAATTTCAAAGGAGGGAAAAGGAAACTTCCAAGAAAATAATTTATTTAAAAATGTCTATTTTATCTATTTACTTTTCAGAAATCAAAGAAACATATGTCAAAAAGCTGTTCTGTACAACACAGAATTAAGCACTGTCCTTTAAATATCATCACACTGTGTAGCACTTTCAAGTTTTTCTAGTAAGTTGAATAAATGAATGAGTTCTTTTCTGATAATGACTTTACTTCCAGTCACAATATCTACCAAATTTTAAATAATGAAGATATGGAATAGCTGGTAACTTACCTAAATGGCTATGAAAGATATAAAAAAAACCAAAACACAAAAAAACCAACAACCTATGAGTTTACAAGGAAACTGAGCTCATAGGACTTTTATGTAGACTTGTATCTTGAAATACAACAATAAAATAATAGAATCAGTTAAGCTGGAAAAGACCTCTAAGATCACTGAGGCAAACCATTAACTTAGCACTGCCAAGTCTATTACTTAACCATATCCCTAAGTAAATTAACTACATATCTTCAAATACCTCTAGGGATGGCACCTCTACCTGGGCAGTCTGTTCTAACGCTTGATAACACGTCCACTGAGGAACTTTTCCCTAATATTCAATCTGAGCCTCTGCTGGCTCAACTTGAGGCCATTTCCTCTCATTCCATCACTTGTTACCTGGGAGAGGAGACTGACTCCCACCTCACTACAAACTCCTTTGATGGAGTGGTAAAGAGAGAGGGTCTACCCTGAGCCTCCTTTTCTCCAGGCTAAACAACCCCAGCTCCCTCAGCCACCCTTCAGAGGACTTGTATTCCAGACCCTTCCCTTCTGTTGCCCTTCTCTATACATGCTCCAACACTTCAGTATCTTTCTTACAGTGAGGGGTTCCAAACTGAACCGCCTCTCACCAGTGCCAAGCGCAGGGGGATGACGCCTGCCCTGCTCCTGCTGCCCACACTATTGCTGCCACAGGCCAGGATACCATTGGCCCTCTTGGCCACCTGGGCACATCCTGGCTCATGTTCTGTTGCTGTTGACCAGCACCCCCAGGTCCTTTTCTGCCAGGCAGCTTTCCAGGCATTCTGTCCCCAGCCTGCAGCACTGCCTGGGGTCGGTGTGATCCAAGTACATGATCCACCACTTGGCCTAGTGGAACCTCTTACCACTGGCCTCAGCCAACCAATTCAGCATGTCCTGATTGCTCTGCACAGCTTTTCCACCTTCAGCAAGTCAACATTCTCATGCAAACTGGTGTTATCTGTGAGCTTACTGAGGGTGCACTTGGGCCCCCTGTCCAGCTCATCAATAAAGACATCAAACAGGACTGGCCCTGCACTAAGCCCTGGGGAACACCTCTTAGTGGCCAATTGCCAACTGGGTGTAACTCCATTCACCACTCCTTTCTGCATCCAGCCATACACGTAGTTCTTAACTCAGCAAAGAGAGCACCTGTCCAAGCCATGGGCTGCCAGCTATTCCAGGAGAATGCTATGGGAGACAGTGTCAAAGTCTTTACTAAGGCCCAGGTCAACAACATCCACAGCCTTTTCCTCACTCACTAGGTGGACAACCCTATCTTGGAAAGAGATCAGGCTAGTCAAGAACTGCCTTTAATAAACCCATATGCTGACTGGGCCTGATCATGCAGGTTTAGCACATGCTGTATGATGTCACTCAGGATGATCAGCTCCTGACCTTCCCCAGCACTGAGGTCAGGCTGACAGGCCTGTAGTTCCCTGGATCCTCCTTCCAGCTTCCTCAGTATCCTCATCCACCCTCACAGAGCTGTCTAAGTGATGGAGCAGGTGACTGACCACTTTTCCTTTCCATTATGAAGGTTTGGTTCTATTTCCCATCCCTGTCTTTCAGCTCAGGGGGCTGACCACCTGCAGAACAACTGGTCCTAATACCAAACACTTAGGTAAAGAATTTAAAAAGCACCTCAGCCTTTTCTTCATCCTTTGTCACTATGTTTCCCTTTGCATCCAATAAAGGATGGAGATTCTCCTTACCCCTCCTTAGACATATATTTATAGACGCATTTTTTGTTGTCTTTTATGGCAGTAGGATGATTAAATTCTAGCTGGGCCTTGACTCTTCTAATTTTCTGCCTGGGTAATCTCACAACATCCTCGTAGTACTCCTGAGTTGCCTCCCCGTCTTCCAAAGGTCATAAACTCTTTTTTTCCCCCCAAGTTACAGAAAAAGCTCTACGTTCAAACAAGACAGTCAGATCATCTTCCAGCACAAGGGGACAGACAACCCTTGCACCTTTAAGATTTCTTTCCTGAGGAATGTCTAGCCTTCCCAGACTCCATTGCATTCAGGACTGCCTCTCAAGGGACTCAATCAGTCTTCTAAACAGGCCAAAGTCTGCACTCTGGAAGTGCAAGGTTGCCCCTCTCCTTACTGCTTTGAAAACTGAAAACTCTTATCACTTCATGGTTGCTGTGCTCAAAACAGCCTCTAAAAAAATATTTCGAAATAATTTTTCAAGATTCAGTTACTTCTTATATTTTTAAGGTATTTTTATCTTGTCCCTAGTCATAAACTATCAGAAAACAGCAAAAAAGTAACAACCTCATAGATTAAAACAAAATAATGAAAACCAAACAATAAATATTTTTGAGACAAAGAATTTCACAGAAGATCAAGTTTATCGCAAGAATGAATACCTGAGGCAGTATTTTCTTTAGCTGCATGAAATGCAGGATAATAGATACATGAAAGAAAAAAAATCGAACAAAAATCAGCTAGACCCCACAAGAAAAAATGGATTACATAAATTTTAACAGAACCGAAGTGAATCATCTCTAAGAGTTTTGCGTTGGCAGATGACAGTCAGAGATACTGAGGAAAAGTTTGGAGAGAGAGATGACTTTAGAAACAGAGATACACCAGGCATAAGAAAGCCTAATGCACCAAGTCAGCACCAGACCATTTATCTGCCTGCTGAAAATACACATCAGCCTTCCAGAAGATCCACTGTTTAAAGATCCCAGCGCCCCCAACAAAAATTGATAGATGTTTCTGGGAAAGCACGTAACAGATATAGGACATTGCTTCTCTTCAGCAATTCCCAAGAATGGCTTCCTTCACTTATTATCTGGTATATTCATACTGTTCATATGTAGATCCCCTGAAGCAGCAATGCATAGCCTAGCCTAGGCCTAGCACTGTAAAACTCTTCATATGAAACAAAAAATGCTGATATTGTTACTATTACAGGACTGGTTAGAAATGTGTAAAATCTCCCAATGTCATTTCATTATATTGACATTTTCCATATTATTTGCTCATGCTTCATTTCTGAAACAAAGACATACCTCATTGGCTGCAAATTAACTATATTTAAATCAATATGAAAGTTATTGATTTGATTACAGTATTATTTTAACTTCTATTATTTCACATTGCATAATTTCTTTGTCCAATCTACTGATAGTGTTATATTTTGACTCATGGCCAGGACTACTCCATTCCAAGAATCTAAAAGAGCTTAATAATTCTGGATGGGGATCCAAGCGAAAAAGACAAAAGGCTAATTCCCTTGTCAGTAAAATTATAACATTAATATCATCTTTTTTTCTTTCTTTTTTTTTAATTGGAGGAGATCAGTTGAGTTTGTTTGCTGTGGAAATCTAGAGGCTGTTTAAATATTTAAGCACACAATTCAAAGATGGACTGTCTCATGCTCTTGAATAGTTAGCCAAAAAAGTTTGTGGGCATTTACCTTCCCTCCATTTACACATGTTCTTTCATTGGGGCAGAAGGTAAACAATCCTTATCACTGCCCTCTGCTTTCTGTACCCTCAGTAAATCTCTCTGTGAATCTGTCTCCCCCTAACAGCTGGAGACTTGACTTCCTCTGTCTGAACACACACACATACACACACACACACTTTCTAGGGAGCACTGCATATACTGTCTGAAATAAATAATTTGGAAAAGGCCAGGAATTCTGGGATTCATTGGTTTAAAAACTAAGCAGTTGCCTCAGATGCCCTTTCAGACTCAGTGAAAAAAAAAAAAAAAAGCAGATTAACCTTTGTGCCACGTTTTTGCTTCTTCAGGCCAAAACCAAAGTGAACTGTATCCCAGCTGTTGTGACCACTACCCCAGATACCCACTTTCTAAAATATCCTCTGTTCCAAAATTCATCCTGCTCCTCATGCTTCATTTATTCTGGCAATGGCCTGAAGAGGCTGGTAGTAGCAGAAAAAAATATACACAGTCTCCTACATAAAGTAAGGTATCTTAGACAGGCCCTTTGAACACCCTAAGCAGCTGAAATCTAAGTGTTTTTTGGAGAATGACTTTGGAGAAGGATTCGTTCTTCAGTAAGCTGCGCAGATGTGTAAACATGCAGTTCACATGCATTTCATTTCACCTCTCTTCAGCCTATTTGTTTATACTTAGCTGCTGAATGCCTCTGCGCATGGTCCTGTCCTTGTATGGCTTTGAAATGGGTAGCCAGTGGGCAGCTTAGCAAGGGACACTGTTGCTAACAACACCTTGCCCTAGCTGGTGATAGAATAGCTATGGTCTGTAAGCATTCCTCGTTTGAAGATAACTCACACATTGTTAGGTAGGATATTCCATGGATGGCATTTGTTAGGAAAATACGTCATTGGTAATGTTGCTAAGTACTGGCTCCAGAAGTTCAGTTTGAGCTTTTATTCTTTCCTTTCTCATCATACCCATATTTCTCACAAAGGTGGGCACAGAGCTCGAGTGATGTTAAGAACAATTTTTAGCATATTGACCCGTTGTACTAACTTAAACACCATTACAGAGTTAAATGTTGCACACAGGCCAGTTTGTACAGACTTCTTTTAGATTAAGTTAGAGTTTTAGAAGGATCATTTATTGATCAATTGGATCAATTGGAGATTGGAATTTTGGTCAAATATTCTTTGATCTTGGTATCATTAAAAGAGAGCTCAAGAAACTATTTGAACTTTATGTGACTATACCAATAAAACAAATTAACTCCATTACAGCACTCATTAATTATTAATCATGTTATCTTCTTAGTAATAGTACAATTTAAGCTTAATTTAAAATTACATCTTAGGAGTTCAAAGGAAACAGCAAAGCAAGTAAAGATATTAGGCCTCTTGTTTCAATGTGTGAGAAGCATCATTTAAATTTTTCAAGTCAAGCCTTGGCATTAGCTAGAGAACTTGACTCTGCCCAAAGGAACAGATTTCTGTCAATGTCAAGAACAATCCTAAAGAGTAACAACAGTGAACATGGAAGACTGCATTGACACTCTGGGTTAGAAACAAACAGAGCAAAGATTAACAGTTATCTGAGCTTTCCATTTGTTCTCACCATTGCAGACATATTAACATTGCCATGACTTCATGTTGTTATGTACTCCAATGGAACAGAAGAGTAACAGAGAAAATAAATGGACATCCAAATATATTTTAAATTGAACTTGTGTCTCTGTAGAGAAATCAAGGTATCTATTTTTTGTATAAATGTAGGAAAATCTCTGAGGCACAAGTCACAGTCAGACTGTATGTTAACTGTTCAAAACATTTTGCCAATTCCATAATTCGTGTCCTAATTTTGAAGTTCAAAGTACACTTTAGGTGAGAATCTTACAGCTTTGACTCTAGGAGGAGAGCAGAAAATACAAAATTGTCAGCAAATTTTAAACAGGAAGATATAAGTTTTTGTACACTCATCTATGACATGGTTGTTTGTGAAAAGTGCTGAGAGGATAAAGTTCTTCTCTCCAGAGGGCACAGGGAACACAGTGTAACTGTCTCAGCATACCCACACAGCCTCAGCAATCCCAATTTGAATGACTGCTTCAATTAAGAAAGCAGATGGTAATTTCTCCATGGTTTATTTCCTACTGGTGCTGCTGCTAAATGAAGCAGGTTTTAACTGTAGTTATATAGTAGAGAAATGGAAATACTAAACGTTATTGCCAAACATATCTTCTTGTAAAAGTAATACTGCTACTGAAAGTTAGTTGCTTCTGTTGTTTAAAAAATACTGGTTATACTATGTGCTTTTGAAGTAGCTAGATACTCACAGAGTATTTGCAGCTAATTCTTGGAAGGCTGGCTAGTCATACACTGCTGGCTTTAGTCCTTGTTTCCAGCTCCTACATCACATGAAAGACAACTAAAAATACATTAAATACTTCTCCATACAAGCATGTTTAAAAAATGCTGCAATAACGTTAGGTGCTGAAAGTAAAAGTGTTGTGTGTAAAGTTATGAAGAGAAGCAAAGGAAATAAAAAAATATTAAAATATTTCTGCTAAAGTGTGGTCTGTGATACAGCAAGAGAAAACCTTGACAAGGTTCAATTTCAGAATTTCAGCATGTTTTGGATATTCCAAAACTACATCAGATATTCAAGGTCAATCAGAGATCTAACCAATATTGTTTGTTACTGTTTGTCCTATGCTTATCCATCTCTCAAAATCCATAAGCCAAGGAAATAATGTAATGACAGTTATGTCAAGTGTCCATAACAATAAAAAAATCATTAAAGAATAACAGTAATAGATGCTTCCTATATGCTAAATAGCTTATGTGGAAATTTAATAGGCTGAAAGTGCTACTGGACAAGGCCAGAGGGTGTACGTTATTGGAAGCACAAATAAAATATGCAAACACAAATTAACAAAATTTGTAAACTGAAAGGTTGGAGCTGTCTACAGTTTCTGAAGTTGCTTGCCTGCCTGCTGACACAGTAGGTTTATGCAAATTTGCATTTTATTGAAGATTTATCTCACACTTATTTCATATTCCTGATTTTTTATTTATACTGTAAGCTCTCTGTGACTACCAATTTAGTGTAGGTGTAGATGTAGAAGAAGAGATTACAGGCAACCTTCCCCCTGATAAGTCACAGTTGTACTAATAACCAAAGAAGAGGAACAGCCTTACCCTTATTGGGTTTTAGCTGTGACTAATAAAGTACGTGTGGTAAAAGGAGTAGATTGGCTGGTCAGGGAAGGTCTTGGAGGCAGAGGGCCTGGAGAAAGAGGATCTTGAGGAGCCCTGAGGAAGAAGGAATACTCCAGAGAGACACTAAGAAGAATGAAACAAAGAAGAGAGTTGCTGCAGTGACAGATCTGTTATGAGGTCAGTCTGGGTCTGATGGAGTCAGAGTCTGCAAACCAATACTTGCAGCCATAGTCCAGCAGGAAATAGCCAGCAGTCAGAGTCTGCAGCTGGACCCTACAGTAGGAGCTGTAGTCAGAGTTAGGATGGCAAAGCTGTAAAGAAGAATAAACCAGCACCCTTTTCATGTTGTTCAATGAGAGTCTGTGTCTTGGCTCATTTCTACCCCTAATGAGAGGTCTACTGCAACAGTTTGGTACTGAGTTTTTTTTGTTGTTTATAGCCTTATTGATCCCTCACTGGGACATCCGTACACTTTTGATAGGAGTAATTCTTATTAACAACTCAACTTGTAAAATGTACGATGCTTGGAGGTACTAGTATCAAGGATTACTCACCTTAGACCAGTCCCCCATTCTCCAGACATAGCATTTGGAATAGTCCTCACAGTCCTCGGCCTCTTTAGGTCTTGTAGACAAAACACATTTCTTGCGTGGATTGGTGCACCTCACAGTCCGATGCCGTACTCCCTTACCACACTTTACAGAGCACTGTTGGAAAAAATGTTTTTCAGGTTTCTACAAAATTTCATCCCCTTCTATACGACTTCTACCAGGCCAGCATAAATATTTCACAACTTCAGTGAAGCTAACTTCCAACCTTCAACCGCATCAACACTATATTTATTAAAAAAGGAAAACGGAACAAAAATTCCTTATGGGACAGAATGATAATTGATTCATTTTTAGCTAAAATTAGATTAAAACTTACTTGCTTAAGGGAAAAAAAATAGGCTTTTGAATAAGAAAATACCTGAAAAGTTATGATTATATGAATGCAAAATGCTATACTAAAAATATTAGGCAATCTCTCTTGTTTGAATGAAAGGAAGTACAACAAAAGCAAATGAAAATAACATTTATAGGAATAAGATATGAAGCAACTTCAGAAAAGCCCTGTTAAGTGTCTGACAGCCTTTTTTGGGAGAAGGAAAAAAATGTAGAATGGAAAAGTAAATATTTCAAAACCATGCAAGAATCCAGACTGAACTCGAAAATTCAAAGTCACTATATAGACAGCATATGAAAGCTCTTTTTGGGTTGCTCAGAAGGTCCTAATCTATGGGGTTTTTTCCATCATTCCCACTTACACAGCCAAAAATGATGCCATTTCCTTCTCAAAACATTATCACTGCTTTTGATCATCCCACTGCTTGCAGTTCAAAACTCTCCTCTGCCAAGCTGATTATAACTGCAGGAAGCAATAATGGCTAGCTTCCTACATAATGGTGATAGTAGGAATGGCCATGGGAAATACATTGCTCTTCAAAAAATATTTATTGCTTCCAACAAAAACATGCTCTCTCACTTCTCATCTCTGAATGAAAACAAACTGACTAAACAATCCCTGTTTTTCTCACCTCTGTAAATGGATGCCTTTCTTCTCATAACCAGCCCTTGCATCATAAAACTCTGTACCACACCAGAAACTGCTGGTATTTACATCTCCTATCTCTACCTTAGCATCTGCTTTTCATCTTAGAAAACATTCCCTATTTGTTAGCTCTTTCTTGCTTGGGGATCAAGTTCTGCTGAGTAGAGCAATTAAAAAAGGGACTGCACCCACATTCAGAAGCTGCTATTTGTATTTTGATCACGGGGGGATCCATACCACAGCTTCTAGTATTTAAGGCAATCAGAATTGCCTTTTTTCTTTCAATGAAGGGAGAAGTTCCAAATAACTTGTCCAGATGGCAGTGAGAACAATACTCTTCTTCCTCCATGGTCAGTTAATTTTAGAAGAAATCAAAGATGAAGAAAGCCAAATGGACAAGAACATTTAAAAGTCTTAATTTAATAAATATTTTTAAAAATAATTGCATTTTACAACAGTCCTTCAGGATGCAACATACGTGAAATTGTGTTATCTACAAGCCCATTTGCCTATTGCTGTTGCCTTGGAAAAAGGGCAGAGAAGAAAGAAGAAGGGAAGAAAATGTCTTTCTTTGCCAAAGGCTCCCCTCAAAGCCTCTCTGAAGGATGGCATCACCCATCTTATCAACATCCCTTGGTACAAAAGTACCAAGATATATCCCAGATATTCCCACCCTTGCGGTGCCTTAATTCTATTTGCCTGTAGTTACCCACTACTACAGACAGTATACACTTGATTTTATGTGCTTGAGAACTGGTCAGAAGAGACTATTGCATTACATTAGCTAGGCAAAATGCAGCAGTTATACACAGCTGGTCTTCCTAGCCTCTGAACCCTTTGCCAAAACATTGCATGAGGACCATGAAAAACATTAAGCTAAGCTGTGCCACTTGATGCTGAAAAAGATCTTATTTCCAAAAAACTAAGACACAAATAATGACTGTGGAGTATTTGTATAAATAAACTCAGCACCTCAGACCAGACTCCTGCCTCCCACACCGTCATGCAGTCCTGGCCTTCACAGCGCTGTGCAGAAGCAGGCTTTGGCCCCAGACAGTCCCTCTCCCTAGCTCTGATCAGGGTCCCATTTCTGAGCTGCTGTGTGCAGGCTACTTGTCTGTTCTGGGTTCCTTTCCCACACGTCCTTGAACATGGTGTCCATTCTGTCATCATCCATCTGCAAAGAAACACAGGCAGTGTAGTAATAGGAAATCAGGAAGAGAAAAATACCATCACATTTTATTCTCTGCTCACCAGTGTATACACCCAAGACACACTTGCATATTTTCAGCTTCCTTTTACTGTCCTTTTGCTAATGGAATATTTATTAATCTAACATATATTACATTACATATGGTATTAATGTACATATAAATTTCTTTCCCAGTCCACTACCCCTATGCTTTCAAAGTGCTTCCCTCTAATTAAAATCCCAATTGCAAAATTTCCAAAATATATGTACATTTTAAAGATGACAGCTCTCTGATCGCCTGCCTGCTATTCTCAGTATGTCTATCTAGGTCAAGTGTATGCCAAGCATGTAAAGTCCAGAATTCCTTGAAAATACTCTGCTAAAAGAAAGAATCACTGAAGTGTGAAAGACTCATTGCCCTGGAAAAAGCACAAAAGCTCACAATTCCTCATGTTTTTCAGAGTAAGGCCTAACAGGGTGCATGGTTTAAGTCACAACAGCAAGGAAGGCTGATGCAGTTTGGCAGAGCCCACATACCTGGAGAATAATCGTTCTAGAACATAATTTTCCCCAGATGTTCTGTAGATCCAGATTATGGCCATGTGCCCTTAAAAAAATCAAACAGTTCTGCTCCTGCTGCAGTACACAAGAATTTTCAAAGAGACTCGGTTTGCAAGTAGAGTTTTTAGGAAACTGAGATTTAATACATTTGTTTCAACTTTCTGTTTTGCATTTATAGCAAGAAAATAAAACATTTAACTAAGGGGTTTTTTGTTATCAGTCCAGATATATGACATATAGATCATGACCTGTCAAGATAATTAAATAGACTTTAAGATATTTCTTCATGTGCCAATAGCAAATAAGTACTTATGCAAGTGTATGCTTTAGTAACATTTCTGTTGAAAGCTAATAATATTTTGTAATGATCACTTACAGTGTATCAAAAATTGGATCATTAAATTTTTTACATTTCTCAGCACAGCGTCTCTGGGTATGAATTAGCAAATATTTAAAATTTTCACTAAATTAGAGAAAACACAGAATGTTGAAAATTTTTGGTAGACAATGCCTCAGAAAAAGATCAGATTATCCCATTTCTATCTATTAAGCTAACAGTGATGTCAATAAAATAAAATAAAGGTCTTCTCAAACACGCATATAATGAAGTATAAATAACTCCTCCAAAGGGTAATGCCCTAGTTTGGGAAAGACCAAATATTTTTGTCTTACTTAAAATGTATCGTACATTTTATCAATTTCAGTAGTTCATCCTTTCCAAGAAAGTTATGTCTTCTAGTTCAGTTTACATACTTTCTTAAACAGTATTTGCATTTAATTTATTTTGCATTATTTTGTTTAAAAATGTCATCTACCTGTCCTGACTGCAGCAGACTGATACCAGTGCTTACTCCTGGGGATGCTCCTTCTGCTGCTCTCCCCTCCCTTGAAAGGTGTGGACTTGCTCTGACTTGCTTTAAACGAGTACATGCAATTCCTGAGGACCCCCTCACGTCATAACTCTTAGCTGCCAAGTGGCACCACTCTGAGATGGCCACTGTGCTGGGCTGGCCAGCCAGGGCAAGGAGCAGGCTGCCAGCTCAGCTGCAGTGGCTGGCGGGTGGGCTTTGCGTGGCACAGGCTGCACATGGAGCTGCCTCCTGCCTCTTGCAGTGCTCAGCCATCAGAGCCTGGTTCAGCCTACTGCTGATCCACATACAAGGACTTTCTTTCCTCTCACGGGGTGAGAGGAAAGAGAGGAGCGAGAGGCAGGCTCGCTACACAAGTTGCATAAATGTAGAGAGTGATTAACAGTGGTTTATTTATTTATTTACTATATAGGGTAGCCAGAGTTTATCAGATCTTTAAAGATGCAAAGTCTTGTTTAAAAAAAACACCAAACATTAAAACATATCGCTAATTAAGAGCATTGGATTAAATCTTATATATATCTTTATATAAACAACATTTAAATTTCAGTTTTTTAGCACAGATAAGAGAATAGTTCATGAGGAAAGGAACTAACTGCGTTATTAAGAATTGATTTAGGCATGGTGCTTAAGGACTCTCTTTCATTAAAACTCAGGAGAAACAATTTCCAGCATTTGTGTTTTCCCTACATTTTGCATTATTTTGGATGAATGTATTTACTGCCCATTAATTGCCAGAAGCAGTCCACCGTAAAGTTTTTACATCTAGATATTATAGTTTAATTTAACCAAATCACTATTACCTTGTCTGGCAGGGCTGTTCATTGCACTTGCGGATCTGTGGTTCAGGTTTTGTTAAATATTTGCACTTCTTGTTGTCCACAAGACTGATATTCTTGTTCATAATCTTTGTGCAAGAGACTGTTGTCTTTCTTTCACCTAGTAAAAAAAGAAGCAGGTGTGTGAGGAAACCAAGAATATGCAAATTTTTAAGGACACAGATAGGGCTATTTCATATATAGTTTGGCTAAAAGAACTGCAAAACCAGTGTAAAAAAATCTAAAGCTAGCAGAGAGCCTGAAAGAAATCCTACAGTTCATAGGAAACATTGTGAGTTTCTAATCTAGTCTTTGCACACCACTACCAAGAGCTTTTCTGCTTTACTCCTGCTACTAGTTATAGGCCAAGCCTATACTATTACTCTTACTGGAATAATTTTCTTTCTCAGCCACTGAAACCCCAGCACTGGGCAAAGCTTGCAGAAAATTAGAAAGAGAAGCATGGTTGCTAATTACTACATAAAATGAAGAAAGAAATGAAAAATTGTGGCTGGCACTCAGATAAGGGGAATCGGCACATGCATCCTTCAGCAGGGAGCCTGCACTATTTCCCAGGAACTGAAGAAGACAGATGACCTGAACTTCAGGGTCAGAAAACCATTTAGGAAGCTGGGTACTGCTGCATAGATCCAGTGCATGCTCTGAACAAAATCCTTGTCCTGATGGGTGGCCTGGAGCCTGGTGTCTCTTGAACATGGAAGCTTTAGAAATTAGACTTTAATTTAACACCAACGACAAGCAGTAACTTGCAATTATGCTGAAGCCTGAATTTTAGAAAACTGGCAATCCTTGAATTCAGGATTTCAGTTAAGAGAAAACAGGCTCATAACCATTTGTTCTCATAGTTACTTTTTCTCTGTCTGGAAGTTTACTGGCAAAGGGGCTGCATGCATGAGCAAGGCAGGCTTAAGCATGAATGTTCACGATAGGTCAAAAACGAGCCTGTGGATGGAGGAGTTAAGTTATAAATGCACAATATGTGCACGACCACTGCTGACATTTTACACAGCACTTGTGTACGTGAGAGCACATGCAACTAATCTATCATATCACTGCGTTTGAAATGTTTGACAATTCTTTCTGCACTTATATATACATCTACGTATTCATATTCTCTCCCACGCAAAGAAAGCTTTTCTGCAACACTGGAGGTCGCAGACCAGTTACATATATAAACACACACAAAACCACATGGCTTCATCAATAGCTTTACCCTGGCAAACGCTTTGAGCATTTAAGCAAAACTATTGATTATTGTTATATTATTTATTCAGATTAATCAAAATATAAATGTTAAATTTTAATCAAAAATAGTTAGGGTAAAACTGCAGTATTTTAATTTCATTATTGCTTGATATTTAAACCAGAAAGTAAAAGAAAAGTGAAAATAGTTTTGTCTAAAGAAAATCTTTCAGTAGTATTTGAGAATATTTACCTTCTAGAGAACTTTGTAAGAACTCAGCTATTTTAGACAATAACATAAAATGAAGGCCAGTTATAACAGAAAAAAAGATAAACATTAGGGTAAAGCATTTAAATATTTATTTAAGCATTAATGTAGAATAAATTGCTGACATGAGGCATTTTAAGATTTCTGCAGATGATAGAAATATTTAGAAATATCTGAGGCAATAATGACAGATTGTAGTAACATTACAATTATCCTAAAAGTTCATTAGGAAAATGGGTGGATTCACAAGTAAACAGGAGTGCACTATTAAGAACCAGAGGATGCTACTAGCACGATGAACAAAATACCTTCTAGGGAAGAAGCTTTCTTACCAAACCACAAAAAGCATGTTTATGAAAACTACAGTAATCCTGCATGACACCAGGATTGTTCACACAGTCAGAGGAGCTAGAACACTGTGTTCTTTATGCTGATGTTATGAGAAAGAAAAGCATTTTCAGGCTTTCCTATTCAGTCACAAGGTGCATGGCAGTTTTCAGAACTGTTGATCAGAGCAACCATGACTGTCAAGGTTGTCAGCATGAAAAACATGTATCAAAAATCAATATAGTGTGCACAGGCTGACTAATTGCACAAGATATGAACAGATCACTGTACACTGCATTTATTAAAAAAAACAAAACAACCCTCTCTGAAGTGTTTCTTTAAGTGTAACTATCATTTTAAGTAACATTTTATAGAAAACTGTTTGAAAGACTTTTGTTACATCAATACTGTACATATTCCAATATTTGTTTTCAGAATCATATTTTGTTCTTCCAAAATCACATTTTTTATGGTTAATAAACATAGGAAAAATATCACATCAGGATACTAATATCTGCTGTTGCAATATTTGTTCCATATGTTTCTGGATCATCCTCAACTCATGTTACTAACTGTACTTATTTGATCTGAGACTGGGATTCAGCTTTTCTGTGGTTTGAAATGTCTCTTACAGATCATTTATCTTCAGTAGCTCCAAATACAGAGCGGAATGCACTTTCTATTCTTGTTCTAGCTCTTGCACTTGTATTTCTTCTCGGAAACTGTGTCCTGACTTTGCTTGTTAGTCTAGATTTTGTTCTGTCATTGCCATCTTTTGCTACCTTTTATATTTAAGTTTGAATCTTTTCCTAGAGCTATCACCATATTTTTAACGCAATCAGAAAGCATAAGACTGGTGTATATCTACATTGTATGGTAACATACAAGCCACAATGAGGATATTAGCACTAAATATACAACACTGACCATCAGAATCATAATTATATATAAACAAACAGTGTTTATACATATAGATGCATATTGCATAAACACATTTGCACTGTGTATATACATGCATATTGTATACACATATTCATTTTTGATATATGTTTGTGTGTGTGCATGTGTGTGCGCTTCTATATTTTTATTTTATTTTACCTCCTCCACATACAGCATCACAGTCTTCCCAGGTAGAATGCGTCCACATGAAAAGGGGCTCTGGTACTTTAGAGCTCTGATTTTCAGGCAGAGGATCCAGTGGGATTGTGTATTCATAGTGTAAACCATAGCTCTGGTCATGGAAGAGCAGCACCTGCAAGATCCAAAGACAGAAAACCTTCCTACATACATAGACACTATGGAAGACAAACTCTAAACTGCAAGTAGGTCACTTTGAAAAGCACAACAGAATGACTTGATGCTCAACTGCCTTTCAGCCCTCCTAATGGATTTGCTAGGAGAAATTAGAGTATCCAAATCAAACCAATGGGAAAAAAATATTTTGCTTTATTAAGAAAATTCCTTTAATTTAAAGGATTTCGATTCTGAAGTACTTCCCCATCATCTCTACTTCTTTCCTTGTTAACTTTTCCTCTCCCATGCTGAAATGCAACAGAATTCGACTTTTTCATGGAGAAATTGGTGATCACAATTCTGAAAAGGTGATGCTGTGCTATAGTCAGCCAAAATTAAGACCGCCTGAAATTAATTTGAATCTCTCTCCTTAGCTGGCACACTAGCTTTTTATGACATTTGTGGGAATTCTGAGACCGTCAATCCTGCCTCAACAACAAAAAGATTGCTCTTGGATTTAAATCCATTTTTTTACAAGCAGGCTGACAGACGTCTCTCTCCTCATCCCCTTCTTCCCACTTTTGTAGATATATATGTAAACACAAAAGCAGGTATATCTTACATAGATCTCATTCTCTTGAGGAGTCTGGAAAAAATATTAGTTACTATGCTACATCATGGGAATCAAGTAAAAAAACCAAATTTTCATACCAGTAAATGTAAAGGTGATGTTGTGGGACCTTTGGCTGATATTTTCTCCCAGAGACCTCTCCGAACATAATGGACTGTGGTCCCAGCAATATTGAATGTTCCAGAATGCTCAATCTTCCAATCACTATTGATTGACTGTTTTCCAGCATCCCTAAGAGCTGCAAAATACATGAAAAAAAACCAATATAAAAGGTGTCTGCTCAGTAGTGATTTTCTTCTCCTCTCACTTCCTGTTTGGATAATTTAAAAAGTAGGTGAAATTCACCTAACTCTGCTTGCAAGGATGGATCCTACTGTACATGAACTTCAGTTGGTATGTGCTTCAGAAACACATTCTGGAGGGAATGCCTGGCAAAATCGTGTGTACTTAACATTACTTTATGTTAGTATCAGTGTTTTAATGCCTGAGAAGAATGACTGGCTCTAGCATAATTCATAATTTAAACACTGAACTACTTAAAGGCAAAGGGAACTATTCTCTGATCCCAGGGAGGCCATTTCTATAATCCATAGAAGCATGGAAAACACAATTTTCACAAGAGACTCGTCAAGATTTGTGAAACTAGGCTAAAACTTAAAAAAAAAAATAATTCTAGTTCAGAATTCTTCCCTCTCTAATAACTACACTTGCCTTTTCTGCACCATAGAATGTGATAGGAATTTATACACTTTCACTACATAATTGCATGCTTTAACAAATAGAAGCTTGTTCTTTTTGGCTTAAACATTTCTGATGCTGACCTAATTTATATTTAAAAATATGATCAAGTCATGTAAGATACATTTCATCCATGGCAAACATTAGTTTTCTATAGTAAATGGAATAGATTCTTCCGTGAATTATTTGTAATTGTTTCTATTTTGTTTTACTTTATTTTATTTTATTTTGTTCCAAACAGTTCTGAATAATCATGTGAAATAGACTTTAAGACACCTTCTGTACAAGAAGTTTTACACGTTTGACTTCATTGAAATTGCATGTTTGGCATCAGATTGTTGTAAGAGAACCTCCACATGTTCCAAAATTTCCCTTTATAAAGTTGTAAGTTAATGTGAGTCACTCCTGTAATCATGTCCTCTCCTATTCATATTTATACTGTTATGTTTTGTTTCCATGGGAAACAATGGCAACAGGCCTATGGACTGGCAGGAATCCAATTGAGTAAGACACCACTGATGTATACCACTGCAGCACTGTGTAATAGATGTTAAGGCTATAAAATCCATTAACACTGCATAAGTCTCGTACTAAAAAGAATCAGTGATTGTACAAGATTTAAAAAACAGTATTTAAAGTTTAAGCATTCAATTGTTAATGGTAATTAAGTTATATTAATGTTCAAACTGTTGGGGCTAATCCTTTTCTCAGTGGAGAAATTAAAAAAATATACTCCAACATGCAAGGTCCAGCCGGGTCATGCTGCTCAGATGGAGCAGCATCCTCTCCCCAGAGAGCAGCAGAAATTATTCTGTCTGGTCTTTAAAATGAACGTGTGTGCCATAGCATGCAGACATGTGCAGGAAACTGGAATTCCAGCTCAGAATACAGAAATATGCCAGATCTTGCATTTTCTGCTTTCAGATTCCTCATATGAGTCACTGGTCTTAGACAAAGTCAGAAAGTGTGTCCTCAAGCCTTGAATTTGGACTTGGATTCAGGCAGTGTAGCTTCTGTTCTTCACTCTGTCACACCCCATTTTGTAAGCAAGTTCTCTAAGTTTTATTCCATACTGCACACATATTCCTATCCTTCTTAACTTTTGACAGAGGAGGTTGCTCTGTACAAAGTAACCCAAAATAGGAAGAACATTCAAAACACAAGATACCTTCTCTCAGGTGATTCAAGCAATACACCTACAACTGAAAACCAAAGAAAACCTGGACTGGGAGAGGCTACCACAACTGTAACCACAACCACAATTTCAGTGCTAAACCAAGGGGATTAATTACAACTGTATCTCTGTAGAACATACAACATTATAACAGCGGCATTTAAGTGATGGTGATGAGTGCAATGTATTTTTTAATTACTGTGCCAGGACTATACACCTTTCCAATTTTAAAATGAGGTGTGAGAGGCTAACAAACAAATCACAATTCAGTTATTGCATCTTTCATTTCTCAGTGGGAAGGAACAGTGCCTTGGTTCTGGTCTTCCACTTGGTAAATCTGTACCTACTAATCTTTTTTTTTTTTTTAATACAAATCACTCTACCGTATTAACTTTGTGAATTTTGTTTTCTGCTTTGTCCAAAATATAGTCATATTTCCAGAAAAGTATCAAAGTAATGCCATTTTGACTGACCCTCACTTTTCTATAGAAAATGTAAAAGATATCTGAAATTCAATTCTAAATGAAAGTACATTCACTAATATTTTTTGCCAAAGAAGTATTTGCTTCACTTCCATTCAGGTTATCAGGTGTCCTTTCAATACACCTTAAGAACATTAAGACTTGAGATTTAAGTAATTTTTGAAAACAGCAGGGCTAATGCTGACTGATTACTAATTGCCAGTGTCCTTTTCATCATCCTATCCTCTTCTAATTTGGTGCAATAGTCTCTTTTCTTCAACCACTGGGGACTTCACCGGGCTGCCCTGATTTTTCAAATATACTTGAGAGTGGCTTGATAATTACATTATAAAGTTCCCTCAGGACCACGGGATGCTTCTCATTAGGTTCCATATATTAGCATATGTGCACGTTCCTTGGGTGGTCTTAAACTTGATCTATGATGGGAGGAATTTCATTCCACCTCTCCCTGCCCTGATGTTGAGGGACTTGAAAGATGTGGAAAAAGTGTTTACCACTGAGTCAAAAGTGGAGTAAAAAAATTCTGAAGCACTGTAGCCTTCCCCATGCTCACTGTCATTAGTTTTTCCTGCCTTATTTTTCAGTGTGTGTTGTGGGTGTGTGTATTTTCTTCACTATTCCATTTCTGACTAAAAACTTGTAGAAACTCTTATTAATCTCCCCCTTCCTGGCCAAAATCATCACTACCTGTGCCCTGTGCCCTAGTTTTCCTGAATGTATCCCCACATATATGAGCAGCATCCTTATATACTTCCCAGGATACATGTCCCTTGTTCCACTGCCTGTGCATTCCCTTCTTACACTTTAGTTTGATCAGGATCCTTACTCACCCATGCTATTCTCCTGCCTTCCTGATTTCTTATATGTTGGAATAATCAAGTGCTTTTGCAATCTAGGAAAAATTATTATCCTTAATTGTTATTAAAAACTATTATCCTAAATCTTTAAAGAGCTGCCAGCTCTATTTTGCTCCTGTATACCCAAGGGCAGTTTCCCAGTTGTACCATCTATCAATTCCTTAGACAACTGAATGTTCGCTCTCATAAAGTCCTGGCTTTAGTCTTCACCTGGCCCAAATCCCTAAAAACCATGAGTTCCAGCAGGGCATGATCATTGCAGTCTAGGCTGCCACCAAACTCTCTAAATAGTTCATCTGTGCTGGGAAGCAACCAACAACGTCCAGGAACACTATTACTCTGGTCTATAATTTCAATTAAGAACTTATCCTCAATACACTCCAAGAGTCTCCTGGACTGTTTACAGCTTGGTGTGCTGTTTTTCCAGCAGATATCAAGTTACTGAAATTCCCGAGCCAGATCAGAAACTGGAAGCGTGAAGCATGATTCCTGTAGCTGAAGCAAGAGTATTTAATCAACAGACTCTGCTTGGTTAGGCAGCCTGTTGTAACCCCCAACAAAGAAGTTTCCTGTGTTGGCCTGGCCCATAATTTTTACCCATAGGCTCTCAATCACTTCCTACAGTCCTCTATATGTGAAAGGAAAGCATGTTTAGTCTCAGGAGACTCTAGCCTCAGTTTTGCTCTGGGGCGTGTAGGGGAGATGGGACCAGGTTCTCAACTGGCTTGCCTTGAAATCTGAAATTACATGCTCTGCAAAGATTCAACAGATTTAGTTCTAGGTATTTTTAAACTATTAACATGGTCAAGAATGAGGGATTCAAAAATTTTCAGACACCATCTGCTTTCCCACAAGCTCCTGTGTCAAATTGTGGCACAACATGCTTTTTTTTTTAACCAGGAAGCATTTCATAAAAGAAATCACATGGAACACAACACACCTATAGGCTGGATGCCTATAAGAGCACAGCCAATTACATCATACTGTGTTACACTGCAAATGTGAGAGATCTATCCTCCCCCTGAGGTAGCCTGATCGCATATTTGAAAATAATGACACAGCTAACCCACTTCTTTAGTTCAGCTGAAAATCAACAGTTTCTCTCATTTCTGATCAGCACAAAAGAATTTCAGGGCTAAGACTGTAAGTAATTTCTATAGTTATATTCCACTATAACCCATCACATTCATTCATTATAAAGCCTAGACCTGTTATGTCATTATTCAAGTGTCTCATGAATGAGCTCTCTAATTTTAAATCCTAGGGCTTCTAAGACAGAAATATTTTCATTTTCATTTTATATATATTTGCTTAAACCCTGTAACAATAATGGTAACAAAGTGTACTCTCCTGAACAACTTCTTTAGACCTCTTTAAAAGATAAACACTTTTTGTTTAATCAATGAAAGATAATTTCACTTAATTGGAAAAACTAAACGAAAACAATCACTGTGATTTATGTTTGTGTAATAGAAGATTCAGACAATTCAAAATAGTGCAAAGAAATACTTTTCTGCTTTTTCAGTCTACTTTTAGAACTTCTGTTTGATTTTGTTAGTGAACTGCTATATGTTGTCCAGTGTCTGAGCACAAAATTCTTTTCAGTAGTTTTAATGTGCTTTCCATATGAAAAATTCAAAATGTGCAAGTATGCACAGACATTTACATAATCTAAATAGAGTTTGAAATATTCTTTACAGAAGATGAGACAAAAGTCCAAAAGAAGACCTATATGAAAAATGGTTCTGTAATAAATTGCTCACTTCCTTAGACAAGTTCTTCACAGATCTATTTTTCTACTCAGAGCTTTGTTCAATGACAAAAGCATTTCACTGTTGAGCAAAACAGGACATTAACACTAAAACTTGTATAATACTTACCTAAATAACTGTGAGCTGGTTTTTCTTCCACAACTTTGATTCTCCTTGCTCCTGCAGGTATCACCAAAGCTTCCACATAACCTAAACATGAGACCAAACATCCTAAGTTAAACAGAAAACCAGAAAAGCATAGAAAAGTACATCTTGAATGTTTTCTCATTTCTTCTCCCCTATTTTGCTTTTTAAAGCAGTTATAATATATATAGCAAGTTATAATGTATATAGCAATACTCTGAAGATTTTTGCAAAATTGGAAGAAAAGCTCTGGAACTTTGCATAATATGTAATATATATACAACCAATAATTAAAAGAGTATGGCACAGTAAGCATATCAAGAACTAGTGAGGCTTGGAGACTGAGGCTGGAGCAGGTGAAGTTATTTCTGGCTAAGTAGCTTGGTATCATCATGACCACCAGATGACTATAAAAGAATTCCAACTTCACTCAGCATGTAGAGATGAATGGTATGGCACTAAAATCTAAACATCCTTCTGCTGCTTAGTTTTTAGTTTGTTTTATGTATTTTTTGGTCCATCTCCTTCTTGATTCAACATATTCAAACCCTGTTATGATAGGCTTTGGTTTTGAAAACTATTTATTAGTTATTTGCTTCAAATTGAGGTTGTCTCTTGATAGTGTGGGACTAAGAGAGGATGTTTAACTAGTTGCTTTAAATAAAACACAGTGAAAAGGCAATGCAAGTGGAAACCACTGTGCAGGCAGGAATGTCATTAATAAACACATATTTTAGATTATCCAGGTAAACTTCACAAAGGGAAAAAATACACCCATATTTTATTACGTGTAGCTATATGATATTCTACACCAAAATAGTTAGCATTTATAACACTTTTTCAATAATTCTGAAATGTGAAAATTAAAGCAGCATCTTTCTGTAAGAGTTAATAATGCTTTCTAAATACTGCTTACAGCTTCTTGAGAAGGAAGATAACTTACACAGGTGTTAAGATGGCAATACCACAATACTGAGGATTGATACAGCACCCCGAAAAATCTTGAAAATGTGTGGATATTCACATTAGCAATAGAAGAGAGCTGACATAATGTGATTTTATTAGCAGGAACCTTCTTTGCTGTTTTTTGTATCTTGTAGTCCTCCAGATTCATCTGGGGTTTGGAATCCTTGCTTTGCCTTACATTCTGCTTGAGAGGCCCAGACATAAACATTTGACGCCTATGTCTAAATTTCCCTTCTTTCCTAAAGTACTATACTTCAGTCTAAAATGCACTGAAGTCCTTTATGTTTCAAAGATACACTGCTTCTAATTACAGTATTTTTGATGTGATTTCCTTACCACCTCTAAATTCTGCATGTTTTCTACTCAAGAAACTGAAAGTGAAATGGCAAACAAATGCTGAAAGTTGGCCAAATGCTGTTTCAAAGATTTGTATACACTGTGCAAGATTCACATTATTAGGACTTCAATTCTACTCTTCTGAACGTTATTGTACTGATATTGTATTGTATAGCATACAATACATTCCGTATTGTATTGAGCCAGTAAGTCATTCCCATTCACAGGACAGGTCAGAGCAGCATTTGGATATGTCATGTTCATTTTACATTAGAAAATCTATTGGCTTGTTATGATATGTTATTTTTAGTATAAAATAATGAGTAATGAGGAGGTATTAGACTTCTTCTTGCATTCGGCTTTATGATTTTTCACTGCCTAGCTTAGTTTAGTAACATTATTCTAGATTAAAAAAATCATAATTTGGATATTTATTTTGACGAACACTAAATGAATCTAAACACTAAAAGAATTTACAACACTCAATTTGCTAAAAATATAAACCTAATCTCTTATATCCCTTAAAAATCAGTCTCTCCTAAAAAATAGAGTGTATATTAATGTAAGATATTTCCTCCATTTTGCAATTGAAATAGCGTGCAAAATTTTTGCAACGAATTTTAAAATACCTATGCATTCTTATCCTGAATGTCTCATCATCTTTAAAAAGCTAGATCTAAAATTCTTTTGAGGATCTGCATAATTTTAAGAAATATAGCTTTTTTAATTTCCCAGTGCTCCACATAATCAAAAAGCCACTGGTTTCCTTAATATTTGAAATAAACAAACAGACATTACCTGCTCCTCTGGTATGGTTAAAATCACCTTTAATAACTTTGCATGACTTTCCATTACCATTGCAAATACCACAATGATCTTCACGAGCCAGAGATCCCAATATACCATCACAGCCAAATTTCTGTGGGAGAAGAAAGTAAAAGCTATTGAGGCACAGGCTACATTTTTCATAAAGTTGCTTTTAGTATCAGGTGCACCTCACCTCACCCTTGTGCAAGGTGCCTGGCCAGCATGACCCAGCCCTGCTGAGAAGGAGGGTTGCACCAGCTCATGGCAGAGATCTGTCCCACAGAGAACTCCCCTGTGACTTCATGTAGATTGCTGCATTCCCTCTTCCTATATGGTAGGCTAACTCTACCAGATTCTCCAAGAGAAACTCAACTGCATTCCCATCTCCTGGTGGGACCTGTGGCACATCAGAACCACTGTGCAACACACACCCCAAAGATCTTCTCCTAAGAGAATGCAATGTGCTTCTCCTGCTTTTTACTCAAAATATGGATGGTTCTTTGCTATGCCTGCAATGGTAAAGTGCCATTAATACCAGCCTAAGGACTTACTCTGAATAGGGCATAAACAGGTCTAGAATATGTAAATATAAATTGTACCTGTGTTTTTCTAAAAAGCATTCAATTTAAAACAAATTAAGTTTACTCAAGCATCTCCACGTTACTGATAAGACACATGAATTAATATCAGGGGTAGCTTGATAACAACAATAAAGTTAATATATGCGGGCCTGATATGAAATAAAAACCTTTTGAAATTTTAACATAAATGTGTGCTTGGTGTGTGCCTGTATATCCAAGTTCAAAACAAATAATTCATACCTGGCATCTACCATCTGCACAGACATCTAGCCCATGCTGGCCACAGGAAGTCCCATCCATCACTTTTTCTGTTAGAAGAACAGGCTGATCCTTTCCAGCCGGTGAACAGAACAAAGCACATGGCTTTTCTGTAGCAGCAATGGATGGAAAAACATGCATTATTGGAAAAAGGTAACTTTAGAAATACAGAATTATCCTCAATACTGATCGTCAAAACTGATACTTGCTATGTGTGTCATGCATCTACATTAGCATCATGCATTTTAGACACAGAGAAAACAAAAAATATTTTAATCTATTTCTTAGCTGTTTGAAAAACTTGAGTTTTTTCTTCCTATAGCATGCTGTTGCTATAAACTTGGCCTACATAGTACTCATGTCATGCTTGTTGTTGCAATTAAGAATATACACATTACAGCTGTTGGAATATTTTGGTTGTAATCTATACTATATTTTTGGCAGATCATAAATATTGGTTAAAAAAGAAACTTAACACTTTCCAGCCTTTATAACTGTGCAGGTCAAGGAAAAAAAAATGAAGCAACTGACACACCCTGGGAAGAAAAACAAATGAATGTACAAAGTTCACATTTAAAAAACCCAGCCAAACAAACAATAAAAAACAAAACAAAAACAAAAACCACAAGACCCCTGGAAACATTATTCCTAACATTTTTTATGAAGTTCAAGCAATTTTCTACTAAATTTCTAAAACATTCTGTAAATAATTTCTAATTATGAAAGAGCATAAAAAATGTAGTAATACCCAAGTATTCCAATGTATCCAAGTATTCCTAATGGCCACATTTATAAACAATGAAGTTCGTTTCATCACTGTGAAAATAATAGTGAATAAAAGAAACGAAGCCTCTTCCCAGTGGAAATGAAGCCTCTTCCCAGTGGTCACTAAGTACAAAACGACAGGATTTTTTAATATCTTTGTTCGCAGACATACTGACTCAGAACTTCTTCCTAAATCTGTTGCAGATTTTTAAAAGGATAAAAGTCAATCCTGAACTTGAAACTGATTTCACTTGGACACAGTCTATGCCACTCTGACTTCATACTGACTTCTAGATTCCTGGAGTGCATTTTTATTAGTAAATTAAACAGTTCCAGGAAACATTCAGGGGCACTGGAATTCTACTGTCTATACAGCTGAACTGTAAAACAGCCTATGCCGCAGTTTTTTGCATGTGCTAACTAGCACCAGTTCAGTCTAGACTGGAAATTGCCATCTGCAAAGGACTGTTTTCAAAAAAGTAGTTTTAGCATGCAAAAGAGCAGAAAAGTACAGACAGAGGAGTTTTGTGCCAGCTGACTCACACAACAGAGTGGTCTGGGCACATTTAAATTACTAAAATTGACAGAGCCTCGGGGTATCACTAGAGGACCAGATGTGATCTCTTCTACCAACATGTGAAGCTAGTCAGACACAAGCCATCTCCAGCTAAAGAGCTGCCTGAGTCTGTGCCCTCTGCATTCCAATTATACTACTTAAATAGTAACCTCAACGTGCCCTGGGGGCTTTAAGCATGTATCAGCATTTTTAAAAGGAATACTCAATTGATGACCTAAACACGATTTTAAAGACAGTGAACTCAAAGAGACAGCAGCTAAACAACACCAGACAACTTCAACAGACTACAGGAGATCTATTTTGGACATGGTGCACAGTTAGTGTCCACTAAGAGAGCAAACAATTAAGGATTTGAGAATAACATATACTGGGGATACTGGCACTCTCTGGCTGGTTTACTTTTGTTTCTCCTGAGGGACACCTCAAGATAACAGGATCACTCAGAACAAAGTTAGATGAAAGCAACCATCGGTACTCATTAACATGGCACAAGAGAGTGTCAAGATCTTTTCATCTGAATGAAACCACATTATTCGAAGCCAGATGTAAACAAACCATGTGTTCCTGTGCTAAAACAAAATTTAGTCAAGCAAAACAAAACTAAGTTACTTGATAAGCACATACGTAATAGTTGGAAGTTCTTTTTACAATGAAATGAGCTAACATACCAGCCTGAGGAAAACAGTACCACAAGTTTTCCCTTTGGCACCTTGAGAAAAGGCTTAGAAGAAATGAAAACCACCTCCTTGAGTCAGGCATATATACACTGATAGCAAAACAGTCTTCTATGCTTTTTAATGTTTTCTGATAAATTGTTTCAATAGTAAAAACAATTTGCAGTAGTGAACTCCTTAAAATTTGGTAACACAAATTCACAGTACTCCTGTGTCTTTCTAGGGTTTTCT
This sequence comes from Sturnus vulgaris, assembly GCF_052056855.1. Classification (NCBI taxonomy): domain Eukaryota; kingdom Metazoa; phylum Chordata; class Aves; order Passeriformes; family Sturnidae; genus Sturnus; species Sturnus vulgaris. The sequence continues at coordinate 38,264,376 of NC_142283.1, read as the reverse complement.
TTATTATGGTCTGCTATGATTTTCTGAAGTTCTCAAGTCAACTGTTTTCATAACTGGTGTGTTTTTGTTGTGCTTTTTTTTTTTTTTCATTTGTTTTTAATTTAAATAAAATTAAAACACAAAAATTCACAGAAAATTCAGTGGGTTGAATTAGCTGTTCACTTTTCTAACAAGAAGGAATTTGTTTTCCCTATGTTGTACACCAAAATCGTTGTTGCAGATAATCTAAGTCTGATCTTACTATACTCGCACTCGAGCATTTTCCTAATGACATGGTATGCAAGCAAGTTTGTTGCACGGAAGCATTCATACAGTATGCCAGAACTTTGCATGCAATAGGTATTAGGATTTATAGAAATCTTACCGAAGTTTACAGCATACATTATCTACACATTGCTGCCAAATCAAACACTGATAGTTGAAATACTCACAAAGTTAAACCAGAAGTTCTCTCCTTCCTCAAAAACAAAGGCTCACAACATTTGCAGTGTCTTTTTGGCTTTGTAGGTTAAAAAAAAGGCCTGATACATGCATGTTTAATGATGGAGCATTACTCTAGAAATCTGTATTTCTGAGTGACTTCATACTACAATTCTGATTAAAAAGGAAAAAGCTGACTGGATTTTCATTCAAATGTAGTTACTACCTATAAGGAATGACAAATTCAATAGGAACAAAACCCAAAATATTCTAGAGCATACGAAAGTACCACTAGATCTTGTCTATGGAATTAAAATAACTTACCAAAAATACTGGGCTTGAGGTTTGTTAGTTCGCTTTAGTCTTAAATATATATTTCTTGATAAACAACAATATCAGCAAGCTACAAGCCATATAAGCAGATTAAGAGAACAAAGGAGATGGTTTATACTTACCATCATCAATGACAGCTTGCCACTGGTGCACATGCTTCTGATATGAAGATCTGACACTGAAAGCTTGACACTGCCAGTCCCTAAAGGCAGGCACACCAGCAGGACAAGAAGGATTTTCACAGACCCTATACTGCATTGTGGGCCCATGACACTCTCCTTCAAGGCCTGAACTAGAAAAGATGACATAAATACAACCCTTTACTGTTGGCAATATTTAGTTCAACTTACAGTATAGCTTACTTATGCTAGACAAAAATTAAAAATATCAGGCTTTTTTGTTGACACTTAGCATTCAGAAATCAGCCATGAAAAACTGAAGTCACAGAAGAAAACATGTTTGCCTTCTCTTTGTATTGGTTACATTACATATAAGGAATGATGGGTGCTAAGCCATAATTTACACTTAGCCCCAAGAAAGCACTAGGACTAGTAGGAGTTCAGTCAGGAGAACCTCAGGTGCAGTTTTGATACAGCTGAGATGATTTTTCTCTATCTGGGAGCCAAAGGGGCTACTGAAAGGAAACAACACCTACAGATTTGCTACCTCTCCTATTTCTATGAATGTGGTGTTACAGGGTTCAGACAAATTCTTTGTTTCTTTTTGGTCACTCCAGTTGTGCTTGCAGGTCCTAACGACCAAATGTAAAAGAGGACAGAACTGCAGAAACTGGAGTAATTTGGAACTTTCCCTCGAAAAATGAATTAATGACGGTCTTAATTAACTAAGATATCCATAAATTCTAGAAATAGCTTTAAGGTATCCACCTGAAAGTGGTGTTTAGATGGCATGAACTACGAAAGAACTCTTCATATCAAAATTTCTGTTAAATCCTCATGCTTTTGTATAGCCATATCCAACTTTTCTTCAAAATCCTTTATGCAAATTTATCTCTTTTAAACCCCCTGTCTATTTAACCCCAAAATCTGCAATCTAATAATTCTTCATTTTCCCCTTTGTATTTTAATTTTTTTAACACCACTGACTTAACTCTTATCCACTCTGGTTTGATTTTCCCTGTACTTACCTTATTATTCTGCCCTGTTCCCACTCCTATGCCTATACTTTCTTTTTTTTTTTTTTTTCACTTAGTGTATAAATGACCCACAAAAATTGAACAGGTACTGAGCAATTAAAAGGAAAACACCTTTTAGCTGGTCACGGAGAGATAGTAAAACAAATTTCAGTCAAGTCAAAAGTAAAAAATCCCTTATCTCCAAAAGCAGAAGGTTTTCATTTTCACAAGATAGGCAATCTAAATTCTGTTTCCAGATAGTCCATCTAAATGTCTGAGAAACTGGTAGAAAGATCTGTTTTTAAAACCTTCAGTTCCTTGGTTCTCCAGATGAGATGCAGAAGTCAATCTTCTCAAGTAAAAAAATTTAAAGACTAGAATTACATAGTGACAATCTGCAAGTCAGAAAATGTGAATTTAATTTTCTGTTGCTTCTTCAGGTGAAGCTTAAGAAGGAAGTTTTATTCTTCTATTAATATTATCTAGGGCCTTGACAAAAGCAGAAAAGATGAAAAATAGTGTTGCCATGCAGTAAAATACCTGAAATACCTATTGTTCTAAGCGTTTTTCAGTATTCACAAAGTATTAATTTCTTAGATAAAGGCCAACTGTATCTTCACGGGGTCCTGTTCTCATGTAAATTTTGTACAGACATTCTGGTGCACAGCAATGGAAACCCGTTTTTACCCAGGGCATTTGCGCTGCCGACTGCTGATTCCAGTGTTGCAGGTGCGGCTACAGGTGCTCCAAGCGCTCCACTCGCCCTCCACGTGCTCGGCAAAAGAGGTCCGATTGATACAATCTCCAGCCTTACACCACTAGGGGAAAATTCAGCTCTTAGGTAAATAAATCAAGGCATACGCAAAACAATTCACTTCTCCACCAGCACACAGGAAGCACAACATAAACATTTGGTTCTATACATAGTTTTCGTATCAGCCATCTATATTTTTGCCTAGTGCTCTCCAAGGCTTTTCTATCTGTCCTAGTAAATGCAACAGCCAAAGACCTTCCGCTGGTTCAGTGGCCGTGGAGCAGGTTTGAGGTGGTCCACAACCTCAAAAAGAAGTTCATTTCCAATGAAGGATACCTCCTAGAAATGGTATCCATACTATGCTGTCTCTCTTCATTTTAAATTGGGCACTGCCTAAGAAATCATTTTAGGGTACAGCCCAAACCTATTACAGGCATCATTGTCCCGCTGAATTGTGCACATGATCACAGCAGTGTCCAGGGCAGTTCTCAGGACTTGCTTGCTTCAGCACGACAGCTCCCACCAGGAGCAGGAACTTCACTGTCCCTCATTATCCAGTGACAATTTCAATAGAAAGATATATTACAAGTAATAGAGAAAATGAGATTTTTTTTCACCACTTGTATTCAAAGACAAAATGGAAGCTTCAAAAAGCCAGTAGTGAGAAAGTCCAGAGAATTTCTGGCATTTATTAAAATAGTAATAATAAATTCAATGATTTTGCATGCATATATTATTTCCCAGGAAAACTGTAATTTCTCACTCAAAAACTATCCAATCACTATTGTAATGCTCTGTAACCTATGTCCATGTCTTGTACAAATCATCATAAACTCTGCAGAAATTAGTGCTTTATCAAATTATACCAACTTAGTATCTGTCCCATGTATTAGGAAGTAGAGGTATTTTCCAGCCTTAACCATTTCATGATTCAGCGATTCAGCAATTACAATTCAATGATCACTTAATGCCATTAACATTAGTAATTTAACTAATTTATTTCTACATTCTGAACTGTTGGTGAATGACTTTTATCAATGGATAACAGACTTCACAAATAAGTCTTCTATTTATAGCGAAACAAAAGGTGTCACTAATGCAATAGATAAAGACTTCTGTTTCTTTTAGAATACACTCCTGTAACTTTTACTGTCCATGCTAAACGTTTATCTGGTAACCTATTCACCTACAGTCTGAAACTGGTCTTTACTGATCAATTGATCTTAATTTTCTCTCTTAAATAATCACATGACAATGAAGGCATTATTACTCCACTTTTTAAAAAGTCTTCATGTAGAGTGGTTCCATGTTTATATTAGATTTACAACTAGGAACTATAAATTTTGTAATGCTCTTGGATGTTCCAAACCAGAAATGCTCATATACATTTAAAGTTATTGCTTCAGATAAATACGGATTTTTCAATCGAGATAGCATCTGCCCTCTGCAAAGTCTAATGGATTTTTAAAAATCCTTTACTCAAACCCCAGCCAAGCAGGACAAGCTATGCAGATGACATTTCCATCACTTCCTAAGATCCTAAGAGGAACAGAAGACAACAATACTTCATCTCCACAATACCAATAAAAAAACCCCAATGCCAGTGATCTGTATAACCTAAACCTCATCTCGGACTGTTAATAAAACAAACAAGAACAATTCTTTCTTATCCCCTGCAATATTTTGGTGATGTCTGCTTAGTTTTTTACTGCTATACATAGATAAGTTATTCCTATAGCCTGGCTCAATGAACCATTTTAATTACAAACAGTAACTCTGGGTAATTATCATAATAGGTTCTGCTTTTTTATTCCATTGCTATTCCACAATGTAAAAAATGTGATATCAAACAAAACACAAGTCCCTTGCTTTTCAGATACTGACTTCAGAGAGCATCAACCACAAACTTTATCAGAATTAAAATATTGAAGCAATTGTCATTGTTTTAGAGATACGAACAGAAATACAACCTGGTTTTCCTTAAGCATGCAAAATTATATTATATTAACATTTTATATTAATTGATTGATTTGATTTTAGGAGAATATTGAGAGTCCTGGTGAATGTAATGTAACTCAAAGAGTAAATCATTCCCGTGGGAAATGGCTGACAGCACAATATCTTGAAAATCCTAGGACATACGTTATGCTCTTTCTCTGTTTTCTGTTTGAGGTTACTTATATTCATTTACAGATATATACAAAGATTACAAATAATTTTAACTGAAAAGCTCTTGAAGGACAATTTATATAAGTCTGACTTGGGTGATCATTTAATTTGTCTGTGATATCATGCTTTTAATGGGATTTGTCACTCTTATACATGCAGCAACACTATAAATATTTCTTGACAAAATTTATCCTGAAAGATTTCAACAACAATCTGTATCAATTCCTTCAAAGAGACTAAATATCTAAGAATTTCTGTATCTTTGAAAGCTTAAGTTTCTATTTACAGTTGGAAGAGCAACAATTGTACTTTATTCATAAATATGACAAAAATGAAAATGAATTTGAAATAAAATGGTGTAAATATCAAAACTTCTGTCTCTTGAACTAACTTTTTTTTAATTCACTGGTTTTAGGGAAATATTATCTTTTTTTTGTATCTATATTATAAAATATTTCATATATAATACATTCAACCGTAGTTGAATAGCTTATTTTTATGATAATTGAGGAAAGTTGGAACTTTAAAGAAGCACAAAGATCTATTCAGTTTGTTTCCTTACATGTTAGATGTTCAGTATAATTGATACTGCTTTTCCATCAGAGGCATACCTTTCCAGTATCACAGTCTGTTCCATCCATTGGTGGATCCAGTTTAGTTTTGCATTCTTTCTCACTTTCCACCTTACACCACAACCCAGTGCAAATGACATGCTGAAAACCAAATAAAGAGTAAGCACAAAATTTATCTTATCCAAAATTACTTTCTCCATGCCATCCACTAAATATTGTCTAAATTTACTAGTTTGATGGTACTGAGATATGTTTAAAGACATATTAAACATGCAAAAAACCCCAAGTAGGCAGACCTTGCTTAGACTTTTACTAATCATGCTTCTCTAGGACTTCCAGATCCCTCTTGTTCGTGCTACCCAATGACCACTGTTGTCATGCTCTTCAGTGATTCATATTTCCTCTAGAATTCATTTATTACTCAAGAAAAAAGAATCAAAAAGCCATGGAACCTGATCTCCGCCAAGAAGACACAGTTACCTGACAAATGAAATATTTTTGCTGGAAAGAAGAGAAGGGAGATGACAGGGTTGCAAGTCAGTCATGAATTTTAGAGATGGAAAGAAAAGCCCTCTGAAGAATCAGAACAAGAGTTTTTACTTTACTCAAAAGAAAGCCCAGTCTTGCAGGATGCTGGCTCACATTTCCTGGATTTCCTGGCAGCTTTCCCTATTTTTCTTTAAAAAGTCCTCCTTCTCCCATGGTTTTCAGTCAGGACTGCATTCTCCTTGCTGTCTGTTCCCCCTTACCAATAAACCATGTGGAAGAGAAGAGAGGTCCCATAGGGCTGAACTGTGGCCTGAGCATTACTGCATATGCACAGTGACCCTCCACAATGTATACTGCCCAAAGAGGGGCAAGAAGGATCAGGAGAGGGGGAGGTGTTGGAAACCGGATAAAAGATAAAGAACAGCTGGGTTTTTAAAACCAGGGCTGCCAGAAGACCTGCTTTTTCTAAGTGAAATTATTTCTTATATTGCTACACCCAGTATGAGTCTCTGTGCCTTTCACACTATGCATGAAGAACGTGTCACAAATCTTAAGCGACCTTGAAAAAAGACTCAAAGCAAATAAAACATAATTCAACAAAAGATTGTGTCTGAACCAAGGAACAGAGCAGTTCCATTGGGAGCTTTATGTGTAAAATGTCTAACATCAGTTATCAAAAAAAAGAAAAAACCACAAAGACTGTAGAGATCTGAAGCACTGTACAGAAACAAGAGACAGGATGGCAGCAGCCAGACTCACTCCTGATTCATCCTGTAACAGTGTTTTGCTGAAGCTGAGCTAGCAACACAACACCAGCTTATGTATGACTCCAAAGAACAGCTACAGAAGTTCTGTCCTGTTTCTGGGTAATTATAGCAAGCATTTTTCAAGTAACGAACTCTAATTTCTGTTCTCGTTCATTGTTTTTTTAAACAATGTAGATGATAACAATATTAGATGAGATAGAGTATCAGATGTTCACAACAAAGTGCTTCCATACCAAGTAGGAAATAAGAGACATACTGTTGGAACTACTCCACAAAAATGTTAATTTAATGGTCCTAATTAATTTTTTTTTTAAATCTTTAATCCTCATTTATGAGTGAATCCAACTGTGGAAAAGCCACCCATATTTATCCAAGTTTACAAAAAATACAGGCAAATTTTCTCTTGTGCCATCGCATTTTTAAGTATATTATCTTCCTTTTTCCCTGAAACACTTTGATTTTATGCTTAACTTCACTTGTATTGCAGAATGGCTTACAACACAAATTCTTAACAAATCTAGAAACAATTGTTCTAAATATAGAGAGGCATTAAGTCAGATTTGCAGGGTTTTGGGCATTTTGGGTATCTAAACACAGAGACGTACTGGAACCGTGTAAACTAAATTAAGAAAATCAAATCAACACCCTTTGCTTGCTAATGTGCATTTTATACATCTGCATATTTCTACAGATCAGATACTTGTTTAACACCTCCCTATGAACCACGGCCTAACTTCCCCAGATAGAAACTACTTCAGGCTTTAAGTGAACTGTATTCTAAAAATACTAATTTCACCAACTGCTAAAATAAGCACTCAATATTAGCAGACTTTAAAATTCCCCAACGCAAGAAAAAAGAGGTATGGAATTACTAAAATTGGTGATTTACTTGTAAGTATTTTTTTCCTGGGCTTTTCATTTCAGTCAAATCGCAAATAGACCCTTTAGTTACTCTTCAGACTGTATTTCTATTGCAGAGGTATGAGATACGGAGATTACTGTCAGCATCTAAATTTTGACAGGTAAGGATTTCTGTAAAAGGCAAGACCCGAACACACAATATGGGTTTTTCAGTAGCAACCAGCAATGAAGCAGATCTGGACTGATTTGAAAGCAAACAGAAATCTGGAGGCCAACTGAGGCACAGACTTCTACACCAGGATTTTAATCCTCAGAAAAGAAACTTTCTTCAGCCAAAATATGGATAGGTAAGGTAACATTCACAAAGGTTTACCAGTTATCTATGGTAAGTATAGTTCAACAGCCATCACAGCTTTCTAGCTGAGCCAAGGGAAGAAACAGACTTTGGAGATTAAGAGCTTATAAAAAAAAACTTTTAGTTGTGACATTAGACTATTCACAATCTGTAACATATTTCTTTTCATGTACACTGGAAAACAAAATACCACCAAGCACACACAAAGGACTTTTTTTGAAAGAAAAAAAGTTAGTCACGAGTTTTTAACAGCAAAATCTTGTAAAACAAAACATGGAAGTCACAATCTATTATGGTGGTCACTCCAGCTTTGGAGTTTTGAGGGGGTTTTGTGTCTGTGTCTGTCTATTTAATGAAAATAGCAAGGCAGGCCTATGTGAATCAGAAGGATACATTTCCAGTCATGTAAGCATATGGAAAGAAATTTCAGTTGAGAGGAATGACAAGAGACAAAAAGGGAATTTTAGAACAGTATTTGTGCAAAGTCAAGATTGTTTAAAATGTGGTGGTTGAGATGAGGATAGATATTTCACTAGAACTATAATATTTCCATTACTTTTGTTCTTTCCATTGTGATCTTTCCCTGAAATGCCTTAAAAATCACCATGAAATATAACCAGTGTCCTATTTCTTTGCAAAGATCACAGCTGTGTTATGACAAGAACTGTTTTAGTGGAACTGACCAGATAGCATTCACATCCTGGACTTTAATCTTAAAAGCCAATATTTAATAGTTCAACAATTGCATTAAATTGTCAAGTTTTACAATCCCTTTTAATCATCAAGAACTACTTCTGGGCCATGATGTCACTGTCTGTTATGTGAAAAAATGTTAGGATCTAATTGATGCTTGCATGAGACAACATGGGCATAAAAGCAAACTTGGCTCCCTTACAAGGTAAGCATGGAGACACAATATAAATCTTGAACCTGGAGATCCACTCATGGTTTTCCAGGGTCCAAAAATTTTGCCTAGGATATAAAAAAAAAGTCTTTGAAATAAAGATGAAAAGGAAAAAATAAAGTCACCATTTATGAAAGGGGAGTGGGAGGGCCTCACTTAGGAAAATATAGGAGTAGGACCTCAGTGGTTCCTTCAGTTCTTTGCTTCATTCATTAAATTAAATAATAAAGATGAATTATTGATAGCAAGGGAATATAATTTGTATCAGTGGTATTTCTCAGAGGTGACCATGTAATATGACTGTAAAGTGCAGTCCTAAAGTACTCCTCAGTAATAACAATTGTAGAGAATTACATCTCAGCAGAAATGCACTGCCGATTTGCAGAATTAAGAATATTTTTCATCATTACTCAATTGTTTTCTTAGCTGAATAGCTGTTACATACAAAACACAGTCTCTTAATGTAGAAGACTGTATGGAAGGAACTCTGTTCATTAAATAATCTTCCAGTCTCAAAAAATGTAAGATTCTGACATAGTTCATAATTTATCTTTCACACAGCTTTACTGAAGTGCATGAATGGTTCAGCAAGTAGACCATGTCCAAAATATCCTGGGCTATAAATTGTTGGATTTAGTGACATTTAAATGAACCTTCGAGGAGTGTGTTTCTCTCATTTCCTGGCCTAAGGACAACAACTATTACCATAATAAACTTCCAGTTACTGGCAGAGTAGGACAGACTATACAGAGATTAAAGGAAGTAGCCTGGATATCATGGAATATTCATTGGTTACCTATGCATAATTAAATAATTATTGTAATTAATACAGTAACTAATGAAACACCACATTCAATTTAGAAAGTTCTTCTAAATGCTGATTTCTCCAATGGCAACCACAATAATTTGTACAATCAACACAGAGAAATTTGAGTCATCTTCATATTAAGTAAAATGCAATTATTTGCAAGGTTAGATTCAATGTATTTGTTACTTGTATCTAACATGTTTTTATTGTTGAAGATAGTAAAATGAGCTAATGAGTAACAGTGCTTCACTGTTAGATGATGTTAGTATTGCACAGTCCATGTGCTAGAACTCATGAAAGGTTTCTAGAAAGTTTAAATGGTTTGGTTCTAGCCGAATTCCAATGGCATTTCTTTTCCCCCCTTTCTTTTCATACATAGGAAAAAACATATACAAGAAGGTCAACTTCCTTATCCTCTGGGCTGTGCTCTATCCATTGCTCTGAGTTTCCCCTTCACCATAGAAATGCTATTATTCAGAAATTCTAAATCTAAATGGACTAGCAGTAAACTTCCCTAACTTAAGACTTTAAGACCCACAGTAGGTAACAAAAGGAGATCTGAATATAATGCCGAAGCTTGCTGTAAGTAGATCTTCATGAACACAGACGAAAACCAACAAGGTGATTACTAATGTCAGGAAGGAAGCTTTGGAAAAATTCTCTTCTACCTCACTATTCTCACCATGTTTCTCAGTTTTGTCCTTCGTGTCATCTATTCATTTCTCATAGATCCAAGGTTCTTAAAAATTCATTACAATAATTTCTTGGTTCAATATTGCATTATGCAATTTACAGTTTAGGATTACCAGTTTTGCAGAAGATTTTGGAAAAACTGCAGAAGGTTCTTCCCATTGCTCTCTTCTCAGAAACTGTTATTGGGGTCTCTTTTTCTAGTTAAGACCATAAGGTCATCAAGTAACACATTCGGTTTTATGATGACAACTAAAATTAAATTGCCGTTTGTCAGAAAAAAAAGAATAGTTGAAACAAACCTGGGCCTCTTTTATTGTCTTGCATCATTATTATATTCTTTCTTCATAGCAAATCTACATTATACATAGATTTACATTACAATATTACTAACTAGTATTAATATACTAATATTTCATAATATTAAGTAATATAGTAATACTAACGTTTAATATTACAATAAAATTAATATAAATATTTAATATTAATATAAAGCCATTATCCTGTAGGTAGGAAAAAGCAGACTTATTTATTTAGCTGAAAATAAGTGATTTAGCTGATAGATGTCCTCTTTCATGCAGAATGTCAGAAGAGGGGAACACGACTGAAGACGACTGGACTAAATGGACAATTAGCTAGAACCTAGTAATCTCTGTGCAAACAGTTGAACACTACCTCCTTAATAGTTACTGAATTTAATTCCCTAATATTTCTAAAATAATAATGTAAATCAAAGAAACCTGAGAGTTAGGATCCCAAAAGAAGAATATTATGAAAAAACCACAACAGGCACAGGGCAACTTGACTATCTGAATTTAAATATATGAAGGAGAACAAAATACAAAGGTAATATGAAGAGGATTCATCCAGGAAAATGAAAAGCATATTCATGTATTATGCAACAGAAAATCTTGACATTTGTCTCTTTCTTCAATTACTTTTGAGAATTGTTAAAGAAGACCTACAAGAAATACTAAACACACTATCATTTTCTTGTTCAAAATAGGCTTATAGAGAGTGAAAAATAAAAATTACATCCTTCAATTGGAAGCAGTGTACTGAAAAGCAAGGAACAAGTTCAAATTCAATAAAAAGCACTTGGAAGTAATGAGCATTTGTAAAATGGTGACATTGAGATTTACTATTCATATCCAGAGAGAAAATGTTTTCAGTAAGACAGCTAAAATGAATTCCATTAAACTATGGCTTTTTTTCCTTTTCTCAACTATACCACTCTCAGCATGCCTTATATATATATGTACGTACTGCAATGTTTCCTTTGAGAATCTTTTACATAAAGATTAGTTTAAGTGAAAGTCTCTGAAGAAATAGTACTATGTTCAAACTCAAAGCAGGAAGAGAAGAACGAAAGGCGAAAGGAATTACATTTTCTTATCTGGTACTCCTAACCTTTTCAGGCCATCTGCCTACTGATTCTGATGAAATTGTATTTCACATTTGCTCTAGTCCCTGCTCTATCAATCCATACTCCATGCTCTTTATATATTCATATATCATCTTCCCATCTTGTTTTGGTTAGTGTCTTAAGGACATCCAATATGTTTAGCCTGTTGATGTTAAAAAAGGTTGACTTTTCTCTGTAAAAATCATTCTTAAACTGCTTCTTCAATCAGGTGTCTACTAATATTAGTTCAAAAAATTATGAAGACCTGTTAAATTTTGCTAACCTGGTTTTTTTTAAGCCCATACAGTGCCACTGCTTCACACTGACACCAAGCAAGTTCAGCAAACTGACTGAAATACTGGAACTCCTCTCGTCATGGCCCTGTACAGCTCTGCCTGGGCTCAGAGATGCCTCCTAGGAGATGCAGAGCCCAGCTAACACCACTATTACTTGTCACAGTGTGCACAGGTGCAACATAATCTTCTGAAGGTCAGATATGGACATTCAGTACCCAAACTATAAAATGGAACCTAAATAATAAATTGCAAATATTAAATTGCAAATATTACACTTGCTGCAACAAGGTGTCTTAAAACTATGACATCTTCTGTTTCTAAAGTACAAGGGAAGTATCAATAGAATATGTTTCAGGATATCCAGAGGCCTAAAACAAGACTTACAAGATGAACCAATGAATATGTGCATATTAATTTTTGGAAAGCAAGTGTAAAATTATCACTTCAAAAGCGCTATATTCTCTTTTCATCAAACACATACACAAAAGCTACTCTCACACAAATATTAGATGGTAAATGCATTCTCTGAAGTATAGACACAGCCTTACCTGCATTTCTTGGCAAAAGGAAGCAGTTGGTCCGAAAAGAATCTGACACTGCTCATCTGCAGTGTACGTCTTTCCTGGGAGCTTAGAGGGAATAATCACAGAATTGAGGCTCTGAGGATTCGTCTGTACCAGACAGTTACTGGCCTTTGACCTGGTAATATGCAGAGATTCATATGCTGAGCAATCCGAGGGTCTGATTGCCACACAAACTTAAGCTTGCACACAACATTTGAAATATGTGGACAATTACAATTTTTTTATTCATCAGCATTGGGCTGCTGCTCATGTTTAAACTGATATAAGTTATGTTTGTTGTAAGTTAATGTGTTCTGTTATTGTACATTTGCAGAAAGACATTATAATTGATCAGCATTTCAGAAAAGTGGTGGACAATATTTTAGCATAAAACTTACTTAATGGATTAAGGTTTTCGAGGCAAAACATTTCAGTACATAGCATATTAATATAAACATAGTGATACATATAAAATGTCTATAAAAGTATATTAAAGTATAATCATATACATTAAGACATGAAAATATAAAAATCCATGTAATTGCTGAAAACAGATTTTAATAAATCTAATATTAGACTGTGATGATTTAAAATATTTTGATGGATTTTGCAAAACAAATATCCCATAGGAGTAAAAAAAAATGAAAACTTATTATTTCAGTACATTAATTACTTCTATTTCTAAATAACATACAGTAAGAGTTCTTTTATTGAATTATATACCTGAGAAATCTTTCCAGATCTTCCCTGCTGCACTGAGACCATGATACATCCCCAAGATTCTGTCCTTTAATCCATTCCCCAGACATGATATGGACACCATCTGCACAGGATGGGTGGTCATTGTCGTGGTTTATCCCCATGCTGAATTTTGAAGTTATTAAAAATAAAACAAAGTGAAACAAAATAACAGATTGTTTTCAGAATTTCTGTAAGTTAAAACTCTTGCAAAGGGCTGTAAAGAGCTCATATACATATTACATGTAGGAAACCTCTTTTGATTATTTTTTCCATGGTATCTTTCATAGAAGTGCATGGAACAAGTGTAGAGGACAATTCTGTAATCAAAGATGGAAGTGGAAGTGCATTTATTTGATGAGAAATATTGCATTCTAATCAGTTCAATATATATTTTGGACAACTTTTTGAATTTTCATAACTGCACAATTATTGTAAGTTTAATGAATACTATTTCTCTTGTAAATGGACAAATACTCTTATTTTTTAAGATTAGTGAATATTTTGGCAGTGATTCTATCATCATTCTCTATGGAACCGATTGGTTGAAATTTTATAGAATAGTAAAATGATCATTACTTTAATGCAGTGAAAAGAAAAAGACACCAAAACGTGTTTTTAATCTCTCATTAAAAAATAACACAGATGAAGAAATTAAGTTGACTTTGATTATAAAGACTCATGCATCCCAGTGAGTTCTCACATCCAATGCACTGCAATGAAAAATTCTACTGAATATCTGCTTGAAGCTGCTGCTTTAACCAAAGACTCACTGTCACTCTCATTCATAATTAGCAAACAGAGAGGAAGAAGAAATACTTAAATAAAACTAACATTTTCAGCATTAGCTAAGTGGATCATACCTGACTGATATTACAAGAAATAAATACACTCAACGGTTTTTGGAGATTTACAAATGAGTATGAGACTACTCTCCAGAGTATTGGATTTAAAGTAGTGCTGGAATTTTGCAGCATTACTCTGCCCTGCAGTAAAGCAAAACTTCAGGTTTAATAAAACTCTATGCCATGTATCAATTCTTTCACTTACAGACTGCAAAGAGAGTAAGTCTGCTGTGTCTGTACAAAAACTGGAGTACATTACACTTCCTATTTCACCACTCCACAGTGGCAAATGGCAAAAAAGGCCTATCTCCCAACACTTTTGTTCTCCACTCCATGCCAAAATCCATTCGTGACTAGACCAAATTACATAAAAACTTGCAATTTGCTCTACCTTGTGTTTACCAATGAAATTAATAGAAATATTGTGCAAGGCTTTACCTTGCCTATAGAAGGGCTCTGTCTCTTACACCTCACAGTCTGGAGCACTGGAACACTGGCTTGTGCAAAAATTGGATAATTTTTCTATCTGTAAACTGTGTAACTGAGGCAAGCAAATGTGTTATCTTAACCTCTGCCTTTTCCTGACCTGCCTGAATGGCAAAAACAACTACACAGCAGTGCCTCTGCACTTGCTTTACATTATTCTTGGATGCCTCTCGTGCAGTATTTGAGATGTCTCAGAATTTGAGTTATATACTTCCATAGTGCAAAAGTAGTAATTTTAAAATACTCACTTGTCAGTATCATATACACTGTAGGATTTAAACTAAAATATTTACAACACAAAATTTTGACAAAATTTGTTATACAGGTGACGGCTCCCATTTATGCAGAGTGGAATTAATATGTTATTTTAAATATTTTTTAAAATTAAAATTACAAGACCCCTGTAATTTCTAATTATGATTATTTCCCTTCACTCTGAAGAGCAATTATTGAAGCTAGACTTTGTCACAAAATATTCTGTAAAGTCAGCCAGAGAAATGTGTGCTGAGTTATCTGTGATCTTGACTGTTTCAAAAAAACGCACTAGCTACTACTGCATATATATCAGTGTACCCTCTTTTTTCCAAACTACTACCACAGAAGTATTTTGTAAAGTTTATCAGCACAAGAATTCTGAG
Organism: Sturnus vulgaris; assembly: GCF_052056855.1. Lineage (NCBI taxonomy): Eukaryota > Metazoa > Chordata > Aves > Passeriformes > Sturnidae > Sturnus > Sturnus vulgaris. Next base: position 38,249,148 of record NC_142283.1, on the reverse strand, counting down.
GAAAACATTGTATTTTAAATCATGAAGTGGTTAAAACTATTATATTATTATAAATATATAAGCTACATACAGCTGTGTATATCAGCTACATTAAACACTAATAAAAAACCTAATTCTAATAACCTTCCAATACTTTACCTGCCCATACTTCTGTGACACTTCTCCTATCCTACTTTGACATTCAACTGCAGTTCAAAATACCTGTCCTAATCCAACGGAATTCGTTCCTCAATTCTCTTCCACCTCCAAATTAAGTACACACAAAAAATCCAGAAAACAGTAAATGAAAGTAGTGAATCCTTTGCCTACCTGAAAGAATAGGCATTCAAAAATGCCTATTCAAAAGGCAAATACAGGTTGTATCTTAACATAAATTAATTAAATTGCAAGACAATATCTGAGAAGTAGGCTAAAGAAGCAACAGAACCTGCTCTTAAACATTCTCAGGAATGTTTTCTTCAGTGAGTGCTTTTGATCTCTTCTAGCATGGTAATGGCTGTATTTTTTACCTGACCTAGTATCAAGTACAAGACCACATAAAAGTCAATGTGCAGCAGAACCGCACTTCTGATTTCATTCCTCACTTCACATTATGTGTGTAGTGAAAGAAAGAAGCTGAACAGCCATTGCTACCTTGTTATTCATCACAAGTACTGTACGTATGTGTACCTACTTCTCCATTAACAATCACGGATATAACATCATTCAGTGTTTGCAGGGGTGGTCATGACATTTTCTAGCCCCCCTTGCTGCACATGAAAGACATGACTACATCCTTTCACTGCTACAAAGGCACCACAGAAGCCGTGTCTGTGCAAGGTGCAGCTGTGGCTCTTCCTGAAGAATGGATGCATTATGATAGCACCCAGCACAGTGCGCCCTCTCCTCTCCCACAGCTGTGAGCATTCAACCTCACACAAGAGTAAAGCAACACCACGTGCATGTCGGGGGAAGACAAAGGAGTTTGGGATTATAGGATAACTTTGTAAAAGCTTGAAAAAATACAATGACAAAAAACCAAAGACTTTAACAAATAGTACTTCATGTCTATATATAGAAATAAATTATATTTATAAGAAAAGAAGTGTTATTTCTTCAGTGTTACATAAAAATGCTCTACCTATTCTGGGTTAAAGGCTATATACAGGACATAAAATATGCAAGTAAGAAGTATTCTATAGAATGCCTTCCCTACATAAAATGTTACCAACATTTTAATTCACACTATGGAATTTTAATAATCTCAGTTTTAAAGTATTTTGGCAAACAAGTCCATGGAAAAAAATAATTTATCTAAAAAACCCTCCAAAATTTGTTTAAAAGATTTTTTTTCTGTTTTTAGTGATACCATGTACAAAGCTGGAATTATGTTACCTAAATTTTAATATGCAAATAGAAATAGTACAAAGAAATATCATTACACTCTCTGTATTTGGAATTAATAACTCAGGACACTGAAAGCAGAAGAAAAATATTAGTCCAATATTTCAGTTAAAAAGCAATTCTTTTACAATTAACTACTGCTGCAATTATTTGTGTACAGCTGGAATCAGACATCTCTCCTGTCATTTTAGGGAATAGCTTATATTCTTGCCTTCAAAATGCATTCCACTGTCAACATCCTGAACAAGTACCAAGTACTACAATTCAACTTGAACTTATTACAGTGAAGTATTACAAAATCAAAGCTCTTTTAAGCCTACAAAGAGGATCCTCAGTCATTATTCTATATTTAAATAAGCTAAATAAGGTTACGCACACACCTTGAAATAATTAGGTCTGCATTGCTATTTCATATTTTTTCTCGCCATGGGAGATCAAAATTCTTTGATGTGCTACTTTCATGACAATATGAATTTGCTCAGTGACCTGACAAGCTTCCAGGTAAAAGCTTTTCATTATTTATTCATTATTTCGTTTGTGCTTTGCAAATGGTAGATGATGGTTGTCACCATCCTATCACACTTAAAAAGGAAGTAGTGCAGCTGAAAAAAAATGATGCTATTAAACCAGGAATAGGTAAAGAAGGGACAAAGATTAAATAGTAAAAAAACCTTAATATAGGAGCAATTGATTAGGTTAGTTCAGATAGATGTGGACAAAAACCGAGATAATAAAAAAAATTAAAGAGAACAACTACTGCTCAGATTTTCACAGTCACTAACAGTGAGAGAGATTAGGAAATAAGAGACAGATTAAGAAAAGCACAAGTGCTGAGTCAAGGAGCCAGCACTAGAATGTTCAGCATAATGAATAGATTCCGAAATACTAAAGGATCTATTTATTCCAAGTCATATATAGAACAAGGGAATGATGTGTGTGAACTGCAGATCAAGTATAATACTACTTTTATGAGCTCAGGACAGACTGAAAATTACTGGAAAACTTCCCCCTTGTGAAGGAGAAAGTAAACCTCTGAATGCAGTTGCCAGTTTATATCTGTGATGTGTGATGGGATCAGGTTCCATTTGATTTATTAAAAAATCATATTAGTATAAGTTATTACTATATACTATTTGTAAATCCTCTGCAACTATTATCCTACATATTTTTCCGTTTTGTGAAATAAATCACTAACATAATAAATTCTATTACCTTAAAAATAAAAATTACTTTTAAAAGTATTATTAATAACAAAGTGTTATCTTCCTTATTATTTCCACTGCTTTCTGCTTTTTCACCATTTCGCACAATAGTATGCAAAAATGATTGAAACTTTTCAAACTATGGACTCAGAAATTACAAGGTTTAAATACTTATATGGAGTTTTATAGTACAATGATTTTCACACCAATTTGTCCAATCTGAAATTTTGCAGTATCATAAGGATGTATTTGGTAAGTGAAAATAACCTCGCTTATGTGACAATCACAGAGAGAGAGAGACAGAAGCTACACTACTTTTATTGCATTTTTTCAACAAAATGTTTTATCACACTGCTATCCTTATTGAGAAAAATATATTAAAATACCAGACTATTAGGAGGATTGTCTAAGCTGTTATATGTTGGTTTGTTGGTTTTTTAAAATTCCACTTAGTGAAATATTAAGTGTGGTAAGATTTTTTGCATCCTTTAAAACATATGAGGGCTTTACAGATCATTGAATAAATGGGATAAGACACATTTCAACTTGTAAATTAATTATTTAGCTGAAATTGAAAGGCGATTGACCAGCTACAGAAAAATTATGATGGTAAATGGTAAAACATTATTTCTTTTGGAAAGAATTTATCTTCAAAGAAAAATCTACCAAACAAGGAAATCTATATCTTCTTGATAAAAATTAAGATTATCAGAAAATGTAAATAAAATAAAAATTAAAATTAAAATTAAAAATAAAAATATTATGCAATTACTATTTCCCTTTTGTGAATCATTACTCATCCTCCACAGTGCTGGAAATTCAGATTACATTTTCAGTCTTAAAACAACTGGGTAAAAGTACAACATGCATATTAGTATATAGTATATACATATATATATATATATATATATATATATATATATATATATATATATATATATATAAATGTGTATGACAATGCTGTCCAGCTGACTTTGCAGCTTTTGCTGAACAGCTGCTTCCTTTTCTGTAACTTCCATACTTCTACCACCATACTTCATGGTGTTGGATCTCAGCAAACTACTGAGCCACGGCCCTTTGACTGAATTATATAATTTGAAGCTTTGCTGTAACAGATATATTTAGCATCATAACATGAGAATATACATTGCCCCTTCCTGAAGGTTTTTTACAGAGATTATACAGGAAAAGTATTGGCTTCTGGCAAATATGAAACCCATGCCACATCCTTGAGCAATCATAAACTCACTGAACAGCTACAAAAAAACAGTTTTTGTATTAACAAAGAGCACTGACATTATTATGATCTTTTGCCATTTTTTTCACTGATATTTCAAATGGATCAGACTACCAACTAAGCCTTTGCATCCTGTAGGATGCTTTTCAGTTACTATTTAGTTTACAAATGTTATCCTAAGGAAAATCAAACATAAATCCATGCTAGAGAAGTACAGCCTGGCAGAAACACGACCCTTAATGCCTTGCCAGAGAAAGAGTTGAGTAACCTAAATTTCATGTAAAAAATCATAATATCTTTAAAAGTTATTAAAATACTGATGCAGTGCTTCTTCCCTGTCTCAGTGCTTCATTTCTTCCTGAGCTGTTTCTTCAGCTGTTTTGTTACCAGCAAAAGGTTGGTGATGCTTTGCTTCTGCCTGGCATTGAAGTGATGTGTTGGGATGCACAAAGATCTTTCCATGATTAGAACTGGATCAACAAACTAATTTTTTCGCATGGTTTTTAATACCAGAAACATTTTGAGTACGAGTAAACAGAAATACAATGTATTTAACAGACTTCGTTATTTTCAGTCATCTGTAATCTTAAATGCATTTTGTTGTACAATTTTCAGGCCATGGAAGTTAGGAATGATACATCCATGTGCCCAGTAAAATCCTAAGCTGATTTAAGTCAGTGTAAGTATATGACTGTGTAACAAAGATGTCCACTTTAATATGAGTGCAGGGGAAAAAGAGACTATCAATTTCTAAAGAACTTACCCACTAAAACATGAAAAATGAATGTAAGGTAATCTCAAGGACTTGCATGGCTGAGCATCTAATATATGCATTTTAAACTTCAATAAAGAAAAAAAGAAAACAATATATTTTCAAGTCCACTCAGTACACTGTCAGTTTAACTGCAATAATTTAGAATAGTTACCTTATGGACACTTTTCCTAACCTATCAGGAAAAAAAAAACCACAGTGATGAAACTACTAGGGTGATTTTGTCTAAGTCATGTTTGAAATAGAGATTATGTAATGGTGAAATGCAATACAAAGCTAAAGCCTCCTATTAATTTTTATCAAATAAAAAAGTATCAAGGAGAAATGAAAGCACATTACCTTCCTTCTTAAGAGTGATTTTTAAAAAATAGTTTCTTATTAAACAAGTACTATGCTTTATAGATAAATTTCTTTGTAAAGTTTCCATTTTTTTAACAAAGAGGATAGAAAATGTCACAGATAGTAAAACAATACAAAAATCATATAAAAATAAGAGAACCATAGAATCATAAATGGTTTGGGTTGGAAGAGATTAAAGATCATCTAGGTCCAAATCCACTGGCATGGACAGGGAGCCTTCCCACGGGATCAGGTTTTGCTCAGAATTCCACCCAGCCTGGTCTAGATCAACTCAACATGAGGAGTGCACAACCTCTCTGGACAACCTGTTCAGTGCCTCAACATTCTCATAGTAAAAAATTTCTTCCCAATATCTAATCTAAACCTACTCTTGCTCAGTTTAAAGCCATTCCCCCTTGTCCTGTCACTATGGGCCCTTGTAAAAGGCTCCTCTCCAACTCTACTGCAGGTCTCCTTTAGGTTGTGAAAGGTGCCATAGGCTCCCCCAGAGCCTTCTCCAAGCAGGTCCATGTTTTATGTAGCTATGCACAAAAAGCAGGGAATTATAACCATTTCTGTGTAAAACAGTAATGACATAAATATGTGTATGGGAAAGATGATTGTCCTTATCTGTTGTGCACGTATTTTTTAAATCACCACAAAGCTCAATTTTTCAGGTAGTAGCTGTACTTTTCAAACTGTTTTACTCAAAGTTAGACTTCCATCTCTACGCTTCAGTTGACTTTGATTTGAACAGATAAACCAGCCAAAACAGTCAAAGCTCAACATCTCTGATAGCACTGACAGATAGATTAATACCATACACATAATGTATCTTGGGCTGAGAAATCCAGCTTTAGACCATTAGCCAAAAAGGACAGAAAAATTTAAGAAAGAAACAACTGGAGGGAAATGAGAGCCTCTGAAGCTAGAATAAAGCCACAATGACAAGAATTTCCCCTGCACCTTCTATCCAATACCCTACTAGCCCATGGAGTTGTATGGGAGAGAGAAGGAAGCATGACTATTTGGGGATAGATTATCAGCACAGCCACCACTGACACTGTGGGACCCTTGATAGCCTGAGTGAAAATGCTGGGAAGCAGAAGACCTGAGAGAAAGGGACCCCAGGGTGATATTATGGCCACTACTGAATAAAGCTTAATTATCCTAACATGTCATCTCAATATATGTCACTTTTTTGCTTTCTGATTAATTCTTTAAAAAATCCCCAACAAACTCATCCTGCTTTCAAGAATACAAAATAAATATCATCAAATAATTATTCAAGTAAGAGCAGTGGAATGTGCTGCAAGGCTAGAAGGTAACTAATGCACGTTAGAAGAGAAAGTTCCTATGGAAGCAGGCAATTCCAGCAGTATGATTCAAATCATGGCTTGTTCATCCGAGCTCTGTCTTCAGGAATGAAAAGACTATTCAGTTAATACAGATACCAACAATTACAGTTCTAATATTGATATGTTTCAAAAGCAAGTTAGTCTTGTCATGAGTTAATAGGAATTACAAACTCTGTCCTTGTAATCTGTCCCAGAAAAGGGGAAGGCACATGAAGGGGAGGAACTCTTTCATCATTCATAAGAAAGGCTGCTGTCACTGACCAAATACATGAAGAGTTTTCTTTCTTTGTTTTTTTTACAAATGAATCCCCCAGTCCCTCTTCTGGTGAAGGTAAATTTTGAGAAGTTCCTCATAAAAGGTAAGAGGCTCAAAACTTTTACTTGTTTTTTTCCATAGATATGTATGTAAAGAGAAAAACTATGCACTAACCGGTTAAACCTCTCTACCTTTCTTAAGAAAGAAAGTCATTAAAATGTGAACTGTGGGTGGTCTATCTGCATATCTACTCAGTTATGAAGTCAGGTTTCATTCTCCAGTAAGGCAGTTGAACAATGAGGGAACAAAATAAATGCTAAACAAACACTTTGAACATCTAATACCAGAAGTCACATATCAAACGCTTTAATTTACTCATCCTCACTAAAATCAACCTCATTGTTCAGAGTTTCATGGGCAGAGGTGACCACAACTGCTCCTGAACTTTCCATTGTATTAGATGATTTTCAAATTATAAGGAAAATCTAATAAAATCTAATTAATGTCTTTTCTTTCCATGTGCTAATCTTGTTCATCCTTAAAAATAAGTTCAGTTGTATAACTCTACTTTATCCAGACCACTCTTTTTTTTCCAGTTACTTTAATGATATTCCTTACTCCAAATTACTAATACATTCAAAAAAATTGGTAGACACTTGCATTTACAACTCTTACGGATTTTATTGTGTTCTGTGATCATATTTTGGACAGTGATAAGAAAAATATGGGTAGTAACTGACTATCCATTAGCATTTCTCTGTATTCCATTTAAAGCTCTCATTAAGTTCCACAGGTTTTCATACAACTTTTTAATATCTTCACAAAGAATATATGTCTTTTGCTTATAAACTCCTAAATAGGTGATTCAGAAATTCCACAGACTCCCTGTTCAGCACTACATATGCTGAACATACAAAATATATGCATACAAAATATGTGGTAGAATATTCTAAATTTTAGTAACGGTTAGCTCTCTTATTTCAAAAAATGCTTGTCAGAAAAAGAACGCAGATGTGTATAAGATTAATTCTGAAAAATTCTACCAGTCTCTTCTTTAAGTGGCTAAGACAATTTCTAAATTACATTTAGAGCACTTAATAATTGTTAATTAATTAATTTTGAGGTGCAGAAATTTACATTCATTCTTTATTTCTCCATCCTTCAAAAGGAATTCTAGGCCATAGAGAGCCATCATTTAAGTAAAATTACATGTAGCTTGTTAACCTCAATATCACCAACTCTTCTGTCTGTTCTCCACACAGAGAGGATGTCTTTTAATTAACTGTTGTTAGTTTTTACTTTGTAATGTGACCTCATTATGTCATTACCTAATTGCTTAGTAAATTTAATAAATGGGATATGTTTAATAAAACCAAATCCATTATTGTGATACAGTTTTTAATGACTGATTACACAGACAGAGCTCAAAAATCAACTGCTGACTTACATCAGTTCTCAATGTCACTAAAATACCATCTGCATTCAGATACACAGGGCTAGAAAAAAAGCATTTCATATTACAAAGTAAGGTTTAATCTGCCTTTGCATTTCACTGAGTATATTTCTCTTTTAATTGGAAAAAATTAAAAAACCACAGCACAACACTTAAAAAATATCCACGTATCAGAATGTATTCAATATAAGGGTGTCTTCTCCCAGGCAATTAGCAAGAGGACAAGAGGAATTGGCCTCAAGCTGTGCCGGGGAGGTTCAGGCTGGATATCGGGAAAAAATTCTTCAGTGAAAGGAATGAATCAGAACTATATATTCATCAATACAATGACAACTGGAAATATCGTTGTATATGCTCTCAGAAAATGAAAATCAACAGCATCTATATTCCATAAATTTTGAATCTATTTGTACAATAATTTATGAGCAAGAATAATACTGGTCATACAGAAGGGAAAAAAAATTGTTTTTTCTTTATCTTAAAGAAGCAAAGTCTTTGAAGAAGTTTTTGGTTCTGTGCTGCTGAACTAGACTCTTCTCTAGAGCAACTAGAATGATTAAACATGTCACACACAAAAAACCCCCAGGGTAGTCGTTAAATGACCTCAAGATTCAAAAATACTTTGTGAAAATTTTCTAGAAAAGATGATGTGTTAAAAGAACTATTTATGACTGGTCTGTATGATGAGCATTTAATCTCTGCTTCTGAGGCAGTCAAGAATGAGCAAGACAAATCTCTGTAAGAGATACTCTAGATACATTTGAATCTGCTGAAACTTCTTTCCAGTAGGAACTACATTCAAATGTTTGTCTTCATACATTTTTATATTGTGTCTTCACAAAGGTTTAACTGTTTCTAGTGTCTTCTTTGCAATTGCCAGGGCCTGGCTGGCAAACAGAGACATTCATGCAGAAAAAACAATGTCTCTGAAATGCCTCCTTATGCTCCTTGGGGCAAGATCGTTTTATTTCAGATTGTGACAGACTCTGACTCCATCACGATGCAGGAATCTATGCTGATTAGCCTCCGTATCTTTTGTACTGGAGGATGCTTTTTTTTTTCCCCCCTTTCTTTCCTTCTTTCTTTTCTTTTCTTGTGGCAGCTGCTTTTCTTGTGCCTCTGGCTACCTATTCTTTCTTTTTTGTGGTACTCCTTTTACACACTATTGCTGGTTTATTACCAGCCCTTCATTAGTTTGGATTTCTTGAAGAAATGTCTGGTTCAATCAATATCCTGTCTTTTACACTGGCACAAAATTTGATTTATTCTTTACTTCCACTCTTTTAAAATATCTGCTACATTACTCACAGAGAATTATGAGAATGTCTCTAATCCAAATGCCATTACTACTGTGAGAATATGATGGCTGGGATACCATCATGATCTATTTCTCCAAGTTTATTTGAATTAGTACAAAAGGCTTTGAAAGCTCTGAAATTTCATATGTAGCTTTATAACTCCTTTTTCACCCAGGATTTATATATCAGCAATATAAGTTTAATGTTCCTGCAAGATCATGAAAATTTCTTTCTCTTTTCCAGTCCAACAGCAATGCAAAGACATGAAGATATTCCAAGTTCACAAACAAATGTATCAGGTTATAGAGCCTGACCTGCACTGCAGTCTTGGAAGAGCTGCTAGCAGCAACAAGGAGCTTCTCTGTCTACCTTGTTTTGTGTACTGCTTGACGTCTAGAAGACCTCAGGAACTCAAAGATAGTTTTGATTGTCTGCTGCAAGACAAAAACCTCGCCACTATGTAACCACATAAACTTTTTAAGATCAAGACCCCACATTTGCAAATTTGCTATTGCACAGCCAACACACCACCCATAACTTTGCAAAAAATTTACATATCACCATTTTTCAGGGAGCACAAGATCTACTTCTTCTTGACTGAGATGTCTCTTTTTTCAAACATAGTAATTTTGCAGCAAAGGCTCTAAAAATACTTTTATTATGTCAAGCATAAAGCAGTACTTACATCTGTTATTATCACACCTGTGTCATACAATTTTCTTATTTACTCTACCAGTGAATTTATCTGCAGATCATATTCAGTGATGGTTTCTTTCCCCTTACTCTTGGTTTACTGTCATAGGAATAAGTTCACAGGAAGTGATTCTTCCTCTACCCATTCCCTCTTCCAATACCAGCAAACACTGCAGCAAAAAACAGAACTAGAATGATATGTAGCTAAAAAACATAAATAAGTATTCCTTTTAAGGTCTTTCCTTTACAGCAACTACCATGCAAGCAAGATGGCTTATATTAACCAGGAGTTTTTTTATGCAGTTATGAAAATGCAAAAAATATTAAAAGCATATAAGATCAATTTCAAGCAGCAACTTATACTTGTGTCACTCTTTAAATAATTGCTCTATATTTGCTTATTTTGTATCTAGAAAAAAATAAATCAATACAAATATTTTAATTTCCAGTTTTTTCTTGCAATTAACTTCATGTTTCAACATTAGATGCAAGATTGTCCATTCTCAGAAAGCTTTGACCAAATTTAAACCAAGACACTTTAAATTCAAAGTGTTTGTCCCAAGTTACGCACATTTAGCAAAACATCCCTCTATGTTGTCACTCTGAAACTGACATTATAATACAAATACAAAAATATCTGGCACAGAAACTGCAGAAAAAGATGAGAGAGTAATACATACTGTCCTTTTATTTCAGTTAAAAGTACGACATTTTATATTTCTTTTTCTTTACAAGTAGTGAAGCCAAGAATGAAGTTCAACTCTTATTAACAGATTTTATTATTGCAAAGTAAGAATTTTTCACTTTGGGTTAAAATATTTGACACTGAATGAATAAAAACATCCAGACCAGTGAAGGACAGTTACCTTCACCTTCAGTTTGCCATCCTTTTCTTCTTCTAAGATGAAAAAAAAAATAATGCTGCGAAGACCAACGACTATTCTACACTTCAATGGGATCTGTCCTGAGAAAGCCAAATTAAATAAAGGCTCTTCCAACTTATGATCTCATTAAAATGTTTGTTGGCAACAATTGTTAGAGTTGGATCTGTTACACAATACCATAGTCAGCAAAGAAAAAACATCTTGGGGCACCTGTTTTCCCCTAGATAATGGCAGTCTTTCCAGTTAATCTATTTATTTCGTAGCTACAAAGATTTTTGTATTACTTCGTTGTAAACATTTTCTTAAGCTGCATACCATATACTGATCCATGTTATTAACAGAAACACTATTTTCTGAATTTTTAATTTAAATCCCCTCCTTATAGAAAGAAAGGAAAAACTGAAGTATACAATCAAATTAGACAAATTGTAGTAGTATTACATGCAAATTAATACTAGGCTTTAATATCCACATACTTACTTGTGACCCATTTCATGAGCAATTGTAAAAGCCAGATTCAGACCATTGTCCTCTGCAATTATACATTTTCTTTTTTCACTGCACATTCCACTCAGGTATGCTATACCTAGGAAACACAACGACCACATTCAATTATTTTTTGTTATTACTAACTTTATATATTACGGCATAATTAGACCCAAACAAGACTAAAACCTTGTTGTGGTCAGAGCCATCCAAGTACATGAACAGGTATCTGACAAAGGTTTACTTACTCGATTTGAAACCAGTGGTAATATCACCTCACAGTACCAATTACATGGACTGCAATATATATGAAATGCATTCTTTGAAAGCATTGCTCAGTATCATAATGAGATAGAACACACGTATGAACGTCAGTACTGCCGTAAAGGAAAATAAATATCTACAACAAAAAGGGCATAAGTCTGAACAGGTATTTCCTCTGACAGAAGAACAGAATGCAAAGCACAGAGTTGTGTCCCTACATCTGTCACTACTAAGTACTCATAAAGCATCCAGCATGTTAGTGGTTTTAAAAATGTTTAGAAGAGTCAGATGTCTCTTCATAGGAGACTGCAACCTGTCAAACATATTTATTGTAGAGGCTATTTTTTAAAAAAAACCAAACCCATGAAGCCTTAATGGTAGGGTTTTGAGTTCAAGTTCAGCTTCTTAAAAGCAGAGTATCTGTAACTGTAAAAGCTTGAGGAACATGAAGCTTAATGTGAATAATGGTAAATTTTTCAGACCACAAACGCATTTAGCAGGGACAATTGTCATTGCTTGTCATTTGAAAATTTGGAGTAAACAATCAAAACACTGTTTCAAGTGTTTGGCCTTCTTCCCAGGCACTTCCTTTCAATGGAATGGTGCCCTCCGGTTCAGCATGTTTGCTGGATATTTGCATGTAAAGGTCAAGTTTGAAATGTTTGACAGTATTTGAAATTTAGTCACAATTATCATTCCAAGTTAATAAGATAAGTCATTCTTCTTACAGTCCAAGTATCTGTCAGTCTGTGAGCACAATGCTTCATCCACAAGTAGTAGTAACCCTGTCACTATTCTGCCAACTTTTGAGTGTAGCCCTCAAAAGAACTGGCTGAAAGCTTTTGGATACAGAACTTTTGACAAAAAATGTTGTCCAGGACTGAAAAAAATAATGACAAATTAAATTCGAAAAAGGCAGAGTATTTCAGCTTTTACTATTAGTTTCCAAAACAGAGAATAGCCATGTGGGATACAAAAAAAAAGCAAAATCTGGTCAAGGGAAAAAAAAAAATGTAGTCCTTCAAAGGCGACCCCATGCTAAATGTAGGTATCACTTAAACCTACTTGAATAAAAATCAGAGAATAAATGTTCTGAAATGTAATGCTTTATTTAAAAAATGTTATGCTGCAATACCTGAATTAAAAACAAGAATATTTCTAAAATAATTTTGTGTCTAGTAGTTCCACAATTCTATGCATCTTTTTTAAGATTTGATGACCAAACTGAAAAAAATATAGTAAGATTTTTTAATGCTGGAGTTTGAAGTAGTATAGCTGATAACAATACCAGAAGAAGTGAACATCAGGGTCCCGACTTCAGCCATCGTCAATGAACTTAAAAATTGGTCCACCAAAATAGAAAAATCACTCTTGCCATAGACAAAACCCAGTACTGCATTTTGAAGTACTGAGAGCAATCATTTATTATAATGCAAAACATCCAGAAATACTTTTCTTGCTGTGCTGTTTTTGGCTGTGATAGAGTTAACTGCCCTCGCAGTAGCCAGTAAGTAATTATGTTTTTGGGTTTGTTGCAGAACACTGATCGTAACACAGGGAGGTGGTACATGCTGCTGAGCAGAGGTTACACAGATTGAAGGCTTCTCCTCCTCCTCCTCCTCCTCGCACACTGCACCATCAAGAGAGCTGGGGCTGGGCAAGACACTGGCAGAGGGCACAGCCAGCACAGATGAACCCAGCTGAGCAGGATCTCCCACACCCTGTAGCACTGTGCTCAGCAAAAAACTAGGGAGGATGCTCCCTAACGCTCAGGGACTGGCCAGGCTTTGGTTGGTTGGTGGTGAGCAATTGTTTTCAGCAGCATCATTTCTCTTACTTGGATTTACTTGTCTCTGTTATTTTCCTCTTCATTATCACTACTATCACTATTACTGTTATTTTTATTTCAATTAGGGAAGTATTTTTTATCAGCACCCATTGCTTTTCTCACTCTTATCCTTGCAATTCTCTCCTCCCATTTCACTGTGTGGGGAGAGAGCAAGCAGCTGTGTGGTGTTTAGTTGCCATCTGGAGCTCAGTCATGACAGTGTTGATGGCTATTCTCACTTGGATAAAATTTCTTGCTGAGATCTATAGAAAGAGAATTCCCAAACCTCCCTCTTCCTGATGATGCTCAGTACTAACAGAAAACTGCATGATAATCTCTAGCTTTCTCAAGGGAAAAGGAGTCCCCTAACCTACTTCTCCCCTCTAAAATGGCAGGTTTTCCATACAACAACATGAGTACTACTAGTTGCTGTCCACTATTCTGATTGCCCCCCACCCGCCCGTTTCCTCCCAAAGAATTATGAAAGATTCAAGTTTCATATCTATTCTGCAAAAGAGGCAGTCAGCATTATTAGGAATTTTCAATAATACTCATACATTGATCATATAATACTCGTATAATATTCAACTAATGCTCATATATATCCTCATGTATCACCAAAAATGTTTTCATACTTGGAATTATTTGAAGAAAATTGATTATGTTTGAACTTTGTAAGTTTGACAGACAAAACATAAGATTTAAATTTCATCAAGATTAAATTAGATTCCTGATTCTAGAAATGTCCAAAAGCATCAAAAGCAATTAGTGCTTTATGGCTTCTCCCCTATTAAAGAAATTCAACCTCATATGTGCAAGCCACATTCAACAGCAACTACTGGATGTAAATCAGCCAACTACTAGCTGTGAACTATGTAAAACTCATGTCTTGTTTTTGATTATGAATTTCACATGTAGTGAAAAAGAAACTAACTTCAATAAGCAGCTGCTCTTGTTTAGTTGTCTGTGCATTAGGTAAGAGACAGAATATCTTCTTTAAATATATTTATGTTCAGTGCAGCTTCCTGCGGTTTATTAACAAAGCTGGAACTTGGAACAAAGCTCCAAGATTAAATCTACATTAAAGAAGAAACAAAAACAAACAAACAAACAAATAAACAAACAAACAACAAAAAACCCCCAACAACCTCAAAACAAAGCAAAACCAAGCAAAAAGAATTAACAATTGCTCCCTTTATATGATTAAGATACTCCTACTGAACCCCATAGTCTCAACACTGTTTCAAATTAAAACATTTAGTATCTAAAAAGTATTGGCTAGAAATCAGTAACTTCATCTCACTGACAATAAAAGGAAGGATCTGACTACTTATCTATAAAAAACTATGTTTTGAAACAAACAAAAAAGCTTGATTGAATACATGTAAAATATAATATATTAAAATTACTTTCTTCTATGGATAACATTTTCTCAAGTTAATTCAGAAGAAAATGGCACATCAATTAAAAGAGTAAAGCTGTAGCAGTGTGACTGAGAAAAAATGCTTAAGGGACTACATTTTCTTATCAAACATGTAAATATCCAAATTCAATAAATGCTGCTTCAAAGAAGTGGAGCTTTTCCCCAAGTCACAGCAGCAGTTAATTACTCCTGCTATTAGTGCTACCCATAGACATGGGTGTTTCATTCTACAAACTATGATGTATTTTCTTGTTGTAAATCAACATCTTCATCAAATCACCAACCTACTTATTCTTCCAAATTAAGTGCACACCCTTTCTGTTGAAAAGTGCTAGCTGACAGGGATGTTACACTGAAGAGCTCACCAGCTAAAGTATCTGAACAAGTCTGTCAGCTTTACCTACTCCTTCATGGCCAGCTGCCTGTAACATAAATCAACTACCTATGTTAAAAAGGCCAGCATTGCACCCAGGAACAAAAACTCCACAGTAAAAAAAACCCTAACAGAATCACAGTAAGAGATATGCAGTCAAACTTAAAAACATTGGTCTTCCTTACAGTGACCATAAAACATGTAGGTATGACTGTAATACTGCATTCTAAAATTGTTCTTTTCCTTTTACAGCGAGCACTGTAAAAAAAGTTAATATTCTGGAAGTTCAATCACCCAAATTACTTACTTATCCCACTTAAATTTCTCTTTCTCTGAACTACCTTAGTTTCACAACACATTAAAAGTTTTTTTGTCATTGTATTAGCTGTGTTTATTCATAACTTCCAATAGAATGATCTTCATTTGAATTATCAGTGGTGCACGAAAGTCACAAGCCACTATAATAGAAACATAATTTAAAGCCCAAGTACATCTGGCTTTTGATTCACAAATAAATATTTTACAGTAAAAAGTACTTTAAAAATATTTAAAATGAGCCGACAAATCGATGGGTTTGTCAGCATAAAAAAGATTATTTAATTGCACTTGATTACTAATCTAACAAATGACCTTTTTTAGTAGACCATATGCTTGTCTTAAAAAGCAGGAGAAAAAAATTTTCACCAAGTCAACACTTCAAAGTCTAATTAGCACAAGCTGTTCTGAAGAGAGTCACAGATGACTTCCAGGAAAAACAAGTTTTGTCAGTTGTCTGTGAATCAGCAGCTCTTAAACACGGCAGTAATCAAAACAAGACAGTTAACAACCAGAAATCTCAAATACAAAATGCAAAGCCTGTGAATATTTATTTTTCTCTTTTAAAGTGAGAGTTATAACAGTGAGGACAAATGTACCTATATGTGTGTGTGTTGTACCTTCATAAACACATATCACTGCAAAACATCAGAAAAAATAATACAATACAACCAAATCAGCTTCTGTTGCATTATTCCCAAATGTAACTTAAATTTTATTCATGTCTTTTGTCATTTTATGATTTATATACATGCTTTCAGGAAAACATCAATAACCACACTAATTTATATGTACTAATAAGTATGTGATTTTATGTTACAGAATAGATTATTAAGTTTACTCTCACACTTTGAAACAAACCGCTGCAGTTTAATCCTTAGAACAGGGAAAAAGACTAAAAATAGAGAGCATGTATGTATGCCATAACTGCAAAAATAAATTTTGAATGTGTGTTTATAGACAGTTTTTAGTTTTTAGTCCACAGGCCTCTAAGATGCTGTTATAGGGATGGGGTGGCAAAAGTGCTGGAAGGTACTAACTTTCTTCTAAAATGCAGCCCACATGGAAAAAATTTCTTCCAAGATGAACACACAGAGGAGACAATAAATTTTCTCCACTGCCCATTCCTGGCCTTTGCTGATAAGGGATGTAGGGATGCCCTGAGCTAAAGGCTGGCTGCAAATACTGTCAACTTAAACAGTCAGCAAAGTACTTATTCTCTGAATTTGGGTATTCTTTCTCACCTACATCTACCTGGGTCCATAACTTGTCATGGCAAGTAAGTCCTGAGTGTAGTTGCCTACAACAGTACATATTTCTCGTTTAATTAAGATTGCAGAAGGGGTATTGTAACTCAAATACAAAGCTCAATTCTTCCATTCAAAGTGATATATGCCCTCCTAGACTTTCATCAGCAATTGCAATGATTGACTGAGAAGATCTAGTGAATTTAGCAACTCCCATGGCAGAGGCCATTTGTGTGTATTTGGCATCTTACATCCCACTGCATACCTTACTTTTGTTCTACTACAGTCTTTCAGACACAATTATAGTCAAAAGGACTATTGTACCATGGGTTAATGGAAGACTAACATAATGATTTTTCTGCGTTTTTTGTTCTTTCCTAATCAGTCCTAATGTTCCGTTTACTCAGCTGATCGTGAGGACTAATGGGTACATTGGGAAGAGCATTGCCAGCAGGCTGAGCAAGGTGATCCTGCCCCTCCACTCAGCTCCAGTGAGGCCACATCTGCAGTGCCACACACAATTCTGGGCCCCAAGAAAGACAAGGAGCTACTGCAGAGGGTCCAGTGGGGGACACAGAGGTCATTTGTGATCTGGAGCATCTCTCTTATGAGGAGAGACTGCAGGAGCTGGGCCTGTTTAGTCAAGAGAAGACTGAGCAGGGATCCCAGGGATGGCAGGTGCCCAGAGGATGGTGCCAGACTCTTTGCCACGGTGTCCAGTGACAGGACAAGGAGCAATGGCCATAACCAAAATGCAAGAAAAACATGAGGAAAAGCTTCTTCACCTTGAAGATATCAGAGCACTGGAAGAGGCTGCACAGGGAGGTTGTGGAATCTCCCTCTCTGGAGATTCAATCCCACCTGGATGTGTTTCTTTTTCACCTACTCTAGATGAACCTGCTTTTGCACTGGGATTGGACCAGATGATGTCCAGAAGTTCCTTCTAACCCTAACAGTTTTGGGATTTTCAGAGAATTGGCCCTTACACTTCTCTGATCTCTTTCCTCAGTGGCAACAAAGTCCATGACTTAACACATATAGGGTAAAGACTAGTATTTTTCTTAATATGCATTATTTTGTCTATACTTCTATCTTCTCTTTCACTTCCTTTTGAGTATCTTGATACCTGTGAACAATTCTTTTTGTCAGTTTTATACTGAACTATCCAGAATGCTTCAAAATATGAAAGCATATGCAGGCTACCACTATTCCTAGTTTATGATGCAAGGCAGCTCTGAACTCAAGCATATTTTCTTGTAGTGTAAAAACTGACAAATAATTCCCATGTCTTCTTTTTTAACTTATAAGACACATATAAAAACTTATTTAAAATGTAAAGAAAAATATTTAATGCCTAACACACAGTAACATGGTCACTGAGTAGAGTCAGTATACTTTTAAAATCTTAAATCTTTCAATTGCCCGCTTTTTTTTTAAAGGCAACATCACCAAGTGGAAAATTTGTCCATAAAAATATGCATGAACAGGAAAAGACACAGATGTAGAAGAAAACTGTATAGTCTTAAATGAAAAGCAGAAAGTCATAAATCTGAGAAAGTCACAATTTCCTTTTCTCCTCATTTAACCTTCTTTCTGTAATCTAAACAGAAAAAAACTTCAACTTGAATAGTTTGTATATAATTAGTGTTGAACAAGTCCTAAATGATTCTACTCAGAAGAAAATATGAAAAATTGGATATGAAGTTTTATGCAATTTTCTTTGCTTCGTATTTTCTCATACTATGAACATGAAAGAAAAACTAAATGTAACCTTTCTAAGAAATAACTCAATCTTCTACGAAATTGTAATAGATTACTTTAACTTCCTCATGGCATAATTTTCACGAGTAACTTTTCTAGATGTTTGTTTTCCATGGCATAGAAAATTAATAAGAATCTTGATCTAAATTTATGAATTAAACATTTGGGCAGAAATAGAAATGTCTATCTTTAGGACAAAATAATGACTTTCAGTCCTTAAATCACCTGGGCAAATTATAAGAGTGCCTTATGAAACCTCCATGGAACTGCTGTATACAATCAAATAAGATGTGACTTTGAAGACACCTCACTTATTTGGCAACGAAACTGAATGAGGCTCAACGAGTAAAGTTTGTCACTTAGAGAGCCAGCAACAGGTTTCATGCTTAGCATGAGAACAGCTCTTACCAAATACATGCCTAAATAAGGTCATCTTGAGGATACGCTTTTCAGGAAAGACTGGACGACATGGATTGGATGGACATGGACAGATACACAGCTTATTTTGAATGATTATCACATGCCCCAGATCATGAGTTTGGGCCTGCTTCATACCATAAAACTGTTTATGTACACCAACAAAAGCTTTTGTTACTCTACAAAACGGTGAGATGATGACAGTGAACACTGCAGTATACCACAGGAAGCAATTTTAATAATTCAAATTTGCTTTCTGTTTCACAACTTTTTCTACAACTACATTTCCTTTAAAGGTGATCAATGTGACAATGTCGCTTGGCAGTCTTTCATGCTTTCCCACACAGAACTTAAAGAAAGACTGCTATGAAAGGATCATCACAATGAATAGGAAATACATAAATCAAAGCATACATTTCCCTTTTACTTCTTTACCTTTGTGACCACATGCACCACTACTCCAGACTGGCATCTACACTTGTGTAGTGCTACATGATGTGCATGGTATGAAGGCTGTTATATCCTATTCATTTGACTGTCTCTACACTTCTGTGCACATACATATATCTTTATTTAGCCCATCTTTCATTTTTCTTTTCCAAACCTGCTTTTCTTAAATAAACCTGTTTATTTTAAAAAATTACCTTTTGATTTCTGGTCAGTAAACCTCTAAAAGAGGTGTGGTGGGCAAGGGTGATGTATTTATGAAGCTGAGCAAAAAATGTAGGAAATGACTGACCACAGCTGCTGCAAAGAACCCAAGAGAGAACTGGAGAGCCAGTTTTAGATAAATGCCTATATCAGTTCAGTGGATTAACTGCTTGTGGAAATGTTTATCCTTGAGTTAATCAAAAGAGTGTGAATGGCTTAACTGGCCCAGCATATGGTAAGTGCATATGCAGCTCAGCCCAAAAGAGAGAATAAAAACTGAATAACTGCCAAAATGAACTTTGAACAGAGCAAGGGGTTTAAGCAGGCTTTAACACACATATTCCTTCCCAGCACCAGGGGATGCTCAGCATCATGACAGCGAGCACGAGGGCCAATAGTGAGAATGAGATTTGTGCTGTGATCCCATGGTATATTGAAAAGGCTACACAATGGCTTGCACTGATTTCAGTATACTGCCAGTCTGCTAAATCAAAATCCCACATAACATCAAATGTTTTCAGGTAAGTACATTTTGTTTTAAACATTAAACCCTCCTCATGTGGAATACCTAACAGAACCTAGCCACACAATTCTGACCCTCGTGCATTTCATTTCTCCCCACAGAGGGTATTCTTTCAAAGACAGAAGAAAAATTAATACTGTTCTATACAGCATCCATACAGAGCTAGCCTTTTCTAAAACATATTCTCTTCCTTGTTGTTTTCAGTTTGAGTCAAGTTCTGTTCAGATGCTGGAAGCTAATCCCATGTCAGAGCATGTAGTAGCCCTTGAAACTATCAGGAAGCAAGTGGGACCACTGTGAACATCTGGAATATGTAAGTGGATATCTGTGTTTAATAGTGCCACACAAAAGCTTGATATAGGAGTTCTTGAAAGTGAAAATTCTCTGTGAAGCTCATTGAAAAGACAAATTATTCTTCAGATCATTTAGAAATAAACGTCCCACTGTAAAAACAGATAACAGGAAAAATGTATGAAACTTGCATTTTTCCTTCTAGGACTCTTTTTTAGAAATAAAACACCTGATATATGGGAACAAATCTTCCATGCTTTAACAGCCTGATTAGTGTTGGATGACTTATATCTGGTATTAGTCCATTCAAAAATCTGTAAGAAATAGAAGGCATAGATTTGCTAGGACAAGTATTTAAAAAGAGTTAATTTCAACAAACAGAGAGAACAAGTTCATTTTCTAGCCCAGCGTAATTGTGCAAAATGTTTTGGAGGCTTGTAAACTGAAGTTTCTCCTAGGGTATGACTTTAAAATGGAAAGTAAAAACAACAGCTTCTAGTTTGAATTCAAAGGGAGACAAAAAGGCAAGTGAAATTTTAGTTTACCAAGAATACCACATTATAAGAAATCACAGTATGAATACCTGCTACCATTAAGAAAGAAAAACTGACCTCATTTGATGAAGACAACTCTTTCTAATAATTTCTTACAGCTTTGCTCTCAGATGCTTTCTAGCTGCTGCTAGTTGTTTAAATTACCTTTTTAAAAATATAAATTCAATCACTATTTAAACATATTTTTATAACAACAACATACAGAAAGACATGGTCAATTAAAAACTATATTCAACATCTGGAAGCCATTAAAACACCCCAACATTTTCTTTTAAAGTATTTTTTTTTAAGTCTTATCATTTGATGTCATGGGCTCTGGCTTAAGGAAGTAGGAAGCACAGTGCATAGAAACAGCATGTTGATGAAAATGCTGATGTAAGTGTAGGTTTTAGACTTCCAGGGGAACTTTGCAGGGGCTTTAAAAGTTACCCTAGTTTTCAAGATCAATTCTGGAGCAGACTTTATTTTCCAAATGGAAATTTGACATCACTTCTGTAACCTTAAAAAAATTGTACTGGCCGTAATTTTTGAGTGCATATGTAATTTCAAGATTTAATGTCCTCTGTTATTTGTGAATAGAAAAAAACAAAAAAGCAGAAAATAATAATTGCACTCCTATTTTAATGCAAATGCTCTATGTTTACAACTCTCTCTTGTCTCTGATTCTGCCTGTGAAAAAATTGACTCTGCCCATAAAAATTGTGATGACTAAATGTAGTCATGGAATACAAGATGGTACAATTAGTATTCAGAATTGCTTCCACTGCTGTGCCTTGTCAGTTGACTTTAACATATTTTAGAATATTATGAGCCTACAACTCTATACACTTGGATCAAAATCTATTAGCATCACAGAGTAAAATATATACTGGAATTAATTAAGAATTATGTCACTCCAGCCAACTAGTGAAAATATTCACCCAGGTGCTTATCTCTGTTCTTGCCTTCCTGACATCTGGGTTTCAGTTCGCACATCCATAAAGTGTGCAGCTGCTAAAGCTGCCCCCATGCTCTGGACATCTACACACATTGCAACACCTTTGAATTCACCTCCTATCTTGTTCCATCACATAGGTTTTTTTTCCTGAAATTGTTTCCCAGGCTTGTGTAACAGCAATTCCCCTTACCAGTTTGAGCTACTCATAATGCATCACTGATGCTTTTCCTGGTCATAAAGGAATTACAGCCTTGATACCCTATTAAGCTGATTCACCTGTAACTTAAGTTTCTAGTGCCTTCTTGTTGGTACCATCTCCTATGCAACAAACCAGTGTGAAATCACTCACATAATTTTCATCCTATAATACATTATCTAGACCTGTTTTTTTCCTGCAACAAACTATGAGGAAAACAACACTGTCTTGCTTTCTTTTGCAACTTATCTTATTAAACCAATGTTATGAAAATGACACTGTTACAGAAACATAATATTGTTCCTTGACACACAAGGCTTCAGCACAGTAAAACACTTCCTCATTTTCTGCAACCTGAATGATTCCTATAAAACTTTTCTCATGTTTTTATTATACACTCAAAAGTGAGATGAAAGTGATTATTTTACTGTTGCTGAGATCACACTTAAAGAAAATATTCAGGATTTTTCTTCCCATTTTTAATGTGGTGCTCTCTCTTTTACGTGAGCCAAGGGGTAGCCAGTGGGATTGAAAGATGCATTAGTCTGGTTTTTCTTTGATTTTTATCATAATGTACTACTCTATGGCCAAAGTTTTGCAGTTTGTGCTATTTAAGATTTTTGTGTGAAACGGTACTTTGTTCCACTGGAAGATGCACTAGAAGAAAGTGATTGATATTGGAATTGTTTATAGCAGAAGGTACTAGCACATCTTCTAGGAAATGTGAATTGAAGACCCAATTGTCCCTTTATACAGAAAACAAGGACCAGATATGGATGCTTAGCTTAGCTAATATTTTTTGCTAAATGAGGAAAAAGGAAAAGCTATCTTGAGAAGGGTCTTCCACCATACCTCTTTTCAGCTAAAATAATTTTATTTAAAATTACTACTGTTATCTGTAGATATCATCCTACATTGGTATAACTAAGGCTATGTTGTTCTATGTTGTATTATCACACGTGATGAAAGCGTTTATGCTGCCCCAGTAAGAGTCAGAGTTAACTGATCAATGGCACAATCTGATGAGTTTCTTCAAGTCCACGTCTCAATGTTCTTGTAAACTCGTTTCAATTCATAAATTCCTGGAGTTTGTTGGAATAATTATCAGGAAGTATGAGTTCAATGAAAGCAAGCTAAATAGACTGAGAGTATCAGGTCTTTCTTCTTCCAGGGTTCCCATTATCCAAATTAACCTTTGCAAAGTCTGCAAGATGCAGGTAATTGAGAGCTAGAATGCAGCATTAGCCCCTGCTTGAGAAATCAGAGTAAACGAAGACTTACTTGATGTTTTATTCAGTGCTGGGTACTATCATCCTGAGAATATAAAAACTTCAGTATAGACTCAAACTACAAAAAAACCCCTTGATTCCACTTTAATGTCACAAAAGGGAGCTATTAAGTGGATTCAAACTGAAAGTTTTCCCAAAGACAGTTAAATGAAGAGTGAGACTTGGCCCTATCCCTCTGTCCTATTCTGCTGACATTTGTGGAGCATTTTCCTTTTGTTTTTATAAGTTAGATGCAGTTGAATAGATCATCTGCAATTCTCTCCACAAATATGGAGCTCTTTTAGTCTCCTCCTCAGTTAAAGGACTCATGTATTACTGACTTCCAATCCCACTCTTCAAAAAATGCATTTTTTACAATTTAATTACATTACACTCCTTTTTCCCCTGCCATTATATAGCTGCAGGACACAGAAACTGATGCATTAGTCACAAGGAGCTACCTGTCTCTGAAAACATTGTTCTGAAAACATTTCCATTAGTAAACACCAGGATTTTCTAGTGCACAACACTATATAAACTTGACTATTCATTAATAACTTTGCAGATGTTTCTTTTGAAGGGATAAAGATACTATACACAAGCACATCCATGAAGAGTTGAACACAAGACTATATTATAGGCAGAATGGACGGCAAGCTACAAAACAGATATTTTACAGCCACATATTTCGAATACCTTTAATTTGCAATTTGTGACAGCACATTTTATTTTTTTTATTTTTTAAATGTAATTGTATGCCTGATACATTAAGTGAAGAACCATTCTTTATACAAACTAATCCAGAGTACATACTGGTATTATAGCATATAGAGTAAATTATAATTGATGCATGATTATTTACAGCTCCATCCCACATGATTTTATATTTTTCATATAAAAAACCCATAAAAGATGAGTGAAGTTGTAAAATCCAGGAGACAATGAAAGACATTTTTAAGTGCTCACAGCTGCTTGGACCTGGTTCAGTTTTTCAACAATTTCAATGAACAGAGTGACACAAAACATTATTCACTGTTTAATGCACTGAGAGGGTCACTAAATCATTTATGCTTTTATCTTTCGCAATTTGATTAGAAAAAATGGTAAATTTTCTCCTCGTGAAAAGATTTTGCCTAATCTTAAGTAAGCCATGCCCACTCCTCTGCTTTGTGTCTCACCGCCCTGCCCCGTCCTTGGCATGAGCATCTCTTGCGTACCAGGGCAGTGCTGCTCTGAAGCTTTACTCATTTTTCACTTCTGCATCCAGCATGCCAAAGTGAAGGATTCCCACATGAAATTAGAAAGTACACACTACTCACAATACAAACACGAATTACTGTGATAATTAACTTGCCATTTCCTTCTCTTTTCTTTAACAGATAGTAAATATTCACCAGTTAATATATGAGATTCTTCTGTTTTTACTTTGGAGTACTTTTTTCTGATGGATACAGGAATTTTGTCTATGGACAAAATTCTGAAACATAAATATTTTAAATGCTGTTCAGTGTAATGTTAAAATTTTTACATATAGTACATCTCTCTATACTTCAAATTCCTTTGAAAGAGGATTTTAAATACCTCAGCTAAGTTGAAACTAAACACAGACAACAAAATAAAATTAAAGATACACCTAGAGATGAACCAGCATAACCTGTAGAAAATGACAAAGTTTTACTGCATTTTCACAGAAAGAATATGAAATTACGAGAGCCTGTGAATAGTACTGAAGCATATTACACCACCCTTTACTCAAGTAAAGAACCAAATTCAGAGTTTGATCTGGTAGCCAAATCCACTGGGATTTAAACATATGTTAAGAACAATGATCGCATGTTAACTAAACGAGAAAGAGCACAACTAAATCTGAACTGGAATGTGCAACAGGGATTAGATATAGGTCTAACTTAATAGTAATTACTTCAATTCAATTACTTCAATAAGAAAAAATCACGTCTAACCTCAGAATTATTTCAAGACAGACATATTGGAAAAATTTCATTTCTTTAGTAACTAAGGAATGATTGCACTTTTAATACTATCTTAACTATCGTGCATTTATTTTTCATTTAAAACTATTACACAAATAAATAGCTATTACACAAATAAATATTATCAAAGCCAACCATACACACCAACACTATCCACAAAGGCACAAAATTATCCTGTACATTAAATGAGCAACATGTTTCAGCCTCAAAAATGCCTTGAACTAGAACACCCAGAAGTTAATGGAAATTCAATACAGAATGTCATAGATTTTCTCTCTAACATTTACATAGATTTCATTGTAAACATCTGAAACTATGTGTAGGCATGAAAATTAATCTTCCCATCGTCCTAAACACAAAGGCCCTACTGCTTCCTGAGACTGACTGTTAACACATAGCAAGAAAGCACTATGTAACCTTTGTAGTATAATCTGAAAAACAAAACAGAAAATAACCTTTTTCCATTTCTTTCAGCTCTTTAAATACACTGGCTAACTACTTCAAAGTAAAATAACAAAAAAATAAAGAAAACAAAGGAGTTGCCTGCATCAAGTCTTGACCAATTGTTTAATGAAGAAAAGACTTGTTTTTTAAGTATTGGTAAGGGTCACTAATTAAAAGCTCAGTGATTATGAAATTGCCATCAAGAGTCCATTCAGTCCTGTCACCCTACTACTGTTGAGATTAATTAAGCTTTAAACACTTCAAACGAAGCACTGGAAAATGAAACAATCTGATGTGTTGCAACCCAGTTATTTTGCGTCTGAGTTATAACATCGCTTGAAAACAAAGGTTTGCATATCTCGATGTGAAAACTTATCTCTCTGGTCTTATTGGAGTCTTGTCATTTATTCCAACTCAGTAAAATAAGAGGCAAGGTAAGATAGGACTGCATCTCAAGAGTTTTGCTAGAAATATGAAGCGTAATAATTTTTGAAAATGAATTTAATATAAGAATAAAGTTGAGGATTGTAATAGCAACGTCTGGATTTCATGACTGAGCACATGTAGTAGTGTAGTTGGCATTCTGTGCTCCTGAGAAACTGCACCAAGCACGCATAATTCATTTGATGCTTCATGACATATGAGGTAAACTAAATTCTATTTACTTGTTTTGCTTTGGTTTTTCACATTTACTGGAATTCACAATTAATTAGGGTCTGTTTGCTGAATGCACTTAAAGACATGTAACTCAATGACATCACCAAATTTTATTCAGTAGTCTGTAGAAGTCAAAATTTTCCAATTATTTTTAAAACATCTTGTGTATTAAAGGTATTTGTATACTAGATACACTGGACGATCATATGGATATTGCTTCCTAGGGAACTTTTGCACTTCTACAGAAGAAAATCAATGTTCAGAAGTCATATGTGAATAATGGAGCTACTGAGGTGTTTGCAGCTACTGACTACACGTCAGAGCTACAGTGTTTTTCTTTTAGAAGAAATATAAGTCCAGGAATTGAGTGAGATCTCTTTGGCTAGCTTTTCTATAAAAGCACATAAAAGATGCTTCTGCTCTCACTGTATGAGGTGTTCCTCTCTATGTAAGCCTGTGAATTATTATTATTATCATGGTTTTGATGTAAAAGAGACTGTTGTATGAATGCAAAATTGTATCCATTGTAAAGGTTATGTGAATGACTTAGATTAAGTTAGACATTGGAAATCTTCACAGGAAATCTTCTGGAGATTAAATGGTGAACCCAGTTCTCTGAACGTCAGCACTGAAAAAAAAATTATCATTCCTTTACATAGGATATATTTTTAGAGTATCTCTTGTTCAGTGGGGAAAATTAATTCACAGAGCAAAACTCAGAGCTTAAAATGCTTTTGCTGTTTTTGCAAAATTTGTCTAGCATCAAGCTTGGAGATACGTCAGAGAACATTTCAGACCTAGGGAATTTAACAGACTGTAGTTATGCCTTTGCTGGGAGAAACTTGCTGTAATTGTTTCTCATCATCCAATCAGTCATTCAACTGCCCTCCTCCCACTTTGAATTCCCTGTGGCACCAAGAACAGTAACATTCACAACAAAACCAAGCAAATTAATTACACTAGCGATGAATATTTGAAAAAACTGCTGGTGTACATCTCTATATACAGGTAACCTCAGTCAACAGAATTTTAAAATGGTATATACTCAAACAGTATTCAGTTACTTAAAACATAACACTTTTCACCAATATCCAGCTAGACTGTGGTCAGTGCTGAAATATTAAAAAAACCTAGATGTTGCAAAAATGTCACAAGCCTCATTTTTCTAACCTTAACTGATTTCATCCTCTAAGCATGCTTCCTGCACTTCTATCTGCAAGGCTGACTGTACTCTGCTATGTACAAAGCAGGATCTATACAAAGGTTCTATATTCCATCCTACATGGTAGTAGTCTTGCCCCACATCCTAGTTGCAGCTTTACCAGTCTTGTGGAAACACTCGTTTCCAAAAATGCATGTCAACTTTAGGACATAGCATAAATGACAGGCTCTGGGACTTTTGGATTCCTGTTTGCCTTGACTAATCAGAAACCTTCCTATACGCTGCAAGTGACAACACCTGAATAACCCACAGTGTTGGTTGGAACCGCTGCAAGCGCATTTCTTCAATAACTCTGACTCAACAAAACAGAAGAAACAAGCAGAAAACAAAGACTAACCAAGACTAATCCTGCCAGCATGGATTATGTCTCAAGGGCTGCTGTTCTGCAGCCCACAGGTTGACCTAGGTTTGAATTAGCAGCATCGAGAGCCCGCGGGAGTGCAGCACAGAGCTCGGCATGAGGAGGTTCACTGTGATTCTCAACAAACTGACACCAGCTAGCTAGGCTAAGGGCAGCTGTGTCAGACTACAGCCCAGCGATATTCTGGATATGAGGAGGCATGCCAGATGAATGGATTCAGATGAGGAAGCAAAGGGAAACAGACTTCTTCAGTTTACTTCCACTGTGCTGCTGCCTATGCTCTGTGCAACTTCTTTGGCTGCTTGTTCATTGGTAACTGGCCCTAAGCATTCAGCTTCAGTATTTGCAGCATTAACCCTGACTGGACATGGATAGTCTGCCCAATTCCCTATTTATATAATTTCTCTTAATGCATAGGACTAAACCTTTGTCCCTAGGGTAAAGGTTTGCAGGAAAACTCCAAGCTCTTTGTATTAAAGATCGATAGCTTTCATATTAGGAAAGAAAAGTAAATAAATCTATCTTTGGTATTTTTCTAAGTTGGATGGAAAATGCGTTCTTTCACTTCATTTTGGTTTGTGGTCTTTGTTGTGCAGATGTTTGTCTGATTCCTTATCGGTTATGGTTTCCATCCACGCCATTCAGTTCCTTTGCAACAGTAAAAAGACCTGATGGTGCCTTAATTTTCTGTTATTTTTATTTTGTATCTGCAACACTAGGTGTTATGAAATTTAGAAAATTTATATATACTGTATTTAAGCCCAAAGACATTCTGACAAGCTTTTAGAGGATTTCTAATTGGAGATTGCATTTTTTTGGAAAATGCTTTTCAGAAAACTGTTTAGATAGAATCACATGTTCTTATGATTGTTGTTTTAACTGAAAATGTTGTCTAAAAAAAAAGACCAAAACCAGAAGTCACTACATGAGTTCCAGCAGATTAACAGAGCTCCAAACTGATGCCAACACAAGACAAGCATCATTTTAGAATCTTTCCATGCCTGTAACATTGCACTCTAAGAACTCTCATGTACTGTTTCCACAGAAGACATTAGCTAGCAACAAACAACACATCTAACCCAAAAGAAGTATGGCTCAGAGAGTCATAATCTTGATTGTAGAAGTGGAAATGTAGAGGAAGGTAAATTAAAATGTGCTTACTCTTGCTTAAATAGTCTTTCTGTGTTTACTTGTAACCCTACTTGCTGAGAAAATACCTGTTGATTTTAGTGTGAAAATATCTGGTTTTTTCCATCTCTTAAAGGTTTGTGCACTATTCCAATAACAATTTTTGCTATGAATCACTGCTTATCTCAGTTACTTCAATATGGTAATACCAGAAGAGTCACACACTGAAACAGTACAGTACAGGCAATCCCCAGTTTACATTTTGTGCTGATTCTATTGTAATGGACTTAATTCTCTGGAAACCAACAATTGAATTACTTAAATTTTTTAGAAATTCACTGGGATGTCGACACTCATCATTGTAAGTGTCATCAGCCCAAGAAAAAGAACAATATTCCAAATCACCACAAATTCAAAAGGTAGCATTCTCTGACTAAGTTAACAAAGCTTGTTTGGAGGAGAAACATGCTATGATCCCAAAATGCAGTTGTCTTCTGGAGGAGAAGAACCTTGGACAATTACAGATCTAAAACAATCTTTTCAGTAGGTAAATTAAATCTAATTTGTATAAAAATATCTTCATATTTTTCCACCCTCAGAGAAATCCTCTGTTGTAATCATAGTATGTCCCTGATGATGACACTGAAACAAGGTCTGAAACCTTTCTTTAAGTTATAGACGAACTGTGAGAATCAAGGGAGGAGTACAATATCACTTTTGTGCAGGAGCTAGGGACAGAAAGCATACACATGAGCAGAACAGGAGGGGCAAAAAGAATAAAGAATGCTGCAGCCAACCAACCAGTCAATCAGAGGAAGCTCAAGAACACTTGGATCCGGTCAATTTTCAGCCAAAAACAATTGCTTTGTGGCTCTCCACCCAGAATGAATTTGACAGCGACTGCAACAATTGGCAATGCTGAAATCAGAATAGCTTTGCAGAAATCAATTGACCTGGGCTGACTGATACCACGTAAGAGTCTAGCTCAATGTTTTACAGAAACATGAGATTAGATAAGGAAGGCAATTATCTGAGTTACTCTGGATTTACATTATGAAGAAAGCAGATCCTGAACTCCCTGGCTACAGCAGAGATTTCCAAGCCTTTCTAGCAATAGGGAAATACTTAATATTGTAGGGCAGAAAATAAATACACTCTACTTCCTAAGTTTCAAGACACTTCAGGGAAATCATAAAATTTCTGAAATAATTCTTCTCTTCCTGTCATCTTTGCAAAGTTATAAAATATGAAGTATTAATCAGTTTTGGAATCACAGATTGACTGGACAGGACCTTAAAGATCATCTAGTTCCAAACTCCATGCTATGAGCAAGGACACTTTTCACTAGATCAGGTTGTTCAAGGGCCCATCCAACCTGGCCTTAAACTCCCACAGCTTCTCTGGGCAACCAGTTCCAGTAATTCACCACCCTCTAAGAATTCTTACTGTACCTAATCTACACCTGTCCTCTTTTAGTTTAAAATCATTTCCCCTTGTCCTGCCACATTCTGTCTGCATAAAAAACTCTTCTTCCTTCTTTTTGTAAGTCCCCTTCAGGTATTGGAGGGGCACAATGGGGTCTCCCCAAAGCCTTCTTTTCTCCATGATGCTTGGTCTCCAAGATAGATTTTTTTTCCTAAGACTGTAACATTTTGACAATCACTGTAAATCATGTTTTTTATCACTATAGAAAAAAAAAAAAACTTGTATTTTTCCACATTAAATTCTTCTTCTCTGAAGAAAAAGAGCTCAGCTTCTCTGAAGGAATATTTAGAAGATTATCACCACATATTTATGAATTAATTATGAATCATTAATGAAATATACTTCAGCATATTTCTAGGGAGGTTTGTCATATGGCTTTGATTTTGAGCAAACATTTATTCTTGTTAACAGAATTCTTGGTTAATTATATCTTTAAACCATTAAATTTTCATATAAATCACTGTTATTTTAAGAGACAATGAGAAAGTACTTTTTGAAGAGTGCATAAATTCCATACTTCCAGTCTTGTACAGAAAATAGAACACACAACAGTGTTTTATTTGCCTTCTGAATACATGAAAACTTTGTCTATATAATAGAATACTGGCACTTTCTCTCTCTGGTTTAAGAGGATGCTCATGTCCAGTCTGAAAACTGTGAGCTTTGGCATGTAACGACTAAACAATAAATCCAGTATTTATCTGCTTAGAATCCATCATTGCAAAGAACTAGTATCCAACATGACAACCCCTTCCAATAATGAGGTCTGTCCTGTACATGCTCCCTTCTCATAATGTTCATTTCTGGATTGCCTAAAGTGCTACAAAGATCATGGCTACTGCCCCATATTCCTGTACAGTTATATTCATATTTTGGAGCGATTTGCTTTATTCCTCTCTTTAAGATAGAGAAGAGTCTTTATTGTGTATTCCTCTGGATTTTTTGAGAGGTGGGAAGGTGAGGCAAGGTCTGGACATTGGGGAATCCTACACTACATTATCATTTCTCATTTACTGTCTTTGGCAAATTCTGTAATTTACAGCAAGTGATACATCCCTACAATGCACTGTCTCTTTTTGCCTATAAACTTGTTGCATGAATATAGGAAGATCAAAGTACTCTTCATTTTCTTTCAACGAACTTTTACTCATGCTCTAGTCTAAAGTCTTTAATCTGGTTTTCCTAGGGGAAAAAAAGGTCAGAGTAAAGATAACAAAGTTAAACCACCTTCTATATGTACTTTCAACAATTTGGCATTATATACATGTTAGCCTAAAAATAATTGACATAATATATCCATGGCAGTAAGATAACTTAAGAATTCTCTTCAAGATAAATGTGCAAGGTTTTTAAACACCCTTCCTTAGATGAGCCCCAGAATGATGGTGGACAACACCCTCAGAAAATTATCTTCTAAACAGTGAGAATGGACCCACAATACTATAAATATTCATGGAAGAAATTATACCCTACATTTATGGAAAGGCACTATATTCACCTGGGAAAATGATGATTGAACTTCATAAAATAAATGATGAAACATAGGGAAAACAATGACCTTTGCTTTTGCTGCACAATTGTGCCTATATGGAAAGAACTATACATACAAACTGTGGTTGGGTTCCTGAAGAACCCTCCAAATAACAACACAGAGAATGGGAAAATCCGTAACAGCCAATGGCACAATATGCCAGATCACTCAGTCAAGATCTCTACTTCATTTTGCTTATCACAATATTAAGAATGCAAATTCTTTACTTCCTGTACTCTTAACAATTAATAGATTGTCACATTTTTAAGTTTCATCCCAGCTGTTCACCACAAAACTGTTAATTACTGATACTGGAGTATCAATTAAGGTCATGGCATGTTTTCACCCAGAATCACAACTGAACAGGGCAACTGCTATTTTTTGCTACCTTTTCCACCAGACCTTTACACTGAAAAACTGTCTTCCAAAAAGTGTGTGAACTTAATAAATGTTTACAGAAACACTCAATCCAGCCTGCACTTACTTTAACTGAAGATGTCAGAAGATGCCTTTCACAACAGCTCACATTCTGTATTCTTTTGAAGAAGTTCATAAGCTTCTTACATACATAGCTCATAAACACTGTATCATACATTAGATTCTTATGGAAACTTATTTTACAGATCATAAACATATTCACACCAAAGATAAATCCATAGCATGAAAAAAACCATAAACACATTTTCTTAGTTCATATTTAAAATAAAAATAGTAAAACAATTTCCTATTAGTCAGTGAGACTAAAAAGAAAAAGGTTTTAAAGTTTTCTCTAAGAAAGAGATGGAAATATAGAACTAAAACACAGTATTCTGCTAGAAGCATACATCAGTCTAACAGTATTACTAGCATTTAAGATGTATTTTGAATTTTAGCTAGTTACTGCTTTCCATCACTGATTTTGCTGTCATCTTTTAGCTTCACATTTCTATTTACATAAAACTAATTTTGTTACGTAGTTTATACACAGTCTCTTATGTTTATTTACTTACCAACAGTATCACATGGTTCATCCTTATGTACACAGAAATCCTTCCTAGAATTGGGGGTGAAAGAAAAAATGTTAAGCAAGTCAAGCTGTTAGACGTTAACAACTGTGTAACCTATTTAGAAACATTTTTTACGGCTCAATGAATAAACACAGAACACCATTATCTCGAAAACTAACAAGGGGAAGCAATGGCCAGGATTGCACAGAGCACTTAAATCTCAGGGCAGATTTAAGAGTAGTCAGGTGACAAAACATGTACCGTACATTCAAATTGCACTGCACCTAATTTCTATGTTCTTTTGGGTTTTGTGATTCGTTTTTTTTTTCTTTTTCTGCAAGCATCTTGAAAAGTAACAAGTCTAAAGCTAGTCTTCCTATCATTTGAAATGAAGATATTTCCAGTGCTTTACATGAGATTCAAATGCAGCATTTAGATCAGTAATAGTCAGAAAGTATTTATTCTAGCAAGTCAATGGATATAGGAATATTACAGGAAGCATTTCTGCTAGGGCATCCCCGTATATTAGTGGAAGACTTGTAAAAATTAACTACCCTATCTCCAACATATATTTTAGTCCAGTCATAAGTCTATAAATAAGACTGTTCTATCTCATAAGGGAGAATAAACATTTCAACTGTGTCTTAAATATCTGCTTGGGATTCATTTTGATTTCACATGTATTTTACTTCTTCTCAGAGACACACAACAAATTACTAAAACAGCAAAGGGAAAACTGCTTTTTAATGGAGTGTTTATAAGTATAGTCAATTTGTTATTTTAAGTTGAAAAAAGGGCTGCTGAGGTATACATGAATTGGAGAGGCTGGGAGGGAACCAGTGGGGGAAAAAACAACAAAAGAACCTCAAGTATAGCAATCCCACAAACAAAGAAGTTCTGTTTTTCTGCTGTGCCACAGAGTAAGGGTCTCTGCTTTTTGGGGGAGATCATACGAATCAGAGAAATTTAGTTCTTATATTCTGTCTATGAAGGTACACAGATAGACACAGACTCATAATGATAAAGATATACATATAGAGAAACATCCATTTTCCAGGAACAAAATGCAGGAATTGTTTTGTGCTTGCAATGGAAGATACTGACACTTATTTTTTTACGAAGTGTAATTATTCCAAGAGCTGTTTGTTTGTTTCCCACAGACCATTTCTACATAGGGATTTAGACCCAAAAGCAATTTCTAGAGGTTGGCAAATTTCTGACAGTTGTTGAGGGCCACACAGATAGATGCATGGGGTTATATAGCTTTTAATTAACCAGTGACCACTGCCAGATAATGCCATAGAAGAGAAGAATGGCAGTGCTATAAATTGATAAAGTTGTGAATCAACTGATAAGGACAGTCTAGGAATACACTCAAAAG
Organism: Sturnus vulgaris; assembly: GCF_052056855.1. Lineage (NCBI taxonomy): Eukaryota > Metazoa > Chordata > Aves > Passeriformes > Sturnidae > Sturnus > Sturnus vulgaris. Next base: position 38,214,553 of record NC_142283.1, on the reverse strand, counting down.
GGCCCTAGAATTGAGCAAAAGGTGGTGAACAAGAAACAATAATCAGACACAGAAGAAAGTTATTTTATTTTTTCAAACCTGCAAGATATTGCATTGATGCACTGGGTTGTAACACAATTCTTTGTTTTGTGCTATGTGACACAAGGGACTTATTGTCTTGTTAAGCAACATGACAGAATGATTAGAAATATGGGACTTGAGGTGAAGCAAGAGAACATGTGTAAAGACAATCTAAGGACATCGACTGCCTTCCACGCACACCCACCCAACCACCATAAAAATTAATTGATGCAATATTAAGAAAAGAAAAAAAAAGGAAAAGAGAAAATAGATCATACCTTCAACTGTAAAAGAATGATAGGTTACATTTTTAAAACTGCCAATATCCAAAAGGTTTCTGCTCATGTAATAGCTTTTTTCTCTTATACTTACTGAGCTGTTTTTCTTTTGTTTTCACCTCTTGGCTGAATCTGACTATGATTATGTTGTGCATTCAGGGTTTCATTATGGGACTTGGGGGAAATGGTACTGCTATGATTTGGCAAGAGAGAAATACAGTAAACCATTCTTAGTTCCCGACTTACACTGAAAGAATGTAATACCTCCTTTAATTTCCAGGAATATGAATGCATTACATACAATTGAGACTAGGCTCCTTAGTAAAGATTTACAGTTCTAGCTAAACCTACCAGTGACTCTCACAAAAATAAAGCATACTACTAAGCCCTCAGAGAGATTATTTGCCTTCGTCCTTCTCATCCCTTCTCTCAGCAAAACAGAGCCAAGATATTAAAATTACCATTACAGCTTTAGTGTAATTACAGCTTTTTAGAAGCTTTAGTGGCAGCAGTTGGTAACTGATTCTGTCAACGAAAGCAAGAAATGGTTAAAGCCCACCCACCCAAGCAGTACCCAGGACATAACGTCCATTATTCCAAATGGTTACTTTGCATACACATGGAAGGGAAAACAGGTCCTTACTCAAGTGAAGGAAAGGAGGAGCTTTCACACTATTTACGCCTGAACTCTGCACTTGAATGAATTGGCTAACAGCAGAAAAAGATTCTAAGCAAGGATAGGTAACCAATCATGCATTGTTTCAGAAAATTATGTTTAGTTTGTAGATTTTAGTTTATTACATACAGCAATATAAAAGACCTTCACAGCACACAAAGGCTACTTAACTTCTAAAGTATCTTAGTACATTGTTTTTGTTAAAATAAATCCTGGTGTGTAGGTGGGATGTACAACAGAAAACAAAAAGAACAGTAAAGAAAGAGTAATTGAAATCCAGACTTATTTTTTGTGAATAATTTTCAGCATTTCCCATTTTAGATAAATTTAATACTTGGTTTTGGCAAGTCAAAATATTCAGAAGATCTATTTTTTACTCAGGCTGGTATATCATTTCCTTCCATATCCTATATTGGAGAAAAGATAAAAAGGACAAGTAATAGATTTTACCAGTCTACCAGATCTTCATTCTAGCTTCACTTTACTCCAGTTTCTCTAATGTTTGCAATTTTGAAACATGCAGCTTGAATAATAGCAGAAGTTAGAATGCTTGAAATTGCAGTCTAACTTCTGCTGTTATTGATTCCAGGGCTTACAACATTTTTGAGGCTTATTGCTCAAGTAGTAAGTTTCCTCATAACATGAGATTTTTATAAGGAATAGCTGAAATTAATGGCAATTGTGGCAAGTGACATTATCATTAAATTGCAAATGCCTTCCCTTGCATTTTGCAAAGTGAATAACTACAACACTGAAGACGGTCCTGTCTCTTCACACAACAGGACATTCTGAAATAATTCTCACATATAAACCAAGAACATATATATAAATTAATAAATGCACTTTGAATGACAATAATTAAATTTAAAATTACTTGGTGTTAATGAACCCTAAGAAAAATTACTTATTATTTATTTGGAAATTTAAATAAATGGACAATGGTACTAGTGTAAATGGTATATCAGAAACTGTTTATTATTTTGAGGGTAAATCTCAAAGGCACCAGTATGTAATGATGTAAGTGTAAGTGTATCTTAGGAATAACAGGAAATAATATATTTAATTATTTAAAATTGTTAACACATCACTTAGGCTCTGTAAAGCTGAACTGAGATTAAAAAGGGTGATATAAATAGTCCTTATAAAGCTCACATTTCAGTCAGCCTAAAAAATAACATCTCAGAAGTGTAAAAAGTTATCAAATAGCTGAATTGAATGTATTGTTAATATATGGAAACAGATACAGAGTAGTTAGGAATCCAAGCAAGGTGCTCTTGGGCAGAGTCAAACAGAACCTAGACTCAGCATTAGCATTAAACAATGAAAGAAAATACAGAGAAGAAAATACAAAAGCATTCCCAGTAAAGTTTAAAAATTAAATTAGTTCCAATAGATACACATAGGAATCAAGAGAGATCAAATTTTAAAGAGAACTCATCTGAGTAAATTTTCTTCTAGTGTAGCCAAAAGTGGCCTCCCAACTTGATTATACAAAACAACAGAAAAAATGAGCATTTGGAAACAAGCAGTAGGAGGGAACAGCATCCTTGGATAAAGATACAGGAAAATATCAAAATGACACTACTACTTCTGTTCACACAATATTTTGTCCAGTTCTGGTACTTATGCTCGAAAAAATAGTTTTGTAAAGCAGAAAAGGTCTGCAAAGAAGTGAGAGAACAATTACAGAGAGTAACCTCTGCAAATTACTCTGAGACAGAGTTTTGACTTGAGCACAGCCTACAAGTATTTTCATAGGGAGGAGTTTTCCAACAGATTTTAGCAGCAAAGGGTACAAAGAGATGTACAAAGGGTACAAAGGTTGAAAGCTGAAATAAGAAAAATTAGAAATAAGTCCAACTGTTCACTCAGAAAATAAATAACCGTGCCAATAATCTACTGCTGAACAATAAATCTTTCTTTCAAATTTTTGTCCAAGACTTGCCTGCTCTTCTTGATCACAAGGAAAATTAAAATGTAAAAATAACTATCTAAATTTTATGTTTGGGTCTCGCACTAGATACTCAGAAATTTTAAATTCCTGTGGAACAGATCTGTACTAGTGAACGGAACATACATAGCCTAATTATTAGAGCTTGAAAGAGTAAGCTGAAAGCAACAGGTAAATTCATGCAAATTTTTCCCACACCCATTATTACAAGCATTATCACTTCACAGACTCAAATACCTTAAACATAAAAATGAAAAAACCAAAAGAGCATCTGATGACTTAAAATTAGTGTGATTTTTTTTTTAAATACACAAGGTGAAAATACAAGACTTCAATTTTACAAGAGATTCTGGCTTTAAAAAAGAAGGACAAAACTTTTTACTTACATATGATCTTTTCAGGTTTCCCTACTTTCTACTGCATCTACAATGCTATTACTAAATAATTAACAGAAAGGCCATGTAAGAGTCTCATTGACTTCCTTGATGCCTGCTGGTAGTGTCAAATAAATCAAATTATCAAAAGAGTTGATAAATTGAGTATAAAATTATCAAGAGAGTTGTCAGTATTGAAGTTACAGCGATGAAGACAAAATTAAGAATAATCTCATTTCTCACTGTGCATTTGCAAGAATTCACTTTTCCAAAGCTGAAATTCACTAGGAGTTTAAGGACAGTAGTAGCACCTTAATAATCCAATCTCTATCTCTATCTCTGTCTTTGTCTCTATCTCTATAAGTTTCAGCAATTTTGACTGCCAAACACTCCAGGCTTCTGGGGTGTCCCTGTAATATCAGTTTCATTCATGCAGGGATCTTTCACAGACTTCTTCCTCTGACTTCCGTGAGGATTTATTTTTGGTTCAGAAAGGTAATAAAAAGCAAAGTCAGAAAAATCACTGTATTTCTTCTATGCATTGGAAAGTAATAGCAACACTTAAAAAAATCTTGTGCAAGCTTTGGGGAGATGGTTGGTTGGATGGTTGAAACTATCGGAAGTGAAACAATATTTATGAAATCCAAGTGGTGTTCATGCCATTAGGTACTTTTATAGAACAAGGCACTTTCTAACAGTGAAATTGCCCAACAGTGCTCTTTCAATTATGTGTCACCCAGGGAAAGGAAATCTCAGATACTGAAGATCATAGGAATAAATGGCTGATGCACACTATCAACATGGAGCATCACCACCTGATGAATATTAGGAGAATCACAGGTCTACTTTCTGTCATAGGAACACATTAACAGATCAGTTCCGAGGGGTAGAATAAAGAATTTGGTCTTTTTCTGTATAATTCTTTTCACACTTATTCTACAAACCACTGTGACTCAACAGATTGACTGATGCACTGGAAAAGCAGCAAAATGCACAATTTTTAAGAGAGGGTAGATTCTGCCTCATTCTTGTAACCACACGTTTGTACACTTCAAAGTTTTCATAACCTTATTTGCAATAGAGGCTACAAATGAACTTGAGCACCATCACAGAACAAGTGGGAATTCCATGGGCCTTTTCCTGCCTTATCTTCAGTTAGCTCATTCAGGTCAAGCAACCTGTGGAGATAGCAACTGGTAATGTCATCTCTGGGGCCACTAAAATCAGGGCTTCTCTCTGCACACTCTGACCCTGTAACTTAAAAGGCAAGGAGGATATTGATGCAACATGCTTCCTTTTTTCCTCAGAAAAAAGTCGTGATATTGTCTCTCTCTAAAGTAATCTCTCTGCTAATTTATAACTGTGAATACAGTAAAACTTACTTGATAAAAGCTTTATCAGCTTTATCAGGACAGTCCTTAAAACAATTTTTGTCTAAATCATCACATTGTCTTTATATCCAACCTCTCTAGTAATCTTTTCTAAATACATTACAAACACTTTCTGTGGTTCTTCTACTTTATGACACCATATTTTAAACAGAATATTATTTCATCAAAATAAGCTGATTTAAAGGGAAATTAAACCAAAACTGACATTATGAAATAAGACCAAAGTAAGTTAAAATTAATTGGTAACAGATATGCAGTATAACAGTCTATCTGGGCAGCAGAGAAAGCTATGGGGAGAAGTTAGTTTTGCTTTCCTCTTTACAGAACAAATGCAGAAATAAGCTTTGAAAAGTATGTTTTTCCTGAAAAGGCTATGATGGCCCTTTGGCTGCTGAATAATGGTCTCTATAAAATCCACATTACACTCTTTGTACTTAGTCATTAAAAATTAGTTCTGCAGAACACTCAATACTTCATTTCTAACTCTTTTGGTTTCTACACAAAACTGGCATATGAAAGCTCAGGAAAACCTTCACAAAGAACTCTTGCTGTTCTATTATCACGCAAGACAAAAGAGGAAATATGTCAACTTTTTGGATAGTTGCCACAGAATGTGTTGGATACCCAAAACTTTACACATTTACTCTAACAACACCAAGCAGTTGGTGTTCATCTGTATAAATAAAATAATTTCTCTCCAAAAAGCAGACCTGCTGTTCAAAGCTCTTTGGATGTTGTGACAAAGGAGCTTGTTTCATGCTTGCAAAACAGAATGAGACTCTGAATTAACAAAACACACGTGTAGAGCCACACATGGTGTTAGCTATACCATAAACCTGATGATGTGTAGAGGTAGCCTGGATTAGCAAAACATTCCCAGTCAGAAAATTGCTCTGGTATGATTTACTAGCAGCTAAAGTAGCTCTCAAGTGGGAGGCAGTACAGTCTGGAGAGTAATACCATTGAAAAATAAAAACGTCAGAAGAACAGATCTTTAATTTCTGGCTCCAGCACTAACTGTCTGACATCTGATCAATCACTTCCCTTCTCTCTACTTCAAATTCCTTAAAACTGATCAGAGATTTAATTTTTTTAAAAATTGTATTTAAATTGACAGGTAAAAAACTGTAGACAACTCTGGAGCAAGTTCAGACAAGAGGCATGTGAGAGCTGGAGCAGGAGGCTACGACAGTTTGGGTTGGTCAGCCTGGAGAAGAGGGGAGCTCTTAAGAGCTTTAGGTGCTTTAGGAGTACCTAAAAAGCAGGCCTATAGGAAGACTGGAGGTGACCTTTTTACAAGGGCACGTAGAGGGGAATGTCATTAAATGGAAATTGGTTAGGTTTATATTAGATACACGGAATAAATTCTTTACTGTAGATATATGAGACATTGGCCTAGGTTACCCTGAGAAGCTGTGAATGCCCCATTCCTGGAAATTCTAAAGTCAAGGTTGGATGGGGCTTTTACCAATCTGCTCTAATACAAAGTATCCCTGCCCATAGGGGAGGGAGGTTTGGAATTAGATGATCTTTAAGGTCCATTCCAATTCAAACAATTCTATGATTCTATGAAATCAGAATATCATTATTATAAAGCAGAAAAGCATCTTAACACATGATCAGACTTTTACAAAGCTTTTTTACCATTTAGAATCCCAGAATCCCAGAATTGTTAGGGTTGGAAGAGACTTCTGGAGATCATCCAGTCCAATCCTCCTGTCAAAGTAGGGTTACCTGGAGCAGGTGACACAGGAACATGTTCCAGTGGAGTGTAAATGTCTCCAGAGAGGGAGATTCCATGATCTCCCTGTGCAGCCTGTTCCAGTGCTATGAAATCTCAATGCAAAGAAGTTATTCCTCATGTTGAAGTGGAATTTCTTGTATTTTGGTTTATGGCCATTGGCCCTTGCTGGTTCTTGGGCACCACTGAAAAGAGTCTGGCACCATCCTCTTGGCACTGGCCTTTGAGATATTTATATTCACTAATGAGGTCCCCTCTCAGTCTTCTCTGGAATAAAAAGGCTCAGCTCCTGCAGTCTCTCCTCATAAGAGAGATGCTCCAGACCCTCTGCAGTACTTCCTTGTCTTTCCTATACTGAGTGGCCCAGAACTGAACACAGCACCACAGATGTGGGCAAATAGAGGGGCAGGACCACCTTCCTCAACCTGTTGGCCACATTCTCCTCAATGCACCCAAGATCTCATTGGCCCTCCTTGCCACAAGGGTACACTACCAGCTCGTGGTCAACTTGTCATCCACCAAGACTTCCAGAAATGTCGCATGAAATCCAAAAAGCTGTGTGGCCAAAAGCACTGACAGTCGAAGACATTTCCAGACCACTGACTCTCATCAACTTAACTAATTGCATCAGTTCAGAATGCCTCTGCCACGTCCCATAAAGGCTAGTTAAGCTGAAGATGAAACAATGACAGGAAAAAGGTGTCACAGGCTTTATTTATTTCATAGCATCTTACTACTCATGAGATACACCTTACAAGCTAAAGAATGCAGCCCTAAGTTCACTCTCCGGGCCCATAGAGGCTTGAAGCATTTGATACCTGCTCAAACTGCTGCTGTTATTGCAGACACTGCTGGCTGCCTCAGCTGTCTCAAATAAGAGAGCCTAGGGAGAAGCAGAACGCTATGGCTCATTATTTTTGAACAGTCACAAGGAATATCTTGATGTAAGGAAGTCTATTCCCCTTTAGCCATCCTGATTAACCCAATGCCATATATGATACTCAGGCATCGTTTATGCCTTGGCCCAAGCTTACTCTTTCCTACTGCTTGCTTCTTTTCTACCCCCTTCTTTCTTCCTCGACCTTCCCCCCCACGCCATTCCAGCCCCACAGTGCACTCACTACTATTAAAATCAGTTTGGGGTCTTAATCTACAAAATTTACTTCTAGTCTGTCACACTAAATATGTTTCCTGATGAGCTAATGAAAAGTTGCTGCAGAGAACATTATTTCTGGTGTCTTCCACCAGACGTGAACTGCTTAGCTAATGTATAAACGTGTAACAAAGAATAATACACCCCCCATAAAGCCCCAACAATCCATAAAACTGATACACACATCAAATAGAGGAGGATGACACAGAGTAAGAAGTGCGGGCTTTTCTAAGAAAAGATAAGAAGGGACTGAACAGCAAAACAGATCTTTTGCCAATGACAGTTTGGACTTCTAAATTTCCTGCTTCCTATAAGTAACTGTAACTAACTGGCTCTCCAAAGCAGGAAAATTTAGGGAAGCATTTTTCTGCTGCAAAAAATTGAAATACACTATAGATATTAGAGTATTCAGAATGAAACTAATTTAAAGAAAAATGCATTATTTTTTATTTTATATAGGATCCCAGTAAGAGTGCTCTAAATAAACAGCAAAAGACTGCATATAGGCGTAAAGATTACACATGGTTTTAGGACACTATATCACTGACTAACATGGGACTGCAGAGTGGTACTCTGCCACAGACAATCACAGGGATTTTCTTTGGAAGGCAGCCCTGAAGATTATCCAGTCCAAGTTCCACCTCAAAAATGACACAAAGTCCAACCCCAGGCTGGTTGAATCACCGCTCTGTCCTTTCCTCTGTATCATGCCTGTATGCTGGCTGAACACCAACAAGCATCCCCCCTGTGCACCACTTACAGACAAAACCATGACAGTACCTGCTTGGAAGGAAGAGGTGAACTGGGGGCCTATTTCCTTCTCAATGTGTGAAATGCTTGACACTTAAGAGTAACAAGGAACTGCAGATCTGGAATCACACCCCTGTGGCTGCAGGGTACATACTGAAGATGTATGTGATGTACCTTTGGCACACAGTGAATCACACCAGTTCCAGGGCAGCAAGAGGGAAGCATAACTCAGTAACGTGCCTGATGCTGATCTAGCTCTGAATGGTTTAAACATACTTTTGTGTTTTGACTGAAAGTATCTACAGGTCTGGGATGCTGCCTCTTTTAAAAAAAGGCACATGGATGAAGAATTCCAACCTTTGCTATACAGATAAGGCCTTATCTATATAGCCAAAGAAGAAACAAGCTACTAACCTGTTCATAATTTCAATGTTTACCATCTGGGAAATACTGCTTTCTGCACCACCTTTACCTTACAACACTTTACCAGATGCCTCACAATGCTCCCTTCCTCACTACAAACTCAATTCTTACTGTGTTGGCCATCTGCTTTGATCTATGTCCACACGGGCCTTCTGCCTATTTTTTTAATGCTCATTTTTCACTACTTTACCTCGTGATCAGTATGGCTGCATCAACCGAAGTCATGTCTTCTCCCCAGCTTGTCGACATTTCTAAGTGTATATCATTCTTCTTGCCAAATTCTTCGTGTTGCCATTTACAAAAGCTTTCCAGCATTTTTTCACCATGATGCCCAATATACATATCTGCCTGGAAATAAAAAACAATTAATGTTACTAAAATTAGAGTTCTGTAAATAGAATTTGGAACCTTTTTTGACTGAGCTAGCAAAAATATTCTGCTTTTTATGGCATAATATGTCCATGGCAAAACAACTCAAACTTCAGGTGCAGAGGCCAACTTCCTCATGTTAAAGACATAATGAAGACAGTGCATTGAGAGTGTAGATGCATCTGTTCACTCAAACTCTAGTCATATTTATTTGCTGATTTCTCATTATCCATGGTAAGAAAAAGTATAATGATGTTAAGATTCAGAATTTGAACATGAAAAGAGATTACTCCAACTGCTGAGAGGAACTGTGGAAAGAAATACTTATTAACTGAAAAATTATAATATTTTAGATTAGAACTATTGGTAAGGGAATCCCATTTCCTTATGAACTAAGTGCTATATCAGCTTTTGTTTATCTAGGGATTAGACAACAAAGAGCATCAGTTCTTCTACAATCCAATGGATTTAAAGAAGATTATTTTTCTATTGAGATATGTGAATGCACAAAAAGCAGAGCAGAAGCAGATTTTGCAAAGATCTACCTGGTTTTCACACGGAAACTTTGACTGACTTTTAATTCCAAGCACAGAAAAGTCTCAATACATGCAGCACATATATTAGGAGAAGGTTAATCTTTACTGGGGCTGCTCAGCAGTACAAACACTAAATAATATACAAAAGCTAACCAAGGAAATTTTTTAGCCGTTTCAGCTCATGAATATTGCAAGCTTTTACAGAGCAACAAGCTAAGTAGCATTACCCTCTACAGGCTAAGACAAATGTCATAAATACCTACTGGAGTCTCATGAAGAAGGACAAGTTTAGTCACCCGAAGATTTACTTGTAATCCTAGACTCTTGTGTTGGAAAAGATTAAAAACCTAAGAGAGATTAAAAAACAACAAATAAAAATATGAACTTGTATTGCACGTACACTAAATACAAATAACAGAACCCCAAAGAACCTCAAAAGCTCTCATATTCTACTGTGACTTTTATTTTCTGTAATATGAACAGAACATTAAGATAATGTACTGTGTTGGTATTCTGAAGTGAAAACAGAGCTTAGACAATATTCTTTCTGGGAACATAAATAAAGACCTTTTCTTCTCAATGGCCACCACAATCACTTTATAAACTGTGGCCTGTTTCTCCAAATGTTTACACACACATTTAATACTGTTCACATGAAAATTTATATTCAGTTAAATCCATGATCTTGGACCAAGTGGTCTGAGCCAACATCCAACTGTCTAATTCTTCCTATCATTCAGAATAGTTAAAGCTCATATTCATTTTTCAGCTTACACTCCTTCTTTAGAATAATCTTTCCTTGTATATTACAGGTGCTATTTTTCACTGCTTTATGCACCAAATGAGTGCACTGCAGCTCCAGACAGAACTGGAAGGGAATGCAATTGTCCACGTTCATTACTCTTTTTTTTTTTCCACCACTACTGATCACATAAACCTTTTCATAACAATGTCATGTCTTCGTAACAAGCACAGGTCACCAGAAACTATGCAATATCCCAACCTTTCCAACAACACCATGGGCTTCTGACCAAAAAGCCATCTTGTTGTCTCATTTCCAAGCTTCCCTGAGAGGTATGACCAGACAGCACAGACAAGCCTGCAGCACCATGGTTTTCTGCTGCAAAACATATGGACTAAGTGTTGACAGCCTGCTGATGGTCCTGCTCTGGCTGTGCCTTACAGGTGTTCAGCCAGAATCAGGAGAAGGAGAAATGAAATCGGCTGATTTTCATTCATTCATTCCGGCGGTTGGCAGGCTGGCATTGTTGGCAAATCATCAATATTAGTTTTAAATTTCCTACCATGTTTAAGATGGTCAGAATAAATCTTCTGGCAGCATCTGTTCCATGATACGAAACCATAGCTGGATCTGCCACCACAACAGTTTCTATGTTGTACTCCTGAGGTAACTTGTAAGAGTATCGCTTTCCTCTTCCACTTTCTGACGCTTTTTGAGTCTTGGATTTTCTTTTATCTGTAAACCAAAACAGTGCTTGAGAAACCCATCCTTCAAACTACTCCTGCAGTACTTTTTAGGATTTGTTACCCTTGGTTATGTTATAACTCTCATTATGTGGATAGCAATAGCTTAATAGTAATATTAATAGTAATATGGATAGTAATATGGACTTCAATACATTATGCTTATTTGCCACTGCCAATACTAAGGCTCATGCTGAAGGTCTCTACCATGTATAAATATCAGCTCATATCAAAAAAACCCAGAACTTTTTATCCATTTTTTCAAGTAAAGTCAGAAAGATTATTTGCATCCTTTCAACTGATATATTTATAAAAAAAAATATGTGTCTCCGGTTTTGTGGGAGAAAACTGAACTCATGTTAGGACTGAAGGAAAACCAGTCACACTGACATTGCAAAATTTTTGTCTGTCCATCTTCATAAATCACAGAGAAAATATCTTGATGTAATTATATCTTAGCGTACAAGACAACAAATACAGATTTGTCACAGAATCATGTATTTGATGAATACATGCAACAATTCTGTGATATGAGAAGAGGAAGGAATATTTCAGATGAATGACAGAGAATGACATAGGTTTGTTAGAAAGAAAGAAGTGCATTTTTACTGACATGACTTCAAAATCAGTCCTCCTGTCATTATAAGCAGCTGAAGCAAAGTAAGAAAAACCAAACCGTGGAAACAGGCCTCCAAATCTACAGAAAGCTACAAGTTGAAAACATGTTATGTTTATGTTTACGTTGAGGTTATTAATTGCATTCATTTTCAGTTTCCCCTCCAAAAACCCAGCAAAATCTCCATTATTGCTACAATACATTTGAAGCCCCCCTGCCCAATTACACAAAAACTGTCAAGCCTGAAGGTGGTCAGATTTACGAACAGCAGTTAGCAATGCCATTTTAAATAACCTAATTTAAAACAAAATGCAAAATTAAACTCCTTGTTGTAATGGACAAATTTTGTTAGATCCTCTTGAGAGGATGTAAAACTTCTGGGACTGATCTCATTGAAACCAAGTACAGTTTTTTCAGCATCCACAATGGAATATCAGGCTCTCTGTTTACCTAAAAAAAGCGATGTTTGATATGACAATTGTATTCTGGAAACAATCAAATATTCAGAGATTTTGAGGAAACGTTTTGTAATTAACCAATCTCATCTCTAATAGGAAGGTTCCTGCAGTGTATTTTAAAATACATGACCACTCTACAAAAAATAAGTCACTCTTCAGGACAGTGCTAAAAAATGAACTCACAAAGTCAATTAATTCACAAATTAAATTTAAAATATAAAATACCAATGGAAGAAGGATCTGTGATTTAAATAAACGTGTAATATAGATTTTATATAAATACAATGTAGATACATATTTTGCAATGTAATATGTTTAAATTAGGCACACTTTAAAAATGCTGTCTATCCTTCTCTGTATCATTTGTAAAAGATTATATATGTGAAGGATTTAGTCCATCCCACTACATATGAGAAGGTCTAACCGATGCCTCTACAAGTGGTGACAGTGTAAGTACTGCTAACACATTTATTAAAAGAAAAAAAGTATGTATTCTCCAGAAATAAATGTTTGATGTTTGATGACCTAGAATTAGAAACAGCTTACAAATTTAGGCTATCTAAATCTAAAGTCGCTTATTTTGATCCTTCAGACACTTGCTTAGCCTTATAACTTTTGCTACACTGTAGCCTGACTCATGTTTGCTAACTGAGGATCTATAGCCTAGTTTATAAAACATTATGTGTGTTTTTATCGCTCTTTTGAGGATAACTTCTAATGAAACCTCAGTGTTAGTATTTGTGCCAAAAAAACCACTTCCTATAAGCTATACAACTATGGCTTGCCATACAAACATCTAATGCTGCTAGGATAAGTTATAGATCTAAGTTTAAAAAGTAAACCCATGTGGGTTAAAAAACGTCTCTTATGACCCACCTGGTCAATATGCCTTCCTCCTAGGCACAGTGCAGTTTCCAGCAACAGTTTATTCACTGTTCACTTCTTTGTAAAAGACAGCAGCTAGTAATTGAAAACTTTAAATTTAATCTTAGCATGTAAGAGAATTCTCTTAACACATCTCTCTAAAAGTTATGGCTAGCAGCGCACTTCTATTCAGAACTGACAGTCCACAATAAAATACACCATTGTGCTAAACACTAAGAACACTGTGGTCCCATAAACTGTTGAAACCTCTGTCTTTTGGGATTGTAGTGGATGAGAAGACTACACAGCTCTGTAGACAAGCTGTCTGCCCATCATTTGCCTTAGATATCTCTCCCACTAACAAGCCAATGAACAATCTGTTCTTGGCCAGTCAACCTTTTACAAATTGCTGGCAGAAATCCCCATCACGAGATCTCATTTATCTGAAAATTGTAGCTCTTTCCTAAGAACTTTAAATAAATGGAATTAGTAATTTTGGTACTACTTGTATTCGAATAACTGCCACAACTGCTTCCAGATAACAAGCGAAACAGGCTTTAGGCAAAAAACTCTTGCTTCTTTACATACTCATAAATAAGTAAAAATTACAAAGAACTATTCATTATTGAAGGCAAAGTATGTAAGAGACAAAAACTGCTGCAAAAGACCCAGCTACACCACTAATGCATGTGCTAACAAGATTAAAGATGAATACATTGATCTTAAAAATTTAACTACATTGCCAAAATAAAAAATAAATTCTATAGGAGGATTCTGTGCAATAAGACTTCTGGTTTGTGCAACTATGGAAAAAAAGAAGATTCTATATCCATATATTTTTTAAACTCAGTTGACTGAAAAGGAAAGCTAGGAATACTGCAATACTTCAGCAAGAAGGCTAAAAATACTGCAGCAAGTACATTTGACATAAAATAGGCAATTAAGAGAAAACAAGCAGAAATGTTAAAAAAACAATAACCCCACCCCCAAAAAATCTAGAGATTTTAAAATCCAGCTACTATAATCACAGGTTACATAAAGTATCTGAGCCAACATTAAGAAGAGGCTGTGACTACAGGAGTCGGGGACACCTTCAAATCCTCAGGCACAAAAGCATTTCCTGAGTGTATGCACATGCAGCCCAGACTACAGAGGAATCACCATCACTCCCCAGGGGGTAACCTAGTCATACGGAAATTGCAGTATTCTGCCTACTAGGGAATATTCAGGAGCTTAAGAAGCCACGAGCTATGCCTCCACTATAATTTGAATAGGGATTTAAATACTTTCCTACAGAGTGACAACATTTTCCTGACCCAAGGAGTAGAAATAAATATCTCAAGTAGCACCAGTCTCCATTTTATGCAATCTCATAGATCCATGACCAAGATTGTTTGCACATTTTATTGCATGACTATCACATAGAAATGGGCTGTGAAGCAAGCTCTCCCAGCTGTGTTGCTCAGTCTACATCCCATAAAGTAAAACTTCTGCTTTTGATTCAGTGATACTTAGCAGGCTTTTCTCGACAATATTACATCATTCTAAGAGGAAAAACACACTTGTATCTCAAGACAGTATATTGTTTAATGCCAGAATTAAGAAGGAGAAGAGGAATCTTCCAATCTCACAAATTCAGAGGGGATTCAAAATTCACATTTACAGTATACTGGCTAAGAGATTTTTTTTTTCCCAATGTACCCCATGCCTTGACCATGAGTTCAGTTCACTGTGCAAACAACTTCAGTTTGGAACAAGTGCTTCAGAGCACGTAGGAAAAAAAAACCCTTAGCTTCCCAATGTGGTCCTTTGCTCTAATTACAACTGCTTCTCTCACATTTTTTTCTATAACACACTTCTGCACTCGTTTATTTTAAAGGTTGCATGGGCCATGTGCTAAAGAAAGGTGTGGACTGTAAGGTCTGTCTACAGACAGACCTGAGCAACTGGCCCAGGTACATAAATAAATCATAGACACTTTCAACAAAAGGATATACATGCACACTGTCGACAATCAAGAAAGCATCTGCTTCTTCAGTATGATTCTCTCCCTCGCCTAATTAATAAGAAAACCACCCCATTCACAAAAACAAGTTCTTTGTTCTCTCCAAACAACTTTGGCTGTGCAGCAACTTTCAATCAAGCCTTCAATGGCAATGGACAACAAACAATACCTTCTTTGATTGCCTCTGCTGGTTCTCCATGAAAAGCTATTATTCCCAATAGTGATCCTTCAACACCTCCAGCACAGACATTCATTCCTTCTGATAATTACAATTCATCACCGGCAACGCACATTTGCTTGATAGGTAGCCAGCCTTTGAGATCAATTTGGAACAAAACCAGCAACAGAAATACCTGTCTCTATTCTGACACACAAGCACTGTAGAAGCAAGAGATATGGTTGTAAGATAGGACCATAATGCTGAGAAGTTGCTGTGTTACTAAGGTTGTAGTTGCTCTATTTCACAGTTACACCTCTATCTCAGACTATCTCAGAGCCCCACATACTCATCTGCTTTATTTTTGTTTAATTGATCTACTTAGCTTATTATTTGACTTAGAATTCTGAAACACTTACATTAAGGCTTTTATTTTTATGCTTCTATTCACCTTTAAGGCTACCATGTGTGTAGCATATGTCTGTAGCATGAATTATTTTGGTGATGTTAACTAAATTCATGTCACACCAACAAATTGCTCTCAGCACAGACAGAGCTTTTAAGCATATAACTTACTGCACTCCCTTTTAGTAAAATAACCCGTAGCAGTAGAGTGAGGGACTGTTCTTGCTAGAACAACAGCACTAGTTAGCAGCTATTTATACTCCCTGGCAATAACGTTGTGTCAGAAGATGCTACTCAGTTATGCACAGCTCGAGCTATTTTGAAATTTTAAAGCTGGTAGTAGTTGTAATGAAACTTCCTTCAAGCAGATATTTGATTCTCTGTTGACAGATTATGTATGAAGAATCAGAGCTTTGAGTGTAAGATTATTACAAAAGAGTAAACTGACTTTCCCATTTTAGAGCATAAGAGAAAGTGAAAGGATATTTGATAATGAACATGACGGAAGAATAATGTCCTTACAAACAAGTTTGCATCTTTACTCATTTTCAAACCCATCACTTGTTTTCTACTTCGTCAGATACTCCTCCCCCCGTTTTGCAGTGCATAAACCATGCATACTTTTCATTTTTTTCTTTCTTATTCCCATACACATAAAGGCATGCATGCTCTAATTCACTTTTCTCTAATAGGGAGGAATAAACAACTTTACTTAATGTGAATAACTTTTGTTAATATAGTAAATTGAACTTTCAGATAAGCAGCATGAATGTAATACAATGCCTAGAAGAGTAATATAAAGCCAGCTGGAGGAAGTTATGTGTCATTTTTTTCATCCCACTTTGATCAAAAAGAGCCTTGCTTTGCTAATTTATCTTTGATTTCAAACTCTGGATGGATGCCTAACTAAAAAAACAATGCTTCCAAAATGGAAAAAAAACAAACACCACAAAACCTGTCACATTTATTTTGTAACTATACAAAGTGGAGAGAGCAGTATAAAAGTTCAGGAAGGATCAGAGAGCCATGGAAAAGTTTTGGATGAAAATGATCTCTAGAAGGCAGCTAGTCCAACCTCCTACTCAAGTCAGGCCAAGTGTCAGAGTATGATCAGCTTTCTTAGAGCCATTTCTAGACATGCTCTATGAACACCTGAGGATGTGGACTCAATAGCCTCTCCAGGCAACCTCTTCCAGTGCAAAGCATTCTTGTAGAGATTTTATTTTCCTTATGGAAATTGAAATTTCCTTGAACACAAGTTACAACTGTTGTCTGTCACAGCATACCTCTAAGGAATGTCTGGCTTCATCTTCCCTCTGCAGACCCTTAGGCTCCAGACAACTGCAGCTGCATCCTTCCTTTATCTTTCCTTACCTGCTTGAAATAACTTTGTTCTTTCTGCCTCATCCCAAATGTCATATAATCCAGACTCCTAACCATTTCAGTGCACTTCTGCCATTTTCTTTGCATTTTTGCCAGGATCTCACTTACACATGAAAAAGAAGCCAAAAAATGTGCACTCATTCTGGTTTATTTCCTAAGAGAAAAATAATTTTTCACAACAACATCAGAAATACCCTCAGCTCATGCTGAGGAAAAAGGACTGACACGTCCTCCATCCTTTGAAGAATGACAGCTGATGATGAAGCAGAAAAAACAAAACACCATCTTGCACAAAAGCGATTTTTCCCTTCTCCACTGAAAACTATGAAGTCATCACTATGTACCAAACTTCTGCTGAAATCCTTCTTCAACAACTTGTCCTACCTGCCATTGAGGAAGATGCATTAGGATTGCTTCATACACATCTTCTAAGTGTCATTTATAGAACAAGAACATTTATAAAAACCACTTCAGACAAATGACAAATTCGGAAGTTCAAGATTAAAAAAAAAAAAACAGGAAGAACTCTTTAACTTTGTTTTAAAACAGAAAATTAAGTACAAGAATTGTACATAGGGAGTGATTAAGCAGCTCTGATGACACAGAGAGGCAAGAAACAGATTTTAATTATCAAGTTGAAATTAAAAAATGCCCTAAAGATATCTACTTTCAAATATAAATGCATATTAAGAAGCAGTGCCTATCCCTAACGCACAATTCCCTCTCCCAACAAGTGAGAGGAAGCCGTAGCAGCTTTAGCATGCCGTCTCAAGAGCCCACCCTAGGGTACTGCTACAAGAACGATCAGTTTTGCTTCTGTCAAGGCTCTTTTGTAACTCCTATCTACTTTTCGAAAAAATATATTTGCTACATTGAAACCTTTCAGTGAGATTTTTACATTACCTGTAACAACACCACAGTACTGATTCTGAGAAGGTGGCTTTTCAGAAATTTTCTCCTCTATGGACCTTTTTCGTCTGTACACCCTGTGTGCATGTCCTGTCACAGCCAAAGTGCGATTGAGTGGCTCAATAAATATGAAGTCCTCATTAATCTGTATAAACCCCATCTGCAAAGGAAAACAAAAGGAACATATAAGGTAAGAATTTATTACATTGTGCACAGTTCTGCAGGACAAAAAAACCCCACAACACTTTATTTAAGAAATCACTTTGTTTTAGTAACCTTATGAGCAAAGTGAGTACCTTTGTATTTTACAAGTTTTCTGCTTAAATAAACTAGAATAAATTTCATTTATTTCAGCTGAGTCTGGGTGGGTGGGTGGCTAGGTGCCAGTAGCATATGCACAGTAAAAGATATGGAATGTTAAAAGTTTACTTTGGGAGACCCAGGGGGTCATTTATATATGTACAGCATGTACAGAAAAGTCCATACACTGGTTTTATTATTTATTATTGTCACATTTTTAGATAACTATATTTAATGAAATAACAGGAACATCGTAAGGCATATGAATATACACTGAACAAACGTGAAGGTGGAAAAGAAATCTTGTGGCACTCTTTTTACTCTTTTTCAAACTAAAAGAACCCAAAACTATTTAAAACCGGCAGAAATCCCTCCTAGGTTTCCAGCAGTTACACCAGAAAAATATTTGAATACAGCCGTTTAGTTGGTTAACTCTTCCCCTGTCCCAACATATTTATACACACAAACACACTTGAAAAGTTAACACACCAGATGCACATCTAATATTACAAGAGTGTAGCCAAAGCTTAAAAAAAAGAATACTATAAAACACACTTATATAAATACCACACAAATAAAACTCAGTTCAAACTGCCAAGCTGCCAATACATACAAGTTCCTATCAAGAGTAAAGCTGGAGACAGCAAGGTTTTGTGGAGGATTTTTCCCCACATCAGCATGACTGACAGTCCTCATCCTCTAAACTTAAAAAAATCTATGGTACTGTTATGCTGCATAGAGAAAACAGTGTGATATATCTGGCTAAGAGAAGCAGAGAGCTCTTCTCTATCTTTGTATGTAGCATCAATGGAAAGAAACAGAAAATAATTTTGTTTCTTCTGGAATCATGTACATGCCATTATTACATTGGCTATCCTGGCTGACAGATGAATAAACCATCCAAAAATATTCTGACCCAAGGAAGAAAACAAAATCAAAATTTTTGAGTGGTACAAAACACAATTTCTTTCAAACACAATACTTTTGAAAGAAAAAATCCAACAATCTTTCTGCACAATCACATGAAATAAATGTGAATATGCACATTTAATTTTTCAATCAGGTACAATAGCTAAGGAATGCTGAACAGATGTCGAAAGGTCATCATTAACACTGCATATAAACACAAATGTATCTGGGGGTTTGGCTGTTCCTTTTCCCTTTTGTACTTACTTTTCAGGTACAGTTCAGTGGAAGCTTTAAATGTCACACACTAGAAAATAAGCTAGTTATCTATTGCTAAGTACTTTCTGTACACCTACAAGATAACATTTCTTGAAAAGTGTATCTTTAAAAATGCTAGTTTTATGCAACAATTAACTAGTCTTATATAAACTACAAATGATGTAAAATTAATTTTTATTTAAAAGCATAATTCTCAACTACTAGTAAAATCATTTTCTAGTGACATCATTTTCATTTGATTTTTATGTCTAATGCTGAATTTCACTCAGGCAGAGATTATTTTACTTTTTAAAAGAATTATTTAGCATATGAAAGATGTTGATAAACTGAATATAGAAGAGGAATAGCAGCCCATTAGGTGGTGCTGCAAGTATCTCCTGTCCACCAACAAAAAGCAAGGCCTTCGTCCCTCCTGAACTGACTCAATCACAGAACATTCGTGACATCTCTTCTATCTCCATTCTCTTCGTTGCAAAATGAAACCAGGGCTATAGGATGATGCTCATCAGATTGCCACCGTTCATTAGACATTCTGAAAAACTGTGCTGGGACTGACATTTAATGTTTCCTTTCAGCTCCCTGCATAAACTGAAGTTTAATTAATTGGTAGAGAAATTCAAAATTTATTCCCTGTCTCCCGAGTCAGAACTTAGAGAACTGAACAGGGAAATAAAGTTAGATATATGCAAATGGGTAATTTTCAGACAAATGTGTATAACTAAATAATCTCGGATGGCATTTTGACTGCTTCTGGAAAAAAACAAAACAAAACAAAAACAAAAACAAAAAACGCACAATAAAAAATCATTATTTCTCCAACTTTTGGATAATTTCACAGGTAGAAAGTGGTAGGTGAAGTTGTAGCTTTGTTAACCATGCCCTGATATTTCCATAAGCATTACAAATGGAGTTAAGATCTTTTTTGATGAAGTAAACACAGAAAGCACAGAAGTCAGAGCATGCATTAAAGCATTTCAGTTTCAGCATTTTCAGATATTGAATGCCAGGGCCAATTACAGCCTTTAGACAAAACTGTTCAAACAGCAAAACTTCCATGCTACGAAAATGCACAGCGAAACAAAGATTATAAAGACAGAAATGCAAAACCCTAATATCCATCTGGGACAGAACTGTGAGTTCTGACTAACTGACACATCTTCCAACAGTTTCATGTGAAAAAATCCTACTGCTCACAGCTGCAATTGAAAAGCCTACCAGGATGCTGGACTTATCTCATGTAAAGGTAACATAGCATGCCACTCTTTCCCCAACTTTATCACGTTTCTTACATTAAAAAAACCCCACAAACTTAAATGTAGTACAACACTCAGTAGATTTCAAGCCCAGCCCGATCTCATTTGGCAAAAAAATCCTCAAATTTTGTGGCTATTGATGAACACTATACTTGTATTTTACTTACTTTATGCAGTAAAGAGAGACCTTAAGTATTGGGCAAACTTCAGCAGATGGGCCAATAAAACCTTACTTGTAGAAAATTAACTTTGGATAGTGGGAAACCAAGACAAATGAAAACAACACCTTTGCCCAGCACACTGAGTGGCACAGGGCAGGTGGGAACAGCAGGTGTGGTCAGCATGTCAGAGTTTCTCCCTGCTGCAGCCAACTCTCCACTGTCTTGTGAAGCAAATGCACACAGTGAGCAAGGACAGGCTGAACAAGATTCCTCCTGCTCCCAACATACTGCCCAAGGCACATATCAATGGGAAAAATGCATTCCTACCAGACCCAGAAAATGTACATATTATTTAGTACACTTGTTGCATTCATCAGCACCAAAATATTAATATCACATTTGCAGTATAAAAATTAAAGGTTATCTTCACTGTACCATGAAAAAAAACAAATTGTCTTTACAAGTGCAATATTTACTTGTTTTGAAATATAATCTTTGCACTATTTGTCAAATGTCCCAAAACTGAGGATCAATTGCTGAGTAAATGGGCAAAATCTTTAATTTGTATGTCAGTATCCCCCTCCGAAGGTTTTTCTCCACAATTTTAACAATCCATATTTAATTTACTATCTTGACTATAACAATTCTATCAGAACCTGACCTGAGCTGAAATACAATAAAAAGTCTCCAGCTCTTACTAATAAAAATAATAAAGCAAGTTCAAATAACTTTTTTAACTGTGTAAACAACAATGTAAGAACTTGATAAGCTGTTTTTATTCAAATGCACTACCACTTTCCATCTGTAAGAACCTTAATTGCTAAAGGCTGAAGAAACATAAACTTGATGATCTCAAAAGTATTTTCCAACTTAATTAATTCTACAATACACACCAAATGTAACTGCAAACAAAATATATAAAATGTACCATTTCTAAGCACTCTAATTTTTTAAGTGTCTTTTCTAGTAAAAGCACAAATGTGCTTCCTAAATTCATGGTGGTGTTTTAATGTCAGCTATTCGGTCACTGCACTGCTATCAGCAATGAAATTTATGAACCAGACAGGTGTCCCTCCAAGGGCCAGAGCTCTCTATGCAGTGCTGGTCATCAGGTTCAAGTGACCACTTCTTCTACACGCCAACCACTCTTTGCTCTTCTGGTTGCAAATGCCAGACAGCTGTTGACTCTTGGACCTTACACTGCCACAAAGTTCCCTGGTTCAGCTTGTACCACTACTTTCAGAAATGTCAGTGCAGTCTCAACTACTGCATACTTGACCTTCGCCTGTCAGAAGAATATTTGTAGAACCAAATCAAAACTCGTAAAATGCTGACATTATGTGTTTCCTCCTCCATTCTCTCCCTTTCTCTCCCATTCCCCAAGAAGCTCTTGTCCACTTTCTGGTTGACTAATCTAAAAGATCAGAAACACCTGAACTTAAGAAGCATCTGTGACACGGAAAAGCACACCCCAACACATGAAAAGACTGAAAGACTGTGTATTCTATGAAAAAAATAAAAACCCAGAAGAAAAGACCGCTTCATATCAGTCATCTGGAGTTCTCTAATACTGATTGTAGCACCCAGTATTAACACAGCCTATGTACATTTTTCAGAATAAATGTCACTGTCTTGGGGGAAGCACCAGCGCAGAGAACAGCTGGCTCTAGCAACTTACCTAGCACAATGGAACCTCTGCTTTCTCTCAAAATCCTAAAAAGCCATTTAATCTTCTTATTCTAGCAGGAAAATCAAACATATTAAAATATATTTGTACATCATTTATGAGTTGTAGCTTTGCTTATAAATTTCACTTGACTACTGAAACGAACTCAGCTAAACTCAACACACTAAGTCAAGCCAAATTCTCTCCTTGCGTTGAAATATGCAAAATACGCAGCATATTTAATTATTTTCATTATACAACCATAATTGTTACTGCTTAGGTCCTGTAGTATTGGAAAAATAATGAAGAAGACCCAATGTAGAATATACAACGCTCATTACCTCTGTATTTTAATGTCTTAGATTCACACATCAAGTACTGTCCCCTAAGCATTTCAGCTTTTGTAAAATAGAGATTTTCTTACACTTATTCTTACAACACAAATTTTTTGTCAGACAACATTTCTTTTCACATTTCCTTGCTGCTACTGTTAAATAAAGTAGTTTCAATAGAACTGCTGCTTTATTGTTTTACTATCCTTATTTGAAATGTTTCACATTTTTATCTTTTAACATTTGGAAATCTTTCCAATTTTACAACTTTATTGATTCATGGTTATTAGTTTAGATCCATCTGATCCATTGCTTTCCTTCTGAGCCAGGCCAGCTTTCCAAGGTCTCTTGATACTCACTCTGAAGTTTTTATAAAAGGTAATCAAACTGTATTGAAGTTTCTACCAGGTGATGACAAATACACCAGCCTTCGACTGCTGCTTGATGAAAGAGGCTTTATTACAACTCTGAGATTAGCTTAGCTGGTTAGAGTCAGGTGCTAATAGCACCAAAGTTTGTGAGTTCAACCTCCATATGGGCCACTCACTTAAGAGGTGGACTTGATCCTTGTGGGTCCTTTCCAATTCGGAATATTCTGTTATGTAATTATCCTTGCAATCACAAATGAATTCCTCTCTCTGAACATCAGCATACAGAACTGCAAGCCACATTTCAGCTGTCATTTCACTGCAAATTTGTGAAATGAGAATAAATTTTCTATATCTTCACTTAACATCGTTCAACTACATACACTTGATGGTTCCTAATGATCCTGTGATCAACAAACACACAATCTTTTCTTCCTCCTGTCTCTGTCAGCTAATTCACAAGTCTATAAGGCAAATCTATAAATTTATAAAACTAGTAAGTCACAAATAGAGGAAATTTACCTTTGGTCTGGCTACATTTGTTTCTGACTTTAACTCCAGCTCATATAAAGCACCTAAACTAGGTTTTTCATGACTACATCTTATAGGGACTAACCCTTCCAGCAATAAAGGAGTTTACTTCCTTTGAAAATACTCCATCATCTAAAACATTGCCTTCTCCCCACATTAATACAAACAACAGTCACACTGAAAACCAAGTAAAATTTACTGGAACTCTTTCTCTCACTCTGCCAGTTAAATTTGTGAGAGTTGGACTTTAGAGCAATCATAGGAAGTTACACCAAAGGTACATCTTCCACGGAAAGCCAGACAGCTTTACATGGAGAATGAAGTCTTTAAGAAATGGGAAAGCACAGAACAACAGACAAACATACAATAGGATGACCATAGGTAACACAATTCCTGCACTTTGCTATTTCCAATTTATTATTTATGGTTATGGTTATACTTGACCATAGTATGGTAGGGTTTTATAAAAATATCTTTTTGCATCTCAATTTTCTAGCTCTACCTAATTCTATGTGCTAGTCTTTGGAGCTACTTATTTATCCTAAGGCATAAGGCAAGTAATATGATACAGTTGTGAAAACTGTTTCACCTAAGTAATGTGCCCACAAGTTCATTACAACATCATGTATGCTTTCACAGGTTTTCCTTTAAAAAAAGAAAAAAAAAAGGCAAATTTTAAGAAGTTTACTGAAATCAAACATATGTTGCTATTTTCACAGACTTATTGCTTCAACAGCACTTTGTAAATGGACTCCACTGTACGCTCTTATTTTGGCAGCAATTATCCTGAAGTATAGTTTAGATGTAGTTTGCTTCAGTCAAATTAGTTGTGTAAAAACACTGAAACGGCCTCAATTTTTAAACACAGAATTCATCTCAAACCCTTTAGAATCTTGCAGTGAGAAGACACAGAATTGTTTAAGCATACATAAAAATTTTCAAAATCACTAAGGCACCATAACTCCAATTTCACAAAGCTAAATTAAGATAAATAGACACTGATGTTGACTGAAACCCTATAGTTCTTATGATGACCTGTTCTGGAAAAGCTACACAAAACTTATAAACGACTACTACCCTACACAGAGTGCCCCATGAACTGTATTTGCATAAGCTGTTCTTTCTCGCCGAAGATACAAGACTAATCTTTTCCAGTTTGAGGCAGCTGAAGCATCTTTAATAACACTCCATTGAAAACTACTTCCACAAGGTAATTCTACTTTCAAATGCTTAAAACAGAAAAGTAATAAACATGAAACACAAACTCCTAAAGCTAAATGTACCATTTCTCTTGAATAGCCTATTTTTCTAAAAAACAGATGGCAACCAAACCAAACCAAAACATCTAGCTGCAGATAACTTTATCACAAGGTGTCACAGGAAGATAATACTGTTATGCATGATATGCACATACAGGATATGCAATGGTAACCTACAGGGAATTTAAAATTTGGGGGCTTGAAGAGGTATGATCAGACAAAGAATGAAATATATGAGCCAGATAAAAGCACAGAGAACAGCAAAAGCCAACAAGAATCCCAGTATCTTCATTAAAGCCATACAATGACAGACACGTGGGTCCCATGGAGATACCAATAATTCATGTGACTTCATTTTAGTGCCATCCAAAAAAAGAAAAAAAATATATAGAATATATGCAAAAGTATGTATTTATGAAAAGTTATCAGAAGGAACTTCATGAAATTAATCTAGGATGAATGCTAAGCCTAGCTCCAGCCTCTGGGACAGATCCACACCTGGCACTACAGACTTCACATTACAGGGATGAACGGATGGCAAGATCTGCTAAAATGGTCCTGGGGTTCCTTGAGGGCAGTAGGTCCACACCATAAAATCATACTTGTCTGTGATGTTTTACTAAGTTGTTTATCAGTTGTCCTGATCTCTAAATTCTAGTCCAACTCTATAATTTTATTCTGTCTTTGGTTTAAGTTTTGAATTCTCCCCTTGTTCTGCCATTGACATAAAATCTAAATTTTGCCAAGATACTTATGTATTCTTAACTAGCATTCGTTTGGGGATTATATATGTATATGCTGAATACTGAAAATCTGAGCTACACTTTAAAAATTTGACATAAATCACAATTTAAAGCCTACTTTTCAATTGCAACATCTACAAAACAAAGAACTGCAGTTGCATGGTAACATGTAAGAATATTTGAAAAAAGCATAAACACTCTAAATGTTTTTTTTCCTGTTACACTGTTGCACAGCTAAAATTACTGTGGAAATAAATATATATTTTTACAAAGTTGCAAATATCAAGATCCTCGATACACAGCTATAGAATACATCTACATCTACATTACATCTGCAAATCTATCAAGTGTTTAGGTTCCAAAGTCTTTCAAAGAGGAGGCAAAGGAAAAGGGAGAGAAGCTACAGAATACAGAGATGGTCTGGAAATTTGAGCTTGCAATACATGAACTTCCATTTTCCTTCACTTAAACGGTTTCATGTTCAATCAAGAAAAGTATTCCACAATTATATCTTTACCATCATAAATCCAAAACTATTGACACTTGAAGATTTACACTTAGCAACTACAAACTAAGAAGTGCAGACAGGCCTGTTCTTATTTCTTTTCTTTATCCAGCATTCTGGACGTTTATGAAGTACAGAAAGCTTACTACTCCCAGCACAGGTAACTTAATTTATAAAATTTTAAAACCAAATCAGCATTTCTGATCCAAGTGCCACAAGGTATCATTGAAATAAAACTCAATATATGTGACTGTAAACTTAAAGCCTGTTTTCAAGACACATAGGAATAATGACACACTGAAAATAACGATTTTTAAACTGACTTAAATTGAAAAACTATTTAATTCATTTGCTACAGGCAGCTATACAAAGGATTGACTTATACTATTAAGAAAAAAAGAGCTATTGGCAAGTCAGACTTCATCAGCGGTGCAGCAATTTAATGTTCAGAATAGCCATAATTGCACATAAGGCACACCCTGTAATCCTTGAGAAAATAAATACAATGCTTTCATCCTTAGAGGCCAAAAACAATGCATATTTTATAGCAACCACGACTATGTCACAAATACAACAATATGTGCCAACTCACCATTTTGTAAGTTAATGATCTCTTTCTGATAATTTCTCCCTTCACTCAGTAGCTTCTACCCTATCTTAGAAGGCCGAACTGATCTGTAAAACTAACTAGATCTTAGAGTTACTCCTCTCTCTCATGTAGTTTTGGGTTCTATTACAGAACAGAAGCTCCAAGGAAGGGCTAGAAAGCCTTAAAGGCTGATAGGGTAGTTCAGCAACAAAAGATGAATTCTTAAATCATAGAATGGTTTGGGTCGGGAAGAACCTTAAAGATCATGTCTTTCCAAGGCCCCTCTCATGGGCAGCCCTTGGGCACCTTGCACTGGACCAGGATGCTCAAAGACCATCCACCAGGTATGGCAAACTCCTTCAGCACCTCACCATCTTCTGAGTAAAGAACTTAGTCTTAATTTCTAATTTAAACCCTTATTCAGTTTATAAGGCTTATCTCATCACTCTAAGACCTTGCAAAAAGTCCCTCTCCAGCTCTTTTCTAGGCCTACAATCAAATCAGAAGAGACCTTCTCAATTCCAGAATGCTAAAAGAGAAGACAAAGGTGGCTGTTGTTCTCACCATGATGATGACCCTCCATCAGCTCTGGGCAATATATGCTTAATAAAGCAAGATAGAGTATTCTGTCCTAGCTGTCTAAACACTGAGATTTAGATTTGATTGGATACTGATTTAGATAAATGACAGTGTTTTGATAGTAAATATAAAGTTATTTCACATAAATAGGGTTCTGAATTTATGTTATGTAGCAAAATCCATTGCCTATAACTTTACAAAATTATTTAAAAATAATAATTTATGCATTGACCTAGAGCTCCTAAAGAGAAGACAACTAGAAGGCAATGTCTGTGCAAAAATTTAAAATTGCCCACCTAACTTATTCCTCTTCACTTGCGTTAAAAAAATCACTATTACTGTCTCAGAAATAATTAAAATTCTATTAAAAGAGCACAGAAGATTTCTATACTCACAACTCTAAATTATCATCTACAGACAGAAACTTTTTTTTTAAAGAAAGATCTTTCAGTGGTCTCCCAGCATCTTGGTTTTCAGGTTTCATATTTTGATCTGTACTTATGAGGGCTACAGAATTAGTTTCTCATTTTTCTCAGTTCTCATTTTCATGTAGGCATATGTTCCAAGAAGCTGGAAGTAATAAAAAGGCCATGTCTTCAGTTTGGTTCATTAAAAACACAATGATCAGAGCTGACTGTGGTCCAAGCACAGTTTCCACATGAACAAAAAAAACTAACCACCATTACAAAAGGAAGCATTAACCAACTGCTAAGGCTGCTAAACCTAAGGAAAAAATAAAAAATATCAACTGCTTGCATACTATGGACAAAGATCTTCTTTTTGCCCCCTGCACAATCCTGTATTAAATATACATTTTATGTGGTTGCATGACTTCATCTCCATTGTTGGTGCATGCACCAACTGACAAATGAATAAAAATGCTTCCTGTCTGTTGCCTGAAATGTTCTGAAAAGCTTTACTTTATTTTGCTTCAAGATGTTGGGGCAATATGTTCAACCAACCAGAGATGACTAATATAGGTCAATAAAACAAACTACAATCAAAATGAAAAGCAAAATACAATTATATTTGAACCAGCCTGACACAACCCTTTACTTGCAGAATTCGAAGAACTGACAAAAAATCCATTTTTAAAACAGCCACCTAACCTGCAAATTGTGTCTATGATGTTGTCCTAACTAAGCCATGATGTTAACAATCATTTGGTTTTGTTCACCAAGTACATGCTATATAAAATGGAACACAACCACTGACTTACTGTTTAAAAAAATAAAACTCACAAACCCAGCCATAACTCCTTTCCAGAATAAATACAAGAGCTTCTATAAAGTGAGCCAGGATTTTAAAAACTTTATTCCATAAAACTTAAGTTAAAAATTCTTTACAATGAGCTGGTTTAGTGATATTTCAGATTACTTATTTCACAACAACGTTTGAGTAGTTATTAACACTGTCCAAGAAAGACTGTTTGCACAGCTAAACATGACTAGTTATAGAAAAAGCAACACCTATGGAAACATATCACCTAAGGGAAAAATCCTTGCAATGAAAGACTCAGTGCTCATAAAGATGTTCCTTTAGAACATTTTGGTGTAATATGAGTAACTTCAGCAATTCTTGTGGTAAGACTAAAAACCACTCTTTTGGAGTATGAATCAAAGTGCTATACCTTTAGCTAATGAAACAACATTAAATCCATTTCTTTAGAGCAAAATATCCCATCAGAATCTGAAATGGTATTTTATGGTAGAAAAATTTAATAATACACAACGATGAGCACTAAGCATTCTATACCTAGTCCCATCCAGGAGGTTAAACAGGAAATATCAACAACCATAATCTGTATTAGATAAAACACCTAGACTAGCACCAAGAAGACCAATCCAAGGGATCCAAGTTAAAATTGATTCATCCATGTAAAACACTTAAATAGTGCATACCAATGAGTTACCATTGTTCAAATCCATGTGCTTTCATGGTAGCCACAGAAGGATTTGGCACAGTTCCAAAATCCACCCATGACTGTCCACAGAGAAATTTAATCTCTGCTAATCCTTACTGAAATATCCATCCACAACTCCATTATCTTGGGTTTATTCTGACAGAGAGGCAGAACTCCTCCTATTATTCCTATTATTAAATATTATTTAATTCAAGGCAACACTCCATGAAACTCAGTTTTGTTCAAATCTGTAATTTGCCAAAATTACTAACTGTGGAAAACAGTAATTCAAGAAAGGAAAATAAAATAAATTTCTAGATATAGAACTACAATTCAACAAATAAAGTTAGTCTTTCTATAAAATAAAGTTATGCTTAGGGCTTTTATATCTCTATCTAGAATTACATTAATCCAAACCAAACAGCTTTAAGAGAAATAAACAAGACTCCCACAACATTGTTTTAAAAAGTTGAAAATACATAGAATTTATATTCCTCTATGACTCCTAACTGAAATTCTTTCCTTTTTGTCTAAATTACGCAGTTTTTTGCTTTTAACTTCTAAACCTAGATCCTACTTTCCCTTTTTGAGGGAAAAAAATATCAATTTACCTTTTCTTGCACAAAGAAATTAAAGCTCTGCTACCCTTAGGAAAGAAGGTACAGTATCTAATTATTTTTCAAGAACTGTTATTTAAACTAAGAGAAGAAATACAAACTTGGATGAAGGTTTTTTTCCTTTTAAGTTAGAGAGATTGATTTTATGTGCGTAAGAACACAAACGGTGATCAAAATGGAGCTTTGACATTACCATTTTTATCCAACTACCATTGGTCTGACTGGTCACTTTTAAACAAAGTTGCTTATATGAAATAAGCAAAAGATTTATTACCCATCATAAAACACATAGGAAAGGAATTATTTCCTTCCATTATTTCCAAAGCAAATTGTTTAGTATAGGAAGCAAAAAAAACAAAAAAAAAAACAAAACCCCATAAACCAAACCTAAAGAGACATCCAAGAAATGTGGTGTTTTTATTATGCTTCCTTAGACAGGTTACTACAGAAGAAACATGTAATCAGACAGAAAAAGGGAAACATGCTAGGATTGTCAGCCAGAAACTGGAAAACTAAGTTTTTTATATGCCTAATTGCATCAATTTTACTCTATACACCCACTTCCACTTCCAACTCCTTCAGTACCCTCGTGTGCTTCTAAACAAATATCTGAAGTGAGGTCCATTGATGTCACAATGAGACAAAAGAGATTGGCAATCTCTTATTTAGACACAAAATCACCTAAGTAACTTCCTGTCTCCTAACTAACAAGATTGCCAATTCTCAGGTTTCAAAAGGTGTGCAAATTGGAAGTTTCATACACTGTTTACAACAGAAACACATACAGAGAGCTTCATGTTTAAGAGTATTTTTCAAAAGAAAATTAAGTAAGACCATAACTAAATAATAAGAGAATATGAGTCCCTTATGATGTCCCCTTTATCTCCTGTCTCCCAGTTCCAGAAGAAAACCAACTTCATACAATACATGCCTTGAAGCAAAGTTACAAGTTACATCTGTGTTTTCAGGGTTATAATCCAATTGCCAGGCTCATCAGACAAAATCAAAAAAATCCAACCAACCAACCAACCAACCAACCAACCAACGACAACAACAACAACAAACCCAAGCAAAAAAAAAAAAGCACATCTGAAGCACAGTTCAACATTTTATGTAAAATATGGATTACTATAATGGCTGTAGCCATCACTTGGGCACTTCTCCCACCCAGCATCCCCTGAAGCCTAGAGGGACATAACAGGGCATTTACTTTGTACTGAAGCATAAAAAGTTGTCCCCAGACGAATTAACAGCATGTGCAGAAATATCTGTATTTCCCTTAACTTGCTGCTATCTAAATAAGCTTGCCCTGACTTGACCCAGTTACACTTCTGACATCTAATGAGAACATAAGGTAGCACAGCTGAGATCATAAAACAAGCATATGCAATTGCTGGAAGATAATCACACAGAAACTAAATCACTTCACAAGTCAGTTTTGGGCACATTTTTACATTTTTGGATGCAAAACTCATTCAGAAAATAATTCTGACTGAAGTACTGGTAGACCCAAGAAAAACATTCAACAGCACAGGCTTCCAAAAAACTTTTACTTCTATTCACTTACGTGCAGATGTATGTATTATTAGCAGCTAAAGTTAGGAGATTGATTTCTCATTCTAAATCAACCATTCTAAAATTAACACTAGAACTATTCTTCATTCTTTCCCTTCTAAATAATACTTATTGCTTATTTATGATGGCATATGAGAAGCAATAAAAATAAACAAGAAGACTAGACTGTCCAGACAATGACATGTTTACAACAAAAGGTTAACCAAATTGTTAATGCACTGCAGATGCACATCTGATCTTAAAACTAATATAGATGTTTTGGGCTATTGGTTTATAGAAATTTGACCAACTACCGTCTGGATCTGCGTTATAACACAGATGCTCATGCACATGCTTGGTGTATTTCATGCTAATTTCACTACACTGTTGATTCTGCAAGGAGAAACCAACCAGCTCTCCTCCTATATCCTGAAGTCACCTGAGAAATCTGAGTAAACCAAGGAAGGACTCAGACACACTCCACAGAAGAACTTCTGCAAACATCTCATTCTGCCACAAATCCAAATCACTTTGTCTCACTCCCTTCTATTGAGGTAGTTCTCCTCATCACACAGCAAAGAGGTATGTTCACCATTTGAATACTACTTCTACAGGACCACTGGTTTTCATAGACTCCTCCTTGAATATTCTCACCTTCTATCAATCCCACAGCCCCCACACATAATGCTTTCTCTTGGTTTTTTCCCCCTATTTCCCAGCTCCCCCTATTTTTATCTTACTTAGCACGGAGATCATGGATGCTGCTCTTTTTTCTCCTGTCACAATCCATCATTAACAACCAAAATAATGACCACTCCTGCAAGAAAAAATTTAAAAAGAAAGACGAAGAACAGTCCTTTTAACATAATATTACAGGGGTTGCAACATGGAGAACATTTGGTTCTTTTAAAAATCCTGGTTCATTTGCTAGCAAAGAAACAATTGGCAGATACATGAGATATATAAGCCAGGGGTACATGTTCTGAAGAAAATGTTGATTTCACTTACGTTAGCAATTGTAGCTGGAAGACACTCGGTGCTCTGCCTTTTCTTTTTAAAGCAGTTAACATCAAATCAGGAGGACAAAATGTCACTAATTTACTAATTTAATTAATGGAATTAACCAGATTTTCTGATTTAACATCTCACTTCTCTATCTTGAAAAATAACCTTGATTTTTTTTTATCTAAAGTGCAATAGATAGAGATCTCAGGTCATGCACAGCAGTCTCAATTTATTTTTTTTTTTTAATAAAGCCACTCTGTAAATAAGTGTATCTCTCGTGTCTAATTATCAGTCAAATATATTGCAAAGGAAGTATTTGTACTGAAACTAAGCACTTTAGGAAGAAAGCAGGCCATTATAAGCAGGATTGGAATCACAAACCAAACCTGTCTCAGGATAGAGCACCTGCATGACTGTAGGATAGCTCTTTGAAGAAGAAAGGAATCATTACCACATGCTCTGAGGCATGGTGGCCCAAAATCTCACATACCATGCAACAGTGTTTAATATTAAAGGAAACAGAGATCATTACAGTTCAAATGTAGTCTTGGCCTAAGTCAAACCTGATTTTCTAGATCTTTCAGCCTTACATTAACAATACTGTTCCTATGTTTAGAAGACTTATCCTCCTTATGAATTAGGAAGAGTTCTCAGATACACAAAACCAAAAGATGTTTCATCCAGAAAGATAAAGAAGAATAGCAACAGACTGCAGCATCAAAACCCAGGAGAGAAAATAGAAACAAAGAGGGTTTATTCCTCTATCTTTAAGTAAATCTTTGTTGGTTTATGGCACTTAATGACAGTAATAAAACTTTTAAAGGGATGTCATCTCCAGTACTCCTTGCCTTTATAGAAGAAAAGAAAGAAAAGAAAAAAGAAAAGAGAAAAGAAAAGAAAAGAAAAGAAAAGAAAAGAAAAGAAAAGAAAAGAAAAGAAAAGAAAAGAAAAGAAAAGAAAAGAAAAGAAAAGAAAAGAAAAGAAAAGAAAAGAAAAGAAAAGAAAAGAAAAGAAAAGAAAAGAAAAGAAAAGAAAAGAAACCCCACCCCACAACCTAGATTTAATAGTTCTGTTTGTAATTAACTCCCTGTTCAGCCAGTTTGGTAATAGTGCTAATAGTGTTTTGCTTGTACATATATGCTAGTTATTTCAGCTGGCCACAGTCACTTCCTCCATTTCTCTACTGTGTGCAGAGCTCTGCTTCATTAGATTTTCAAGGTGATATTTTAATAAAGAGATTTAAATATAATAGAGAGATTACAAACACAGCATCTAAGCTTTAGCTGGAGGCAAAATCGTGGCAGATGTGCCTCTGCCTAAGCATGCCACAGTAACCTCATGTAAACAACTTGTTTTGTCCCGTTGGAAACCAGACTTCCTGGAGAGCTGCTGTCCTCCTCCTTCCCACCTTCCACTGTCATGTAAATCCAGGAGGAACAACCCAGATGAGTTTCCACACAGACATTGAAAGACCTCCTTCGTCCAGGAGCACTACCACATCTCAATAGTTTTCCAGCCTTATGCGGAGGCAGAAACCACTAATTTTTTTGTCTAATGCTTTATTTTCCCAGGGATGCTTGTTTTTTGGTTGCTGGAGTTTTTTTTTCCTGAGGAAAAAATACTCAAAACATTTTCATAACAGAGCAAAGCTGCTTTCAGTTCTAACACTTCCACTCATGCTTGCCTCGTTCACCAATTTATACTGATCACGAATTTTATATTGCCCATTTAAACGTGTTTAAAACACAAATAGAGCACACTTTAAAATCAACAAAACAAATCTTGTTGAAGCTGGGAATTCTCAGTATGGGATACTCATAGAGTACCCTCATTTACACAATTATTTCTGTCTCCCTCAGTAAAGTCTCCTTTCTCTAACGAACTCGTAATGAAACAGTAGGCAGACTGCTTCTATTTGTTCTCTCTTCATTTAAGGATCCCAGGAAGCTGGGTGAATAGGACAGAGTGTGTACTTAATTTTATCCTGGCAGCCTGTAAGGATAATCCTATTCAATTTTATAATCCTCCTTCTGCAGTGTCAAACTTCAGCATGTATGCATCATATGGACCATAAAGACTGCTAACATTCTCCTTTCTTTACCCTTTTATGAAAAATTGTTAGTGATCTCTGTTTTGTAACGCTTACCACCAGAATAAAAGAAGCCGTAATTGTCTCAAATTTCTTTTGGAAAGCATCTGGTGTGGAAGTTACTCAATACGGATGTGTAACTGCAAGGGTCACAGAGGTGGGGAGGAAGGGACACTACATTTGGTTGACAAAAGGCGGGGTATTTATCCATTTCAGCTTGCATGTTGGTAACTGTATGATTCAGGATGTGTTATGGGGTAGTTGTATTCAAACCCGATCGAAGCAAGGAGTCTATTTAAGTCTCAGAGCCTTACAGCAGGAGTTCACATCCTGCAATGTATGAAGCCCAAATGTATGAGTTGCTCTGACCACCTGCTCCCAGAGGCAGACAAAAGCTGGGACACTCACAAAGGCAAGATTTTAGCTTGCATGTCCACTGCACAGCAAACAGACTCATTGCTCACACCGCATGCAAACAGCCTACCATCCTCAATCCATCAGATCCTACGCCAGGAAAGGAGTTACAGCAGGTTAAGTATTGCACTGCCACTGAAAGCTGTGCAACCAAAAGGTAGAAGTTCAGTACAGCTGTTTCAGTTGTCCAAAAATTCCAGTATACTTGCCGTATCAGGCACTACTCTCATTGCAGGAATCACAAGGAAGTGTAACTAAAAGCTATATTCACTGGGATTTTTCCTATATAAAAATATTGAAACACTGTGGTTAAGATCCCTGTCCAGGAACAAAGACATCAAAACACAGATTCAGCCTTTTCTTAGGCTGAATCCTACCCCAAAAAGTGATTGTGTGCAGAATTATAGCACAATATAAAGTCCATAATGGATTTTATTACTATTGTTCATTCCAATTTCATTCTGCTTGTACTGAGACAAGCTACAAAGTTAGACTGCCTTCAATAGAGAGGTACAAAATAATAATTCCAGTTTTCTAGAAACCCTGGTGTCCTGAATGTAAGGGACATGTGAAATTAGAATATCCTAAGAAGTCTAAAATATTTTTAAGCCATCATGTGTCATTCAATTACTAGTAGTTAATAACACTAATCTTCACAAACTTTGTGTCAGAAGTTAAAAAAACCCCATGCATTTCCTGTAGAGATGCTTCAGGTTTCTTTCAAATTTTACTGAAGCACTATGCAACCCTTTCATTAGCCAGTAAAGGCACGTACATTTTTCACATCCTTATTTACTTGTTTTATTGTAAAAGTAGGACATTACAATCAGAAATATCCATTGAAATACTGTTCTCCAATGATACTTGGAACATTTCTGCATGGCACAAAACAAGTGCCACCCTTTCTTTTGCTGATGCTAGCAGCATTGGTTTGGATAGTGCTATTTAGGTGAAGTACTTGCCCATAAACTATTGATCAGACATTTAAATACCTGCTTTTTATTGGCAATGAGGCCTAATAAAAGCACAATGCACTTCTGTAGAGAGAGGTATTCTCTGGACTGGAGATATGCTAGGATTTGTTCCAACTCAAGTCACTTTGAAAATGCACATTACTTTTAATTGCAAATAGTATTTTACAAAGATTCATTAGAACTATAAATATGCTATTACCTGATTCAAAATCAGATTAATTCCAAAACTTCTCTCCAGTAAATTAACCCCAAATCTCAATGTTTTCTTAGGTAGAGCTCCAGAGATGTTCTGTTAGACAAACTGCAAGAAGCTGAGATGAACAGCACAGCAGCAAAAAGCTACATTGTTCTGTCCATTCTCTCCTTCTACATTTGCTCCTGTTTGCACTTCCTGAGAGTCTAAACATACCTCAGTGCTTTAGAAATAAAAAGCCATTCAGATCCTTTCTCTGTGTAAACAGAAATAGCTATTCTCTATTTATTAAAGATTGCTTCAGTCAAAAGAAGAAACACTGAGGAAATCCCTGCTATCAGTATACAGCCATAGAGTACTACCTAAGGAATTCATTACTGAGAAAAAAAATGTGGTAATACTTCTCTTTTTGAAATGAAATGAATAGGGGATAAAGCACATATCTGCCATGTTTACAACACTCTGTGGGAAGAGCAGTGAGACTACTTCAACTTTCATTCTAGCAGTAGATAAAGAACCAGTAATCTGATTTCTTAATTCTAAGTCCACAGTAAATTTCTCCTACAGCATGCTACAAAAAATTGCCATATATTTATATATATATATTATTAGCCCCAAATAAAACTGCTCAATAACCTTTGACACGATTTTTTCTTATTTCAAATGTTATGTCAGAACACAAGCAAACAGAAGAAACAACCATTTAAATAATTAATGGTCCAGCTCCACAATTCATCGCTTTCAGAAGAACAGTCTCACTGGCATCAGCAGGACTGTCTACATCCTGGTATTTGGCTAAGCATGAAGAAGTAGGCAGTCAGCATACTGATGGGAGAATCCTTGGAAACCTCTCCTTATTCATCTTCTCAGAGCACCAGTGCAGAATCCCAAAATGCACTCAGAGTAAATCTCACTGAGCTTCAAAGAGATGTAAGCACTTGTGATCCACAAGTGTTTTACCAAGGAGTTGGAGAGGACTTGCCACCATTGATCATGTCAGCTCTGAAATTGCACCGAGGTTATCATGATGAATCTAGATGGTCCGTGCATATCTCCAATCTTTAGATTCATTAGAAAATAACCACAGAGTTATGTTTCATTTGTTAAGTGGCTGTTAGAAGACACTTCTGAATGCTTGCAGTCAGAATTTAGTTAGTAATTATCTAGGAGCACAGCTTTCATTTCTCACTTGTATTTTGGCATGACTTTCATAATATGTTAGGAGACCAATTATTATTACCCCTCAATACATGTTCTTGATCACCAGCTTAAGTAAAAACACACTACTGAAGTTCTCAAGAACTGTGAAATAATATGGGGAAGCTTTAATGTTCTTCTTTCTGTGTACAGAAGTTGATTACTACACAGACTTTTTTTTTGCTTTTGTCCTGAATATCACTGGCATGTCAGGTCTCTGTGCCTTGAGAAACTGGAAGTGATACCAGCATCCTCTCTGGATGGCACAACAATTTCACCTAAGACATCTCTTTAACTATTGAAGATGCAACCTTTGATAAAACTAGCCCTACAGCAACAGCCATACATCTGTACTGCCAGGTATGACCTTTCCCTGCATATGATGGCCAAACTACTACACTCCTTCACCCTTTCTCCTGAATGCCATAACTGCTGTCTGTCAGACTACACCGAATTTCCTTGTCAGTTAGAAGACTCACTAAAAGGCTATTTCTGAAGAGTGGAATGGTGTAATCTATGCTGCATATTAACCCACATTTGACCTTCCAAAGTGTATGCAGCTTACTAAACCTAGCCTAAGATCTGCAAGGCTTTGAAATGAGAGTATATATTTTCTCTGAAATGTCTTTATTTTTCAAATGAAAAAACAATTTCCAATTCCAGTAACGACAATAAAATATTTGTGGGGACAAGTTTCAATGTCATTTTACATATTAAAAAAAGAAAATGTAGTTTGAAATACTGCTTGGCTCCATTTGCAGGGTCAGGCCTAGATGAAACAGGGTGGAATATCCAACGCATGTTAGGCTGTTTTTTCAATACTCTTGGAAACTCAGCAACTTGCATATGTAATACAGCCCAAGCAATGACTGAATAAAGAATGACAAATAGCTTAGGATTTGTTATGACAACTTTGACATAATAGCACTGTGCAATTTTTTTTAACTATGCCTGACACAGCAACACTCTCAGGAAGAACAGCTGCTTAACTATTTCACCACAAACAGGACAGTGCGGTTGAGGATCATGACATCAGTCAACATCAACAACAGTTGCCAATTTTATTTGAGATACACAGAATAATTTATGTTTCAGCTGCAGTTTTCCGGATGGGGAACATGATCTGCGGACATGCGTGCTTAGATGGCCAAAGGCTTTGGAGTAAGCTGGTACTCCTAGTAAAGTCTAACTGAATCAAGAATTACTAATGGAGCTCTTAAGAAACTGGGATCTATCCAAAAAGTGAATTTCAATTTATATAATAAATCAGAGGTGTTACAGACATGCAACGATGTGCATGGCTTTTGAGCAGACATAATAAAAAGGTGATAATTATTTCCACTAATTTCTTTACAAAGATTTTCGAACTTAATTTTACCAAAACACAATATAGAAGGAAGGAAAACTCTCAAAATAAGAAGGAGCACAGAAGTCAAATGCTTTTCATGAACACAAAACTTTTTTACCCAATTGTTTTCAAACCACCATCAACTGACATTCAGTATTTTTCTCCACAATTAATTCTACTACCATGCTTCGGAAAATCTGACAAAATATCAATAATTAGATGCCAGCCACTTAGAGTTGTGTGAAACTTGGCGGTTTCACTTTGCAGGAGTGCAGGCAAATATTTTATTTGGTGTCAATCCACCATTTTCAGTTTGTGTTGATTTTTGAAAAAGTTCTAACAGGCAAATGAATAAGCAGTCAAAATTTCCACATTTTACCTGGTTTCACTTCATGACCGTACAAATAAAAAGGCATATCTTCATGAATCAACAACGGAACAAGTTAGATGTTCAAATTCAGAAA
This sequence comes from Sturnus vulgaris, assembly GCF_052056855.1. Classification (NCBI taxonomy): domain Eukaryota; kingdom Metazoa; phylum Chordata; class Aves; order Passeriformes; family Sturnidae; genus Sturnus; species Sturnus vulgaris. The sequence goes on along the minus strand of NC_142283.1, from coordinate 38,175,340 downwards.
GAAATACAAGAAAATATCTATCGTATGGTTATGATGATTTACACCCAAACCCAAGGATCACGGAGGATATTAACCCTCTCTAGCACCATTTCTTTTTGTATTCTAAATTCGGTAAAGTTCTGCAAGAATGTGCATGTAGGATGCACATTATAGAGGCCCCAACTGAGAATAATAGAAGCAATAATTGGGGTTTTTTTAGGTTCTGCCAGCATTCTATATCATCACAGGCAAACTTTTTTCTTTCTACATGTTCCATCCACCTGCAAGTACCTTAGGACTGCGGCTCTTTGGATCATCACTGCTATTGTCAGTGTAACCAATTCCTCTCTATATCTGGCAAAAATCATGACTGATGCAACAGAAATGATAGCAGGGGGAGCTTGTTTTAAACAAGAGAAGTATGCCACAGAATTAATAACAATTGAAAAGGTCTGACTGTATTAAGATTTCTGCCAAAAACATATTCATTGCATTCTTCTACAGAGCAGTTAAAAGGAAAGAAGTCACAAATTCAAAGTAAATACAGGTACCACACATGGGAAGCTTTGAGGTAGAGAAAAAAGGCCAAAGAGATGAAAGCAAAGGACTAATGAAAAGGAAAAAGGAGACACGTAAAATCTGGTAGAAATAGATAAGACAGAACAATTTGAAAACCGAGATGCAGAAGGAAGATAATACAAATGAGGGAAGGAACTTTAGAATACAGATGAGAATGAAGAACAAATGGATTACAGATGGACTGCAGGAGAGATGATGAGACAGAGAAAAGAGAGGGAGCATGCAGGTATCTAATTACAGAACTTATTGAAGAGAACATAAAATTACAGATAGAGACAATAAAAATTTAAGAAATGATGGTTTAAGAAGAGGGAAATCTACAACCAGAAAGGTATTTATCCGGAAACAGGATAAATAATATCACTATTGTACAGGCTAAAGGCAGAATTAGGGTCTGAGAAATGTTATGAGAAGAGTATGAATAGGAAAATCGCTAAAAAACAAAACAAGATTAGGTACAGAGGTAGGACCCAAGATGCTATGAAAGAAAGAAGACCCTGGGAAAGGAACGGGAATGAAAAGCAGTAGATGAAACAGAGACTTGGATGGAGACCAGGTGCATGCAAGGTCACCTTACCAGTCCACCACAGGTACTGAAGGAGGCGAAGGAGCCCGGGTAGCGGAGGACAGCACCACTGTAGTAACAAGCTCTCTCAGGTTGTGACTGTGCAGCACTGGGTGGACTTTTGCCCTCACCCCCGAGCCGCTCTTCCACAGCAAAGCCAGGAGCCAGGAAGCGGCTGTCTCTCTTGAGCAGTAGGTAGAGTTCCCGAGCAAAAGCTGGGATCCTCAAGAGCACTTCATCTCCTTCCTCGGCTGGAGGCGGTGGTGGGGAGGACGGTGGTGTTGGCAACTGAGAGGCAGCACCAGACCCCTGGGGCAGAGGGGACCAGTGATAAAACTCCTGAGACTCATACTCATCCTCAGTGTCCTCTTCCTCTGCTGCCTCCCCTACAGCCTGCGCCTGCCCATCCAAGGAGGAGGAGACTGAACGCACCTCTCGGGAACTGCCAGCCATTGGGCTAGGTGTGACTGGGGCACTGAAAGTGCTGCTTCGGTTCCCACTACTGGGGTCGACATTGCAACCCCCACCACCACCACTGCCACCCGTCGGCTCCTGCTGTCCCGGGCTCCACAGTGCAGGGAAGACAATCTCCCACTCCTCAGTCTCTTCTGACGCATGGAGACCTGCGGGAAATCCAGCAGACACTTTAAATGAGTGGGGCATCAAAAATGAGACTGAGCAGCATCCAGTGCCTGCCAAAAAACTACCCTTTGCCCACCACAAGACAGTCCTTCTGACTCCTCGACCAACAAGCATGCTACACACGATACAGTGGCGTTCATCTGTCCCTTTCATCTTCTTACGCACAACAGAGGGACTAGCTGCTAGATGCGTCCGTGCCTGTTGATGCGTCTGGAACGCACCAAGGTCCTGCAGAACTGTGAGAAAGCCAGACCCCAAGCTGGGCAGAAGTTGTGTTTGCACCAGTAGCTGGGGATATTCTTCCTTTTGATCACCACCTCCATGAAAGGAAATTTGCATAAACCCTTCATCATTTAGAGAAAGCAACAAATTTTCCATAGCTTAAAAAAAAAAAATATCCGGGGGAAAACCTGAACAAATCCGAAAATTTCCACCTTCTTCTCAGCATGCTGTGCAAGACCCATTATGCCTCCCAAAGTTCGGCCAAATATACATACACTCACCCTATGGCTGCACGTACAAGTGGCAGTTGCATGCACATACTGTATCATGATCATTCTTATAATGAAACTGAATTAGAGTCACTAACTACTGATGTCCGCACATCCCACACACTCTACATCACAATACAACCAAAGTCCTGCATGCCAGCACTATGTTTACAAATACCTGAGTACATACAACCTCCTCTAGCCTGAGACAGGAAACAGTTTTATTTACACATCCATCTCACGCTCTAGGAACAGCACAGGCGGGAGAGATGACAGGGTTGCTTGTGGAAATCAGGTCTCGTACAGAGGAGCGCTGCGCAGTGCACCGTCACAGCCGAGGCGCGCATTATCCGATCACCCATCGGTGTCGGGGGGCGGGCGCGGTTAACAATGGCCAGGTACCGCCACCAGCCGCCGGCGGGGCGCGGAGGCCGCCCCGGGCTCGGCCCGTCCCGCGAAAGGCGCGCACTTACCTGCGCCGAGCCCGCTTGACAGCACGCACAGCTGGTAGAACACGCAGCAGACGCGGCTCAGGCGCATCCTCCCTCCCAGCGCCATCGGCTCCGCGCCCGCGGGACGCCGACTGGCAAGGCACGCAGGGCCGTGCCGAGTCGTGCCGGGCCGAGCAGGGAGTGCCGCGGGGCGCAGCCACCTGGGCACCCGCGGAGAAACTGCGGGAGAGCGCGAGTAGCGCGTCCCGGCGGGGCGGGCGGGCAGCACCGGCGGCGCGGGATGCGCAGCGCACGGCGGCCGGGCGCGCGTGTGTGTGTGTGTGTCTGTCTGTCTGTCTGTGTGTGCGGGTCCGCGTGTGTGCCTGCCTGTGTGTGCGTGTCTCTGTGTGCGTGTGGGCGCGGGCAGGCAGGAGCGCGGCCCGTGCGCGCACACAGCGCCCAGCGGCGGGCGGGCAGCTGCGCCCCGGCGGCAGCGACCGCGCTGCCCCCGCCCGCCGCTCGCCCCCACGGGGCGGGACGCGCCGGGCCCCGTCCCGTCCGGCCCCGCCCCGCCCCGCCCGGGCGGGCACCCGCCGCGGCCCCCCTCCCTTCGGCCCGCCGCCGGCCCGCGGGCAGGCGCCCGGGCGGGTCCGCCGGCAGCCGAGCCCCGGCCGCCGTCCCGGGAGACGGCGCTTCGCACCCCGCCCGCCCCTTCCCTCCCGTCCTGTCCGTGCGCCCCGGCCGCGGGAAGGGCTCCCCTCATCCCTGTGCCAGCACGGCGCTCGGCGGAGCCTTTGCCTAAATTCAGGGAGCAGCAGACACTGACCGCTTTTGCCTAGTTTTGTGTAATTTGAGTCTAAACTCCTTTTGCGCCCACCACGCGGCTCTCCATGGAAACCCATCACTTTCCACCCCGGCCCTTGTCAGCAGAGGAATGAGTAAATGAGGAGCTGAGCAAAAAGCTTTAGCTGCACATCTAGTATCAGCATGAACTGCAAAAGCAACAGGTAAACACGTCTCTCTAAAAGCCGGATTTTGTCGTAACTTCTGCTGCTTTACCTACTGTTGTTGGTGTCAAAGGTGATTGCTGTGCCTTAGGGGAAGGCAGAGCAATCCAGTGCGGTCAGGGAAGCCATCTGTTCCGTTAAGGGGAAGTTAAGAAGTTGCAAAAATTCTTTCTAGAAGTTAGTTGTGTAAAATAAAAAGCAAAACATACAAACAAACAGAAATCACGTGTTACAGCTCCAAATAAAAAACACGTTTAGACTACAGAAGCCAAAAGCAGCTGGCTTTTGGGCTCTGCTCTACTCAATAGCTGCTTAAAATGTAGGCTGTTTGGGTAGGTATTCTCAGCTGAATCCAAATAGTACTTTTGATTACTCGTTTCTTTTTTATAGGGGAAAAAGGTTATCATACACTGGTATTTTTCTCTCTTTTTTTTTTTTTTTTTCATTTCAGCCGACTAACACTAAGCAAAATAAGAGGGACTCAATGAAAACAAGATGAATTGAGTAGGAAGAGGGGAGTTTTTCAAGGCAGCAAACTGGTATTTCCCTGATAATTAGGTGACCTTAAAATGCATTTCAAGGGAAGCTTTGTTTTCCAAATAAATAGCAACATATGTACTAATTTACAGTGGAATTAGTTAATAGGCCAAATCCTGCAGCCTTTTCACAGCCACAACTCTCTTTACAGCTGATCAGGAAATGCTGCAAAATGTGGTTTATAAACTCCTGTGAAAATATTAGATACAAATTCTGATTTTTTTTTTGTTATAACAAATCAGAATGTTTTCTGGTATCAGGCAAGATGCAAAAATACACAGAGAGGACCTTTACTCTGCATACAGTTACATCACAAAATACATAAATGGATAACAAGTGGGAATAAAGTAAAAAGATATGGCATCTGAGTGAATTGCTGTAACTGTTTCCAATCTGCTGAAGTTGTTGGTCCCTTTGGACAAAATTCTACTTCTCTTATTCACATGTGTAATCTTACTGAAAAGACAAAAACACCGGTTTTGACAGCAAGGTAAGGAGAATCTGGTCTTTTCAATACAAACTGCAAAGGATAAAGACAGTTTGAAAAATGCCAACTGAGAAAGGCTTTAATATGTTTGACTTTATCACCAGCCAAAGAGAAAAGAACATTTCTAATAATTCTCCACAAAGGCAAACAACATCAACATGGAGCTGCAACAAATTTCTTTAGTTCATTTTATGTTTGGCTTTTTTTATCATTTCAATAGTTAAAGTAAAAATATAGGGGGAAGTTGTCTATATTTAAGTTTGGGGAAAGTGCACCATAAAATAGAGCCCCTACTGGTGTTCATTAGTTTTAACAAAGAGTCTGGTCATAGGTTAATGCTGGTAGATGATATTGTAGCCCACCATGTGCTAACTGTCGTCACTGTGAGACTAGTGCGGGGAAGCCTATGTCTAAGAGAATAAGAATTAAAGGGACAAAACAATTATTTCATGCCACAGTTAGTTTGCAAAGAGAATAATATTGTTATCCATATGTATTCTACAAAAGTCTGTTACCTTAATCACAAAGCCATTGCGACTCTGCAAAATTGTTTTTACTTTACCGAAGATACGGTACAGGAGGTGTTAGGAGCTATGCGTTTGTAAAATTGGACGAAATAGTATCTTCAAACTTGATACAAAGCAAAATGAAAGGAAACATTGTTTGCTCCAGTAAATTTTTAAAACTGCATTACCTATTTCAAAGGTTGAAGCCTTTCGGCATTTCAAGGGATTTGTGCAGAATCACAAATGTAAAGCATGTGTTAATTTGCAAAATATAACAATGATTCAGACCTCACTGACGTGAGAAAAAAAAAAAGTAACAGAAAATTAAGTAAAGAATATGTCCTTGTCAGTCCTTCCTGACTGGGATAAATCAGCCTAATTTTGTTGAAACCAATAGAAATTTGGCAATTTCCTTTTGTTTAGTCCTCCCTGGTGTTAAATTTACAAAGCTGTGCCATCACTCCCTTAAGGACTGTCAGGGCAAGTGTTCTCCCATACCCCGCCACAGGCTGACTTCCCATTTCTTCAGCATGCCAAGATCATTTATGATCACTGATACCAAAACACAGACATCTCAAGCCATCTTTTGAAGACATCAGTATGATTCTTCAACTTCCACACCCCTCACCCCACGATTTTATTTAAATCTGTGCTGCAGTTGCTGTCTTACCTTACAAAAGCAAGGGCCAAATCCCTGCTTCTCCAAGACACTCATTTCATTGGCTGTCTGTTAGGAGTGATTTATTTCTGAAGATTAAGGTAAGTATGGACAGACCATTCTATTGAATTCAAAATACCAGCTTCTGGCAATATAAACGCCATCATCAGCCAGTGACTTTCCTTGGTTTGTTTTTTCTCCTTAATCATCTGACTGTAAAAGCTTATACAAGTTCATACATACAAAAGTGTTTTAAGATTGCCTCAGCTTTGCAATATATACAAGATATAATTGTTAGTAATTGTTATCGAAAAAACACAAGCTTTTAATCCTCTTCACAAAGATATAGTTATTAATTATTTTTTCGTATGTTTTATATATAACTATTGATGATACCATTGATTTTTTGAAAAATCTTTCAGTATATTTGTTTCAGATTTTTACAACTTAAAAAAATATTCTGGATGAATGGAAAAAATCAATTCTGTTTTGAGTGGTACTTACTACATTAAGGCCACATATCATATGTCCACTGAGATTAGAAACAGAAACTCACATCTTCCTGTTTCTGGGGTGCTTTGCAAATGTTACCTCAGTGTAAATAAAATTGTTTCAAAGAAGATTGAACAAACGATCTTCTGATGTGCAAGATACATATGAACCAATGCTGCAAATTTTCTCCACCTAAGCATGAATGAAAGGAAGTTTTTTCCCTTTTAGAAAATGTTGCATTCACTATCTCTTCAACCGAACATTGTCTGTTAGCTCACAAACTCTGAATATTTAGTCTGTAATTCTATACTGCTATTTACATGCTCAACATGAAGGGTTTATTTAAAAGGTATGTATTTAAGACCACTTCAAACAAATTCTCTTTTGCGGCTCTTACTGCAGGGCAAATCTTACAGTTGCATCTGAACTCAGTAGCACATCAGATGACCTGCTGAGTAAGATATGTGTCAAACTGTTGTGAGCTTCATACCTCCACTGGTTTAAAGTGCATCAACTTTAAAAGGGCAAAGTTAAGCCCATAGCAGCTCAACGTCATTATGCCACACCACTACTTCCTACGATTCAGTTGAATTTAGTAAATTCAACTGAATTTTCTAAATGCTGCAAAATTTACTCCTAAGTTGTTGCCTACTTCTCAAAGTCATATTGATCAATTTGTAGATAGTATTAGCTAAATTAGTATATGCTGTCGACACACTAGTTATCCTTATTTATTAAGAATGCTTGGCCAAGTCACCACTTAATTAGATTAGGCTTTCTCAGCTCTTTTATTATATCCTTTTAATTTAGTGATTCCTTTTTCAGAAAAAAAAATATATATATGCTTGTTTACATTTTGACAGAAAGCTGAGCCTGTATAATGGAAGGTAGTAAAGTACTCTACTCAAGCTGAAACCACTTTCAAGACAGCAATGCTGTCTTCAAACAGTTTGTGTGAACCTGAGTCCCACACAACTTCCCAACCTAAAGTTTTCCCTTGAAGTGGAGCTTCCTGAGATTTCTTAACTGGATCATCTAAGAAGCCAATATGTCACCTGATCAATTATGGGGAAGAGGCTACTTCAGAATGATCAACAACTAGTTCCCATTTTTGGAACATCTTAAAAGGGCAAGGCTTCAAATTTGAAACCTGCAAGTCATCTCTTTGAGAAAAAAAATTGTTAATTTCCAAAAATAACAGAATCATTTAGTTTGAAAAAGACCTCTGAGATTATCAAATCAAACCTTTGCCTTTGGAGAGTATAGAAAAGATGCTATAGCAGAGGCTACTATGGAGAATATGGAGAACATATGGAGAATTATTCACAATGTTGATTAACATTGTGTGTTTTTTCTTGACAATTATATTTTAAAATAACACAATGATCCTCTTTTAGAATATATCTTTAAAATAAAAATAGTTTCGAACTGCAGTATAATTTATAAATGTATATGAGCACATGGAAACATTACCTACTGAAAAAAGTAATAATGGAAAATACCCTTAAAAAGGGCTTAATGGACACAAATTTTCAGAGTAGAGGGAAGTCTTTCCCAAAAATAAAGATAATGAAACTTAACTCCTTTTCTGAACTGTAAGAACAGGTTAGAAGAGCAAAGAAATTTTTCATCACCAGAAATGGTGGAAATGCTTCCTGTAGGAAAATTATCTCATTTTTAACGTTGGTATTAAAAAAAACAAAACAAAACCAAAAACAAACAAACAAAAAAAAAAAAACAAAAAAAAAACAAAACAAAACAAACAAACAAAAAAAAAACAAAAAAAAAAAAAAAAAACAACAACAACAAAAAAAAAAAAAAAAAAAAAACAAAAAAAAACCCCAAAACAAAACAAAAACAAAAAAACATCAAATCCCAAGAACATAAAACCTCTTCTAATTCATATCAGAAACAAAATTGGGGAATTTGAAAAACAAAAACAAAAACAAAAACAAAACCAACCAAAAAAAACCCCAAAACAAAACAAAAACAAAAAAACATCAAATCCCAAGAACATAAAACCTCTTCTAATTCATATCAGAAACAAAATTGGGGAATTTGAAAAGGTGACTTCACACTCTCTCTGCCCACACATCCCCCTGCATTTAAAGGAGGTGGGGACAGCAGGCAGAAATACAAGCCTTATAGGAAAAGAAAGTTTTTGACAGGAACTACAAAAGTCTGGGACTGATAACAAAACTAAGTATTTAAGATAAAACCAGAATTATTGGTAACTACATTATTTTATTAATGAATGTTAGGTAGATGTCTGCTATGTTTAAATTAGTAAGTTTAAAATATTCAATAAGCCAGTTATCCCAGCGCTACTAGTAAGCCAGCCTGTTTCAGAATTTATTCAGGTTTTATGCAGAAAAATGGACCAATCATGTCAAGTGAGGTTACATACTTTCCATTTCTTCCCTATACAGTTTAGATACCAAGTGGTATTACCACCATAATCTATTTACAGCATTTTCTCTTCTGTTAAAAAAGTATCAAACCCCCTACTTTTTTGGTCAAGGAATCAGTATAACTCAGAAGGCTATAAACTTGAAAAAATAATGAAGAATATAGAACTGGGAATGATCATATGAAAGGCAGTGTGGGCAAATATGGTATGACATGAAATATGGTTTCAAGAGATGTTTAAAAAAACTGAATAAATTCTAGAGTTTCAGACAGTTAAACTGCAGTTTATCAGTATAGATGTGTTATCATTTTTATTATGTAACAGGTTTTTTTATTATGCTACTAACTCACACTGAGAAAAAGAAGACAACAGGGAGGAGTATGGATCCAAGATCAGGAAAAGCCAAGTGTGGAAGTCATTGACAACTGATTAAGGAAATGAAGTCAAGTGAAACAAGAGAGATTCCACTTCAAAAGCTGTAAGTAAATCAAAGGAAGCAGTCCATGCAGCAAGGTAATTTTCTTGCTGTTTTGTAAGGTGAGGCATACAAATAGCCTTGCTTTCTGAAACACATCTTTCTTTCTATGTAGGTTTAAAGAAAGCATTCACTAACAGAGCTAAACAAAGACAATAACTAATTTCTAGATATTGGCCTTCAGCTTCTTACCTATCTGCAAGCACTGAAGGTGTCATGAAGCCTTAGAAATGAATTTAACTAGTCTCCCAGTCATTACTCATTTAGATGACAGTGTGAATATCCTATTTGCACTTTCTCTTGCCACAGGAGAGAAAGACTTCATTATAGCTACCAGATAAAAAGCAAATATTGTAGAAATGATTTACTTTCTCCTATCTAAAGGATTTATTCATAAGAACTGCTGTGTGGTAGCCTGCAGAACAGGCTGCCTTGCTCTTTTAGCCCCTGTAACTGGGAAACCTATTAAGACCACATGAGTTGTCAGAGCATACGGTATGTTACATACCGTATGAGTACTGTCCACAGACACTCGCTTTGAAGGCAGGCCAATGGCAAACAGTGGCACCAGGAGACCAGCTGAAATATAGAGAAATCAAGGTGACAGCACATAAAACACAAGTTGTGCAAGACCTCTGTTAAACAGGCAAAAAGCCAAGAACACATGGCTAAAGGGTTTCCAAGCTACACTCTAGAAGTCTTTTGCTTGAACAGAGATGGAAAAAAAAATACTAGCATCATATGAGATGTTCTAAGTTTTGCTTAATAATTCTTCATCTCTACTTCACTCTCTCTCACATTATGCTGAGACGGATAATAATAAAAGTGCAAAAATTAGTGTATTTAAGCAAGGTCAGACAGTAGAAATAAACAGATTGACAAGCCACAAAATGGTAATTGTGTCCCTGGCCAAAACCAGGAAAAACTCAACGGAGAGCTCTTCCACTGTGGAAGAAACATCCGTTTCTGTTTCCAGAGCTCTGTGAAGATTAAATGTGCTATATATCATTACTACCTAAAAAGTTCAGTTATCCAGTAAAATACTATGTATTGTCAGAAAACTTTGGGATTACTTATAAATACTTTTTCTGAACCAGCTTATGTAAATCTGGTCCATGATTGCTCCTGAATTTTCTCACAGTGTAAAAGCTTGTAGACCAAGGATTTTACCTTCATGTCTAAATATCCATGTGAGCCTTATTCATGTCCAATATGAAGGAAACACATTTCTATGTATTCAAAGTAAAAACTACTGTATGTCACCTGAGATGATACTATATTGCTGGAAAAAAACAGAAGGAATGGTTATCCTGCTAAAAACGACTAGCAGTTGTTCTGATAATAATACAAGAAATAGTTTTCTTATGAGTAGAAATATTTCTGACAGAATATCCAAGTAATTGTTTATTACTAATCCACTTACATTGTACATAACCCTACTTTTAGAGGTCCTACTATCATAGCCTTTTTACAGTTTGAATTTACTTACATTACGGAAAGATACAAAAGCATATTTTCATGTTAATTTTTGGTGAAAAAAGCACATAGACTCAAACTAGTCATCTGTTAAAAGCTACACAAGTTACGTTTAAAGTTATGTCCATGTTTCTATGATCTCTCACTTCCAAGCTGGTGTCCGAGATAGCAGAACCAGTTATTTTAACATTTATGCTAGGTAAGATAATATCAACCCAAGATATTATAAATTCACTAATTTCTTAAGCAAGTAAGATCATGTGCACTTTTCCCTTCCCATCTCCCACCTGAATTTTGATGTGAAGGAAAGGAGAGGAGCAGGCTCTAGAGGCATATTATTAGGGATGGCTGATTTAACGAGATCTCTGTCAGTGTGACAGTTTTTTGAGAAAATGAAAGTGGTTTAATCTTTTGCACAAACCTTTTGTACAAATTTTTCATAAATACAATCAGAAGATGGGTTTAAAGGGAAAACAGCATATTTTAAACAAAAGCTATCCTGCCTCTGCTGCCAAAAGGAAAAAAAAGAATATACTTTAACACATAGCAGTTATCCGGAAAAGGTAAATACTTGCAGAATACAGATCAGAGAATGTTGGTGGGGGTTTTTTTGCTTCAGGAAACCTGTGTTTGGTATTTGCACTTTGGTGCCAAAGCAGCACCTCCTGTTTCATTCTAAATGTAGCAGGATTTCTTTGTACTTTACTTATCCCCTCATTCATCAGTCTGCACATATTAGAAGAAAGTCCTCCTTTGATCTTTGGAAATAAAGACATCTCTTCTGGAAAACTATTTCAGATTCAGAAAGGAGCCAAAGAAATAATTTTTGCAAAGTAGTGAAGAAACCTGGATGTGGGCGGAGAGATGGAGGCTTTAAAATGCAATCTGCGAGGTGCTAAGAGGGGTCCTTGGCCTGGTTAAATAGCTAGCTGCTTTGTAACCAATTGTTCTAGCACAGAAAGCCTCGTACTAATTCAGGCTGGAGGCTGTGAAGGCAAAAACTTTCACAGGCAGGACTATTTAATCAAAATCCTAAATTCAGCTTTAAACCATTGGTTACTCAGATTTAGCTTAGTTCTGACAAGGAAGATTAATGTAGTTGTTATATATATGATAGCTATTGCTTGTATTTCACAGTCTATGTAAAAGCATCATTGTTACTGTCTATTTTCCACTTGATCTTTATAAGAAGGTAGACTATTTTTGATTCCTTCATGACTTGAGGTCATGAAAGTTAGAGTGCCTTAAGGAACATATGTAGTTTCACAAGCTAGGAGAACCATACAGTTTTTGTTCTCTTTTAATACCACTTCTAGAGAGCAAGAGATGGCACAGCAAAACCGAACATGGATATAGCTTGATTGGAAGAAATTATGTGGGAATTGGCCAAATAAAAAGCTCTACCTATAACTGTCCCTCCTGACCTATGAAATGGCTATCTCAGTAGTAGAAATGCCCCAAATAAGCAAGTTGTTTCTCCTCTTCTCCATTTTGGCCAGTAAAAAGATAGTGAGAATGACCACTGCTTCGTTCAGAAGAGGGAATTGTTTAGAGGGCAAAATCTTCTCCTGCTTTTAGGCACTGCAGAACACACTGAACTAAACTGTTAAGTATTTAGTCCACAAAACGTCAGCTGCACTTGTTGAACAAGCAAAGCACAAATGTGCAGTTCAAATGTGGCTGGCAGTGGAGTGTCATCTGGCCCATCTTAACACATCATAATTTTTCCCAACTTATGCTTCTTCTTTTTTAAAATACTTTCCACTACATGAAATCTATTCTGATAAGAAGTGTGATTCACAAATACAAGCAAAAGTGATAAATGAATGAGGAGACAGCTAAAAATAGAAAGAAAGGAGGAAAAAGGAAGGAAAAAAAGAAAAAAAAGGAAAAAAGTGAGACACGTCCTTGTCGGTTAATAGTTTTGAGTACTGCAAGGTTCCCGTGGTGTTTCTAGCATATCAGTTTTCAACTTGAGGGTGCTCCTGCTTTAGTAAACTACAGAGCTTTGCAAAAGTTCTGACTATTTTAAGGCGTTTAGGACATTATGTCAAACTTCCGCATGTTCTTTTCTAAAGAAAAGTTTCTCTTTAAAGAAATTATTCTCACTTCCAACTTTCAAATTATTAATTTAAAATTCCTAACATCAATCAGTAGGTTGCATTGCTTATATTCCTAATATCCATCAGTGGTTTGTCTAATTTGAGAATAATAATTGCTGTCATTTTTTCTAGACAAATAGATATGCCCATCATAGAAGATCAGCATTAGATAATAAAGTTCTAGGTGTCTTGGGGCTTGACCTTGAAAAGAATTATCTCCTTTTGTTTCACTGAGTATTCAGATGTAAATTGTGTGTTTTAATAGCTCAGTGGAGACAGTCATATATTAAAGAGATTGCTTATTTTCTGTTCCTCAGAGCTTCAGGGTGACATTGGTTGAAGTCGTTATCTTTTATTAACCTGTTAATTTTTGCTATGTCTTCAAGAAAAGATTTTGTTAGATATTTATTTAATTTATATGATTAAGAAAAGTAAGTAAAGCAGCAAGCAAATGGTTATTGTAAGAAATTATACTGCATCATATAAAATATATTTTAATTAATGCAAATCATAAAGGGCATATATATAATGAAGATAAGTAAAAACCCTCTTTAAGAAAGCAAATGCCATCAATTAAGCAGTGGTGCAGTCGAGTTTCCCAGTGCAATAAATGCATTTTCAATTCAGCAAAAAGTGAAAGTTCAATTAAATCTATTTTTTATAAGAACAAGTGTCATAGAAGTATTAGTTACAAAATTCTTAAGAAGCATTACCAATTTTATATACAGTGAAAAAGAATCATCTGTCTTTTTTGGTGGTAACATAGTTATGTCTTTTAAGCCCACTTGACATTTTCACGAGAGACTGAATATTTTGAAGTTATTTTCAGGTATCTTTTCAAGATAAGAGTGTTTTCTCCTAACCCTTATGTCTGGAATGACAGTCATGTTCCTGCATTGAATAAATATCTTTCAAAATATCTTTGATCCCCAGAATATCTAGCCTTAACTTCTGAGAAAACATCTATGTGAAGCAACGTGTTTTAAGAAAACAGGGAGAAAAGCAGTCATAGAGCCACTTCAGAGGACAAGCTGGATAAAATGACGGAGAATAACTGAACTCTGCTAGAGGGAGCTCTGCAGCTACATATTTACTTAAGTGAACTTAAAACAATTTGCAGGCTACCTACTGTTGTAGACAAAGTTAGTCGAAACTTGGAGCTAGCAGCTTAAACAGTAGTAATAGCTAGAGCAGACGGAGCCTGTAGATCATGGCACATGATCCACAGCAACCAGATTTCAACGTGCCAAACAGCAAACCACAGGATCAGCCAAAGCAGACTTAACAGGATGTGGTATCATATAAGATGATGACCACTTAATGGCCTCTTAGTAAAAACAAAAAAACAAAAACAAACAAAACCAAATCAAACCAGTGGAAAATCAAGGAGATCCTGGATCCTAATATGACTATGGATCAAACCTGTCCCTTGAGGAGGGGACAGGGAACTTAGATGCTAAAAGCATAATTGCCCAGCAATTTCCTTGTTTGC